>NC_139350.1:22856155-23456155 GCF_055883805.1 Amblyomma maculatum | reverse complement strand
GGCCAGGTCCGAGCTGTGTTTTAGTAGCCGGTAGGCCAGGTACGGGACCCAGCCCTGCTGAAAAAGTTCCTACACGCCGCTCGCGAGTCCGTTATGATTCCCTTAGAATCAGAGTGCGTTGCTGCTAACGCGATGGCGACCTCCTCAGCCTGTGTTACGCTTCGGGATTTAAATGTAAGCCCGCTTACCGTTTTGGACTCGTGGATCACTACCGCCGTGTACCACCCGCCTTGGTGCGGGCCGGACGCTTCCGCATAGTACACTCCGGGTTTCCCTTCGTAGTGATGAGCTAAGGCCTCTGCCCTGGCCATGCGCCTACCGTGGTGGTCGTCCTTGGACATATTAGTGGGGAGTGGTTTTACGTGCAGGGGGTATCACCACTCCTGGGGAAGCCTTACTCTTTCCTCGGTTACAGTCGTGTGTTGTATGTGTAGACGGGTTGTAGGGCTCGTGGCGCGCCGCGCATTCGAAGGCCGCGCCACTTCCCAAAGCTCCCTGCGCGCGTGCCTGTTTCCCTCTCCCCGCTCGCGCGGGGATAACCGGTCCCGCGCGAGGGGGCTATAAAAGAAGGCACGCGCCGCGGTCTCGTCTCTTCTTGGTTCCTGGCTCGTCGCTCCCGCTTCTCCCCTGGCTCTCTCCACGAGAACGACCCGCAGCCACCCGGACGACGACCCCGGACGGCCTCGACGACCCCCGCGCGTAACGTGAGATAAAGAATGTTTGTTACACGGCCCACTGTGTGTTTTGTCGTGCGCATGCCTCGGGCAGAGGAATCGCCCACAGGGTTAATAGGCGACGCCCCGACGGTGTCTGCGATAGTCGCGTGCATTGGCTCGTGAGGTTGGCTTCTCTCAGCTCCTCGAACGAGTTCGTCATGCCCAGACCTTGGAGTCTCAGGTTCGACGTGGTTGTAGGGAGGTCAAGGGCCTTCTTCGCTATTTTGCGCGTGATCACCTCGAGGATGTTCTCGTCGTGTTTCTTGAGGTGGACACAGGGGGTCGAGTGCAGGATTCTGTTTGTTACAAAGGCATTGGCCAGTCGTGGAGACTCTTTGATTCTCAGACCCCCTTTCTTGTTTGAGACTCTGCGGACCATTCGGCCCACATGGTCTCCCACCTTTTTTTAGCTTGTCGAGCGGGGTCGTCGCTAGCTTACGCTGGTGAATGAAAAGGCACAGTACTCCAATTTCCTTTCTCTCGGGTATTGGTTCTGATCTGAGTCGCAATTCTATCTTGTCTGTGCATTTTAAGGAGGGACGAATATGGACGAATTCGGATTTTTTTTTTTTTTGGTCAGCACTGAAGGCCGCATTTTTTCGCGTACTCATTCACAGCGGTGGCTGCCTCCTGCAAGCTGGCCTCCATCTCTCCGAGAGAGCCCCGCGTGGCCCATATGGATATGTCGTCCGCGTACAGCGCGTACTGCACACCCGAGACTTTCTCCAGGTGGACCGGGAGATTTTTCATTGCCATATTGAAAAGCAGCGGGGATAGGACCACTCCCTGTGGTGTACCTCTCGTGCCTAATAGAAAGGGACCGTGGTCTGTGTTCTGGATCCTCACGTAGGCTTGTCTGTCTGAGAGGAAGCGTTTTATATACTCGAACGCGTTCTTTCCACACCCCGTCTTCGGAAGGTATGTCAGGATGGCCTCGTGCGTCGAATTATCGAAGGCTCCCTTCAGACCTAGTGCCAGCACTATCTTATCCCCGTTCAGATGTTCTATCGGATTTAATATTTCTCTTCTAAGCTGTAGCAGGACGTCCTGAGCCGATTTATTTGGCCTGAAGCCATACATCGAGTCGGCGAAGACTCGCTTATTTCCAAGATACTCAGAAAGTCTGTCTCTGACCATTGTTTTTATCAATTTGCCCACGCACGACGTGAGAGAAATGGGCCTGAGATTGTCCCTATCTATGGCTTTGCCTGCCTTTGGGTTGAAAGTTATGAGTGCCGTCTTCTATTCGGTGGGAAGAGGAACTTCGTCCGTCCAGATCGAATTGAAGTCTTCTAGAAGGGATTGGTGCGCGTGCTCTGGTAGGTTTGCTAGGAGTTTTACCGTGATCCCATCCCTTCCTGGCGCGGTCCAGCGTTTCATTCTCGCTAGGGCTGCCTTGAACTCGTATAGTTTCAAAGGTTCATCTAGCTTAACACTTTCGTCTCCACTGTACCTGTAAGCTTAAGCCCGTTATACCTAGTGGCACGGGCATAGGCACATTATTTTATGTGTTTTTTTTTGGCAGCCTCACCATAATATATGTACCTGTATGCTTCTCCCCTTGGGTCTTGGGTCGTGCTCAAGTACTGGTCGCGGAGCTTCAGCGCTAGGTGGGCCGCATTTCCTTGAAATGCATGTATTGCTCTCTGTAGGTGTTTCTGCGACGCGTAATTTCGCCTCCTCAACGGTAGGGTCCCGCAACTTTTCTCTTCAGTGGTTGCTTCTCAGAGGGTTAAACGGCGATTGTTAGGAAAGGTGTCTATAAACGAAACCTAAAGGTAACATATACTCACTGAAGGCAGAAAATGGTTGCGGTGAAGGTAATTGAATAGTGTCAGCGTTGTCATGCTCTCACTTCATGGCTCTGTTCACGGCTGGTTTTACGGCTATTGAGAAAAATAACATCACATAATGCGACCTAAAGGGGAACACACCCCGGGCGAGGTTTTTTTAGCTAAATTTAACTTTGCAATTTAAAAGTCAAGGATTCGAACCAATGTTTTATTCGCTCAGTCTGCTGGTAAGCAGTGTTCAATCCATTGCGCCACTGAAGCAACGAGCGAAGTATGCTTTAAATGCGCTCTTCTTCATTTTTTTTTAAATATTTCCGCTATCTTTCGCCAGGTGACGCTGCCCAGAGGACCCTACTGGTTATACAGTAAATAGAGAAACAAAATGTGAAGGCCAAATCACGTGGGAATTCCTCAACAGGCAGACGACCATTGACTATTGTCTAATGTCGCAGGAAATTTATAGCAACGTCACAAAAATGGAAATAGACGAAGAAGGGGAATGTAGCCTGGGAAGTTACCATAAACGTATTAGTCTGCAGATGGGACCCTTGATGAAAAGAGAAATGGAACTTAGACAAAACGTAACCGCAAAATTAAACGACGATCAAATAGCGCAGATAGCAGCAGACATAGAGGAAGCAATAGAGAAAAGCCCCATGGAAGACTGGGATTATGAACAGGTAGAACTACTCATAAGGAGGAAAATTCAGGATGTTGAAGTAGCAAACCGCTGGAATGGAAAGAGGAAGCCACGGAGCTGGTGGAATAAGGAAATCAGGGAAACTATTGAACAACGACGGGCTGCTTCAAGAGAACACCGAGTGGCAAAGAAAGCACAGATATCTCAAGAGGAAATCGATCAAAAATGGGAATCATATCGACAAAAGAAACTTGAGGTACAGGCTCTCGTCCAAAGTAAAATAAAGCAGTCCACCGATCGTTGGATGGCTGACATACACGATGCCTCTAGAGGCGGAGCAAGAAAATTCTGGAACCATATAAGCTGGCTAGGGAAGAAGAATCAAAGAAAGCATGATCGGATTCAAGATAACGAGGGAAATTTTAAAGGGAGACAACGCAGTGAACTACATTACATCAGTTATAGCCGAGTCATTTAAGAGCGACGATAGGGCAATCTCCGCAAATCAGGAAGCAACACAAGGTAGCAGAATACAAAGCAGCTTAGTACTGACCAATCTAAACTGGAAAAAGGCAGAAAAAAAAAATTCCTAAAAACACATCTACAGGAATAGATGGAATTCCGATCAAGCTGATTAATGAACTCGGTCCAAAAAGTAAGGAAACGTTGTTAAAAGCTCTGGAAACAGTCCTAACGAATAAGCAAATTCCGGACAGCTGGCAGCAGAGTAAAATGAATTTGATTTATGAAGGGAAAGGAGACAGGATGCACATAAAATCCTACAGGCCGATTACCATAACATCTGTTATGTACAGGTTAGCCATGCAGGCGGTGAAATTAAAGGTGCAAGCATGGGTTGAAAGTAACAAGATACTCGGAGAACTTCAGAACGGCTTTAGAAATGGTAGGCGCTTATATGATAGCCTGTTGGTGCTTACCCAATGCATCGAAATATCTAGAGTGGAAAACAGACCTTTGTATTTGGCCTTCGTGGACATAACCGGGGCGTATACGACAACGTAAGCCGGGAACTCCTGTGGAACATATTAAAAGAAGAAGGTATCGGTTATGAGATAATAGAGTTCGTACAGGAAATATACCGGGATAACAAAGTAGAAATTACGTGGGAAGGGATAAGAAGTACGGAGGATGTCAAAGTATGCAAAGGACTAAGACAAGGCTGTCCTCTATCACCGGTGCTGTTCATGCTTTATTTGATAAACCTGGAACGGAGGATACAAGACAGTAACATAGGTTTTAACCTGTCATATAGATTAGGTGGAAAGGCGGTAGAGCAGCGCCTCCCCGGTTTGATGTATGCAGACGATATTGTGCTGCTAGCTGAGAGTCTGGAAGAATTGCAAACTCTAGTTAAGTATTGCGGAGACGAAGGAGATGCTCTAGGCTTCAGTTTCAGCGCAGTTAAGTCGGGGCTGATGATTTTCAACGGCTTAACTGATACGGTTCTTAAAATACAAGGCCATGAAATACCTAAATTGGCTGAATATAAATATCTGGGGGTATGGGTAAACTAAGGCTTGGCATACATTGGAAAGCATGAGCAATCACTTAAGGCCAAAGGGAGAAGGAATGCCGGGATAATGAAGCATAAGGCATTGTGGGGATACAATAGGTATGAGGTTTTGAGGGGTATTTGGAAAGGAATTATGGTGCCCGGACTTACTTTCGGAAATGCGGTTTTATGCCTAAAATCAGAGGTATAGTCGACATTAGAAATAAATCAGAGATCCGTTGAACGATTAGCACTAGGTGCCCACGGCAAAACTACAAATGAGGCGGTACAGGGAGATATGGGCTGGACCTCTTTCGAAGTACGGGAAGCTCAGAGTAAAATATTATATGAGGAACGCCTGAGGAAATTGGACAGTAACAGATGGGCAGCTAAAGAATTTAAATACCTGTACTTAAAAAGCGTGGACTCACATTGGAGAAAAAGAACTATAGGAAACTAACTAGTAAGTATGCTAGTGACAAGGACGGAGAAATAAAGAGCATTAAGCAACAGGTGAAAAACACTGTAGGTGAAAATTGGATAAATTCGATGGAAAAGAAACAGTGTGGAATTATACCGTAAGTGGAAAATGCAGATCAGGAAGGAAGATTTTTTTGATAACTCAAGAGGCAGGGCCCTACTTTTTGAAGCAAGATCAGGGTGCCTTAGAACACGCAGCTACAAAAAGAAATTTAACAATGGAGATGACGCATGTGCTATCTGTGGAAATTCCAGTGAAACAATTGGCCATATTATACTCGAATGTAATGGTATCCGTCCGGAAGTTGATGCAGACGCAATCACTGTTCCTGAAGCTCTGGGGTTTAGAGATACCAGTGGCCGGGTGAATAAACCGGCGGTGGAAACTAGCAAAAAACGACTGGAAGATTGGTGGCTTAAAAGCAGAGAAGTGACATAATGTTAGTAATGTAGGAACAAAAATTTAATAAATAGAATGATGGTTTAGTTAACTATTCTAAATCAATAAATAAGATCATCATCATCAGCCTGATTATACCCACTGCAGGGCGAAGGCCTCTCCTATATTTCTCCACTTAACCCGGTTCTGTGCTAGCTGCATCCACTTGACCCCTGCGAACTTCTTAATCTCATCCGCCCGCCTAACTTTTTGCCGCCCCCTGCTACGCTTTCCTTCCCTTGGAATCCAGTTTGTTACCCTCAGCGACCATCGGTTATCCTCTCTTCGCACTACATGTCCTGCTCATGTCCATTTCTTCTTCTTAATTTCCACTAGAATGTCGGTAACTTGAGTTATTTCTCTGACCCACTCTGCACTCTTTCTATCTCTTAATGTTACCCCTACCATTTTTCGTTCCATAGCCCTCTGGGTTGTCCTCAACTTAAGTAGAGCTCTCTTGGTTAGCCTCCACGTTTCAGCCCCATAGGTGAGTACAGGCAAGATGCAACTGTTGTATACTTTCCTCTTGAGCGATACCGGTAAGCTGCTAGTCATAATCTGCGAGTGCTTGCCAAATGCGCTCCATCCCAATCTTATTCTTCTTGTTATTTCCTTTTCATGGTCCGGATCTGCGGTTACTACCTGTCCTAAGTAGACATATTCGCCTACTACTTCCAGTATTTCACTACCTAATGTAAACTGCTGTTCCTTCCCGAGGCTGTTGAACATTACCTTAGTCTTCTGCATATTGATTTTCAAGCCTACCTTTCTACTTTTCCTGTCTATTTGCAGTTCATCCCCCGAGTTGCTTAGCAAGGCAATGTCATCAGTAAATCGCAGATACTGAGGTATTCACCATCTACTCTTATCCCTAACCCTAACTGCTCCCATTCCAAGTCTCTGAATACTTCCTCTAAACAAGCTGTGAATAGTACTGGGGAGATTGTATCTCCTTGCCCAACACCTTTCTTTATGGGAATTTTGTTACTTTCTTTATGCAGAACTATGCTTGCTGTGCAGCCACTATATATATCTTCCAGCACATTCACGTACGGCTCGTCTACCCCCTGATTTCGCAATGCCTGCATCACCGCCGAGGTCTCAACTGAGTCAAATGCTTTTTCGTAATCAATGAATGCTATGTATAAGGGCTGGTTATATTCCGAGCATTTTTCTATCACCTGATTGGTGGTATGGATATGATCAATAGTAAAGTACCGTTTCTGAAACCCTGCTTGATCTTTTGCTTGATTGCAGTCTAAGGTTGTCCTGATTCTATTAGCGATTACCTTAGTAAATACCTTATACGTAACAGACAGTAAGCTGATTGGTCTGTAATTTTTAAGGTCTTTAGAGTCCCCTTTCTTGTGAATGAGGATATTGTTTGCATTCTTCCATGGTTCCGGTACCGCTGATGACACCAGGCACTGCGTATACAGGGTGGCCAGTTTTTCTAGCACGATACCCCCCCCCCCCCCCCCCCGTCCTTGAGCAAATCTGTAGTTATCTGATCCTCTCCAGCTGATTTCCCCCTTTTCATAGTTTCTAGTGCTTTCTTGACCTCGTCCTTTGTCACTGGTGGAACGTCTGACTGTTTTTCCCTTCCGTCAATCTCATTACGGTCCTGACTACTTTGGCTACTGTAGAGATCTGTATAGAACGCCTCGGCTACTTTGACTATCTTTTCCATATTAGTGATGACATTGCCCGCCTTGTCCCTTATCGCATACATCTGGTTTTTGCCTATGCCCAATTTCTTCTTTACCGCTTTAAGGCTTCCCCCGTTCTTTACAGCATGCTCAATTTTCTCCATGTTATACTTCCTTAAATCGACCACCTTGCGCTTATTGATTAGCTTTGATATCTCGGCCAATTCGATCTGGTCTGTTGGATTGGAAGCTTTCATACTCTGGCGTTTCTTAATCAAATCTTTCGTCTCCTTAGACAGCTTGCCGGTATCCTCTCTAACTATCCTACCGCCTACTTCTACCGCGCACTCAGTAATGATATGTCTGAAATTATTGTTCCTTGCCTCTAGGGTAATGTCGCCATCCTCAGTTAGAGCTGAATACCTATTCTGTAGCGAGATCCTGAACTCTTCTGCCCTCCCCCTCACCGCTAATTTGTTGATGGGTTTTTTTCTTACTAATCTGTTGCGTTCCTTCTTCAGATTTAGGCTAATTCGGGACCTCACCATCCTGTGGTCACTGCATCGCACTTTCCCGATTACCTCTACATCTTGCATAATGGCGGGGGTTGAACACATTATGAAGTCGATTTCATTTTTAGTCTCTCCGTTAGGACTCTTCCATGTCCATTTCCGGTTCTTCCGTTTGCTGAAGAAGGTATTCATGATTCGTAAGTTATTACGCTCTGCAAACTCAACTAGTAACTCCCCCCTGCTATTCCTAGAACCAATGCCATAGTCACCTACTGCCTTGTCGCCTGCCTGTTTTTTCCCTACCTTGGCAATGAAGTCGCCCATTAGTACAGTATACTGCGTCTTTACTTTTCGCATTGCCGATTCTACATCTTCATAGAAGCTTTCAACTGCCTGGTCATCATAACTACATGTAGGTGCATAGGCCTGTACAACCTACAGTTTATACCGCTTATTAAGCCTAATTACGATGCCTGCAACCCTCTCATTATTACTATAGAATTCTTCTATATTACCCGCTATATACTTATTGATAAGGAAACCTACTCCTAGTTGTCGCCTCTCTGGTAAACCTCGATAACACATTACATGCCCATCCTTCAGTACAGTATATGCCCCATTCGGCCTCCTAACCTAACTAAGCCCTATTACATCCCATTTCATGCCCTCTAGTTCCTCTAACAGCACTTCTAAACTAGCTTCACTAGCTAGGGTTCTAGCAATAAACGTTGCCAGGGTCAGTTTCCAATGGCGGCCTGTCCAGCGGAGCCAGGCTTTCTGATAATAATAATAATACCTTTATTTTCCATCAAAGTGATGAGGGAGGCAGGGAGAAAAAGCCGAGCAATCGGCTTGACGAGCTCCCCCCCCCCCCCCCCCCCCCCCAAAGAATATACAAAGTAAATATACATAGGCAGAGCAGTGTAGCGTCCACAAAAAACAGTAAAATAAAATAAATAGAAGTACATTCGACGAGACATCGCGTTCAATGATAGCGCATAAAAAAATTGATAAGAACCAGCACCTTATTGCACATGAACAGAGAGTCGGTAACAAAAAAAGAAAAGCGAGATCGCAGTATGATCAGGCAAAGTAAAACAACAAAAAAAGGATCAGTTTCTTTCCATATAGCAGTAGTAATAATAGCAGTGTCAGAAATGCAGCAGTGACAGTAATAATAATAGCAGTGTCAAACTGTCGCACACAGAAAAGAAGAAGAAAAGACAGCAAAACATTCAAAAATTGAGTTTTTACACAAAAGAAAAACAATCGCAATCAATTCCCGTCACAAAGGTAGTGCATCAAGATAACTTTGAAGGCTTCAAATAGCATATCAAAGACAAACAGGTTCAGTCGCTGATAAAACTACTCTGACGTCATTTTTCGATGACTGTTCGAGTTGAAAATCATGCTTATGCAGTAAGTTTAACAATTTTGGAAGGCGACATTGAATCATCTGCTCACCATAATTTGTGCGGCATTGAAATTCGCTCCATATGTCTGAGTTACGAGTAGGGTAATGCACTTCCTTTCTCTGCAGGCAAGCCAGTTCTCTCAAAAAGCTGACATTGTTACGTATTTCCTTTTTATAGGCTAAAGCTAAGTGATAAGGGTACATATCATGAATCGCCATTATGTTATGTTTCTGGAAAAGTGGAAGAGATGGATGGTCATAAGGAACGTTAGATATAATTCTTAACATTTTTTTCTGCAGTCGATGTATTTTATGCATGTTTCTTAGGGTTGTCATTCCCCACACCAAATGACAATATTTTATGTGCGAGTGAAACAGTGCATTGTATATAAGAACTTTAACTTGAGTAGGGAAGGTGTGTTTGTTGATATTAGTCAAGCCAACAGCACGTGACAAATTTTGTACAATGTAATCTACCTGGGCGTCCCATGACATCTGTTCTGTGAAAACGACACCAAGTATTTTAAATGAGCTAACGATATCTACTACTGAATTATTATATCTGATATCTTCTTTGATAAACACGTTTCTATTTTTCGGACGAAAGAGAATAGCTTTAGTTTTATTGGCATTTACTGTTAACTTGTTTCGTTCAGGACCATTCTTCAAGCCTTATAAGCGCTCTGTTTGCCTGGTCAATTAAATGATTAGGCGAAGTCGCCGAAAAAAGTAATGTCGTGCTAGCTACTGCTAGCACCCCCTGCTGCGTCACAGGTCTGACCCGCGCCGTGGTCAGTTGTTCCGCAGCCGCTGGTGACTGAGGGCCGGGGTTTTATGGAGCTTATCATAGGTGGTTGCGGCCAATTGCTGCAGCAGGGTGGTCAACTCCTGTTCTGGTGAGGGAGTGCGTTGCCGGAGGTGTTCACCGGCATCAGGTCGCACCCCAAACCTGTGTATGCAATTCCATCGACACGCGGATTTTTTATTTGTCACCCGGTGGAGAATTGCGCGGCACCGGGATTTGAACCCCGGTCCTCTTGCATGCGAGGCGGATGTTCTACCGCTACTCCCCCGCTGCACACCCTATAATTAAAATATATAGAGAAAAATGAACATGATAGCTACTGCTACTACCCCGTTTCAAAGGGGACGCTCCTACATTCCATCCATCCATCCATCCATCCATCCATCCATCCATCCATCCATCCATCCATCCATCCATCCATCCATCCATCCATCCATCCATCCATCCATCCATCCATCCATCCATACTAAAGCCGACCCTACCGTTGAGAGAACGGAATCACGCTTCTGCGACTCCGTGCGCGTCTGGTTTAGATCTATGAGAGCTCGGAAGAGACGCCATGTGTTTTTTCCAGACATCTGCCTAGCTGCCGCGTTGCACCTCTCTACCCAGTTAGCGTTCGCGAGTTGCGCCGCGTATTCTGCCGCCTCTTTTGTTATCGCCGCGATCCGGGTTTTTAGCTTGCGGTTATGTTTCTGCCTGTGCCATCTTTTAACCATGCTGCGTCTGGCTTCCCATAGGTGGAGGAGATGGGTGTCCACATCCGTCACCGCCTCAGAGAGCTTTACCCGCGTTTCCGTCGAACGGAGACTGCTCAGCAGCTGTTTGGTCCAGGCTTGGTATCCCTCCTCCTGGATAGAACTAACATTATATTCTTTTCTGAATTTTGCCCAGTCCGGCATCCTAGTCTGCCCCGTCGGTCTGGTAAGGGGTTTAGTGAGGATCGTTATGTTGATCAGACAGTGGTCGCTACCGAATGTTTCCTCCGTATTCGTCCACTCCACTCGCCTAGCGTTTTTTGAAAAAGTTAAGTCCGGAGAAGTGTCCCTGTACGCCGAGTTCCAATTCGCGTGGGGTACGCCGGGTCGGTGTGTAGGGTTAGGCCTAATGTGGACGCTGCCTCCGCTAGCTTCCGTCCTCGTATGTCCTCTCGGTTGTAGCCCCATGAGAGGCTCTTGCCATTGAAATCTCTTAACACTAGTAACGGATCTCGTCCCGCTTCCCTGACAGCCTTACTCAGGAGTGTGGAGAAGGTTACATTTTTTGCATTAGGTGGGCAATACACGTTCAGGATGTGGAGCGGAGGATCATCCTTTTTTATGGGCAGGAGATGTCACCATCACGTGTGAAAAGCTGCCTTGTAATTCCAGATCTATCAAATTTGCTGTGAAATTTTTATGCACGAAGATGCATGTTAGGGGGTCGAGTGGGAACGTTTTGCAGTTTGTGAGGCTCGCGTTCCCGCATAGCTCCCGTACGGCCACCACTGCCGGAGTATGCTCGCACGTGGAAAGGTGCATCCTAAGGTGCGCTCTCTTAGTTTTTGATTTAAAGCCTCGACTATTCCACTGTGTTAAATTATAGGACTCTCCTTAGTTCGTCCCGCCATGTTGTGCCTTGAGATTATTATTCTGAAGGGAGAGCTGCTGCAGCTTCTCATCCTCACTGATCACCCTACGCATCTTGTGAGTTATGGGATTCGTGGGTCTCCTTGTGCTAGCATACTTGCGAATCGTCATCGCTTTCGCTATCTGTCGTGATACTATGGAGGGAATGGATTCCTGTACCTTCCTCGTCATAGCTTCTAGTTTGTTTTCCATGCTAGGCTCTGCGTCGCTTTGCATCGCCTCCTCTTGCTGAGGCGGCTGAGATTTAGCTAGTGCAGTTTCTAGTTTACCGGTTACCAGCTCTGTTTGAGCTCTTAGGGCTGCTATCTGCTTTCTTAATTCAATCTCTACCAAATTTGGTGAAGGTGGAGAGGTAGTATAGGTAGTAGCTGCTGCTTCCTGTTCTTGACCATGCTTGCCCAGTTTCTCTCTTGATTGTTTTGTTTAGAATTTGGCTCTATGTTAATCGAAGGGGGCGGGAGATTCTCGCTCCCTCTTTTCGTTTTCTTGTTTTTCTTGTTACCTGATTGTTGCTGCTCGTTCCTTCGGAATTTCGCAGTGCAGTCTTTAGAGTTCGTGGCTTGTTCGCCGCCACATACCGCACATTTTCGATTGCACTCGTGAGGGTCCCGCACCCCCTCCGCAAACGGAGCTTGCGTTCCGCAGAGTCCGCAGTTTTCTTGCCTCGGTGTCAGGCAGGCGTCTGCCCTATGTCCCACCGTGCCACACAGGTTACACGCTGGTATGGTGCGATGGTGAGGGGCTACCGGTATAACTTGCGCGTTGTACAGCACAGCTCTGGGCTTGTACTTCCCTTCAAAGGTGACCCTTGCTTTGCTCGAAGTGCCGAACTTTCGGATCTCCAGGATTTTGCTCTCTCCGCGAAAGCTTCTCACCTTCCTTCGCAGGAATTCGGTGGTCTCCGGATTGGCCACAGTGATGACTCCGTGTACCACGTTGTCCTCACTTTTCTTTACATGTCCACGCAGATAGAGGTCTTGCGCTTGCGTTCGGATTGCAAAGTCGCCGACCAGTCTGTCTGCCGCATGGATGCTCGACGTGCCCACGATGAACAGGCTTTGGTCCAGGGACACTGTGAGGTAAAAACTGTCTGCTTCGGCCTCCCCGACTCGCTGTCGTAGGGCTAGGCCCAACTCGCCGTGTTTCAAGTTATTCAAGTTTGTGGCCGTTTGTGGTTTGATGATTAGCACCACGTCGTCTGGTCTGAATCTGCACAGAAACTTGGGCTTCCATGCAGCTCTGACTTGCGTTGGGCCTCAAGTTGCGCTCTCACCGGGTGCTGAGTCGGGTTGCGCGTGGCGGCCTCCGTGCGCTCACGGGCCTTCCTTTGCGCGCTGGCTTCGAGTTTCTGGGCTCGCTTTTCAAAAGCCCGGATCACATTTTCATTTGCTCTCGGCTGGTCTGCGGCAAGGTTGTCCATGTCATGCCTTCCGGGTGGTAGCCGCGTTGCTGGTTGGCGTTTGCCATGTTCGCCAGGAGCGGCCTTCCCGCCTTGGGACGCCGGCGTTCAGCCGATTGGCTGAGCCATGGCTCCACAACCGATGGGAGCAAAAGTGCCATGCAACGAGCCATAGCAACGAGGTAAAGAGGGGGCAAACTCCTCGAAAAAAAAAAAAAAAGAGGTTCAGCAGCAGGCGCTCCTCGCTTGCTCTATGAAAACAGACCTACTAGCACAGGGCTCGTAGCCCCACAAACCACGGAAAAGCGATTTTGCAGCGCTCCGCAGTGCGTGTCAGCACACTGGCACATCGTTTCATGCATTTCCTCCGTGCTCTAGCAATCGACGCCAGAGAATTGAAGCATTTCCACTGATCGCGGAGCGCACAGCAAGTGCCGTTGACAATTTATAGAGAGCCTCGTCAGTTTTTGTTGCACGATTTCTTTAATGGCATCAAGTGCCTTCTATAGGCACGGAACGCCTACGGATAAGCACGAGTAAATATTACGTTAAACATAGATCGACTTCTCGCGTCACATACATAAGGCGATCAGTGCACGAGAACTTTCGGGGGTGCTTGATCATGGCGATACGGGGTTGGGACTGGTAGGTAGGTCCACGACCTACAGTAGGTGGTGGGTAGGTCACTGCCGCTTGCAGGGTGGCAATTCTGCCACCATATCTTTATATGCTGGCGTAGGGCGTCATGGCACACCCTGCCGTTTCGGTGGTGGACGACGGCTGTTGCCGACGCGCGTCTTTTTCCCCTTTTTCTTTTTCTTCTTTTTTTTTTAAACTTTTTTGGTTCACAGGAAGGGAAAGGCGCAGTATCGGATTTCTTCGTAGAAAACTGTCAGCAACTCCTTCTCATGTAAAGCTAACAGCCTAATACCCTCATAAGGCCCATTCTTGTGTACGGTAGCATTATTCGGAGCCCTCATCAATCATACCTCAGCCAAAAATTAGAAAAAAATTCAGGATAGGTCCTTCGTTTTATTTTCTCCAGCTACTCACGCCACGATAGTGTATCATCCATGCGAAATAAAGCGGGTATTCCTACCCTTTCTTGTCGGCGACGCGTAGCTTCCATGAAATTTCTATACCTTAATTCTTTATAACGGTGGAATCATAATTGATACAGATCAGTACATCAAGGCATCATATCATCGTTCGAAGAGGTTAAATCATGGGAAGTGCATCAGACCCATCCCAGCTCGATGCGACGCGTACAAAATTTCTTTTTTTCCTTTAGCTAATAAAGAATGGAATAGCCTGCCACCTGAATTTATGGACAATATCTCCCTTGATATTTTTCTTAAAAACACCGAGTCATATTTTGAGAAGCAAATGGTGTAACAAAAAATCGTTCCTAAAATGTATTTTGTTATTTACTGCGAGTGTTCAGTTTAGGATTTTATCTTATTAGTACCTATTGTCTAACGTATTCTTTTATTGTTTCGCTTCGCGGTTCTTTTCAGTGCTTCATATGCGACAAATTGAATGTCCGTTATAGTGTTGCAGTGCGTATGTTTTCCATTTTTTGTGTGTTTCTCATGTTTTTTCATTTTGTATAACAGTCCCATTCGTTCACCCACTCCTGCAAGAGCCTAGCAAGGCTTACAGTATGTTTAAATAAAAAAAAAAGTATCTGTCACACTTGTTTCTGTGGACACCTGACCCGCGCCATAGCGGGAGGGAGGAGGATGGGAGTGATGAATGTGGAAAGAGAGAAAGAGGAGCCGTAGTGGAGGGCTACGAAGTAATTTCGACCACCTGGGGATCTTTAACCTGCGCTGACATCGCACAGCGCACGGACGCCTCTTCGTTTCGCCTCCATCGAAACGCACCCGCCGAGGTAGAAACCGGGTACTCCTGCACAGTAGTCTGGAGCGTCTTACCACTGCACCCTATAATTCTCTTCTGTCCTCACGAGGCAGAGGAGATGGCTCAGCTACAGAGCCAGTAGCTAGCCCGTGCATTTTCTTTTCATTCTACCTTATTCGCAACAACCAATGATCAACTCAGCTGTGACAACTTGATCTGCGCGCTTTAAAAGCTCGGTCTGCTAAGAACGTCATCATCAAATGCGCGTAAGGGAGGAGTTTACGACGATCGGCTGAAATCTTCTGATTCTTCGCCGCGTCAAGCAGGCGTCTCGAGATCTGCAGGCCATGCAGCGCGTGACACTGCGCTCGATCTTGGACGGCGCACGCTACGAGAAATGGGCCCGTTGCGTGATCGTTCGCCATGCGGCCGCTCACTTTCGGCGTCGCAGCTTACCACACTTGAATAAGATCCCTGAATCGGTATAGTTTTGTCGGCGACAGCTGTGTGACGACTACCGTGGTGAAACGATCAAGCCGCTCGGAATGTTTTTTTTTCTTGTTTGTTTGTTTGTTTTTTTAAGTGTATTTTTAAGTAAACGGTAATTCGTCAAAAGCAAAGCCCGCTTGCAGGGTGCTCATTTGGTTAAGTGCTCGCATGCCTATCACACCTCGCCAAATACCCAAGCAGCAGTGAATGTAGTTTTACATACATATACATACACACATCGGATCCAGAATTAGCTTTGTATTAATCAAACAATCAAGGGGTCGTTTAATTAACTTAAAAAGACATTGAAATCAACAGCTTAGTCAGTGCTCAAAATGCAACTTAGATGAGCTCATCTTTGGAACTCAAGTTCCTAATGGCCCTTGATACATCTTGCCCCATTTAGTTCCAGGATTTTCCATAAATGTGATATATGTCGAAGTAAAAGTGAAGTGAACATTGCACATTAAGAAAAGGATATCAAGAAAACAAATGAAAGATTTTTCAGATATATCCGCACATCACCTCGTCAACTGAAGCATAAATAATCGCCGTGAATAAATGAAAGTGAATGCAGATAGACGATACAAAGCAGATGCTCACAACCTTCCTTTCACATACGTAGAGTGTGCTTTCTTGGACAGCTGGCAATGAATTGCAAGAAATGATTTGTGGCTGCTCGAAAGGCCGACTTATAAAACAGCTGTCAAGTGGAGCTTTATCAGCTGTACGAGCAAGATAACGCACTTATTAGGTTTTCGTGTTTGATGACACGTTATTAAAGGTGACGGCTTTCTCGACAGCAGCTAATATTTACTTAATTGCACAGCTTCTTGAATGCTTTTCTGCATATGCAGTGCACGAGAGTATTCCAAGTGTGCATAAGTGCTCACTAGAATGAGGGGAAGGTGTATACACAGAATCAAAAAAACCAAATATGGGTTGAGCATGAGCCTCAGTTCACAAGCAAACATTCCAACAAGAGGATCAGTCTTCACTTAGACAAAGAGAAGTCTTCTTGTTGAAATGTTTGCTTGTGAACTGAGGCTCCTTCTCAAATCTTGTTTTTCTTTGCAACTAGATGTCCAATGCTTTCATTTGTCACTTTTCTAATGCTCTATTTTCACACTGCTAAACACAAGCAGTAATTTCTGTGTGCCTCCTGCACCTGATATCAGATTGCCTGTTCTCTTTAAAGCAAAGGATTTTCAAAATTTAAACCCAGCTGCACATTTTGTTGCATCCTGCTAAGCGCTAAATAAGCCACACACTCTCGACAACAAGTTAGCTCTGAAAGGTGTCACAATTAAACTGCTTTCAGTGAACTTGCACACTTGTGTTAAGAAAGTATTATTCCATCAATGTCTAAATAGAAGCGACATACTGCAAATGACAACGTGTCTAAGCCCGACATATAGTTTTCTTGAAACATATTGCTTTCAGCACCTTTCTCACTTTTTCAGTTTACATCTTTTGAAGCTAAGTAGTCAACAGCAGCAAGCGTAGCATTGTTTGAGTTGCGTGAAACGATAAATGAGCATCAGGTAAGGAAAGAACATGAGATATGGCAGCTATGTGTCATAAAGCACAAGTACATATTATTAGTTGCTCTACAGTGCAGCTTACATGAAAGGCAAAACTACTTACCACATACAGACAAGGTAATTAGCACAGACCTTGGCTGGAACATAGTGTTTCCACAATCACTGAAGCCCCACTTTATGCTTTCACTTGAGGTTGACACATGAGTATTATCTATCAATGTTTAATTTTTAGAGTAGTGTTTTCATTCTACAACTTCGGCATTGCTACGATCAGCTTGCAGTGAGCAGGAACAGTGTTGTTTTCTCATAGGAACGCTAACTCAGACATTATACAGAATTATTTTTATTACAAACCAGGGAATGATAAACTAGTTTTTCTCCATGACAGCTTTGCTCTGTTGTTCTGTGTCCTAATCTTTGAACAGCTATGACAAACACATAAAGTGGCTCTGCGCTCACTTTAAGCAAGGAGCACAGTGCCATTCAGCGTCAAAGATGTAATTTTCTCTTCAACAAACATTAGAATACATATCAGCCGTGCAGTTAGACACGGAAGACCAGGAAGCATACTACTAGAACATATTTACAGTATAATATATAGTATTCAGAGTAAAACTGGAAGGACCAAAAATAAATTGATAAATATAACTTCTTCCCACTACTTAACTGGTTAGGGCATAAGCACCTAAATGGTTACAACCTAACCATGACTAAGCATGGAGTTCAAGCTCAGAATGGACTGGACTACCCTTTCTTCAATCTCTAGATTAACAAAAAAATATGGGCAGTAATTTTCAGTGGCCGGGTGCACAAGTCATTTCGTATTGCTATTCTGGTCCTACCCAGGGCCCCACTATATGATCTACATCAAAAACAAATACAGCAGCACTATCTCCGGTAAAGCATAGAACCCTCTCCCATCGAGAGGCTGTCTTCCCACTTGCCTCCTGCCCCTCGTCGCCCCATCGACACACGCGTTGCTAGTCAAATTCAATTCAATTCTATTTCCCAGAATGTTGTGGTAGGCTGCCTGGGCTAAAAGCTGCAAATAACCAGCTTGATGAGGCCCAGGCATTCATTACAAGGCAGGCCAGTATGCAATAAAATATTATACACACATATCAAGAAGCAAATATACATTTTTTTTCATGTCTTAAACGCAGGAAACCAGACCAATAATGTAAGTAATGCAATGCAGACATAGGTCTATCACAACAGCATCTAAATATCAGTTCAGCAAGCAAAACAAACTAGCAGAATATATTCTTAGTATGACTGGAAAAAAAATGAATGCAGGTAGTGCATACTTTAACAACGCTTTAAGTGCAAAATTATAACAGAGGCCATGAATGCAAATAAGAGAGAACTTTATAACTGCGGAAAATACCATCGGGTTACATAATTACAAAACACTGAACCAGTGCAGCTTTAGTGGACTGATTTATGTCTTTGAATTTACTTCAAATTGTGGGAAGAGTATATTGTAATGTCTGGAGCCTATAGCCCATGTGAAAAAATGTCTGTGTTACGTGTGTTCACTAGATCTCTAGTTTCTTTCAGCAGGGTGGAATCTTTATCATAGTTCTCAAGCTTTAAGGAAAATAATATCACAAAAAAACTCGAAATTCATACATATTTTACTACATTATACTTCCAGTACGGGCTATGTAACCAACATTTGCTATACGAAGAATGGCTTACATTTGAAGGATATAAATTTTTTCTTTGTTTTTTTTAGCAGTTGTGAGCCAAATAAAGAACAATAATTCATATGGGAGATGAATAATGCGTTATATATCTGAAGTTTTATTTTAGAAAGAAGAAAAGTATGGCAACGAGAAATTGTCCCTGTCACTGATGAGAGCTTATTAGATAACCTCTACACATGCGAATCCCAGGTCCACTGATTCCTTCCTTTGATGTGCTTCCACGTGTCATTTATGATTATATTCTGCCAAGAACAACAAAGGAAGAGCTACAAAGCCGCTATGCCGAAGGCGATTGGGGGCTCGGATCAGGAGAGGACGGCAAATTTTGGTTCCCACGCTTTGTACTATGCCAGAGTGATGTTTCAACTGCTTCCTCAGGCACTCTATCGCCTCACCAAAAAAGATAAGGAGAATATCCCCATATCCCATTGCACTCAGTTGTATTATTAGAAAGACACCCTTGATAGGCAGGTACTGGAGGCATGCATGTATGTGAGAGAAGATCTGCAGAATCACTACTGCACAACAATAACATACATAATAACTGGGAAAAGTTTACTGCACTCTCACCAAAGTATTGTTTTACAAATAAACACCAATCTCCATCAGCAGTGCCCATGCAACGGTCGTGAAAATCCAAGCACAAAGAAATGTCAAGGGGACGAACTACAGTGTAATAACTTCGATCAAGCGAATCTTTGCTGGGCCTAACAAAGCCACCAGCAGAAGGTTTGAAGAAATTGAGCTAATTTTCTGAACGATATATGAAATGCAGAAGAGGTTGACAGTAAACTGATGGGCTTGTATAAAGATGCATGAAGCCTGCCATTCTTCATAAATCATTTTAAGTCAAGAAACCAAGATTAAATAAAATGTTCTACTCTCTGTCAGGTGGTCGGGTGGTAGTGAACGTGAAAGGAGGAAGAGGTGCATAATGAAGGGCCATAAAGTAACTTCGACCACCAGGATATATTAAATATGCAACTGACATTGCACAGCACACGTATGCCTCTACGTAAATGCGCCTCAATAGAAACGCTGCCGCCAGCAATCACGTTTACTCCGGAACAGTAGCCAGGCATCTTAACCACCGTGCCATTGCGACGGGGCACATATATATTTTTTATAAGCTAGATTTTGGAGAAAGGAACTGCAGTATACTTTTGGGTGGGCACCTAAATTTAATAAGATGAAGGTCGCACCATATTTATTGAAGGTCAAGCGGCTGCACGTTTTGAAGCGATAGCTTCATTTCGTGAGTTAAAGCCAAGGTCAATGTGTGCTTCCGATGACCTTCAAACAGCTTCAAGGTCAAGTTGGAACTTAAGCCACAACCTCTTTGGGTAGCTATGTTCCCACCAAAGGTCAAACGTTAACTGACCTGGGAAGTATACAGCTTAACGCGTGAGCAGCTGCGTAGCGATACACGAGGCGAGTTTCTGTCGCAGCCATGCCACAGACTCACAGGAAGAGGAACTAAGCAGCTGTGCTCGTTACGATCATCGGTTGCCGCATCTGACGATCCGGAGAACATTTCGCTATGAGCTGAAAGCTTGTGGAGGAGAAGAAATTAATGGTCTAAATCCAAAAGAGCATCTTGTAAAACGCCGCCGCGATGACGGCCGCTGGCACCACCGCCGCTTCTGCGTCCACACGCTTCAGCTATAGCGGCTGTCGCTTCACACTAGGTTTAACTGAATCTAAATCACAGCCAATTTTTTTCACAAGGTTACTCTTCAAGCGGTCGGATGTTTTGAGCGCAATATGTAACTCTTTCCCTGTAACTCCCTGAATTCGTGGCTAGCCTATGCTAACATTGTGTGTTGGTTTAAATGGAAAGGGACAGTATTTGTCAAATGTTTCTGTGGACATCTGAACTGCATAGATACAGTTTGTCCTCCTGCTTCTTAAAGGTGAAATGAATGTCAAACTGAGGCTTGCGCAAAGACTCCACTTTACCTATAGTGAAGCTTTCGCTTAAAAAGTAAACCGCAGGGAGTCTCCTCTTTACCCCCTCCTCCCAAACCCTATGCGAAGCGACCACGAAATTTGTAGCGGAACAGAGCGGAGATGTGTTCAATAGGCTCCATTGACTACGGCCGCTCGAGCACAAGTTGGATTCGACAGATTTTGGATTTCAGTTGGAGTCAACAGCATTCGACGAACGGGCACCGAGGATATCAATTCTTGTGTATTGTGTGTTCGCGCCGAAGTTACATCATTCACAATCTTCACTATTTTAAGCTTATGTTCTTGACACCTCAATTGATTTTGCTCACATTGTACTAGATTTTTTAGAAAATACTGTAGTAGGTAGAATGCCTAAAAACTGTATCATGTTTAACAATACACTGTCAATCAATGGTACCATTAGGAGGATCACGAAATAAATAAATATCTTTCTCGAGCACTTGATCCTTACTTGAGCTGTATTGCAAAAATGCAACTGTGTGACGTACGAGTTGCATTTACAGCATTGCCGTATTCACACTGCATGCACATGCATTATACTCCAACGTACGCAGCCAAGACTACACGGCCAAAACTTATACTAATGCGTGTCGAGGTGCTGGATGGGATAGTGACGTAGCTATTCCGGCAGCAAGAAAGACATATCCACTTGCCGAGACTACAGTGCATGCGAGAAAACCCCACTCACAGACAGACAACATTAACGAAGCATAACATAGTGTGTGGGCTATTTTAGGCCATTTTCATACAACTTTGAAAACTCTCCATGTTTGAAAATTTCATGTTTGAATTCCCAATACTGATTGCTGCATTGTGTCAGTCAAAAAATGGAAGTACTGAAACAAAAGGTTTGTTTTAATGGCATCTCATAAAGCCCTTGTTGCTTCCAACCAAAGTTGGGAAGAGCCTGTTACTATTTTGCTGTTGTGAACTTTGTGCACAGGGTCGGTTGAACAGAAAAACTAGATTGTGTAAATTTAGATGTTTCCAGTAGGCACACAGGCTGTTAATGCATACATTCTGAAATGTGGGAATGTATAACTTCTGCACTATATGCAGTGAGTTCAAGGTAAAGAAGTCAAGTACAAAAAGCCAGGCATAAAGTGCGCCTGTCTCGTGGTTCTTCAAGACGAAAACTTAAAGGTAAATCAAGGTCTCGATGCTTACGGCACAGCTTTGCTACGGGCACAAAGAGGAACACTCAGGCACAAGGGCAAAAAAGAAAATACCAGACAGTGAAAGTAACAAGTCTTCATATACAACCATGAAAGATGAAAGTTTCTTGGGTGTAAATGGCAAACCTTTCTCATACAGTGAGTACAATTCTCTAGCAAAACGTTTGAAGCACATTTCTTATACCATGTGATTAATGACCTCAAAGCAAGGCTGCAAGTGGGCAATAGTAAAGTGTGACAAAATGCCTAGCACAGCCAGCAGAAATGGGCTTCAAAAAAACCTGTTGTTGAGTAATATGAAGCTATAAGAATATGCATAGTGCAGAGCACAGAAACCTTGGTTCGGCGTTTTCATCACACAAAGACGCAAGTTGATTTCAGGATTTACTACACCTTCATACTTCCGATCCTTGCGGACGTAACAGCTGCTAACTAGGCCAGTCTCTGCCTACCTTGCAGAATTTACACTTCTTGAGATAGCCAGTGGCCACCAGCACCTTGTTTTCCTTCTGAAGACAACATAGGAGACCTCCTGAATGAAAATTACACAAACATTTCGTGTGTGCAGCATCTTAAAAATATTCAGTCCACTATGTGCCGCCTTGCATTGCATCACAATAAGTAACCTATATAGATGTATACATTCATTTAAATTTCACATGCATGTTTAGCACCACCTGAGCCATTATGAAACCGCTTTGCTGCACAGCAACAATCTGGTTATACATAATTTATCTCAGCTATCAGCTTTCTTGCGTGCCATACAATGAAATATGAAAAATAGCCGTACAATGTTAGTATTGTCCTGAACTGAATATTCTCATATGACTCCGACGCAGGGTATAGAAAAAATGCTGTTATCTCCATAACCGTCATTAACTCTCTGTTTCTACACAGGACAAGAATAAATACCACTGCACTATGTAGTAGGTCTGCAGAAACAGCAAATTTTATTTTAACATTTTGCTCGCATTTCTCCGCAATTCCTGCGTGCTCGTGCTGACTACTTCGCTGGTGAAAGCATGTTTCGTTATTGCCAGTTATATCAGCAAATAATTTATTACACAACAGTGTATAAATCTTACAACTGCTCACGTTGAAACGCTGGCCTAGTAAGCAACGAGACCAACACTCGACAGCTGATTGGCAATTCATTCTAGAAACTTGCGTGTAGTAGAAATGCCTGAGGAAAAAATTGTTCAGTACTTATAACATAATACCACGCGGTACTGACTGAAGCCAAACAACACAATTTGCAAGCCTTTTGAAGTCGTGGAATGAGAGCACGCTGCTACCGTCATCATGCGAAAGCATGCAGTTGTAGCATATTAGCTGATCTTGCCCAAGCGAGAACTTGGTGCTCCTGAACGGGAGCAAACAACCTACTTTACAGACGTTCCTAGCTTTTACAGCGCTATTAAATACTCATTAACCGCCGCCGTCCACCACCGAAACGGCAGGGGGTGCAATGACGCCCTACAACAGTATATAAAGATATGGTGGCAGACTAGCCCGCCTGCAAGACACAGTCACCTACCCACCACCTACTGTAGGTCGTGGACCTACCTACCAGTCCCAACCCCGTATCGCCAGGTTCAAGCACCTCCGAACGTTCTCGTGCACTGATCGCCTTATGTATGTGACGCGAGACGTCGATCTGTGTTGAACGTATTATTTACTCGTCCTTATCCGTAGGCGTTCTGTGCCTATAGAAGGCAGTTGATGCGAGGAAGGAAATCGTACAACAAAAACTGACGAGGCTATATGTAAATTGTCAATGGCACGTGCGCTCCGCGGAGATTGGAAATGTATCGATTCTCTGGCGTCGATTGCTAGAGCACGGAGGAAATACATGAAACGATGTGCCACTGTGGTTTAGCGTTAGCGTAAGTAGCGGTGCTAACGGAAATAAAGTTAGCGTACCGTAAAAAACTCACCATCAGATCTAGTTTTAGTATAGCGTTTAGCAAACGGTACACAAACGTGAGGTATCAGCGAGTGAGGATATATTGGGATGGATGGATGGATGGATGGATGGATGGATGGATGGATGGATGGATGGATGGATGGATGGATGGATGGATGGATGGATGGATGGATGGATGGATGGATGGATGGATGGATGGATGGATGGATGGATGGATGGATGGATGGATGGATGGATGGATGGATGGATGGATGGATGGATGGATGGATGGATGAAAGGATGGATGGATGGATGGATGGATGGATGGATGGATGGATGGATTTATGGATAAATGGATAAATGGATGGATGGATGGATGGAATATAGGAGCGTCCCCTTTGAAACGGGGTGGTAGCAGTAGCCATCACCCTCCTTTTTCTCCTAATATCTTAATTATTGATTTAAATTGCTTAACAATACCATCATTCTATTTATTTAATGTTTGTTTCTACATTACTAACATTATGTCAATTTCCTGCTTTTAAGCCACCAATCTTCCAGTCGTTTTTTGCTAGTTTCCACCGCCGGTTTATTCACCCGGCCACCGGTATCTCTAAACCCCAGAGCTTCAGGAACAGTGATTGCGCCTGCATCAACTTCCTGATGGATACCATTACATTCGAGTATAATATGGTCAATTGTTTCACTGGAGTTACCACATACAGCACATGCGTCATCTCCATTGTTAAATTTCTTTTTGTAGCTGCGTATTCTAAGGCACCCTGACCTAGCTTCCAAAAGTAGGGCACTGCCTCTTGAGGTATCAAGAGGCAGTGCCCTTCGTCTCCGCAATACTTAACTAGAGTTTGCAATTCTTCCAGACTCTCAGCTAGCTGCACAATATCGTCTGCATGCATCAAACCGGGGAAGCGCTGCTCTACCGCCTTTCCACCTAATCTATATGACAGGTTAAAACCTAGGTTACTGCCTTGTATCCTCCGTTCCAGGTTTATCATATAAAGCATGAACAGCACCGGTGATAGAGGACAGCCTTGTCTTAATCCTTTGCATACTTTGACATCCTCCGTACTTCTTATCCCTTCCCACGTAATTTCTACTTTGTTATCCCGGTATATTTCCTGTAGGAACTCTAATATCTCATAACCGATACCTTCTTTTAATATGTTCCACAGGAGTTCCCTGCTTACGTTGTCGTACGCCCCGTTTATGTCCAGGAAGGCCAAATACAAAGGTCTATTTTCCACTCTAGATATTCGAGGTGCCTGCCAGCGGCGCCTGGTAAGAAAAATGTTCACTAAAATGAAACAAGGTGTGGGTTGAGCCACAGGAAGCCGAGACAATCTACTTTGAAGCCGCGAGGAAAGCGAAACGTTTAGAAGCAGACGAACCTGGAAGGGCACGCCTTCTGCTTCGGAAGCAGACGTGCGAAACGTCCAGAAGCAAGCGAACGTCTGCTTCTACAGGTGATGTATACAGATGCTTTTCTGCTTCTAGACGTTCCACACGTCTGCTTCCAAAGCACAGAAAACGTGCCCTTCCAGCGCTGAGCTACTGAACTGCACATTCTTCAGGCATTTTTCAACTATACCGTAGAGCGTCTTGGATGATTCACGATATCTGTCGGTGTTGACATGGGTGGAGTACGAGCTCGCGAATTCGCTCGAAGCCGACAGTTTGGAAATTTCGCTGCAAAGCAGAAGTGATCCAACTATATGCCACTACCGCTCGAAGAATGGTCAGCGGGTGTATCTGCTGTGGACTCTGCGCTGTTCAGATTGTCTTTCCGAATCGAAAACAGGATTTTGAGCAACTATACAACTCGCTTTCGGTGCCAGAACTTTCACCACCGCAGAAGGCGTTACTGTGTCTGGCCGACAGGCGCTTTGATTTGCACTAAGACGGCTTTCCTATTCCAACCACCGGTTCCATTTGGAACTTATCTTCGGTCTTCATTCATCAGTGATGCCCAACCGTCATGGTTCAAACTACTAACTACATTGTTGGTAGTTTTCTGCACCTGTTTAGCGATGTCAACAATCCCAGCTGGCTGACGGAAGCAGCAATCACAGTGTGATGACGGAGAAATTCGAAATAGTGCGTACACACACAATTCATTATTATTATTTTTCCGCTACACTGTGCTCCAACTCTGGCTTTAGATATTTTGATTATAGCGCTTGTCGTCTGCTCTCTTCTACTCTGAGAATTGATGGATGTGTGCTACAAGAACCCCGCTTGCATGCCCTTTTGAAGTGAGACAATATTTAACAGGTGCGTTGGAAGCTTCACAGCCAGCTTAATACGTTCTCGTAAATTGTAATTATATATTATATTTATAAAATTAGTAATAAAATATAGTAACCACCGAAACTAGACTTTAAACGATTCGCTTCGTTCAGAGCGGTTGCATCTTCGTAGCCGACCTCATTAGGCCTAGGAGCATCAGACTCCAGACCGAATTCTAACAAGGAAGCTTCTTTACACCCAGCACATCGGCGTCAAAGCAAGATTAGTGAAAGAGAAAAACGACAGTACTAGTAGTTGCCCATAAACGTGCCAACCGGAACTGCAACGACTTCTTGTTCGTCTGAAGCGGACGGCCGCAGGAAAAGAAAATGCACGGGCCTGCTACTGGCTCTGTAGCTGAGCCACCTCCGTTGCCTGATTGATTTAAAACTGATTGATTTATAGGAAGAGAAAGGAGCGGTAACTGTCTCACTAGATTTTTGTGAACACCTCATCCGTGCCGTGAGGGAAGGGAGCAAGGTGGGAGTGAAGGTGGAAAGAGCGAAGGAGCCGTAGTGGAGGTCTACGAAGTAATTTCGACCACCTGCGGATCTTTAACGTGCGCTGATATCGCACAGCACAAGGACACCTCTTTCGCCTCCATCGAAACGCAGCCGCCGAGGTCGGGTTCGAACCCGGGTACTCTAGCACAGTGGTCTGGCGTCTTACCACTGCACCACCCCGGTGGGGCAACAATCTTGCGGACAGCAGACAAAATAGAGAAGGAAAAAGAAGTGGGGGAGTAAGACGCGCGCCGCAACTACAGCCGTCGTCCTACCACAACATTAAACATTCCTAAGTGGTCGAAATCACACCACAACCTCGAGCGGCGCGCAGCAGGTACGGATCGAATTACTCATCTCACAGCGGCCGATGAACCGGTGCCTCGGAAAATTTTTTTGTGTGTGAGCTTTTATAATTTATAACCGCCCAACATTATGCCGGCTTCGACATACAGGGTTCCCACAACTGCCGCCTGCTAAACCTGATGGTGAATAGAGCGTGTAAACTCTAAATTCTAATACAGGAAAGTAATGTACTGATAACGAAAGCAGTCAACACAGTTCTTGTCATGCATGTCATAGCGCAAAACGCCCCTTACAGAGATGGTACATCAGAAGTAATCGTCTCTTTGATGAAACGTTTATTTCGATAGAGTCAGCTGTACTCCCAAAGCGTTGTTTCAGCAAGTACGCACTGTTTTTAGTGGGAATGCACTATTTCACGAGATTTACCCGAGGCTTCAGGATGTGCGCCATAGGTACAGCGCCTTTCCGTTCCTGTAGACCAATTATTAATATATTATTCATGTGTCCAGCACCCGCCGGGGTGGTGCAGTGGTAAGACGCCCGACTACTGTGCCGGAGTTCCCGGGTTCGAACTCGACCGCGGCGGCTGCGTTTAGATGGAGGAGAAACGAAGTGGCGTCCGTGTACTGTGCGCTGTCAGCGCACGTTAAAGATCCCCAGGTGGTCGAAATTAATCCGTAGCCCTCCAATAGCGCTCCCCTTTCTCTCCTTCTACCTTCACACCCACCTCCCCTCCTTTCCTTACGGCGCGGCTCAGGTGTCCACAGAGCAAGTGTGGCAGATACTATGGTGGCTAAAAGGCATGCCCACTCAAATATTTCCCAAACGAGATATAATGTTTTCCTCTTAATTCGTGTGACCTTGCAATGTCTGTCTGTGTTGAAGTCAAGTTCTGGTTGTTTGCTGCATTTCATTAGCATTCAACATTAGTGTTGTTGGCAATATTGCGTTTTTTCTGATTTATTCTTGTTTTCCTAAAAAATACCTTAGGTTCATAACAATTCACTTATAATGCCCTTTCCGCTGCTGTATATACCTTGAATATCGTATGTGTTTTAAAACTGCAGTCCAGTGCTAGTTTGAAATTAAAGTAACTTCCCCTACAAGCAATAAAATAGTGTCGTTTTTCTTCTCTCTGTGCGTATGTGTAAAGGAGGAGGGGAATAAACCAAGGGCGCGACATGATTACTCGCAATATAAGATTTTTGAATAGACTCATAGACTCACGGGC
This sequence comes from Amblyomma maculatum, assembly GCF_055883805.1. Classification (NCBI taxonomy): domain Eukaryota; kingdom Metazoa; phylum Arthropoda; class Arachnida; order Ixodida; family Ixodidae; genus Amblyomma; species Amblyomma maculatum. The sequence continues at coordinate 23,428,163 of NC_139350.1, read as the reverse complement.
TTGTTCAGTCGTCGCAGTGCACACGCCCATTCTCACTGACTTCTCTTTTAGTGAACTCATTAAATAACTCTTCACACCTGACGTTGTTTTAGACGACAAAGGAATATATATATATATATATATATATATATATATATATATATATATATATATATATATATATATATATATATATATATATATATATATATATATATATATATATATATATATATATACATACATATTGTACATATACGGGAGTGCGAGAGTGCCGATCCTGAGCTATGTTTCACGCCATACCTCGAAAGTGAGACATTAAGAAAAGCGCTTCTGATTAGGCGACGACGGAGGCCGTTTATGCGTAATCTGTATTCACTATATCTTTTGACACGAGTAGCCACACTTCATGCACTGCACGAACAGGCTGCCCAGGCTAGCAGATTTCTGCGTGTAATTGAGGCAATCTGCGCAACGCGGTAGAAAACGTGAAAGCCACTGTGTTACCTTCTAAGGTTACAGTGCTCCTATGCACTGAAAAGTTGGCTAATTTGTTTGCTCGACAGGATCTATGTCGTGAAAGAACATACTACAAAACACAGACCAGCGAGTAACGCAAGAAACAGTGGTCGTGAGCAATCCGACGGCGCTTACACTTGTTTCATAGCTTTAACAAATGAATTGCGCATAACACAATCGCGTTCTCTAAGGTAACGCGTTGCTTCGAAGCCAAAGCTGTAGTACTGTTGTTATAATTATACTGTAGACATGTACAGTGCAACGGCAGCACGCAAAAGCTACGTGTGTGCTGGCCGCTGCTGCTTTCGCGCCGCGTGAAGCAGACGACGCGCTCGGCCAAGGGGAAGAGTGTACTGCAGCGCCGCTAGTTTTCGCGACCTCCACTTGGGACTCTCTCCTCCGCTTGGCGGTATGGGGGGCTGTGAAACTGAGTTTGTTGTAGTAAATTTTTGCTGGTATATTTCGTGGGGCTCGAAGCCACTACCATTAATGCTCTTTCCCAGTTCCACCTCCAAACACTGATTACGAAAGCAGTCTGCACAGTTCTTCGCCCGCATGTCATTGAGCAAAACGCGCCTTACACAGATTGTACATAAGAAGCAATTGTCCCTTTGATGAAACGTTTATTCCGATAGAGTCAACTGTACTCCCAAAACGTTGTGATTCAGCAAGTACGCACTGTTTTCAGTGGGAATGCACTATTTCACGAGATTTAACCGAAGATTCAGGATGTGCGCCATAGGTACCACGCCTTTCCGTTCCTGTAGATCAATTATTAATATATTATTCATGTGTCCTCCCCAGCCGGGGTGGTGCAGTGGTAAGACGCCCGACCACTGTGCCGGAGTTCCCGAGTTCGAACCCGACCGCGGCGGCTGCGTTTCGATGGAGGCGAAACGAAGTGACGTCCTTGTGCTGTGCGTTGTCAGCGCACGTTAAAGATCCCCACAAGGTCGAAATTAAACCGTAGGCCTCCAATACGGCTCCCTTTCTCTCCTTCTACATTCACTCCCACCTTCGTTCCTTTCCTAACGGCGTGGTTTAGGTGTCCACAGAGCAAGTGTGGCAGCTACTGCGCTTTGACAGATACAGTCAGGGTTGTTTGATGTTTTGTAGAAAGCGCGTGCGCAGAGTGTGTTTGATTTATATACTCTGATGTATTTTTAGATTCTAAGTGATAATTCAAATGCATTTATGAAAACGTGCCGTCTTTCAGCGTACAAAAAGCGCGTTGCGGGCCGAATGAAACCACTCGGACGTGAAAACAGCGTATCCAGCGGAGGTTCCTTTCGTGAACCGTTCTCTTTAGAGATGGCGTCAATACGACGTCAGCAAGACAGCGGGCGCCACCTCATGGCGAGGACGGGAAAGACAGCGGCAAATCAGCGATGGCGCCAGATCGTAGGCGTGTGCACCGCGAGCATGTGACTTTTTCAGCGCACGTTAAAGATCCCCAGGTGGTCGAAATTACTCCGTAGCCCTCCACTACGGCTCCTCTTTCTCTCTTACCACTTTCTCTCCCACCTTCCTCCCTTCCCTTACGGTGCGGTTGCGGTGTCCACAGAAAACAAGTGAGACAGTTACGGCGCCTTTCCTTCCTATAAATAAATCAGTTTTAAATCTGGTACCAAATACTTGTACCAAAGTGGTGTTAAGCGCGAACTAAATCTAATAATTACATAGTAATGCAAACTAGTGAATAATAGACTGAAATATTCTTAGAAACTTCCTGTTAACAACTGCCAAGCAATTTTCTTGGCTCATGAGTACCTTTTTCGCCGCTAGATAGTGTCGCGCACGCGGCGGCGTCGTCTGCTTCCTCGCTTGATGTGAAGATTTTGTAAATTCTGTCTTTCGCACAGAATGGCAAATATCCTTAGAACGAGGTCTACAACGCCTGTAGTATGCAGTCCGAATCACGCTAGCTCGATGACGGAGTAGTTGCTGCCGCAATTGCGAGTACGAACGAGATGCTTGATACCGGCACCGCGCCGGCGCGTCCGCGCCTGCATATGTAGCGGTGCAGCGTCCGTAGCCTTATCGGCCGCACAAGCATCGTGAGTATGCGCGAACTTTCCGTGAATAGCTGTCAGTGTAGGACGCAGCCAATGACATATGGAATCCGACCATACTCAATCCAGTCAGCCACCGTCTGCCCCCCTTCCGCTGACGTAGGAGGAGGCAAACACTCAGCCCGCACACTTGCGGACGCGAATTATTTTTATCTACGACTGCCGGTTTCGAATGGTCGCACTGCCGTTGACCGAGAGCTCCCGATCGCAAAGTAGCGATCGAAGCGCGTAGAGCACCTTTGCTTCTGACGGCAGCCCGGCATGCGCCCCTTCGTCCCCACTTCGCTTCGCGATCGGCACACAGGCTTAGCCAGTGTTGCCGCTAAACCTCCTTTGACATGTAGAAGGCGTCGTCTCGTTTTTCTTTCTTTACTGCGTCAGTTTACTAAAACCGCAAAACGCTGCCCCGCCCCTCCCCCCCCCCCCCAAAAAAAAAAGAAAAAACAGAAAAAAATGATACCACGGCCGTACTCAAGCAGCTGCGCGGCGGCCATGAGCCGCCACAGCGAGCGCAGAGCGGTTCCATCTCGAAGAAGACCAACTCGTCGCGGTTCCTGCAAGGTATATGTACAATGGTAGCGAAGGCTGGGCCCAAAAACGGTCCAGCGCGACAGCAGCACAGCCACTTTGGGGGGGCCAAAACACTTAGATAATGAAATTCAAAAGCACAAATAAAAACGCTATAAAACAACATAAAGAAATACACATTTTAATGCCACGTTTTATAAAATAGGTAAACTATTTTAGCAAAATATTACTCCCCATTTTTAATTTTTTGCAACGTTCTTGTTACGCCCCCTGTTGATGAGTGTGCGGTGCATTTGCAGCTTGACTTTGCAGGCCTTGTTTCGGCACCCAGCCACAGTGGCCGCGGGAGCTCACGAAGCGGTTTCTTATCGCCAGTCTCGAAATGCCCCTTTTGCGAAGTTTTCGTCGTCCTTGCGCGTCGCGTCTCTGTCACCGTTTTGTAAAATTTGCACCCCGCCGCACCGCTGCGGCAGTTTTCTCGGTTTTTGTCGTTTCCTTCGACGTGCGGCCAGTGCGAAGTCTTTTTCCGTCTTTGCACGCTTCGCGCTGTTCTTTTGAAGCGCTTAGCGCTTTATTTCAAGATGAGCTTGCGGCGTGTGAAGAAACGATGCGCCGTGGCACATTGCGACAGCATGGACAGTGGCGTCGGTGTCAAGCTACACCGCTTCCCGCTGGACTTTCACAGGTGAGCTGTTGTCAGTGTCGTCTGCTACAAGGCGTCTGCTCTAGGTATGCTCCGAATGCTTTCGTTGGGCTGTTTCTTCTGTTTCTGTTTGTTTGGGCTTCTGTTTCTGTAACCAGTTCGTGCGCACGTGGCTTCATTTTTTCGGCGATATTTATGTAATACACTACAGGGCACACACTTTAAGTGCTGAGCTGTGCGAAGGAGGCCCCCCAGACCCACCATTTGTCTGATTTATGGTGAGTTTCATGCAGCCGGCTATCACCAGCGTTAACTTGATACCGGGCTCTCAGGAGCAACCACGCGCATGCCACTGACCGGAAGGCCAATTTAAAACCAATTGTGCTGCCTGACAAGTCTGAGCACAACACTGTATAGTTTTCCAACACCGCGAAGCCAATTTGACCCTCGCAACTGGTAGTATCAAAATTCAGCCACGTGTATATGCGCGGCCTTGAGGGTGCTTTAACTGAATTCACTCAGGAGTTACTGCCTGTCTTCTTATTGCTATCCTGCATATGCATGACCGTTAGGGTAACTTTAAACGCACTTCATTCTCGCATTCAATCTTAACCATAGAAAAGTATAGCTACCCGCATGCCATGAGGACGAGCGTACGTAACCGCACTCTTAGGCGCTGAGAGCTTGGGGCGAGCATTTACTACCATAGTTCAGATATAATGGAAATATAATGTACTGCAGTTAGCATTGACAGGAATAATGACGCATTGGCGTTTGGAGTATGCAGTATTCCTTACGGCGCAATTGTGAATAACGTGCACGTTGCATCACGTCCAGGTGCCGAGCGTGAGCGTGGGTGCTACCACAACGTCAGCCTGGAGAAGAAGACACCATGGCAGCTGCGAGACTTGCGGGGTTTTTTTTCAAGCACTTCGAACCGTCTGCGTATCTGTCGTCAAAAAAGCTGCGACCCGTGTTGATGCGCCTACTTATGTCATGTCATGTTTGCCTCAATTGAAGCAGCACTGTCTTCTATGCTTTTCAATTTCCTACCTGGCAACGTTCGTGGAACTGCAGGGCTTTTTTCTATCCGCACTGTGACCATTAAGATGAATAGCCAGCTTAAAGAAACTACTGCTTGAGCTGCCTGTGACGTGTATTTTTTGTTGGTGTGCTTTATCACTGTATTTGTTTGGTTGCTGTAATAAAGCATGAATATGAAAACCATACTTGCCGTACACTGTATTGCAAACTGTGCACTTGAGCCTGTGCTTTGTGCATCATACCTTGTACTCAAAAGCAGTAGCACCAGTATTTCCACAAAGGTTTCCCCTACGAATCATGCATGATTGCATTCTTAGCCAGCCAAGATAAGCCAGCGTCTGAAAGTGTTGCTGCCTTTCTATGCTGCCTTCTTTGCCAGTAACTTTCATTGGGTTCCGAATTGCACATTACCAAGGCCATAACTAGCAGGAACTCGAGCACATTTGACTGGAAAAGGTTGGTGCGCACTGAAAGGCAACCTTCATGAGATACCGGCTTGAAAAGGCGGGTTCTTTAAAAAGACCACTTTAAAATTCGCGCTAAAAACATACGTATGCGTGACGTCATTCAACGTCACTCATACGTAGTTGCCCCCCAATATGGCGGTGCCCATGAGCCGCCATTTTTTGGACCAATGGGAGCCTATGGAACCTTTGCTACCATTGTACATATACCTTGGTTCCTGCGCCAGCCGGCAAAACAGTTCCTTTCGGAGCGGTGGCCCCGCCCCGTGACGTAGGCGAAAAACGCGGAGCCGCCTCCGGAAGCTTTGGGGGTCTCGCCGGACGTGACGCAACAACCAATTAGGAGCGGCGAAAGGAACCAGTCCCCGAACGGAACCGTCGCTTGATCTGGCCCCTGAACATGCAGAGAGCCGGCTCCGTGAACTGCGTATACGCGCCGAGGACCAAAGTGGAAAGGAGAATGCGTTGGTTCTCTCGACGAATGTGACGTGAAATAATTTTTAGCATTTGCTTTTTTTTTCCGGACATAAGCCTCATCCTCAAACCCATTTATCAACACTGATTACGGAAGCAGTCTACACAGTTCTACGCCTGCATGTCATTGCGCAAAACGCGCCTTACGCAGACTGTACATAAGAAGCAATTGTCCCTTTGATGAAACGTTTATTCCGATAGAGTCAACTGTACTCCCAAAGCGTTGTGATTCAGCAAGTACGCGCTGTCATTAGTGGGAATGCACTATTTCATGAGAATAAACCGAAGATTCAAGAAGTGCGCCATAGGTACCGTGCCTTTCCGTTCCTGTAGCCCTCCAATACCGCTCCCCTTTCTCTTCTACCTTCACTCCCACCTTCCCTCCTTTCCTTACGGCGCGGCTCTGGTGTCCACAGAGCAAGTGTGGCAGATACTATGGTGTCTAGAAGGCATGCCCACTCAAATATTTCCCAAACGAGATATAATGTTTTCCTCTTAATTCGTGTGACCTTGCAATGTCTGTCTATGTTGATGAAGTCAAGTCCTGGTTGTTTGCTGCATTTCATTAGCATTCAAAATTAGTGTTGTTGGCAATATTGCGTTTTTTCTGATTTATGCTTGTTTTGCTAATAAATAACTTAGGTTCATAACAATTCACTTATAATGCCCTTTCCGGTGCTATATATATAGGGTTGTTCGTTTTCGGGTAAAACCCGATTTTACCCGACTTTTGCACCCCGAGCGTGTTCCTAAAATATCGGGTGAAACCCGATTTTTCCCGATTTCTGAAACAAGTGTGCCCACGGAATTGCTGTGCCTCCAGTTGGTGCGCAACCGAGAAGCGGCCAAAGCAGCCGACAGACAGACAATATAACTTGTAATACAGCGCGAACCACAAGAATGGACGACGACAGACCGAGTGAAAAGAGCGCTGACTTCCAACTGTTTATTATTCTGATATGCCACGTATTTATACACATTTGAAGCTTCAGCAGGAAAGAGCAGGAAAGGCAATCAGCATGAAAAGCATAGGCGATAGGATAAGGCCCTAATCACCATCGATCCAGAAACTTCAGCTCTTTCTTGGTTAGTGCGACTGATGACATGCTTACACACCTTTCCTCTGTACGAGCAATGTTCACCGCCTCAACTATCTCCCTGACACACTGATCATTGTGCCGAGCAACGATTGTGCTTTTTTGGAACTCGGGCACGCAAGGTTTTCTGCGGCGACGTGTAGACTCATCGCCACAATTATGACAGTGCGTGCTAAGATGGCCCTGGTCACCGTCATTTACATTCTTGTTGTGTTCTTTCAATCTGGTATTTATACACCTGCCGGTTTGTCCAATGTATTCGCGTCCGCAGGACAACGGAACGCGATATACAACACCTTCGTCGCAAGTGACGAACTGATTCTGGTGTCTAATCATGCACGATTTTTTCTTTTTGCTATAGCACGGGTTAGTTTTCTTGCATAGAACTGATAGCTTGAGTGGGGCCGAAAACACAACGTCAACGCCTGCGCGCTTTCCAATCTTCTTCAGGTTGTGGGAAGTCTGGTTCAGGAAGTTCAGGAAGTCTGGTGGATATACGGAATGACTGCTACTCTTTTGCGTGCATCCGGGCCTGTCACGGCATTCTTTTCAGATTGCCGGACGTGTTTCATTTTCTGGAGCAGGCCCTCGGCCACAGAAACTACAAGGGCCTCCGGGAACCCCGCGTCAGACAGGCGTCTATTTTGCAGGGCTAGACTTTCTTTAAGCATATGGTCACAGGATTTAGTCAGGGCATTTACAAAACAATATTTGACAACGCTGCGTTTTACAAGCTTCGAGTGAGCAGATACAGCGGATAATAAACCTTTTTTCCCCTGTGGTTCATACCCCCAACAAACATGGTTATTATAAAACTTTAGTCTTAGCTCCAAAAATCTAATGGAATGGTTGTTGGGCATTTCATGCGTCAAAATTAAAGGTGATAAGTTTCGCTTGAATGTGTCAAGCACGTCTTCAGTTGTTACATGAAAATCCGCACAGGCATTGTCAATTATGATTAAAAAGTCATCTACAAATCTAAAGACTTGGACAACACTTGTACCTTCGAGACATCTTTCAATTATTCTGTCATGCAGGGCTCAAAACAAGTCGCTAAGGACCGGGGCAATACATGATCCAATGCATACTCCGCGTTTTTCCAGGTAAAAACCTTTGTCCCAGGTGGCAAACGTAGATCGCAGGTACACATCAAGCAATTCTAGAAAGCCACTAACATGTAAACCCCAACTGTTCTGGAACGAAGCGGCACCCATTCTATCAATGGCCTGTTCAACACATGATAGCAGGGCATCATGCGGCAAAGAGTAAAAAAGGTCCTTTATGTCTATGGAAAAGGCCGATACATTTGCAGTCTCATGCTGCCGCAAGTATTCAACAACCTGTTCAGAGTTCCTAACAAGGAATGTGTCTTCAATTGTTAGCATGGCCAACTTATCCTGCAGAAAAAGAGCTAAATATTTCTGCCACGTTTCCTTTTCTGAAATAATCACACGAAGTGGACAGCCATCCTTATGAGTTTTTGCGGAAAAGAACATGTCTAAACAAGGTTTTTCCTTGTCCTGAATTTGCTTGACGAGTGTTTGTAATCCTAACCGCTTGCACAGTTTTTTTGCCATGGCCTTAGCTTTCTTTAGTTTTACTTCGCTCATTCTATTAAAATTGCTCTCCATAGCTTCGGAGGCTTTCTTCCGGAAGAGGTCATGCGGAAAAACGGCGAAACCACCCTCCTTATCAGCCGTAAGAACACAAAGTTGCTTGTTGCACAAAAAGTCAGACACAGTTTTCAACGGCACAGTGCGTCTTGACTTCACTGCACGCTCGAGAACATCCACTCCCTGGGATATTCTGTATACAGGATCTTCCGGTGCGAATCTTGCAACTTGTCTGACCATCGCCAACATTTCCGGCGCATTCTTCCTAGGTTCGACAGCACACTTATTAGTCTGCAAATTTAACCCGATAAAACCCGAATTGCGGAATTTTCCCACGAAAAACCCGATTTCTCCCCTATTATCAAGCCGAAAAATAACGCCCGATTTTAACCCCCCCGAATTTGAAAAAATATAAAACCCGAAAACGAATAACCCTATGTATATACCTTGAATATCGTATGTGTTTTAAGACTGCAGTCCAGTGCTAGTTTGAAATTAAAGTAACTTCCCCTACAAGCAATACAATTGTGTCGTTTTTCTTTTCTCTCTCTCTCTCTGTGTGTGTGTGTGTGTGTGTGTGTGTGTGTGTGTGCGTGTGTGTGTGTGTGCGTGCGTGTGTGTGTGTGTGCGTGTGTGTGTGTGTGTGTGTGTGTGTGTGTGTGTGTGTGTGTGTGTGTGTGTGTGTGTGTGTGTGTGTGTGTGTGTGTGTGTGTGTGTGTGTGTGTGTGTGTGTGTGTGTAAAGCAGGAGGGGAATCAATAAAGGGCGCGACATGATTACTCGCAATATAAGATTTTTGAATAGACTGATAGACTCACGCGCTTGTTCAGTCGTCGCTGTGCACACGCCCATTCTCACTGACTTCTCTTTTAGTGTACTCATAAATACCTCTTCACACCTGACGTTGTTTTAGACGACAAAGGAATATATATATATATATATATATATATATATATATATATATTGTAAGGTGACGCGGAGGTCGGACTTGGGGGATCAGGCTTTATTGCAGACCTGAAGCCTTGGTCGCACACTGCAGCCAAACTCACTCCGCGACGACGATGGGTATCTACAAGAGGGAGCAGGATGAAGATGAAGCAGCACGTTCAGCCGTGTGGAAGATGAAGCGCCACACAGTGCTCACACTATTTCGCCCGCGCAGTTAAAGCGGCCAGCCTGGCCGCAGTTAGTCCGCAGGATTGCGCCGAATAAAAGGTTTCATACGTGAAACGTGGACAACTTCAGTGCCACGGTAACGACTGTCCGGAGGAGGGTGAACAGGGGAGACGCGATAGTTGACCGGGGAGGTTTTTGCAAGAACTGTGTAAGGACCAATGTAACGGTGCTGTAACTTGTCAGAAAGGCCAGGAGTGCGTAATGGGGTCCAAAGTAACACCTCGTCGCCGGGACGGAACGAAACTTGGCGATGGGTTGCATCATAGCGGCACTTGCGGTCTTCCTGGCTGGCTTCCGTGTTGACGCGAGCAAGCCGGCGAGATTTGGCCACTCGGGAAAGGAACTGGTCAGGAAGAGAGGGTGAGGAACTGGCATGTGTAGAAAGGAAAGAGGCGTCAAGAAAGGTAGCAGGAGAACGGCCGTAAACGAGGCAAAACGGGGTGTAACCTGTGGTCCGCTGTACAGCCGTATTGTAGGCGAACGTAACAAAAGGAAGTATTACGTCCCAGTTTCGGTGGTCCTGGTCGACGTACATAGACAAAATGTCAGAAAGCGTGCGGTGGAACCGCTCAGTCAACCCATTGGTCTGCGGGTGATAGCTGGAGGTCAATTTGTGATGTGTGGTTGAGGCCTCAATAACTTCGGCTACAATCGTCGACAGAAATGTCCGACCACGATCGCTGAGAAGCACTTGAGGGGCCCCATGACGCAGTACGAGCGATTCCAAAAAGAAGGTCGCGACCTCATGTGCTGAGCCATTAGGCAGGGCAGCGGTCTCAGCGTAGCGTGTTAGGTGGTCGACGGCGGTGACGATCCAGCGATTACCTCGTGCGGACAATGGAAGTGGCCCGTATAAGTCTATGCCAACAACGGCAAAAGGAGTAGCTGGGCAAGGTAGCGGCTGTAGTAGGCCAGCAGGAGGAGAAGTGGGCCGTTTGCGGCTCTGACATGGCAGACAAGAGGCGACGTATTTTGCCACACTTGAGGCGAGGCCTGGCCAGAAGAAACGGGTTTTCACGCGGTGGTAAGTTTTATGAAAGCCTAAGTGACCGGCTGTAGCATCATCGTGGAAAGCCGCCAGGATACGGGTGCGAAGCGCTCTCGGAATAACGGGGACCCAACGGGTGCCTTCAGAGCAATAAATATAACGGGACAGCACGCCGTTGTCAAGTTTGAAATTTTGGAGTTGTCTGCGCATCCTAGCGGTAGGAGGGTGAGAAGCACCGGAGAGAAGGTTGATTAGGGAAAGACAGTAGGGATCGGCTTGCTGGTGTGAAATAATGGCGTAGCGATCTGGAGCAGCGGCAGGAGTAGCACAGGGGATGTTTGGAGCTCTGGACGACATTGCGACGCCGAGGGTGCACGCAGGAAGGCGCGAAGAAGCACTAGGTGGTGATTCTGGGAGCGGGCAGCGGGAAAGAGCATCGGCATCTCGATGTTTGCGACCTGATTTGAATATGACATCGAAGTGGTATTCCTGCAAACGCAGAATCCGACGGCCCAGGCGTCCAGTCAAATTTTTGAGGGTTGATAACCAGCACAGAGCGTGGTGATCGGTAACGATCGTGAAATGGCGGCCGTAGAGGTAGGGGCGGAATTTCTGAACTGCCCAAACGACGGCGAGGCACTCTTGCTCTGTGATAGTGTAGTTGCGTTCCGCTGGTGTTAGAGTTCGACTGGCAAACGCAATTACTTTTTCCCGAGAAGCGGTGTCACGTTGCAGAAGTACGGCGCCGATACCGAGGCAGCTGGCATCGGTGTGGAGAATGGTAGCAGCAGTGTCGTCGAAGTGAGCGAGAACAGGGTCCGAAGTGAGGGCATTCTTTAGGGTTTGGAAAGCTTTTTCGCATTCTTCGGACCAATTGAAAGTAATACTGTCGGTAAGGAGGCGGTGGAGCGGTGGAGCGGTGCAGCAATGGTAGCGAAATTGCGAATGAAACGGCGAAAGTACGAAGACAGGCCAAGGAAACTGCGTAGTTCCTTAGTCCGTTGAGGGCGTGCAAAGTTCGAAACTGCAGCAAGCTTGTCAGGGTCGGGTCGAATGCCATCGCGGCTGATGAGGTGGCCCAGGATCTTGATTTCTTTCTTGGCGAAATTACACTTTTTTCTGTTCAGCTGGAGACCGGCGGATGCCAGGCACGTTAATACTTAATCAAGGCGGCATAAATGATCAGAAAAAGTCGCAGAGAAGATAACTATGTCGTCCAGGTAGCACAAGCATGTTTTCCACTTAAGTCCTCTAAGAACAGTGTCAATCATGCGCTCAAACGTAGCGGGGGCATTACAAAGTCCAAAAGGCATGACACTGAATTCGTGAAGCCCATCGGGAGTAGCGAATGCGGTTTTTTCTTTGTCGGCTTCGTGCATCGGTATCTGCCAGTAACCGGAACGCAAATCCAAAGTGGAGAAATATTCGGCGCCCTGAAGACAGTCGAGGGAGTCGTCAATTCGTGGCATAGGGTAAACATCTTTGCGAGTGACTTTGTTAAGTGCGCGGTAATCAACGCAAAAACGCACGGACCCATCCTTTTTTTTTGACCAAGACAACCGGAGATGACCAGGGGCTAGCGAGGGCCGAATAATGTCTCGTCGGAGCATATCATTCACATTATCTTCTATGATTTTACGTTCTGATAAGGAAACACGGTAAGGGCGGCGGCTAACAATAGAAGTACCTTCTGTAATAATGCGGTGCTGTGCAGAAGACGTTCGGCCCAAGGTCGGAGAAGTGGCATCAAAGGAGGCTTGGTGTTTTCGAAGTAATTCCTGCAAAGCTTGGCGGTGAGTCGCAGGAAGGTCAGGATTGATGGTGCCAAAGAGAACACAGAGAGAGGCATATCGGAAGAAGCTGCTGGTGAGGAAGAGGGGGCGGTAAGGGTGGTGAGGGACACCGGATGAATGTCCAGGGCACAAGGAAAACATGTCCCTTTAGTCAGCACAATGGGCTCTGGAGAAGTGTTCGAAGCAGCGACAAGCGCTGTGCCATGCTCAAACCGAACAAGACTTGGTGGTAGCGCGATTCCACGGGTCAGATGGCGATCAGAAGGCGATTAGCACATCTCCGTTATCAATGTCAGTAGAAGTAAGCGCGACAAGTTGTTCGCATCCAGGGGGCAACACTGAGTTAGTAGCGGCAAGCAGGCGATGACGGGGCACGGGAGGTTCAGAGGACGGATCGCTCTCGTTCATGTAGATGACCCTGTCGCGACACGAAATGCTGGCTGATGCGCCAGACAGAAAATCCCAGCCTAAAATAATGGGGTGAGCGCACGGTGACATAACGGCAAATTGTACGTGGTGGCGGACACCATCAACAAAAACTCGCACAGTACACTTAGCAAAAGGCCGAATTATTGCCCCATTAGCTCCACGGAGTTCAGGTCCATCATAAGGCGTTTCCACTTTTCTTAAGCGGGAGCACAAGTCAGTGTGTATCACAGAAACAGCGGCGCCCGTGTCCACCAAAGCCTCAACAGATAAACCTTCAACCCACACTGAAATAATGTTCCAGGGACGTTCCGGAGGATTTTTGGGATGGCCGAAGAGTGCAGTTTTCCCTCCTAAAACTGCAGTGGTCAGTTTTCCGATAGGCGGGGGGTCGTCAGAGAAGCTTGACGGAGAGGCGAGGTTGAGCGGCGAAAAGGCGAAGGAGAACGGCGTCTTGAAGGCCTGTAACCAGCAGGCGGAGCGGGGCTTTCTGGCGGGGGGGATGAACGTTGCGGATAATCAGGGAATGAACGGGGGTTAGAGCCGGAAAAGCGAGGAGGGTAGTCTGCTTCAAATGTGTCGTAGCCGCGGCGTTCATTCTGGAGCCTGCGACGACAGAAGCGGGAAATATGGCCTCGGTACCCGCAGTAATAACAAACAGGGCGGGCTGGGCGCCAGTTGGGGTAGTATGTCGGCGCCGCGGCAGGTGGTGCCAATGCAGCGACATGAGCAGTGGTAGGCGCCGGTGGCGTAGGCGCTCCAACTGCAGGCGGTAAGGTCGTGACCTAGGCGTACGTTGGTACCTGACAGATGGTAGGAGCGACCGATGTTGGGGGCGAATAGGTCATTGAGGCCAGCTCTTCTTTGACAATGCTACCCAGGCCGGCACTTGAAGGATGTGGCTCAGATGCAGGGCGGCACAAATTACCTTGAGCCGAGAGCTCTTCACGAATTAATTCGCGAATAAGCGCACGGAGGTCAGCGTTGGCAGTGAAACCAAATGAAGTGGGATCAGGCTGCAGGCGTATTGACTGTAGTTCGTCAAGGCGTTGACAAGTGGATATGATGGCATCGATTGTGGTAGGGTTCTGCACGGCCAGGGCGTTGTAGGCGAGTGGCCCAATACCTTTAAGGACGTGCCGAACCCGCTCGGCCTCTGGCATTGTGTCATTGATGCGCCGACAAAGTGAAAGTACATCTTCTATATAAGAGGTGTAGGTCTCATTGGGCCGCTGAATCGGGCTTCTAGCTTCTTCTTGGCGGACTCCGTCCGAACAGTAGGAGCGCAGAAAATCTGCCGTAACTTTTGTTTAAAGGTAGCCCAGTCCGGAATCGTCGATTCATGATTTAGGAACCACGTTTTGGCCACATCCGTCAAATAAAAGGACACATTAATTAGTTTAAGCGAATCGTCCCACCGGTTGAAAGCACTGACCCGGTCGTAGCTGTCGAGCCAGTCATCAGCGTCGTCGCCTCGGAGACCGGCGAACATCTGCGGGTCGCGCTAACGGCTGCTGACAGTCCAAGTGGCAAGGGGAGCTGGAGTCGAGTTGGTAGAAGCCGAAGTAGCGGAGTGGCCCTCTTGAGTCATGACGATGGTGGTCGGGGTCAAACGGCGGCCAGAACGAAGCTCCAGGTGGATGCAGGTGACGAAGCAGCGGGGAAATCAAGGCGCACCTCCACCACGTGTAAGGTAACGCGAAGGTCGGACTTGGGGGATCAGGCTTTATTGCAGACCTGAAGCCTTGGTCGCACACTGCAGCCAAACACACTCCGCGATGACGATGGGTATCTACAAGAGCGAGCAGGATGAAGATGAAGCAGCACGTTCAGCCGTGTGGAAGATGAAGCGCCACACAGTGCTCACAATATATATATATATTTACATATTGTACATATAGGGGAGTGCGAGAGTGCCGATCCTGAGCTATGTTTCACGCCATACCTTGAAAGTGAGACATTAAGAAAAGCGCTTCTGATTAGGCGACGACGGAGGCCGTTTATGCGTAATATGTATTCACAATATATTTTGACACGAGTAGCCACGCTTCATGCACTGCACGAACAGGCTGCCCAGCCTAGCAGATTTCTGCTTGTAATTGAGGCAATCTGCGCAGCGCAGTAGAAAACGTGAAAGCCACTGTGTTACCTTTTAAGGTTAGAGTGCTCCTATGCACTGAAAAGTTGGCTAATTTGTTTGCTCGACAGGATCTATGTCGTGAAAAAACATACTACAAAACACAGACCAGCGAGTAACGCAAGAAACAGTGCTCGTCAGCAATCCGACGGCGCTCACACTTGTTTCATAGCTTTAACAAATGAATTGCGCATAACACAAACGCGTTCTCTAAGGTAATGCGTTGCTTCGAAGCCGAAGCTGTTGTACTGTTGTTATAATTATACTGTAGACATGCACAGTGCAACGGCAGCACGCAAAAGCTACGTGTGTGTTGGCCGCTTCATGCTTTCGCGCAGCGTGAAGCAGACGACGCGCTCGGCAAAGCGCAAGAGTTGACTGCAGCGCCGCTAGTTCTCGCGACCTCCACTTGGGACTCTCTCCTCCGCTTGGCGGTATGGGGAGCTGTGAAACTGAGTTTGTTGTAGTAAAGTTTTTGCTGGTATATTTCGTGGGGCTCGAAGCCACTACCATTAACGCTCTTTCCCAGTTCCACCTCCAAACACTTATTACGAAAGCAGTCTGCACAGTTCTTCGCCCGCATGTCATTGAGCAAAACGCGCCTTACACAGATTGTACATAAGAAGCAATTGTCCCTTTGATGAAACGTTTATTTCGATAGAGTCAACTGTACTCCGAAAGCGTTGTGATTCAGCAAGTACGCGCTGTCATAAGTGGGAATGCACTATTTCATGAGATTAACCGAAGATTCAGGATGTGCGCCATAGGTACCGCGCCTTTCCGTTCCTGTAGACCAATTATTAATATATTATTCATGTGTCCTGCCCAGCCGGGGTGGTGCAGTGGTAAGACGCCCGACCACTGTGCCGGAGTTCCTGAGTTCGAACCCGACCGCGGCGGCTGCGTTTCGATGGAGGCGAAACGAAGTGACGTCCTTGTGCTGTGCGCTGTTTGCGCACGTTAAAGATCCCCAGAAGGTCGAAATTAAACCGTAGGCCACCAATACGGCTCCCTTTCTCTCCTTCTACATTCACTCCCACCTTCCTCCCTTTCCTTACGGCACGGTTTAGGTGTCCACAGAGCAAGTGTGGCAGATACTGCGCTTTGACAGATACCGTTAGGGTTGTTTGATGTTTTGTAGAAAACGCGTGCGCAGAGTGCGTTTGATTTATATACTCTGATGTATTTTTAGATTCTAAGTGATAATTCAAACGCATTTATGAAAACGTGCCGTCTTTCAGCGTAAATAAGCGCGTTGCACGCCGAATGAAACCACTCGGACATGAAAATAGCGTATCCAGCGGAGGTTCCTTTCGTGAACCGTTCTCTTTAGAGATGGCGTCAATACGACGTCAGCAAGACAGCGGGCGCCACCTCATGGCGAGGACGGGGAAGACAGCGGCCAATCAGCGATGGCGCCAGATCGTAGGCGTGTCCACCGCGAGCATGTGGCTTTTTCAGCGCACGTTAAAGATCCCCAGGTGGTCGAAATTACTCCGTAGCCCTCCACTACGGCTCCTCTTTCTCTCTTACCACTTTCTCTCCCACCTTCCTCCCTTCCCTTACGGTGCGGTTGCGGTGTCCACAGAAAACAAGTGAGACAGTTACCGCGCCCTTCTTTCCTATAAATAAATCAGTTTTAAATCTGGTGCCAAATCCTTGTACCAAAGTGGTGTTAAGCACGAACTAAGTCTAATATTTACATAGTAATGCAAACTAGTGAATAATAGACTGAAATATTCTTAGAAACTTCCTGTTAACAACTGCCAAGCAATTTTCTTGGCTCATGAGTACCTTTTTCGCCGCTAGTGTCGCGCACGCGGCGGCGTCGTCTGCTTCCTCGCTTGATGTGAAGTTTTTGTAAATTCTGTCTTTTGCGCAGAATGGCAAATATCCTAAGAACGAGGTCTACAACTCCTTTAGTATGCAGTCCGAATCACGCTAGCTCGATGACGGAGGAGTTGTTGCCGCAATTGCGAGTACGAACGAGATGCTTGATACCGGCACCGCGCCGGCGCGTCCGCGCCTGCCTATGTAGCGGTGCAGCGTCCGTAGCCTTATCGGCCCCTCAAGCATCGTGAGTATGCGCGAACTTTCCGTGAATAGCTGTCAATGTAGGACGCAGCCGATGACATATGGAATCCGACCATACTCGATCCAGTCAGGCACCGTCTGCCCCCCTTCCGCTGACGTACGAGGAGGCAAAAACTCAGCCCGCACACTTGCGGACGCGAATTATTTTTCTCTACGACTGCCGGATTCGAATGGTCGCACTGCTGTTGACCGAGAGCTCCCGATCGCAAAGTAGCGATCGAAGCGCGTAGAGTACCTTTGCTTCTGACGGCAGCCCAGCATGCGCCCCTTCGTCCCCACCTCGCTTCGCGATCGGCACACAGGCTTAGCCTGTGTTGCCGCTAAACCTCCTGAGACATGTAGAAGGCGTCGTGTCGTTTTTCTTTCTTTACTGCGTCAGTTTACTAAAACCGCAAGGCGCTGCCCCCCCCCCCCCCCAAAAAAAAAAGAACAGAAAAAAAGGATACCACGGCCGTACTCAAGCAACTGCGCGGCGCATGCCGTCGCTCGACGGCTCGACTACGGCCATGAGCCGCCACAGCGAGCGCAGAGCGGTTCCATCTCGAAGAAGACCAACTCGTCGCGGTTCCTGCGCCAGCCGGCAAAACAGTTCCTTTCGGAGCGGTGGCCCCGCCCCGTGACGTAGGCGAAAAACGCGGAGCCGCCTCCGGAAGCTTTGGGGGTCTCGCCGGACGTGACGCAACAACCAATTAGGAGCGGCGAAAGGAACCAGTCCCCGAACGGAACCGTCGCTGGATCTGGCCCCTGAACTTGCAGAGAGCCGGCTCCGTGAACTGCTTATATGCGCCGTGGACCAAAGTGGAAAGGAGAATGCGTTGGTTCTCTCGACTAATGTGATGTGAAATAATTTTTAGCATTTGCTTTTTTTTTCGGACATAAGCCTCATCCTCAAACCCATTTATCAACACTGATTACGGAAGCAGTCTACACAGTTCTACGCCTGCATGTCATTGCGCAAAACGCGCCTTACACAGATTGTACATAAGAAGCAATTGTCCCTTTGATGAAACGTTTATTCCGATAGAGTCAACTGTACTCCCAAAGCGTTGTGATTCAGCAAGTACGCGCAGTCATTAGTGGGAATGCACTATTTCATGAGAATAAACCGAAGATTCATGATGTGCGCCATAGGTACCGTGCCTTTCCGTTCCTGTAGCCCTCCAATACCGCTCCCCTTTCTCTCCTTCTACCTTCACTCCCACCTTCCCTCCTTTCCTTACGGCGCGGCTCTGGTGTCCACAGAGCAATTGTGGCAGATACTACGGTGGCTAGAAGGCATGCCCACTCAAATATTTCCCAAACGAGACATAATGTTTTCCTCTTAATTCATGTGAACTTGCAATGTCTGTCTATGTTGATGAAGTCAAGTCCTGGTTGTTTGCTGCATTTCATTAGCATTCAACATTAGTGTTGTTGGCAATATTGCGTTTTTTCTGATTTATTCTTGTTTTGCTAATAAATAACTTAGGTTCATAACAATTCACTTATAATGCCCTTTCCGGTGATGTATATACCTTGAATATCGTATGTGTTTTAAGACTGCAGTCCAGTGCTGGTTTAAAATTAAAGTAACTTCCCCTACAAGCAATAAAATTGTGTCGTTTTTCTTTTCTCTGTGCGTGTGCGTAAAAGAGGAGGGGAATAAATCAAGGGCGCGACATGATTACTCGCAATATAAGATTTTTGAATAGACTCATAGACTCACGCGCTTGTTCAGTCGTCGCTGTGCACACGCCCATTCTCACTGACTTCTCTTTTAGTGTACTCATAAATACCTCTTCACACCTGACGTTGTTTTAGACGACAAAGGAATAGATATATATATATATATATATACATATATATTGTACATATACGGGAGTGCGAGAGTGCCGATCCTGAGCTATGTTTCACGCCATACCTCGAAAGTGAGACATTAAGAAAAGCGCTTCTGATTAGGCGACGACGAAGGCCGTTTATGCGTAATCTGTATTCACTATATTGTCACGTAGCGGTGACGAGGTTGACGACACAAATGAAGGGGTCGATGATTGCACTAAAGAAACTCTTTATTTGGGCTGACTTGCGCCCGCAAAAGAACTAAGCAACTCGGCGGCGGCGATAGAAACAAACGTGCTCGTCGATCGTCGAACAAAGAATGCCCGTCACACTCGGCAACGCTCAATTTAAAGGCTGCACAGAACAATCTAGATAACGTCGCAAGCAGCTACCAGCACGGGCTGGAACATTGTGGAAAGACAAGCGAGTGGCCGGAACCTTCGAGACAGATCTCGGTGCGTCTTGCGCTACAACAAAACTGATAAAGGTGTGACTCGCGACATCGAGCAGTAAGAAACAAAGATTACGGAACTGATACGCGGTTCAGAATCAGAGTGATAAGCCTGTACGCCGGCGGCTGTTAAAAAACAACAAATACTGTTTTGAAGGTTTCGCGGCTTTACTCCCCCTTAAAAAAAACATCGCCTCGATGTTCCAAAACAAAGCAACTTAAACATAAACACCACACTTTAACGCGCGTAATATGGCTTCAGTCGTACAACATGTACAATTTCTGGCCGTGCGCGTCGCCGTTGTGATGCTGACATTCCGTCGGGAATGACTTCATAGTCCAGTGGGCCGACGCGGCGAATGATTTTGTACGGCCCAAAGTATCGACGCAACAACTTTTCACTTAATCCGCGACGGCGAACAGGTGTCCAAACCCACACTTGGTCTCCTGGATTGTACTCTGCGTGGCGTCGTCGTAAGTTGTATCGTCGGCTGTCGGTGCGCTGTTGGTCTTTAATACGCAGCCGTGCGAGTCGTCGGGCTTCCTCTGCACGCTGCAGGTAGGCGGCGACGTCGAGGTTGTCCTCGTTGGTTACGTGCGGTAGCATTGCGTCGAGCGTCGTCGTGGGCTCCCTACCGTACACAAGCTTGAACGGAGTAGCTCTGGTCGTCTCCTGGACTGCCGTGTTATACGCGAAGATCACGTACGGCAAGATGGCGTCCCAGGTCTTGTGTTCAGCGTCGACGTACATAGCGATCATGTCAGTGATCGTTTTGTTCAGGCGCTCCGTAAGGCCATTGCTCTGGGGATGGTACGCAGTTGTTCGTCGATGGCTTGTGTGACTGTATTCCAGGATGGCTTGCGTCAACTCTGCCGTAAACGCCGTTCCCCTGTCCGTGATGAGCACTTCTGGGGCGCCGTGTCGCAAGAGAATTTGTTCGACAAAAAATTTGGCGACTTCTGCTGCGGTACCGTTGGGTAGGGCTTTTGCTTCGGCGTAACGGGTAAGGTAGTCAGTGGCCACGATGATCCACTTGTTACCCATAGAAGAAGATGGAAAGGGGCCAAGGAGATCCATCCCAATTTGTTGAAAGGGCAGGATTGGTGGCGGAATCGGGTTTAGTAGTCCTGCTGGTCTGATCGGCAGCGTCTTGCGTCGTTGGCACTCACGACACGTCTTCACGTAGTGGGCAACTTCGGCAGGCAGTCGCGGCCAGTAGTACTTCTCCTGGATTCGATGCAACGTGCGCGCAAGTCCGAGGTGGCCTGCTGTGGGCTCATCGTGCAACGCCTGCAGAATTTCTTGCCGGAGGATTTTAGGCACTACGAGAAGCTGCGCGGTCTTGTTGGGTGCGAAGTTCTTCTTCACGAGGAGGCCATTGCTTAACGCGAACGATGATAAATGTCGCCTGAACACACCAGGAGGGGAAGCGGTCTTTCCTTCCAAGTAATCGGCTAGCGCTTTCAGTTCAGGGTCTGATCGCTGTTGTTCTGCGAAACTGCTGGCGCTTACCGGTCCCAAAAAGGCGTCGTCGTCATCGTCCTTCGGGGGAGCGTCGACGGGAGCGCGGGATAAGCAGTCTGCGTCGGAATGCTTCCGGCCCGACTTATAGACTACAGTCATGTCAAATTCTTGAAGTCGTAGGCTCCATCTGGCAAGGCGGCCGGAAGGATCTTTCAAATTAGCCAGCCAGCAGAGCGCGTGATAGTCGCTTACCACCTTGAATGGTCGGCCGTATAGGTATGGACGAAACTTAGAAGTGGCCCAGATGATTGCAAGGCACTCCTTCTCGGTCGTCGAGTAATTGACTTCGGCTTTTGTGAGGGATCTGCTAGCGTAGGCGATTACTTTCTGCTGTCCGGCATTCTTCTGGACAAGAACGGTTCCTAGGCCCACACTGCTCGCGTCGGTGTGAATTTCGGTCTCGGCGTTTTCATCAAAGTGGCCAAGTACAGGAGGGCATTGCAGGCGGCGCTTAAGTTCGTCGAAGGCTTCTTCTTGCGGCGCTTCCCATTTAAAAGGTACGTCAGCCTTTGTAAGCTGCGTCAATGGTTCGGCGATCCGCGAAAAGTTTCTGACAAATCGTCGATAATAAGCGCACAGCCCAAGGAATCGGCGCACAGCTTTCTTGTCGGCAGGCGGTGGGAATTGTGCGATTGCAGCTGTTTTCTCCGGGTCTGGGCGAATACCGTCCTTGCTAACGATGTGACCTAGGAACCGGAGTTCTACGTAGGCGAAGTGACACTTCTCTGCTTTTAGCGTTAGTCCCGATGACTTGATGGCTTCCAGCACTTTCTGTAGTCGTTTTAGGTGGTCTTCAAAGTTTGACGAGAAGACAACAACGTCGTCCAAATATACCAAACAAATTTGCCACTTCAAGCCTGCCAGGACTGTGTCCATTACTCGTTGAAACGTGGCTGGTGCGGAGCAGAGGCCAAATGGCATCACCTTGAACTCATAAAGGCCGTCCGGTGTGATTAATGCGGTCTTTTCGCGATCTCTTTCGTCGACCTCAATTTGCCAATATCCGCTCTTCAGGTCCATCGATGAGAAGTACCTTGCATTGCAGAGCCGGTCGAGAGTGTCGTCGATGCGGGGAAGCGGGTAGACATCCTTCTTCGTTATGCTATTCAAGCGGCGGTAATCAACGCAGAAGCGAAGTGTGCTGTCTTTCTTCTTGACCAAAACGACTGGTGCCGCCCAGGGGCTGTTCGAGGGCTGGATTATGTCATCACGTAGCATTTCCTCAACTTGATCGCGAATGGCCTGGCGTTCTCGCGGCGATACACGATAAGGGCTTTGGCGCAGAGGTCGGGCGTGTTCGTCCGTTATAATGCGATGCTTGGTCAGTGGTGTTTGTCGTACCTTCGATGATGACGAGAAGCCCTCCCCGTAGCTTCGAAGAAGACTAAGAATCTGGTCTTTCCTGCTGTGGGTCAATGCCGGGTTGATGTCAAACTTGGGCTGACGGAATTGGTCTGGTGAGTCTTCCAGCGTTTGGTCGTGGAGGGCGAATACATCTTTGAGGTCGGCTAATTCGTCGAGAAAAGCGATCGTCGTGCCCTTGTTGAGATGCCGGTATTCTTCGGTGAAGTTTGTTACCAGCACCTGAGTTTGACCTCTCCGGAATTTCGCGATGCCTCTTGCGATACAGACACCTCGTTCTAAGAGCAATTGGATATTTCCTTCGACGATGCCTTCAGCGGTTTCGATGTTTGCGCTACCTACGCAGACTGCGATGCTTGATCGGGGCGGGACGGTCAATTCTTCATCGAGGACGTTTAGAGCGATGTGTTGCATCGACGTCGTCGTAGCAGGAATGGCTTTGTCTGCAGAGAGCTTGATGAGCTTGGATCGCAGGTCGATGATAGCCCTATGTTCATTTAGGAAGTCCATGCCTAAAATCACGTTGCGGGAGCACTGCTGCAAGACCACAAAGCTGGTGGGGTAAGTACGCCCATTTACGGTTATTCTTGCAGTGCATCGTCCCGATGGAGTAATCAGGTTGCCACCTGCGGTGCGAATCAGCGGGCCATCCCAAGCGGTGGTAACTTTTCTGAGCTGAGAGGCTAACGGTCCGCTGATGACTGAATAGTCAGCTGCGGTGTCTGCTAGGGCAGTGACTCTGCGACCGTCGATATCAACTTCAAGGTCACTTGTTCGCGTGCTCGCATTGCACGTGGGCCTTAGTGTCCGATCTCGGCTCCGTCGTTTCTTCAGGTCATGGCCGGGGCATACCGTTGTTACTTCGCTGGGCGGCGGTGTCTGCTTGCACTCTGGTCGTGTTGTCGTCGATGTCGTCGTGTGGAGCGGCGATGAAATGGTTGCGTCGTCGTTAGTGGTCATTGGCGGCGGAGGATGTTCGTCTTTTCGCCGTTGAGCAACCTCACCTCCAAAGGTTGCTCTGTTTAGTTTCCCCTGCGCGGGCTTGGGGACCTTCCGCGCATACTCTCATCATAGGTACGGCCTGGCGACGCAAAGCGGGCCCTGTACGGCGATGGAGACCTGAATCGACGGATTGGTGGCGCAATCTCACCGCTACGCAGATAGTTGTCAATTTCTTGTGGTCGTTCACCTGGGCGTGGTCGTGGAGCGTCGACTGCAAATCCGCGGAGACCGATTCGTCGGTACGGGCAGTGCCGCAGAATGTGGCCGGCCTCACCGCAGTGGAAGCATAATGGCCGGTTGTTTGCAGTCCTCCAGGCGTCGCACTTCCTGGGGTTTGGGGGTCGTTGGTAGGCTTGGCGGGCGGGGGCCAAGGGGCGGTTTTCAGGAACAGGACGGTTGCGGCGAGGGCTCGGAAAGTCATTACGTCGGGGCGGAGGGCGACGTAATGCACCAGCGTAGTTCATCGCTGTTGCCTCGTGTGCTGGAACAGTCGCAGCCGTCGCTTGAGGAACGCCCAGCGCCTGCTGGACTTCTTCACGGACGACGTCCGCGAGCGTCGCCACCTGCGGTTGTTGCGATGATGGCATCAGTCGGCGGAGCTCCTCTCGCACGATCTCCCGGATGAGGTCCCGAAGGTTCTCTCCGCTTGTAGATGCGCTGGGGTAGTGGATTGAGCAGTCCGGCTGAAGTGGTCGCTCGTAGTGGCGCGTTCGGGTGGCCAACGTCCTCTCAATAGTAGACGCCTCCGTTTCAAATTCCGCCACAGTTCTTGGCGGATTTCGCACAAGACCCGCAAAGAGCGACTCTTTAACGCCTCGCAATAGAAGTTTGACTTGCTCACCTTCGGTCATATTAGGGTCGGCGCGGCGAAAGAGGCGCTTCATCTCCTCAACATACGCCAAGACAGGCTCGTTAGGGAGTTGAAGTCTTGACTGAAGGAGGGCCTGGGCTCTTTCCTTTCGGACGGCGCTTGAAAAGGCAGTCAGAAACGCTTCCTTGAAAATCTCCCAATCCTTCATAGCTGCCTCATGATTTTCGAACCAAACTCGGGCATGTCCTTGAAGAACAAAGTAGACTTGCCTGAGTTTTGCGGCGTCGTTCCAGCCATTGAATTCTGCAACACGGTCGAAAAGGTCCATCCAGTCTTCTGCATCTTCGTCCGGTCGTCCATGGAAGCAGGGGGGCTCACGGGGTTGAACGAAAACAACCGGTGCTGTAGGCTGGGCCATTGTCAGCGTCGATGTCTTCCGAAATCGAATGGGGTCAGGTAGCAGACCGTGCTCTGGCTGTAGGCCTTGAAGTCGGCGGCTGGCTCGGTGACCTGTAGGCTGGTCTTCCAGGGCGACAGGAACACGGCTTGGGTCTTCGCTTGAAGGATAAAAGGCAGCACCTCCACCAGATGTCACGTAGCGGTGACGAGGTTGACGACACAAATGAAGGGGCCGATGATTGCACTAAAGAAACTCTTTATTTGGG
Organism: Amblyomma maculatum; assembly: GCF_055883805.1. NCBI lineage: Eukaryota > Metazoa > Arthropoda > Arachnida > Ixodida > Ixodidae > Amblyomma > Amblyomma maculatum. The sequence goes on along the minus strand of NC_139350.1, from coordinate 23,403,483 downwards.
CTGACTTGCGCCCGCAAAAGAACTAAGCAACTCGGCGGCGGCGATAGAAACAAACGTGCTCGTCGATCGTCGAACAAAGAATGCCCGTCACACTGAGGCAACGCTCAATTTAAAGGCTGCACAGAACAATCTAGATAACGTCGCAAGCAGCTACCAGCACGGGCTGGAACATTGTGGAAAGACAAGCGAGTGGCCGGAACCTTCGAGACAGATCTCGGTGCGTCTTGCGCTACAACAAAACTGATAAAGGTGTGACTCGCGACATCGAGCAGTAACAAACAAAGATTACGGAACTGATACGCGGTCCAGAATCAGATTGATAAGCCTGTATGCCGGCGGCTGTTAAAAAACAACAAATAATGTTTTGAAGGTTTCCCGGCAATATCTTTTGACACGAGTAGCCACACTTCATGCACTGCACGAACAGGCTGCCCAGGCTAGCAGATTTCTGCGTGTAATTGAGGCAATCTGCGCAGCGCAGTAGAAAACGCGAAAGCCACTGTGTTACCTTCTAAGGTTAGAGTGCTCCTATGCACTGAAAAGTTGGCTAATTTATTTGCTCGACAGGATCTATGTCGTGAAAGAACATACTACAAAACACAGACCAGCGAGTAACTCAAGAAACAGTGCTCGTGAGCAATCCGACGGCGCTCACCCTTGTTTCATAGCTTTAACAAATGAATTGCGCATAACACAATCGCGTTCTCTATGGTAATGTGTTGCTTCGAAGCCAAACCTGTTGTACTGTTGTTATAATTATACTGTAGACATGCACAGTGCAACGGCAGCACGCAAAAGCTACGTGTGTGCTGGCCGCTTCATGCTTTCGCGCCGCGTGAAGCAGACGACGCGCTCGGCAAAGGGCAAGAGTTGACTGCAGCGCCGCTAGTTCTCGCGACCTCCACTTGGGAAACTCCTTCGCTGGGCGGTATGGGGAGCTGTGAAACTGAGTTTGTTGTAGTAAAGTTTTTGCTGGTATATTTCGTGGGGCTCGAAGCCGCTACCATTAATGCTCTTTCCCAGTTCCACCTCCAAACACTTATTACGAAAGCAGTCTGCACAGTTCTACGCCTGAATGTCATTGCGCAACACGCGCCTTACACTGATTGTACATAAGAAGCAATTGTCCCTTTCATGAAACGTTTATTTGGATAGAGTCAACTGTACTCCCAAAGCGTTGTGATTCAGCAAGTACGCGCTGTCATTTGTGGTAATGCACTATTTCATGAGAATAAACCGAAGATTCAGGATGTGCGCCATAGGTACCGCGCCTTTCCGTTCCTGTAGATCAATTATTATTATATTATTCATGTGTCCTGCCCAACCGGGGTGGTGCAGTGGTAAGACGGCCGACCACTTAGCCGGAGTTCCTGAGTTCGAACCCGACTGCGGCGGCTGCGTTTCGATGGAGGCGAAACGAAGTGACGTTAAAGATCCCCAGAAGATCGAAATTAAACCGTAGGCCTCCAATACGGCTCCCTTTCTCTCCTTCTATTTTCACTCCCACCTTCCTCCCTTTCCTAACGGCGCGGTTTAGGTGTCCACAGAGCAAGTGTGGCAGATACTGCGCTTTGACAGATACCTTCAGGTTTGTTTGATGTTTTGTAGAAAACGCGTGCGCTGAGTGGGTTTGATTTATATACTCTGATGTATTTTTAGATTCTAAGTGATAATTCAAACGCATTTATGAAAACGTGCCGTCTTTCAGCGTACAAAAAGCGCGTTGCGCGCTGAATGAAACCACTCGGACGTGAAAACAGCGTATCCAGCGGAGGTTCCTTTCGTGAACCGTTCTCTTTAGATTTGGCGTCAATACGACGTCAGCAAGACAGCGGGCGCCACCTCATGGCGAGGACGGGAAAGACAGCGGCCAATCAGCGATGGCGCCAGATCGTAGGCGTGTCCACAGCGAGCATGTGGCTTTTTCTGGTACCAAATACTTGTACCAAAGTGGTGTTAATCACGAACTAAATCTAATATTTACATAATAATGCAAACTAGTGAATAATAGACTGAAATATTCTTAGAAACTTCCTGTTAACAACTGCCAAGCAATTTTCTTGGCTCATGAGTACCTTTTTCGCCGCTAGATAGTGTCGCGCACTCGGCGGCGTCGTCTGCTTCCTCGCTTGATGTGAAGTTTTTGCAAAATCTGTCTTTCGCACAGAATGGCAAATATCCTAAGAACGAGGTCTACAACGACTGTAGTATGCAGTCCGAATCACGCTAGCTCTATGACGGAGGAGTTGCTGCCGCCATTGCGAGTACGAACGAGATGCTTGATACCGGCACCGCGCCGGCGCGTCCGCGCCTGCCTATGTATCGGTGCAGCGTCCGTAGCCTTATCGGCCCCTCAAGCATCGTGAGTATGCGCGAACTTTCCGTGAATAGCTGTCAATGTAGGACGCAGCCGATGACATATGGAATCCGACCATACTCGATCCAGTCATCCACCGTCTGCCCGCCTTTCGCTGACGTAAAAGGAGGCAAACACTCAGTCCGCACACTTGCGGACGCGAATTATTTTTATCTACGACTGCCGGATTCGAATGGCCGCACTGCCGTTGACCGAGAGCTCCCGATCGCAAAGTAGCGAATGAAGCGCGTAGAGCACCTTTGCTTCTGACGGCAGCCCGGCATGCGCCCCTTCGTCCCCACTTCGCTTCGCGATCGGCACACAGGCTTAGCCAGTGCTGCCGCTTAACCTCCTTTGACATGTAGAAGGCGTCGTCTCGTTTTTCTTTCTTTACTGCGTCAGTTTACTAAAACCGCAAAACGCTGCCCCCTCCCCTCCCCCCCCCCCCCCCCAAAAAAAAAAAAAAACAGAAAAAAAGGATACCACGGCCGTACTCAAGCAGCTGCGCGGCGGCCATGAGCCGCCACAGAGAGCGCAGAGCGGTTCCATCTCGAAGCAGACCAACTCGTCGCGGTTCCTACGCCAGCCGGCAAAACAGTTCCTTTCGGAGCGGTGGCCCCGCCCCGTGACGTAGGCGAAAAACGCGGAGCCGCCTCCGGAAGTTTTGGGGGTCACACCGGACGTGACGCAACAACCAATGTGGAGCGGCGAAAGGAACCAGTCCCGGAACGGAACCGTCGCTGGATCTGGCCCCTGAACATGCAGAGAGCCGGCTCCGTGAACTGCGTATACGCGCCGAGGACCAAAGTTGAAAGGAGAATGCGTTGGTTCTCTCGAGGAATGTGACGTGAAATAATTTTTAGCATTTGCTTTTTTTTCGGACATGAGCCTCAGCCTCAAACCCACTTACCCACATCCCAGGTGCCCACCGAGCCCCCCCCCCCCCCCCCCTCCCCCAGCCAGCGCCCGAGCAAACGCTGGCGTGCTTTTCAGACAATGAATGTTCGTCATGGTCGCGCCTTGCGAGCGCTAGGTGGTCTTTCATGCGTCGGCTTGCTGCTGCTTGCGGGCCATCATTGCCATCATCCCGGTAGATGCAAACTCGGTGACAATCGGATTCAGTTCGTGGATTGTTGCCCTAAATTCAACAGCACAACCCACGGTTCTGTTCCGGTCCTGCCTGCAGCCTTCCGATTACGGCGAGTCGTTACGTAGTCTGACGGTCGCGTTACGTACCGTACAACATAAGAGCGCACGGTTGGCATGGCAGCACAACTCCCACGGCACCATACCCACGGCTCTCGCCATGAAGGACGACCAGACATTTTGCTACTAAAAACAACCACCTATTCATAGAGCAATAGCCGGGCTTGACGTCAATTCTTAAGCCGTATAAGACGTCATGGGTTGCAGGAAGCCAGGGATGAAGCAGGAAGCATTTCGCTGCTGCCGCCTAGCTAGCCTAGCCAAGCCTTCAAAGCATGGAGGAAGGAAAGAACTTCCTTCATGCTTCCAGAACATATCTTTGGGACTTCAAATTGCTCAAATATTAGAAAAACATCTGGTTAAAACAAGGTGGATACCACGACGTTCCTGTAGATCGCAATTTCTATCGTAGCGCTCAGTTGCTTTGCTCTGTCACTGCTGTCACTTCGTTCCTTCCTGTGTTTGTCCGCCTGCGCTTCCTCCATGGCAAACATGGAAGAAGGAAAAAAAATCTGTTGTCTCCCATGGCGTCGATGCAATCTGTGCTCTGGTTGTGGTTAAGACGCCCGACTACACTGTTCCGAAGCACCTGGGTTCGACCGCGACCGCCGGCGGCTGCGTTTCGATGGAGGCGAAACGGACAGGCGTCCGTTTTCGTTTCCTTCTTCCTACAGCCACAACAACATCGACGATCTAACAAGACGCGAGGCCATTCAATGGCGCAAACTACAAACTGGCAGCTTCCCACACCCCCTTTTATACAACAGGATCTTTCCGCTTCACATAGCCCCCATGTGCAAACACTGCTCAGCTCCGGCAACTGTCATACAGGTGGATTGAACTTGTACACACTCCAACACAGACAACTCTATCCTGTTGTATAAAAGGGGGTGTGGGAAGCTGCGAGTTGTAGTTTGCGCCATTTAATGGCCTCGCGTCTTGTTAGATCGTCGTTGTTGTTGTGGCCGTAGGAAGTTAAGGCACCCATAAACACAGCAGTAAATCGAGCTGTAAGTCTTAAAGGAGGTTTTCTCTTTGCGGACAGCCATGAACGCGTGGCAAGCGCGCGCACTCCTGCAATGTGCTTCGCTCTCGATGTCGTACTTCTTCAGGCTAGTCTTCCAAAAAACGAGTGCCGAGAACAGCTGGAAACTATCGTTAGAAGTCATTTAAAAAAAAACTCACACATCCCGCCGGTCAGGAAGAATGCGCGCTCTCTACAACACACAGGCCGTGTCCGAATACGTGCCGAGCACTGGTTCCAAGCATGCACGCATTATACAACTCTTAGGGCTTCAGCTGAGTCCAGAAGGAAAAAAAAAAAAACACTACTCCGTTGTTTTGTTTTTCGCATGCCGCTCGATACAACCAAGCGATCTGTCGTGCGCATGCTTGAAAGAAACCTAGCGTGCAGTCCTGAAAAAAACAAAAAAAAAACAACAAAAAAAAACATGGGATATGCGCAGCCGAACCGAAAAGCAATGTGTGCGATATCAGGTTGGAAATAACCATAAAGACAACAGTAAGTAGAGGCTCTTGTTTCAGTCGGCGTTTATGTTTTTATTCTTACGGGGAACCAGGAACAAATCGGAACACAGCGTAAGTGCTACCCACGGCTGCGGATCCAGACAGCCGCCTTTCTCGACGGCGCCTCCCAGATGGCGCCACATGTACGGCCAAAGCTGCAGCGCACCAGGCCCATAGTGAAGTTTCACTTAAAAAGTGAACAGCAGGGAGTCTCCTCTTTTACCCCCTTCTCCCAAACCCTGTGCGAATCGACCACGAAATTTGTACCGGAACAGAGCGGAGATGTGTTCAATAGGCTCCATCGACTACGGCCGTTAGAGCACAAGTTGGATTCGACAGATTTTGGGTTTCAGTTGGAGTCAACAGCATTCGACGAACGGGCACCGAGAATATCAATTTTTGTGTATTGTGTGTTCGCGCCGAAGTTACATCATTCACAATCTTCGCTATTTTAAGCTTATGCTCTTGACACATCAATTGATTTTGCTCACATTGTAATAGATTTTTTTAGAAAATACTGTTGTAGGTAGAATGCCTAAAAACTGTATCATGGTTAACAATACACTGTCAATTAATGGTAACATTATGAGGATCACGAAAGAAATAAATATCTTTCTCGAGCACTTGATCCTTATTTGAGCTGTATTGCAAAAATGATCTGTGTGACGTACGAGTTGCATTTGCAGCATTGCTGTATTCATACTGCATGCACATGCATTATACTCCAACGTACGCAGCCAAGACTACACGGCCAAAACTTATACTAATGCGTGTCGAGGTCCTGGATGGGCTAGTGACGTAGCTATTCCGGCGGCAAGAAAGACATATCCACTTGCCGAGGCTACAGTGCATGCGAGAAAACCCCACTCACAGACAGACAACATTAACGAAGCATAATGTGAGGGCTATTTTAGGCCATTTTCATACAACTTTGAAAACTCTCCATGTTTGAAAATTTCATGTTTGTATTCCCACTACTGATTGCTGCATTATGTCAGTCAAAAAAGGGATGTACTGAAACAAAAGTTTTGTTTTAATGGCATCTCATAAAGCCCTTGTTGCTTCCAACCAAAGTTGGGAAGAGCCTGTTACTATTTTGCTGTTGTGAACTTTGTGCAGGGTCGGTTGAACAGAAAAACTAGATTGTGTACATTTAGATGTTTCCAGTAGGCACACAGGCTGTTAATGCATACATACTAAAATGTGGGAATGTATAACTTCTGCACTATATGCAGTGACTTCAAGGTAAAGAAGTCAAGTACAAAAAGCCAGGCATAAAGTGAGCCTGTCTCGTGGTTCTTCAAAATGAAAACTAGGTCTCGATGCTTACCGCACAGCTTTGCTACGGGCACAAAGAGGAACCCTCAGACACAAGGGCAAAAAAGAAAATACCCGACAGTGAAAGTAACAAGTCTTCATATACAACCATGAAAGATGAAAGTTTCTTGGGTGTAAATGGGAAACTTTTCTCATACAGTGAGTACAATTCTCTAGCAAAACGTTTGCAGCACACTTCTTATACCATGTGATGAATGACCTCAAAGCAAGGCTGCAAGTGGGGGATAGTAAATTGTGACAAAATACCTAGCACAGCCAGCAGAAATGGGCTTCAATAAACCTGTTGCTGAGTAATAGGAAGCTATAAGAATATGCATAGTGCAGAGCACAGAAACCTTGCTTCGGCTTTTTCATCACACAAAGAAGCAAGTTGATTTCAAGATTTACTACACCTTCATACTTCCGATCCTTGCGGACGTAACAGCTGCTAACTAGGCCAGTCTCTACCTACCTAGCAGAATTTACACTTCTTGAGATAGCCAGTGGCCACCAGCACCTTGTTTTCCTTCTGAAGACAACATAGAAGACCTCCTGAAGGAAAATTACACAAAAAGTTCATGTGTGCTCCATCTTAAAAATATTCAGTCCACTACGTGCTGCCTTGCATTGCATCACAAAAGTAACCTATATAGATGTATACATTCATTTAATTTTCACGTGCATGTTTAACACCACCTGAGACATTATAAAACTGCTTTGCTACACAGCAACAATCTGGTTATACATCATTTATCTAAGCTATCAGCTTTCCTTCGTGCCATACAATGAAAGATGAAAAATAGCCGTACAATGTTAGTATTGTCCTGAAGTGAATATTCTCATATGACTCCGACTCAGGGAATAGAAAAAATACTGTTATCTCTATAACCGTCATTAACTCTCTGTTTCTACACAGGACAAGAATAAATACCACTGAACTATGTAGCAGGTCTGCAGAAACATCATATTTTATTTTAACATTTTGCTTGCATTTCTCCGCAATTTCTGCGTGCTCGTGCTGACTACTCCGCTGGTGAAAGCATGTTTCGTTATTGGCAGTTATATCAGCAAATAATTTATTACACAACAGTGTCTAAATCTCACAACTGCTCACGTTGAAACACTAACCTAGTAAGCAACGAGACCTGCACTCGGCAGCTGATTGGCAATTCATTCTAGAAACTTGCATGTAGCAGAAATGCCAGAGGAAAAAATTGTTCAGTACTTACAACATTATACCACGCGGTACTGACGGAAGCCAAACAACACAATTTGCAAGCCTTTTGAAGTCGCGGAATGACAGCGCGCTGCTACCGTCATCATGCGAAAACATGCAGTTGTAGCATATTAGCCGATCTTGCGCAAGCGTGAACTTAGTGCTTCTGAACGGGAGCAAACAACCTACTTTACAGACGTTCCTAGCTTTTACAGCGCTATTAAATACTCATTGACAAAATACTCGAAATAAAGTCTCGAGTTGCCCGTGCGGCTCGCCATGGACGGTCAGCCAGCTGATCGCAATTGCGGCCGACTGTTAATTCGCCGTTCACAACTCGACGGCACTCGAACACCTTTTATCACGTTCTAGTTGAGTTGCCATAGTTTGAAACAGAGCACGACATCACATTTATAGCAAATTTGTGAGCACCAGTATCAAGAAAATAAAGATCGAAAAACACACCTAAAAGCAATGCCAGCAGAAATGAAATCACAAAAACTACGGCCGGAATTAACGTGACAGGGCCTCACAGCAACGTAATGTCCGCCAAATCTTTCGTAGTGGAGGGCTGGGAACTAAGATTTCACTCCCCTGTTGCCTTACGCTACGGCGCGGGTCAAATACAGCACCTTTCCCTTCTTGTGAAAAAACTCTTCGAGGGCAGCGACCTTAGACCCAAGAAAAACAGGATTCTGCCAGCTTGAAAAAAAGTTCATACGTTTGTTTTACCGTTATTAAAAACTTCGATTAACCATTCAACTGGGGACTATACTGAAGCCTTATAATACTTGAAGGCATTTTTCCTTCAAAGTGACGCATTTCAAATTACTGATTCTTTTCCCGTGTATAATCGGTTCTCTTGTGAGCGTCGTTTGAATAGGGAACCTGAGCGCAACGGGTCAGAACTCGAATCCTGCAGTACTTAACCCGCTACCTCAGACAGGGGTGGAAGAATCCCTACGTTTCTCTACGATGTTTATTCTTGTTATAAATGGCAGAGTGACCGCGCCCATCCTTCCGTACTAGGAAGGTAGTCAAGCGGGTTTGGATGCCATGATGCCTAATTCCAAAGACCAGCAATCAATGCGGCACCGGGCGGCGAAACCATTCAACGAGCCATAGCAACGAGCACAAGAGGTGCCATACTCCTCGAAAAAAAAAAATTATGGCGGTTAAGAAGCAAGCGTTCTTTCGCTTGCGCTCTGAAAACAAACCAGCTAGCACAGTGCTCGTAGCACAGCAAACAACAGAAAACCGATTTTGCAGTGTTCCGCATTGCGTGTCAGCACAGTGGCACATCGTTTCATGTACAGGCCGGCCGACCTGCCAGCATGGCGTGTGGCGCTTGCCTCGAAATTCTTCTATTTACTGCTGGAAACAGAGACGTTCTTAGCAGAACGAGCTTAAAAAGCGCGAGGATCAAGTTGACACAGCTGAGTTGATCATATGTTGTTGCGAATGAAGGAAGAATGAAAAGAAAATGCACGGGCCAGCTACTGGCTCTGTAGCTAAGCCATCTCCACAGCCTCGTGAGGACAGAAGAGAATTAATAGGGTGCAGTGGTAAGACGCGCCCGACTACTGTGCCGGAGTACCCGGTTTCCACCTCGGCGGCTGCGTTTCGATGGAGGCGAAACGAAGAGGCGTCCGTGCGCTGTGCGATCTCAGCGCAGGTTAAAGATCCCCAGGTAGTCGAAATTACTTCGTAGCCCTCCACTATGGCTCCTCTTTCTCACTTTCATCACTCCCATCCTCCTCCCTCCCGCTATGGCGCGGGTCAGGTGTCCACAGAAACAAGTGTGACAGATACTTTTTTTTATTTAAGCATACTGTAAGCCTTGCTAGGCTCTTACAGGAGTTGGTGAACTAATGGGACCGTTATACAAAATGAAAAACATCAGAAACACACAAAAAAATGGAAAACATACGCACTGCAACACTATAACGGACTTTCAATTTGTCGCATATGAAGCATTGAAAAGAACCGCGAAGCGACGCAATAAAAGAACACGTTAGACAATAGGTACTAATAAGATAAATTCCTAAACTGAACACTCGCAGTGAATAACGAAATGTATTTTAGAAACGATTTTTTGCTTACACCATTTGCTTCTCAAAATATGACTCGACGTTTTTAAGAAAAATATCAAGGCAGCTATCGTCCATGAATTCATGTGGCAGCCTATTCCATTCTTCAATAGCTGAAGGAAAAAATGAAAATTTGTATGAGTCGCATCGAGCTGGGATGGGTCTGATGCACTTCCCATGATTTAACCTCTTCGAACGATGATATGATGCCTTGATGTACAGAACTGTATAAGTTTTGATTCCACCGTTAAAGAATTAAGGTATAGAAATTTCATGGAAGCTACGCGTCGCCGACAAGAAAGGGTAGGAATACCCGCTTTATTTCACATGGATGATAACCTATCGTAGCGTGAGTGGCTCGAGAAAATAAAACTCAGGAACTATTTGAATTTTTTTCTCATTTTTGCTGAGGTATGATTGATGAGGGCTCGAAATAATGCTACCGTACTCTAGGATAGGCCTTATGAGCGAATTAGCCTGATAGCTTTACATGAGAATGAGCTGCTGACAGTTTTCTAAGATGAAATCCGATACTGCGCCTTTCCCTTCCTGTGAACCAAAAAAGATTTAAAAAAAAGAAGAAAAAGAAAAAGGGGAAAAAGACGCGCGTCGGCAACAGCCGTCGTCCACCACCGAAACGGCAGGGGGCGCAAAGACGCCCTATAACATCAGATAAAGATATGGTGGCAGAATAGCCCCCTGCAAGCGGCAGTGACCTACCCACCACCTACTGTAGGTCGTCCCAACCCCGTATCCCAACCCCGTATCGCCAGTCCCAACCCCGTATCGCCAGGATCAAGCACCCGGAACGTTCTCGTGCACTGATCGCCTTATGTATGTGACGCGAGAAGTCGATCTGTGTTGAACGTATTATTTACTCGACGTTATTCGTAGGCGTTCCGTGCCTATAGAAGGCAGTTAATGCGAGGAAGGAAATCGTACAACAAAAACTGACGAGGCTATATATAAATTGTCAACGGCACTTACTGTGCGCTCCGCGGTGATTGGAAATGCATCGATTCTCTGGCGTCGATTGCTAGAGCACGGAGGAAATACATGAAACGATGTGCCACTGTGCTGACACGCACTGCGGAACGCTGCAAAATCGGTTTTACCCCGCCGGGGTGGTGCAGTGATAAGAGTCGTCCGACTACTGTGCCGGAGTACCCGGGTTCGAACCCGAACAAGGCGGTAGTCGAAACGAAGAGGCGTCCGTGTGTTGTGCGATATCAGCGCACGTTAAAGATCCCGAGGTGGTCGAAATAACTCTGTAGGCCTCCGCTACGGCTCCTCTTTCCCTCTTTCCACTTTCACTCTCACCTTCCTCCATTCCCTTACGGTGCGGTTGCGGTGTCCACAGAAAAATAAGTGAGACAGTTACCGCGCCTTTCCCTTCCTATAAATCAATCAATCCGTGGTTTGTGGTGCTACGAGCAGTGTGCTAGCGGGTCTGTTTTCATCGCGAGAGCGAGGAGCGCCTGCTGCTGCATCTCTTCATTTTTGTTATTTTATTTTTTTTTCTTCGAGGAGTTGGCCCCCTCTTTTGCTCGTTGCTATGGCTCATAGCATGGTTTCGCCGCCAGGTGCCGCATAGATAGCAGGTCTTTGGAATCGAACACCATGGCATTCAAACCCGCTTGCCTACCTTAACTACTAGTACGGAAGAATGGGTGCGGTCACTCTGCCGTTTATAACAAGAATAAACATGGTAGAAAAACGTAGGATTTATTCTTCCCCCATGCACTATCAGATGCACCTGGGTAAGTACTGCAGGGACCGAGTTCTGACCCGTTGCGCGCAGATTCCCTATTCAAGCGACGCTAACAAGAGCAACGATTATAAACGGAAAAAAATCAGTAATTTGAAATGCGTCGTTTTGAAGGAACAATATCTTCAAATATTATAAGGCTTCAGTATAGTCCCCAGCCGAATGATTAATCAAAGTTTTCAATATCGGTAACACAAACGCAAGAACTTTTTTTCAAGCTGTTAGAATCCTGTTTTTCTTGGGTCTAACGTCGCTGCTCTCAAAGAGTTTTTTCACAGGAAGGGAAAGGCGCAGTATCTGACCGTCTGACCCGCGCTGTACCATAAGGGAAGGGGGGAATGAAATCTTAGTTCGCAGCCCTCCACTACGGCAGATTTGGCGGACATTGCGTTACCGCGAGGCTCTCTCACGTGAATTCCGGCTGTAGTTTTTGTGATTTCATTTCTGCTGGCATTGCTTGCAAGCGTGCTGTTTCGATTCTTATTTTCTTGATACCGGTGCTCACTTTGCTGTAAATGTGATGTTGTACTCTAACTAGAGCCTGATGCAACGTGTTCCGAGTGCTGTCGAGTTGTGAACGGCGAAAATAGTTGGCCGTTGCGATCAGCTTGCTGTCGACGGCGAGCCGCACGGGCAACTGGAGGCTATATTTCGAGTATTTTGTAAATAGCAAGTATTTGATAGAGCTGTAAAAGCTAGGAACGTTCTCTAAAGTAGGTTGTTTGCTCCCGTTCAGGAGCACCAAGTTCTCGCTTGGGCAAGATCGGCTAATATGCTACAACGGCATGTTTTCTCATGATGACGGTAGCAGCGCGCTGTCATTCCGCGACTTCAAAAGGCTTGCAAATTGTGTTGTTTGGCTTCCGTCAGTACCGCGTGGTATTATGTTATAAGTACTGAACAATTTTTTCGTCAGGCATTTTTGCTATATGCAAGTTTCTAGAATGAAGGCCAATGCTTGCCAATCAGCTTACGCTGGTTAGTCTCGTGGCCTACTAGGCCAGTGTGTCAACGTGAGCAGTTGTAAGATTTATACACTGTTGTGTAATAAATTATTTGCTGATATAACTGCCAATAACGAAACATGCTTTCACCAGCGGAGTAGTCAGCACGAGCACGCAGAAATTGCGGAGAAATGCGAGCAAAATAATTAAAATCAATTTGCTTTTTCTGCAGACCTACTACATAGTGCAGTGGTGTTTATTCTTGTCCTGTGTATAAAGAGAGAGTTACAGACGGTTACAGAGCTAAAAGTTACCAGCATTTTTTTTAAACCCCTAGTCGGAGTCACATAAGAATATTCATTTCAGGACAATACTAGCATTGTCTGGCTATTTTTCATCTTTGATTATATGGCACGCATGAAAGCTGATAGCTGAGATAAATGATGTAAAACCAAATTGTTGATGCGCAGCAAAGCAGTTTCATAATGGCTCAGGGGGTGCTAAACATGCATGTGAAAATAAATGAATGAAACTATATAGGTTACTTGTTGTGATGCAATGCAAGGCGGCATATAGTGCATTGAATATTTTTAAGATACAGAGCACATGAAATTTACGCGTAATTTTCATTCAGGGGGTCTCCTATGTGGTCTTCAGAAGGAAAACAAGGTGCTGGTGGCCACTGGCTATCTCAAAAATTGCAAATTCTGCAATGTAGGCAGAGACTGGCCTAGTTAGCAGCTGTTACGTCCGCAAGGATCGGAAGAATGAAGGTATAGTAAAACCTGTAATCAACTAGCTTCTTCGTGTGATGAGAAAGCCGCAGCTAGGAGTCTGTGCTCTGCACCATGCATATTCTTATAGCTTATTATTACTCAACAACAAGTCTATCGAAGTCCATTTCTGCAGGCTGTTCTAGGCATTTTGTCATAATTTACTATTCCCCACTAGCAGCCCTGCTTTGAGGTCATAACTCACATGGTATAAGAAATGTGCTCCAAAAGTTTTCTAGAGAAAGGTATTCACTGTATGAGAAAGGTTTCCCATTAACACCCAAGAAACTTTCATTTTTCATGGTTTTATATGAAGACTTGTTACTTTCAATTTCTGCTATTTTCTCTTTTCCCTTGTGCCTGAGTGTTCCTCATTGTGCCTGTAGCAAAGCTGTGCCGTAAGCGCGTCGATTTTTTGCTTTAACTTTAAGTTTTCATTTTGAAGAACCACGAGACAGGCTCACTTTATGCCTGGCTTTTTTACTTGACTCCTCTACCTTGAGCCCACTGCATATAGAGCAGAAATGATACATTCCCGCATTTCAGTATGTATGCATTAGGAGCCTGTGTGCCTACTGGAAGCATCTAAATGTAAACAATCTAGTTTTTCTGTTTAACCGACCCTGTGCACAAAGTTCACCAAAGCAAAATAGTAACAGGCTCTTCCCAACTTTGGTTGGAAGCGACAATGGTTTCATGAGATGCCATTAAAACAAACCTTTTGTTTTAGTATTTCCCTTTCTTTACCGACATAATGCAGCAATCAGTACTAGGAATTCAAACACGAGATTTTCAAACATGGAGAGCTTCCAAAGTTTTATGAAAATGGCCTAAAATATCCCACACACTATGCTTCGTTAATGTTGTCTGTCTATGAGTGGGGTTTTCTCGCATCCACTGTTTCAAGTGGATACGTCACTAGGACATCCAGGACCTCAACACGCATTAGTAGAAGTTTTGGCCGTGTAGTCTTGGCTGCGTACGTTGGAGTATAATGCATGCATGCAGTATGAATACAGCAGTGCTAAAAATGCAACTCGTACGTCACACAGTTGCATTTTTGCAATACAGCTCAAGTAAGGATCAAGTGCTCGAAAAAGATTTTTATTTCTTTCGTGATCCTCCTAATGTTACCATTGATTGACATTGAAAGGGTTGTCCAGTCCACCCTGAGCTTGAACTCCATGCTTAGTCATGGTTAGGTTGTAACCATTTAGGCGCTTAGGCCCTAACCAGTTAAGTCTTGGAAAGTAGTTGTTTTTATAATTTATTTTTGGTCCTTTCAGTTTTACTCTGTATACTATTTATTATGCTATAAATATGCTCTGCTAGTATGCTTCCTGCTCTTCCGTGTCGAAATACACGACTGATATGCATTGTGGTGTTTGCTGAAGAGAAGATAACACCTTTGACTCTGAATGGCACTGTGCTCCTTGGTGAAAGTTAGGGCAGGGCCACTTTATGTGTTTGTCATAGCTGTTCAACGAATAGGACACAGAAGAACAGCGCAAAGCTGTCATGGAGAAAACTAGTTTATCATTTCCTGGCTTGTAATGAAAATAATTTATGTATAATGTCTGAGTGTGTGTTCTTATGTGAAACAACACAGTTCCTGCTGTTACGACCGTGCATCCGCATTTGCGCGCTCTATTGTTCGCCTGTGGGCATGGAAAAGTATTGTGAATATGTGGTGATGGTCCAATGGCTCTAAGTGAGCCTGTTTCCAGGAATCCTGTTTTGTAAGCCTGTTTTGCTTTGTGGACACTCTGCAAATGCCAAATTGACCCTGCCAAGAGAACGTCTGGAAAAACACAAAGAAACGTCCCCCTGCGGGAAATGCAGGAAGTGCTTTCTTTCTTTTGTTCACCCTTCCAGTCGATAAGCCCTATCGTCCAGTGAGGAATGCCTACTTTCCAAAGGAGACGACAGAGTGACATGTCCGCTGACGTGCAGGACAAGAAAGGAGCATGACGCATACAGCCATTAAGTGATTTCCCAGGAATGCAGGAAAGATTTGCAATTGTCGAAAACGGACAATGCTGGGAGCGGATGCGGCGCCACGTGCACTCGGGTTTCTGAGAAGTAAAACCACTTGTCAGAACCAGCCTGTGGTTTCTTTGCTGAAGAATAGAAATGTACCTCCTCTCCTCGCCGTTCCCAAGCTTTTCCCGCCAACAAGTGATCACGCCCAACGAATGAATGCCGGACCAGTCAGTGCTTCAGACCATCAGTGCAGTGATGTGTTCGATTGGATGCCGATACCTGAGGGGCGTGCCCTGGATTTGGTTGGTCAGCATCTTCAGAGAGGGGCTGGACATAGGGGGTTTTAAGGACGCTGCAGAGCACGAAATGTCGCTCTGGGCCCTGGGTAAACGGCTCATCCAGTCGCTTCTCGCTATGAACTCTTAACGCTTGCCATTTTGCTGATGTACCCTTCTTTTTCATGTAAATATTCTTGTAAATACGTTTTCTCAAAGTGCCAGTAAACCTGCTTGTACATATTTTACCAACTTCGAAGATTCAGTCCTTCTTCAACCCCGAGTCTCTGCACGCTACCAAGTGAAGGCCGGGTCGACATAGCCCCAGCGTCACGACAACTGGTGTCCAGCGGTGGGATCTGAATCTACAAGACACGATAACTGGTGTCCAGCGTTGGGATCTGAATCTACAAGCCACAACATCTGATGACTGGAGGTGGGATCTGGATCTACAAGATACAACATCTGGTGATTCGAGGTGGATCAGAATCTACAAGCCACATCTTGTGATCGGAGGTGGCATCTCAAGCAACAAGCAGGCGCAACAATCGGCCAACAAGAGGGCAGCTCGGAACATCGATCGCATGTGTGGGTGAGTGCTTGGCTTTCTTCTGATGTGGACCAGGTTCTAGAACAGGGTTAGAATTTAGAACTGGTAAAAAGTGTTGAAACGCCTTTAGGTTTGGTAGTTTGCACTGTTGTTTTGGAAGTAGCCGACACTCGGAGCGATCATGGACCTACAAAAGCTGCAGAAACCGGACCTGTTGCTATTGTGTGAGGAATTGGGAATTGATACAAGTGGTTTGGCACGAAAACCCTTGATTATAAAGGCAATCACTGATCTGGGAACCGATGATGAGGAGCTCAGTGAAGCATGGAACCTCATCGGGCAAAAAAAGGAACAGCTCAGACAGCAGAAAGAGCGGGAAAGAGAGGAAAAGAAGCTAGAAATTGAGCTCCGGAAATTAGAACTAGAGTTGAGCAAGAGGTCGGGCGATTGTCCCCAGCTAGCGGTACCTCGTCTCAACAAGGAGGCAGATTTCAAGATGTCAAAGTACATGCAGCCATATGTGATATCAGGGGATATCGGTCTGTATCTGGCTAACTTTGAGCGAACGTGCGAAAAACTGTCCTTCCAGCGAGACACTTGGTCTCAGAGATTATTGACGGTTCTGCCCTGCGAGGCAGCGGAGGTTGTCGCGCGGCTAAGCAAGGAGGACGCGGACAACTACGAGAAGGTCAAAGCTTGCCTTCTGAGAAAGTATAGGCTTAGCGCCGAGGCGTTCAGACAACGTTTTCGGAACGCTACTAAGTCCAGGGACGAGAGTTACCCTGAATTCCTGTACAATTTAAGAGTAAATTTGGGCGAGTGGCTAAAGAGCACTGATTCCTACAGTGATAGGGACGCTGTAGTCGAGCGAATTCTTTTGGAGCAGTTTTATAGCTGCCTCCCAGAAAAAGAAAGAAATTGGTTACAGGACCGAGGCGACATTAAGTCGGCAACTGAAGCTGCCGAAGTCATTGAGGAGTACGCTTCGCGCCGACAATTCAGCAACCCAGCAGTGGATAGGCTCCGCAATCCCAAGTTGAGTGTAAATAACCGTCAGAAAAGGCACTTTGCTAGATTTGCAAACGAAGAAAGGAAGGCTTCTTCAGGCAAACGCCCTAGAAAGGACGGCAGTGAGAAAAGTGGGGAAGTGACCAACGCGCAGAACACAAAGAACAAGCTTGGGGCTAGGAAGCCGCTCACATGCTTTAGGTGTAATGAGCAGGGTCACATTGCCGTCAACTGCCGGAAAGAAAAGTTTGTTTTCTCGTATGTCAGTGACTGCGATGAAAATATGCAGCTTTTGGAACCTTACATGCATGACCTAGTAGTCAACGGGAAGCCTTGCAAGGTACTGCGCGATTCGGCCGCAACGATGGATGTTGTCCATCCGGTGTATGTGTCGCCTTCCGACTATACAGGACAGTGTGCGTGGATCCGCCAGGTAGTGGAGGAACAGAGTGTGTGCTTGCCAATCGCGAACGTGGTCATCGAGGGCCCTTTCGGCGAATTAACAACCGAGGCTGCCGTTTCAGGAAAGCTTCCTAAGTGCTATCCGTATTTGTTCTCCAACAAATCGGACATGCTGCTGCGAAAGAGGGGCATCCTTTTCGGAGACAGAGTTGTGCAAGCCTTAACACGTTCAAAGGCGCCAGAACTAGCTACACTGCTCATTCCAGAAAAATCCACAGCGGAGGAAACGGCAGTTAAAACAGTGGTAAATGCGGAAGATAGCAGGTCACAAAACTTTGAGAGCGAGGCATCTCAGATATGTCAACTTGAAAGGGAGCTTGATGAGACGCGGAATGAGGACGTTCTTGAGAGTAACCTCTTGCCGCCAGTGTCTAGTAATCTCACGAGACTTCTAAGTGGAACCCGAGAGGACTTAGCTATGGAGCAAGCCAATGATCCCAAGAATAAGCTCGAAGTACAGTGGGAAGGACCTGCTAAAGTCGTTGCAGAGCTTTCTTGCACTAACTACGCAGTGAAAATCCCCGATAGGCGTAAAGAAGTGCGCATTTATCATTGCAATCTTATGAAGCCTTATGTGCAGAGGGAAGCCGTGGTAAATCTAACGTTAAACCTTCCCGAGGAGATGGGGGACAACTTGATTTGCCTCAGCGGAAAAGGAAGCAACGCTCAGGAGCTTCTCAAAAAGACGGAGCAGAGAGGAGAACTAAAGAAATCCCAGCTGTCCGATCTGGGCGAGATAATAACAGAGTTTGAGGCCTGCTTCGTGGACAGGCCAGGCAGGACTGATTTGACTGAGCACGATATTGAGCTGACTTCAGACGTGCCAGTGCGATCAAGGTGCTACCGATTCTCTCCAAGGCAAAGAGAAATTCTGGATAGGGAAGTAACTCGCATGCTGGAATTGGGAGTAATAAAACCCTCGGAAAGCGATTATGCTTCGCCTATGATCTTAGTAGAAGCTCCAGGTAAAGACCCTAGGCCTGTGGTAGACTACCGAAAGCTAAATTCTCTCACCAGGGATCAAGTGTATCCTATTCCGAATATTGAGGAGAGAGTAGAACAGGTCAGTAGAGCGGCATATGTGACTACGCTGGACCTTACTCGAGGATACTGGCAAGTACCGCTCACTGAACGCGCCAGCAGATACGCGGCTTTCGTCACTCCGACGGGCAGCTACCAGCCAACAATGATGAGTTTCGGGCTCAAAAATGCTCCATTTTGTTTTTCCCGACTCATGGATAGGGTTTTAAAGGGGTGTGAAACATTCGCGGTGCCTTATTTAGACGACATTGCGGTTTTTTCCGACTCATGGGCGGACCATATGGTACATCTAAGAGCTGTACTGAGCCTTTTGCGTCAAGCTGGACTAACCGTAAAGGCCGAGAAATGTTGCCTGGCAAGGGCGACCGTGGACTACTTGGGTCACAATGTAGGTCAAGGTTTCAGGAAACCCAGCGAGATTAAGATTTCTGCGGTAGCAGACTACCCGCGGCCGAGCACGAAGACGGAAATTCGAGCATTCCTGGGTCTGACTGGGTACTACAATCACTACATCCCTAACTATTCAGCTTTGGCTAGCCCTCTGACCGACGCTCTCCGCAAGACAGAACCGACAAATGTAGTCTGGGACGAACAAAAGGAAGCCTCCTTCGTAAACCTGAAGGCTGTGCTGATTAGCCGTCCGGTATTGCGAGCTCCAGACTATGGCCGAGAATTCACGGTCCAGTGTGATGCCAGTGATCGAGGGTTAGGTGCTGTTCTCTGCCAGAGAGATGACGACGGTAATGAGCACCCGGTGCTCTACCTGAGCAGAAAACTGAGTTCTAGAGAGAGGGCTTATTGCGCGTCAGAGAAAGAATGCGCTTGCATTGTATGGGCCATTCAAAAATTGCAGTGCTATCTTGGAGGGGCCAAATTCACCGTAGAGACGGACCATTGTCCCCTGGCTTGGCTGCAAACTGCGACATCGAAAAACAGTCGCCTTCTTAGGTGGAGCTTGATTTTACAGCAGTACAATTTTGAAATAAGATACAAAAAGGGGAAGTTAAATGGGAATGCGGACGCGCTTAGCCGCTCTTTCTAAGCGGTCCGAGATGTTCCTCACCATGTATCGAAATTGATAATCAGGTTTTTTTTTTTTTTTTTTTTCCGTGCGCTTGTATATGTGTGACTATGTAAAGCAGCACGTTTGGTTTTCTAGGCATACGTGGGTCCTGAACGTCTTGAGAGTGGGCTTTTCTCGAACAACAATGGCAGTTTTCTTTTAACCTGGTCTCTTCAGACGGGAGCCGAGTGCTTGTTTAGACATGTGGTTGAGTTTCAGACAGCTCGAGCAATTTGGCCTACAACAATCAAGACAACGCGACAAGCAACAGCGAGCTTCAAGCGTTCACGTGCAGGCCATTAAGTCGTCTCTTCATGCAGCAGCGGCGACTGCTGCCCTCCGTGACTCTTCTGGCGGGGGAGGAGGCTGTTACGACCGTGCATCCGCATTTGCGCGCTCTATTGTTCGCCTGTGGGCATGGAAAAGTATTGTGAATATGTGGTGATGGTCCAATGGCTCTAAGTGAGCCTGTTTCCAGGAATCCTGTTTTGTAAGCCTGTTTTGCTTTGTGGACACTCTGCAAATGCCAAATTGACCCTGCCAAGAGAACGTCTGGAAAAACACAAAGAAACGTCCCCCTGCGGGAAATGCAGGAAGTGCTTTCTTTCTTTTGTTCACCCTTCCAGTCGATAAGCCCTATCGTCCAGTGAGGAATGCCTACTTTCCAAAGGAGACGACAGAGTGACATGTCCGCTGACGTGCAGGACAAGAAAGGAGCATGACGCATACAGCCATTAAGTGATTTCCCAGGAATGCAGGAAAGATTTGCAATTGTCGAAAACGGACAATGCTGGGAGCGGATGCGGCGCCACGTGCACTCGGGTTTCTGAGAAGTAAAACCACTTGTCAGAACCAGCCTGTGGTTTCTTTGCTGAAGAATAGAAATGTACCTCCTCTCCTCGCCGTTCCCAAGCTTTTCCCGCCAACAAGTGATCACGCCCAACGAATGAATGCCGGACCAGTCAGTGCTTCAGACCATCAGTGCAGTGATGTGTTCGATTGGATGCCGATACCTGAGGGGCGTGCCCTGGATTTGGTTGGTCAGCATCTTCAGAGAGGGGCTGGACATAGGGGGTTTTAAGGACGCTGCAGAGCACGAAATGTCGCTCTGGGCCCTGGGTAAACGGCTCATCCAGTCGCTTCTCGCTATGAACTCTTAACGCTTGCCATTTTGCTGATGTACCCTTCTTTTTCATGTAAATATTCTTGTAAATACGTTTTCTCAAAGTGCCAGTAAACCTGCTTGTACATATTTTACCAACTTCGAAGATTCAGTCCTTCTTCAACCCCGAGTCTCTGCACGCTACCAAGTGAAGGCCGGGTCGACATAGCCCCAGCGTCACGACACTGCTCATTGCAAGCTGATTGCAGCAATGCCGGAGTTGTAGAAGGAAAACACTACCCTAAAAATTCAACATTGATAGATAATACTCATGTGTCAACCCCAAGTGAAAGCATAAAGTGTGGCTTCAGTTATTGTGGAAATACTATGTTCCAGCCAAGGGCTGTGCTGATTATCTTGTCTTTATGTGGTAAGTAGTTTTGCCTTTCATGTAAGCTGCACTGTAGAGCAACAAATGGTGTGTACTTGTGCTTTATGGTACATAGCTGCCATATCTCATGTTCTTTCTTTACCTGATGCTCTTTTATAGTTTCACGCAACACGAACAATGCTACACTTGCTGCTGTCGCCTACGTAGCTTCAAAAGATGTAAACTGAAAAAGTGAGAAAGGTGCTGAAAGGTGCTGAAAGCAATATGTTTCAAGAAAACTATATGTCGGGCGCAGACTTAAAGCATGTACAGTATGTCACTACTGTTTAGACATTGATGGAATAATACTTTCTTGACACAAGTGTGCAAGTTTATTTGTGACACCTTTCAGAGCTAACTTGTTATTGAGACTGTGTGGTTTATTTAGCACTTAGCAGGATGCAACAAAATGTGCAGCTGGTTGTAAATGTTGAAAGTCCTTTGCTGTAAAGAGAACAAGCTATCTGATATCAGGTGCAGGAGGCACACGGAAATTACTGCTTGTGTTTAGCAATGCGAAAATAGAGCATTAGAAAAGTGACAAATGAAAGCGTTGGACATCTAGATATCAAAGAAAAACAAGATTTGAGGGAGAGCCTCGGTTCACAAGCAAACATTTCAACAAGAGGACTTCTCTTTGTCCAGGAGAAGGGTGATCCTCTTGTTGGAATGTTTGCTTGTGAACTGAGGCTGATGCTCAACCCATGTTTTTTTTTTTTTTTGATACTGTGTATACATCTTCCCCTCATTCTAGCGAGTGCTTATGCACACTTGGAATACTCTCGTGCACTGCATATGCAGAAAAACACTCAAGAAGCTGTGGAATTACGTAAATATTCGCTGCTGTCGAGAAAGCCATCACCTTTAATAACGTGTCATCAAACACGAAAAACTAATGAGTGTGTTAGCTTGCTTGTACAGCTGATACATCTCCACTTGCAGCTGTTTTATAAGTCCGCCTTATAGCGGCCACAAATTATTTCATATAATTGCAGGTGTGCAACAAAGCACACTCTACGTATATGAAAGGAAGATTGAGAGCATCAGTTTTGTATGGTATATCTGCATTCACTTTCACTTATTCACGGGGATTATTTATGCCTAAAGGGACATTAAAGACATCCAAAGATGCTATGAAAATCTAATAAACTACATTTGGTAACACTGTCACCGCATATCCGGCAGCAAGAAATCTAATAATTGCTGGGATGTTGCAAAAAGAAGTTGGGGTTTTTTCTTGTTCCCGCCGGTCGAATTCAAAGTGTGCCCTCCGACTACTTAGTGGGAATTGAGTGACGCACACTATGACGTAAGCGGAGACTCCGTGATAGCTAGCGAGCCGGCGCGGCCCGCAGCGTCGCATCCCTCAATGGCCAACATGGCAACAGCGTACTCGAGACGACGGCCACAGCCGAAATAAATAAAACGATGAAGAGAGTGATTTACCGAGAGATGGGCCCATAGAGGAAGAAAAAAAAAACATAGAGCGCTTGTAATGCACAATACTTTACATGTTTCTCAAGCTTTTGCGCTCCTTCTTGCACTGTGTATAAACAAACCGAGCCCTCGGTCATCGCAACGCTTCCCGACATGTTTACATACAAATAAGATTTAGTTGCCAGCAAAATAGTGTCCTCGCTGCTGCGCTTGTCAGTTTTGAAGCTTCGTCGCACTTTTTTCCTTCAAGGTTTGTGCTACAGCTCCGTGTTCAGCGAAAATTACGTCCACGGTAGCACAGCATGACCGAAGTGCCGGCGCCACTAAATTTGCCAGCGCTGTGAAATTCCATATGTTAAAATGGATCCAGTGCGCAATATAGTGTGCATAGGCTGACAAGACGTGAGAGCAGCCAGCATGTGCCGATGGTCAAGAAGGTGTAATTTTTAGACCGGCAGCAGAAACATTTTATTGTAAATGAGGCCATGACATAAATACCAGAAATATTTCCAAGATTCCCGTGGTAGCCGAGCGATTAGCGCCGAACGTTACGGAACAGGCAGTGGCGAGTTCGAATTGGCGTTTTTTTTTTTATACAAATCGATTTTTTTTTTTACCTTTTGTAATTTATTTCTGGTGCTTCGTTATTTTTAGTTTTTACTTTTTACCCGAGGCCATTTTTTTCGCCGGGCGACGAGCGCAATATATCGACGCTCTCCTTGGTATGAGCGACAAGTATATGCCCCTTTTGTTTACGACGCCTGCAGATAGCACGTTGAAGGTCTTGTTGACGCAGTATGTTGGTCAGATGTGCCATGATTTAGTAAACAATTGAATGATAATGCGTTTTTCCTTCGGTACTTTGCATATGTATGCTTTTCGTGGCGTACGTAGCTGCAGTCGAGCGGTCAGGTCGCAGTCCAAGCGGCGACGGCGGCGATATGTTGGCGCAGAAGTGTGAACGAATCGGCGGCAGCGGATTTCGCTCGCTCGCGCCTCCGAATGGTCAAATGCGAACCAGCAAGGCGCATCTGCTGCTCCAAGCTCGTAATTCAGGCGCTGCAGGTCCAAACAAACAATCCGAGTGCGCACGAAATGCCTGAGCCAAAACATAACCAAAACTGAAGTGGGCGCCTGTGGCGCCTCCAAGTATATTTTTGTATTTGCCTTGCAACGTTTACATTGTCTTTTCGCTGTCGTTTACGTATGATAAAAGTGTGTTATTATATTCGAGACAAAACCTACGACCGCATTCAAACGGGCAACGTAATTCGCATTTGTCAGCCTTCATGATCCCTAGCGCGTCACGTGATTTGTAGTTGCGCGTTTCGGCTGTGGCGGCGATACCTGTATTTCTGTTCCTCCTCTTTACTACCTTATAACAGCTCTGTTTTCAGTAAGAGTGGATTTTTTGTAATCAAGAATTGGCATTCCATTGATGCAAGCCCACTTCAGTTTTCTCTTTAGTGTCCCTTTAAGTTGATGAGGTGATGTGTGGATATATCTGCAAAATCGTTCATTTGTTCTATTGATATCCTTTTCTTAATGTGCAATGTTCGCTTCACTTTTACTTCAGCATATATCACATTTATGGAATATCCTAGAACGGAGAAAGACGTATGAAGGGCCATTAGGAACTTGAGTTCAAAAGATGAGCCGATCTAAGTTGCATTTTGAGCCCTGACTAAGCTGCAGATTTCAATATCTGTTTGAGCTAATTCAACGACCCCTTGATAGTTAAATTATTACAGTAATTAAGCTAATTCTGGATCTGCTGTCTGTGTGTATATGTATATACACCTCATTCACTGCTGCTTTTATATTTGGCGAGGTGTGATACGCATTTGAGCACTTAACCAAATGAGCGCCCCGAAGATGTCCTTGACGAATTACCGTTTATTTGAGAATACAATTAAAAAAAAAACAATTTGCCGCGCGGCTTGATCGTTTCACCACGGCAGTCGTCACACAGCTGTCGCCGAAAAAATTATACCGATTCAGGGATCTTATTCAAGTGTGGTAACCTGCGACGCGGAAAGTGAGCGGCCGCATGGCGAACGATCACGCAACGGGCCCAATTCTCGCAGCGTGCGCCGTCCAAGATCGAGCGCAGTGTCACGCGCTGCATGGCCTGCAGATCTCGAGACGCCTGCTTGACGCGGGGAAGAATCAGAAGATTTCAGCCGATCGTCGTACACTGCTCCCTTACGCGCATTTGGTGATGGCGTTCTTAGCAGAACGAGCTTAAAAAGCGCGCAGATCAAGTTGTCACAGCTAAGAGTTGATCATAGGTTGTTGCGAATAAGGTAGAATGAAAAGAAAATGCACGGGCTAGCTACTGGCTCTGTAGCTGAGCCACCTCCACTGCCTCGTGAGGACAGAAGAGAATTATAGGGTGCAGTGGTAAGACGCGCCCGACTACTGTGCCGGAGTAACCGGTTTCTACCTCGGCGGCTGCGTTTCGATGGAGGCGAAACGAAGAGGCGTCCGTGCGCTGTGCGATGTCAGCGCAGGTTAAACATCCCCAGGTGGTCGAAATTACTTCGTAGCCCTCCACTACGGCTCCTCTTTCTCTCTTTCCACATTCGCTCCCATCCTCCTCGCTCCCCCTATGGCGCGGGTCAGGGGTCCGCAGAAACAAGTGTGACAGACACGGTGTCAGGCAGATGCCTGCCTGACACCGAGGCAAGAAAACTGCGGACTCTGCGGAACGCAAGCTCCGTTTGTGGAGGGGGTGCGGGACCCTCACGAGTGCAATCCAAAATGTGCGGTATGTGGCGGCGAACACGCCACGAAATCTAAAGACTGCTCTGCGAAATTCCGAAGGAACGAGCAGCAACAATCCAGTAACAAGAAAAACAAGAAAACGAAAAGAGGGAGCGAGAATCTCCCTCCCCCTTCGATTAACATGGAGCCAAATTCTAAACAAAACAATCAAGAGAGAAACTGGGCAAGCATGGTCAAGAACGGGAAGCAGCAGGTGGGTGGAGTCGCCCCTCCTTCTCCCTATACTACCTTTCCACCTACACCAAATTTGGTAGAGATTGAATTAAGAAAACAGATAGCAGCCCTAAAAGCTCAAATAGAGCTGGTAACCAGTAAACTAGAAACTGCACTAGCTAAATCTCAGCCGCCTCAGCAAGAGGAGGCGATGCAAAGCGACGCAGAGCCTAGCATGGAAAACAAACTAGAAGCTATGACGAGGAAGATACAGGAATCCATTCCCTCCATAGTATCACGACAGATAGCGAAAGCGATGACGATTCGCAAGTATGCTAGCACAAGGAGACCCACGAATCCCATAACTCACAAGAAGCGTAGGGTGATCAGTGAGGGTGAGAAGCTGCAGCAGCTCCCCCTTCAGAATAATAATCTCAAGGCACAACATGGCGGGACGAACTAAGGAGATTCCTACAATTTAAACACAGTGGAATAGTCGAGGCTTTAAATCAAAAACTAAGAGAGCGGACCTTAGGATGCACCTTTCCACGTACGAGCATACTCCGGCAGTGGTGGCCGTACGGGAGCTAGGCGGGAACGCGAGCCTCACAAACTGCAAAACGTTCCAACTCGACCCCCTAACATGCATCTTCGTGCATAAAAATTTCACAGCAAATTTGATAGATCTGGAATTACAAGGCAGCTTTTCACACGTGATGGTGACTCTCCTGCCCATAAAAAAGGATGATCCTCCGCTCCACATCCTGAACGTGTATTGCCCACCTAATGCAAAAAATGTAACCTTCTCTACACTCCTGAGTAAGGCTGTCAGGGAAGCGGGACGAGATCCGTTACTAGTGTTAAGAGATTTCAATGCGCAGAGCCTCTCATGGGGCTACAACCGAGAGGACATACGAGGACGGAAGCTAGCGGAGCCCGCGTCCACATTAGGCCTAACCCTACACACCGACCCGGTGTACCCCACGCGAATTGGGAACTCGGCGTAGAGGGACACTTCTCCGGACTTAACTTTTTCAAAAAACGCTAGGCGAGTGGAGTGGAAGAATACGGAGGAAACATTCGGTAGCGACCACTGTCTGATCAACATAACGATCCTCACTAAACCCCTTACCAGACCGACGGGGCAGACTGGGATGCCGGACTGGGCAAAATTCAGAAAAGAATATAATGTTAGTTCTATCCAGGAGGAGGGATACCAAGCCTGGACCAAACAGCTGCTGAGCAGTCTCCGTTCGACGGAAACGCGGGTAAAGCTCTCTGAGGCGGTGACAGATGTGGACACCCACCTCCTCCACCTATGGGAAGCCAGACGCAGCATGGTTAAAAGATGGCGCAGGCAGAAACATAACCGCAAGCTAAAAACCCGGATCGCGGCGATAACAAAAGAGGCGGCAGAATACGCGGCGCAACTCGCAAACGCTAACTGGGTAGAGAGGTGCAACGCGGCAGCTAGGCAGATGTCTGGCAAAAACACATGGCGTCTCTTCCGAGCTCTCATAGATCTAAGCCAGACGCGCACGGAGTCGCAGAAGCGTGATTCCGTTCTCTCAACGGTAGGGTCGGCTTTAGTATGGATGGATGGATGGATGGATGGATGGATGGATGGATGGATGGATGGATGGATGGATGGATGGATGGATGGATGGATGGATGGATGGATGGATGGATGGATGGATGGATGGATGGATGGATGGATGGATGGATGGATGGATGGATGGATGGATGGATGGATGGATGGATGGATGGATGGATGGATGGATGGATGGATGGATGGATGGATGGATGGATGGATGGATAGATGGATGGATGGATGGATGGATGGATGGATGGATGGATGGATGGATGGATGGATGGATGGATGGATGGATGGATGGATGGAATATAGGAGCGTCCCCTTTGAAACGGGGTAGTAGCAGTAGCTATCATGCTCATTTTTCTCTATATATCTTAATTATAAGGTGTGCAGCGGGGGTGTAGCGGTAGAACATCCGCCTCGCATGCAAGAGGACCGGGGTTCAAATCCCGGTGCCGCGCAATTCTCCACCGGGTGACAAAAAAAAATCCGCGTGTCGATGGAATTGCATACACAGGTTTGGGGTGCGACCTGATGCCGGTGAAAACCTCCGGCAACGCACTCTCTCACCAGAACAGGAGTTGACCACCCTGGTGCAGTAATTGGCCGCAACCACCTATGATAAGCTCCATAAAACCCCGGCCCTCAGTCACCAGCGGCTGCGGAACAACTGACCACGGCGGCGGTCATACCAGAGACGCTGCAGGGGGTGCTAAGAAAGCCTGGCTCCGCTGGACAGGCCGCCATTGGAAACTGACCCTGGCAACGTTTATTGCTAGAACCCTAGCTAGTGAAGCTAGTTTAGCAGTGCTGTTAGAGGAACTAGAGGGCATGAAATGGGATGTAATAGGGCTTAGTGAGGTTAGGAGGCCGAATGAGGCATATACTGTACTGAAGGATGGGCATGTAATGTGTTATCGAGGTTTACCAGAGAGGCGACAACTAGGAGTAGGTTTCCTTATCAATAAGTATATAGCGGGTAATATAGATGAATTCTATAGTAATAATGAGAGGGTTGCAGGCATCGTAATTAGGCTTAATAAGCGGTATAAACTGAAGGTTGTACAGGCCTATGCACCTACATGTAGTTATGATGACCAGGCAGTTGAAAGCTTCTATGAAGATGTGGAATCGGCAATGCGAAAAGTAAAGACGCAGTATACTGTTCTAATGGGTGACTTCAATGCCAAGGTAGGGAAAAAACAGGCAGGCGACAAGGCAGTAGGTGACTATGGCATTGGTTCTAGGAATAGCTGGGGGGAGTTACTAGTTTAGTTTGCAGAGCGTAATAACTTACGAATCATGAATACCTTCTATGCAGAAGACTAAGGTAATGTTCAACAGCCTCGGGAAGGAACAGCAGTTTACATTAGGTAGTGAAATACTGGAAGTAGTAGGCGAATATGTCTACTTAGGACAGGTAGTAACCGCAGATCCGGACCATGAAAAGGAAATAACAAGAAGAATAAGATTGGGATGGAGCGCATTTGGCGAGCACTCGCAGATTATGACTAGCAGCTTACCGGTATCGCTCAAGAGGAAAGTATACAACAGTTGCATCTTGCCTGTACTCACCTATGGGGCTGAAACGTGGAGGCTAACCAAAAGAGCTCTACTTAAGTTGAGGACAACCCAGAGGCCTATGGAACGAAAAATGGTAGGGGTAACATTAAGAGATAGAAAGCGTGCAGAGTGGGTCAGGGAAATAACTCAAGTTACCGACATTCTAGTAGAAATTAAGAAGAAGAAATGGACAGGAGCAGGACATGTAGTGCGAAGAGAGGATATCCGATGGTCGCTGAGGGTAACAAACTGGATTCCAAGGGAAGGAAAGCGTAGCAGGGGGCGGCAGAAAGTTAGGCGGGCGGATGAGATTAAGAAGTTCGCATGGGTCAAGTGGATGCAGCTAGCACAGAACCGGGTTAAGTGGAGAAATATGGGAGAGGCCTTCGCCCTGCAGAGGGTATAATCAGGCTGATGATGATGATCTTAATTATTGATTTAGAATGGTTAACTAAACCATCATTCTATTTAATAAATTTTTGTTCCTACATTACTAACATTATGTCACTTCTCTACTTTTAAGCCACCAATCTTCCAGTCGTTTTTTGCTCCGCCGGTTTATTCACCCGGCCACTGGTATCTCTAAACCCCAGAGCTTCAGGAACAGTGATTGCGTCTGCATCAACTTCCGGACGGATACCATTACATTCGAGTATAATATGGTCAATTGTTTCACTAGAGTTTCCACATATAGCACATGCGTCATCTCCATTGTTAAATTTCTTTTTGTAGCTGCGTGTTCTAAGGCACCCTGATCTAGCTTCAAAAAGTAGGGCCCTGCCTCTTGAGTTATCAAAGAAATCTTCCTTCCTGATCTGCATTTTCCACTTACGGTATAATTCCACACTGTTTCTTTTCCATCGAATTTATCCAATTTTCACCTACTGTGTTTTTCACCTGTTGCTTAATGCTCTTTTTTTCTCCGTCCTTGTCACTAGCATACTTACTAGTTAGTTTCCTATAGTTCTTTTTCTCCAATGTGAGTCCGCGCTTTTTAAGTACAGGTATTTAAATACTTTAGCTGCCCATCTGTTACCGCCCAATTTCCTCAGGCGTTCCTCATATAATATTTTACTCTGAGCTTCCCGTACTTCGAAAGAGGTCCAGCCCATATCTCCCTGTACCGCCTCATTTGTAGTTTTGCCGTGGGCACCTAGTGCTAATCGTTCAACGGATCTCTGATTTATTTCTAATGTCGACTATACCTCTGATTTTAGGCATAAAACCGCATTTCCGAAAGTAAGTCCGGGCACCATAATTCCTTTCCAAATACCCCTCAAAACCTCATACCTATTGTATCCCCACAATGCCTTATGCTTCATTATCCCGGCATTCCTTCTCCCTTTGGCCTTAAGTGATTGCTCATGCTTTCCAATGTATGCCAAGCCTTCGTTTACCCATACCCGCAGATATTTATATTCAGCCAATTTAGGTATTTCATGGCCTTGTATTTTAAGAACCGTATCAGTTAAGCCGTTGAAAATCATCAGCCCCGACTTAACTGCGCTGAAACTGAAGCCTAGAGCATCTCCTTCGTCTCCGCAATACTTAACTAGAGTTTGCAATTCTTCCAGACTCTCAGCTAGCAGCACAATATCGTCTGCATACATCAAACCGGGGAGGCGCTGCTCTACCGCCTTTCCATCTAATCTATATGACAGGTTAAAACCTAGGTTACTGTCTTGTATCCTCCGTTCCAGGTTTATAAATAAAGCATGAACAGCACCGGTGATAGAGGACAGCCTTGTCTTAGTCCTTTGCATACTTTGACATCCTCCGTACTTCTTATCCCTTCCCACGTAATTTCTACTTTGTTATCCCGGTATATTTCCTGTAGGAACTCTATTATCTCATAACCGATACCTTCTTCTTTTAATATGTTCCACAGGAGTTCCCGGCTTACGTTGTCGTACGCCCCGGTTATGTCCACGAAGGCCAAATACAAAGGTCTATTTTCCACTCTAGATATTTCGATGCATTGGGTAAGCACGAACAGGCTATCATATAAGCGCCTGCCATTTCTAAAGCCGTTCTGAAGTTCTCCGAGTATCTTGATACTTTCTACCCATGCTTGCACCTTTAATTTCACCGCCTGCATGGCTAACCTGTACATAACAGATGTTATGGTAATCGGCCTGTAGGATTTTATGTGCATCCTGTCTCCTTTCCCTTCATAAATCAAATTCATTTTACTCTGCTGCCAGCTGTCCGGAATTTGCTTATTCGTTATGACTGTTTCCAGAGCTTTTAACAACGTTTCCTTACTTTTTGGACCGAGTTCATTAATCAGCTTGATCGGAATTCCATCTATTCCTGTAGATGTGTTTTTAGGATTTTTTTTTCTGCCTTTTTCCAGTTTAGATTGGTCTGTACTAAGCTGCTTTGTATTCTGCTACCTTGTGTATCTTCCTGATTTGCGGAGATTGCCCTATCGTCGCTCTTAAATGACTCGGCTATAACTGATGGAATGTAGTTCACTGCGTTGTCTCCCTTTAAACAATTTCCCTCGTTATCTTGAATCCGATCCGGCTTTCTTTGATTCTTCTTCCCTAGCCAGCTTATATAGTTCCAGAATTTTCTTGCTCCGCCTCTAGAGGCATCGTGTATGTCAGCCATCCAACGATCGGTGGACTGCTTTATTTTACTTTGGACGAGGGCCTGTACCTCAAGTTTCTTTTGTCGATATGATTCCCATTTTTGATCGATTTCCTCTTGAGATATCTGTGCTTTCTTTGCCACTCGGTGTTCTCTTGAAGCAGCCCGTCGTTGTTCAATAGTTTCCCTGATTTCCTTATTCCACCAGCTCCGTGGCTTCCTCTTTCCATTCCAGCGGTGTGCTACTTTAACCTCCTGAATTTTCCTCCTTATGAGTAGTTCTATCTGTTCATAATCCCAGTCTTCCATGGGGCTTTTCTCTATTGCTTCCTCTATGTCTGCTGCTATCTGCGCTATTTGATCGTCGTTTAATTTTGCGGTTACGTTTTGTCTAAGTTCTATTTCTCTTTTCATCAAGGGTCCCATCAGCAGACTAATACGTTTACGGTAACTTCCCAGACTACATTCCCCTTCTTCGTCTATTTCCATTTTTGTGACGTTGCTACAAATTTCCTGCGACATTAGACAATAGTCAATGGTCGTCTGCCTGTTGCGGAATTCCCACGTGATTTGGCCTTCAAATTTTTTCTCTATTTACTTATAACCAGTAGGGTCCTCTGGGCACCGTCACCTGGAGACAGATAGCGGAAATATTTAAAAAAATGAAGAAGAGCGCATTTAAAGCATACGTCGCTCGTTGCTTCAGTGGCGCAATGGATTGACACTGCTTACCTGCACACTGAGCGAATAAAACATTGGTTCGAATCCTTGATTTTTAAATTGCAAAGTTAAATTTAGCTACTAAGATCTCGCCCGGGGTGTGTTCCCCTTTAGGTCGCATTATGTGATGTTATTTTTCTCAATAGCCGTAAAACCAGCCGTGAACAGAGCCATGAAGTGAGAGCATGACAACGCTTACAATATTCAATTACCTTCATCGCAACCATTTTCTGCCTTCAGTGAGTATATGTTACCTTTAGGTTTCGTTTATAGACACCTTTCCTAACAATCGCCGTTTAACCCTCTGAGAAGCAACCACTGAAGAGAAAAGTTGCGGGACCCTACCGTTGAGGAGTCGAAATTACGCGTCGCAGAAACACCTACAGAGAGCAATACATGCATTTCAAGGAAATGCGGCCCACCTAGCGCTGAAGCTCCGCGACCAGTACTTGAGCACGACCCAAGACCCAAGGGGAGAAGATTACAGGTACAGTGGAGACGAAAGTGTTAAGCTAGGTGAACCTTTGAAACTATACGAGCTCAAGGCAGCCCTAGCGAGAATGAAACGCTGGACCGCGCCAGGAAGGGATGGGATCACGGTAAAACTCCTAGCAAACCTACCAGAGCAAGCGTACCAATAACTTCTAGAAGACTTCAATTCGATCTGGACGGACGAAGTTCCTCTTCCCACCGAATAGAAGACGGCACTCATAACTTTCAACCCAAAGGCAGGCAAAGCCATAGATACGGACAACCTCAGGCCCATTTCTCTCACGTCGTGCGTGGGCAAATTGATGGAAACAATGGTCAGAGACAGACTTTCTGAGTATCTTGGAAATAAGCGAGTCTTCGCCGACTCGCTGTATGGCTTCAGGCCAAATAAATCGGCTCAGGACGTCCTGCTACAGCTTAGAAGAGAAATATTAAATCCGATAGAACATCTGAACGGGGATAAGATAGTGCTGGCCCTAGATCTGAAGGGAGCCTTCGATAATGCGACGCACGAGGCCATCCTGACATACCTTTCGAAGACGGGGTGTGGAAAGAACGCGTTCGAGTATATAAAACGCTTCCTCTCAGACAGACAAGCCTACGTGAGGATCCAGAACGCAGACCACGGTCCCTTTCTATTAGGCACGAAAGGTACACCACAGGGAGCGGTGCTATCCCCGCTTCTTTTCAATATGGCAATGAAAAATCTCCCGGTCCACCTGGAGAAAGTCTCGGGTGTGCAGTACGCGCTGTACGCGGACGACATCTCCATATGGGCCACGCGGGGCTCTCTCGGAGAGATGGAGGCCAGCTTGCAGGAGGCAGCCACCGCTGTGAATGAGTACGCGAAAAAATGCGGCCTTCAGTGCTCACCAAAAAAAAAAATCCGAATTCGTCCATATTCGTTCCTCCTAAAAATGCACAGACAAGATAGAATTGCGACTCGGATCAGAACCAATACCCGAGAGAAAGGAAATTGGAGCACTGTGCCTTTTCATTCAATAGCGTAAGCTAGCGACGACCACGCTCGACAAGCTAAAAAAAGGTGGGAGACCATGTGGGCCGAATGGTCCGCAGAGTCTCAAACAAGAAAGGGGGTCTGAGAATCAAAGAGTCTCCACGACTGGCCAATGCCTTTGTAACAAACAGAATCCTGCACTCGACCCCCTGTGTCCACCTAAAGAAACACGACGAGAACATCCTCGAGGTGATCACGCGCAAAATAGCGAAGAAGGCCCTCGACCTCCCTACAACCACGTCGAACCTGAGACTCCAAGGTCTGGGCATGACGAACTCGTTCGAGGAGCTGAGAGAAGCGAACCTCACGAGCCAATGCACGCGACTATGGCAGACACCGTCGGGGCGTCGCCTATTAACCCGTCTACACATACAACACACGACTGTAACCGAGGAAAGAGTAAGGCTTCCCCAGGAGTGGTGATACCCCCTGCACGTAAAACCACTCCCCACTAATATGTCCAAGGACGACCACCACGGTAGGCGCATGGCCAGGGCAGAGGCCTTAGCTTATCACTGCGAAGGGAAACCCGGAGTGTATTATGCGGACGCGTCCGGCCCGCACCAAGGCGGGTGGTACACGGCGGTAGTGATCCACGAGTCCAAAACGGTAAACGGGCTTAAATTTAAATCCCGAAGCGTAACACAGGCTGAGGAGGTCGCCATCGCGTTAGCAGCAACGCACTCTGATTCTAAAAGAATCATAACGGACTCGCGAGCGGCGTGTAGGAACTTTTTCAGCAGGGCTGGGTCCCGTACCTGGCCTACCGGCTACTAAAACACAGCTCGGACCTGGCCTACCGACTACTGCAAAACAGCTCGTACGTGGAAAGTCCATCAGGCCGCTTCATAGTCTGGGCTCCGGCCCATTCTGGGCTAGGAGGAAACGAGGCAGCAGATGTCGCAGCCCGTGCGCTTTCTAATCGGGCTACCTCGTCTCCTTCCTCCTCAGAAGAATTCACACCAGCCTACACTTTCAGAGAAATTACGCAGCTGTACCACAACAGACACAATATTTACCCCCACCCGTGTAAAGGGATAACAAGAGCGGAGGAACGCGTCTTTCTTCGCCTCCTCACGAATACCATGATGTGCCCGGTGTCACTTAAACACTTTGACAGTGCCTACTCCGGGGAGAGCCCGCACTGCGGGCAAGTGTCCTCGGACCTTTTCCACATGGTGTGGGCGTGCCCCTCAGACCCTGCCCTTTCAGCTAACCAAAACACCACCCGGGAGGACTGGGAGGCGACCCTACTCGTCTGCTCCGACCTGAAATCCCAAAAGGCCTTGGTCAAACGAGCAATGGCAGCAGCGGAAGCCACTGGAGTCCCGTACTACGGACTCCACCAAGTGTTTGTGAGGGGAAGGGCACTAAGCCTGACCCCAGAGCAACCTTCATGTAACTCTATATTTTATTAAACGTTTTCACCACCACCATCGTCGCCAGGTGCCGCATAGATAGCAGGTCTTTGGAATCGGACCTCATGGCATTCAAACCCGCTTGCCTACCTTAACTAGTACGGAAGGATGGACGCGGTCACTTTGCCGTTTATAACAAGAATGAACATGGTAGAAAAATGTAGGAGGAATTCTTCCACCACTATCAGATGCACCTGGGTAAGTATTGCAGGGACCGAGTTCTGACCCGTTGCGCTCAGCTAGATTCCCTATTGAAGCGACGCTAACAAGAGCACCGATTAATTATAAAGAAAAAAAGAATCAGTAATTTGAAATGCGTCGTTTTGAAGGAAAAAATTTCCAAGCAATATCAGATTCGTTCGAGGACGCACTTGAAAAAAAAAAAAAAAAAAAACATTATGCAACGCCAACTAGGTCGCCCGACCTGCGCGCATGTGCGCGTCGCTGGACTCGAAATTCCTCTATTTATCTGGAAACAGACGCATCAGAAGTGTCTCCGGCATACAGAACCGCGTCGTAGGGGTCCCCATTTACATTCCCAAGCAATATCATGTTCGTTCGTGGACGCACTTGAAAAATAACATTATGCAACGTCAACTAGGCCGGCCGACCTGCGAGCATGGCGTGTGGCGCTGGCCTCGAAATTCCTCTATTTACTGCTGGAAACAGAGACGTTCTTAGCAGAACGAGCTTAAAAAGCGCGAGGATCAAGTTGACACAGCTGAGTTGATCATATGTTGTTGCGAATGGAGGAAGAATGAAAAGAAAATGCACGGGCCAGCTACTGGCTCTGTAGCTAAGCCATCTCCACTGCCTCGTGAGGACAGAAGAGAATTAATAGGGTGCAGTGGTAAGACGCGCCCGACTACTGTGCCGGAGTACCCGGTTTCTACCTCGGCGGCTGCGTTTCGATGGAGGCGAAACGAAGAGGCGTCCGTGCGCTGTGCGATGTCAGCGCAGGTTAAACATCCCCAGGTGGTCGAAATTACTTCGTAGCCCTCCACTACGGCTCCTCTTTCTCTCTTTCCACTTTCACTCCCATTCTCCTCCCTCCCTCTAAGGGGCGGGTCAGGTGTCCACAGAAACAAGTGTGTCAGATACTTCTTTTTTTATTTAAGCATACTGTAAGCCTTGCTAGGCTCTTACAGGAGTTGGTGAACTAATGGGACTGTTATACAAATTGAAAAACATCAGAAACACACAAAAAATAGTAAACATACGCACTGCAACACTATAGGTTGCAGTGCGTATGTTTTCTATTTTTTGCGTGTTTCTGATGTTTTTCAATTTGTATTACGGTCCCATTAGCTCACCAACTCCTGTAAGAGCCTAACAAAAAAAAAAAAACAATAGATAGAGAAAAAGAAACCTAATAACTGACATTGATTATAGTAAATAGAAATATACACAAAATAAACAACCAAAACAATTTGTCGCATATGAAGCACTGAAAAAACCGCGAAGCGACACAATAAAAGAGCAAGTTATACAATAGGTACTAATAAGATAAAATACTAAACTGAAAACTGGCAGTGAATAACGAAAGACATTTTAGAAACGATTTTTTGTTTACACCATTCGCTTCTCAAAATATGACTCGACGTTTTTAAGAAAAATA
Source organism: Amblyomma maculatum (assembly GCF_055883805.1). Classification (NCBI taxonomy): domain Eukaryota; kingdom Metazoa; phylum Arthropoda; class Arachnida; order Ixodida; family Ixodidae; genus Amblyomma; species Amblyomma maculatum. Next base: position 23,366,977 of record NC_139350.1, on the reverse strand, counting down.
TCAAGGCAGATATTGTCCATAAATTCAGGCGGCAGCCTATTCGATTCTTCAATAGCTAAAGAAAAAAATGAAAATTTTTACGCGTCGCATCGAGCTGGGATGGGTATGACGCACATCCAATGATTTAACCTCTTCGAACGATGATATGATGCCTTGATGTGCTTAACTGTATCAATTTTGATTCCACCGTTATAAAGAATTAAAGTATAGAAATTTCATGGAAGCTACACGTCGCCGAAGAGAAAGGGTAGGAATACCCGCTTTAGTTCTCATGGATGATACACTATCGTGGCGTGAGTAGCTGGAGAAAATAAAACGAAGGGCCTTATTTTGAATCTTTTCTCATTTTCGGCTGAGTTATGATTGATGAGGGCTCCAAATAATGCTACCATACTCAATGATGGGCCATATGAGGGTATTAGCCTGTTAGCTCTACATGAGAAGGAGCTGTTGACAGTTTTCTACGAAGAAATCCGATACTGCGTCTTTCCCTTCCTGTGAACCAACATAGGTAAACGAAAAAGAAGAAAGAGAAAAAGGGGAGAAAGACGCGCGTCGGCAACCGCCGTCGTCCACCACCGAAACGGCAGGGGGTGCAATGACGCCCTACAACAGCAGATAAAGATATGGTGGCAGACTAGCCGTTCGTTAGTTCGTTCGTGGACGCACTTGAAAAAAAAAAATCATTATGCAACGCCAACTAGGCCGGCCGACCTGCGATCATGGCGTGTAGCGCTGGGCTCGAAATTCCTCTATTTACTGCTGGAAACAGACGCATCCGAAGCGTCTCCGGCATACAGAACCGCTTCGTAGAGGTCCCCATTTACATTCCCAAGCAATATCAAGTTCGTTCGTGGACGCACTTGAAAAAAAAAAGTTATGCAACGCCAACTAGGCCGGCCGACCTGCGATCATGGCGTGTGGCGCTGGACTCGAAATTCCTCTATTTACTGCTGGAAACAGACGCATCCGAAGCGTCTCCGGCATACAGAACCGCTTCGTAGAGGTCCCCATTTACATTCCCAAGCAATATCAAGTTCGTTCGTGGACGCACTTGAAAAAAAAAAGTTATGCAACGCCAACTAGGCCGGCCGACCTGCGATCATGGCGTGTGGCGCTGGACTCGAAATTCCTCTATTTACTGCTGGAAACAGACGCATCCGAAGCGTCTCCGGCATACAGAACCGCTTCGTAGAGGTCCCCATTTACATTCCCAAGCAATATCAAGTTCGTTCGTGGACGCACTTGAAAAAAAAAAAGTTATGCAACGCCAACTACTGAAGCCTCATAATACTTGAAGACATTTTTCCTTCAAAGCGACGGATTTCAAATTACTGATTCTTTCTCCGTTTATAATCAACTGGAGCTCTTGTTAGCGTCGCTTGAATAGGGAATCTAGCTGAGCGCAACGGGTCAGAACTCGGTCCCTGCAATACTTACCCAGGTGCATCTGATAGTGGTGGAAGAATTCCTCCTACGTTTTTCTACCATGTTTGTTCTTGTTATAAACGGCAGAATGACAGCGCCCATTCTTCCGTACTAGGAAGGTGGGCAAGTGGGTTTGAATGTCATGATGTCCGATTCCAAAGACCTGCTATCTATGCGGCACCTGGCGGCGAAACCATGCAACGAGCCATAGCAACGAGCAAAAAAGGGAGCAAACTCCTCGAATACAAAGAAAAATAGAAAAAAAAGAGGTTAAGCAGCAGGCGTTCCTCGCTCTCGGTATGAAAACAAACCAGCTAGCACAGTGCTCGTAGCACCACAAACAACGGGAAACCGATTTTGCAGTGTTCCACAAGCCCTGCCGGGGTGGTGCAGTGGTAAGACGCCAGACTACTGTGCCGGAGTTCCCGGGTTTGCATCCGACCGCGGCGGCTGCGTTTCGATGGAGGCGAAACGAAGTGTCGTCCGCGTGCTGTGCGATGTCAACGCACGTTACAGATCCCCAGGTGGTCGAAATTACTCCGTAGCCCCCCACTACGGCCCCTCTTTCTCTCTTTCCACTTTCATTCCCACCCTCCTCCCTTCCTTTACGGCGCGGTTCGGGTGTCCACAGAGCAAGTGTGACAGTTACTGTGCCTTTCCCTTCCTGTGAACCAATTATTATTATTATTATTATTATTATTATTATTATTATTATTATTATTATTATTATTATTATTATTATTAGTAGTAGTAGTAGTAGTAGTAGTAGTAGTAGTAGTAGTATGTTCCACAATGCGTGTCAGCACAGTGGCACATCGTTTCATGTATTTCCCCCGTGCTCTAGCAATCGTCGCCATAGAATCAATGCATTTCCAATCTCCGCGGAACACACTATAAGTGCCGTCGACAATTTATATATCCTCGTCAGTCTTTGTTGTACGATTCCTTTCCTGGCATCTACATGTGCTTTCCATAGGCACGGAACACCTACGGATAAAAACGAGTAAATAATACATTCTACGCAGATCGACTTATCGCGTCGCATACATAAGGCGATCAGTGCACGAGAACGGTCGGGTGTGGTTGTTGATCCTGGCCCTACGGGGTTGGGATTGGTAGGTATAGCTCCACGACCCTCAGTTGGTGGTGGGTATAGGTCACTGCCGCTTGCGGAGGGGCTAGCCTGCCACCATATTTTTATCTGTTGTAGGGCGTCATTGCACCCGCTGCCGTTTCGGCGGTGGACGATGGCTTTCGCGACGCACGTCTTTCTCCCCTTTTTCTTTTCTATTTTCTCTTCTGTCCGCACGAGGCAGCGGAGGTGGCTCAGTTCGTTTCGATGGAGGCGAAACGAAGAGGCGTCCGTGTGCTGTGCGATGTCAGCGCCCGTTAAAGATCCCCAGGTGGTCGATATTACTCCATAGCCCTCCACTACGGCTCCTTTTTCTCTCTTTCCACTTTCATTCCCACCTGCCTCCTGTCCCTTACGGCTCGGTTGAGGTATCCACAGACAACAAGTGAGACAGTTACCGCGCGTTTCCCTTCCTATACATCAATCAGGTGGCTCAGCTAGAGAGCCAGCAGCAATTTGTTGTCATTCTTCCTTCAGGCACAACAACAACCTATGATCAACTCTTAGCTGTGACAACTTGATCTGCGCGCTTTTTAAGCTCGTTCTGCTAGAACGCCATCATCAAATGCGCGTAAGGGAGGAGTTTACGACGATCGGCTGAAATCTTCTGATTCTTCGCCGCGTCAAGCAGGCGTCTCGAGATCTGCAGGCCATGCAGCGCGTGACACTGCGCTCGATCTTGGACGGCGCACGCTACGAGAATTGGGCCCGTTGAGTGATCGTTCGCGATGCGGCCGCTCACTTTCCGCGTCGCAGCTAACCACACTTGAATAAGATCAATGAATCGGTATAGTTTTGTCGGCGACAGCTGTGTGACGACTACCGTGGTGAACCGATCAAACCCTTCGGCATATTTTTTTTTCTTGTTTGTTTGTTTTTTTGTTTGTTTTTTCAAGTGTATGTTTAAGTAAACGGTTATTCGCCAAAGGCAAAGCCCGCTTGCAGGGTGCTAATTTGGTTAAGTGCTCGCATGCCTATCACACCTCGCCAAATACCGAAGCAGCAGTGAATGTAGTTTTACATACATATACATACACACATCGGATCCAGAATTAGCTTTATATTAATCAAACAATCAAGGGGTCGTTTAATTAACTTAAAAAGACATTGAAATCAACAGCTTAGTCAGTGCTCAAAATGCAACTTAGATGAGCTCATCTTTGGAACTCAAGTTCCTAATGGCCCTTGATACATCTTGCCCCGTTTAGTTCCAGGATTTTCCATAAATGTAATATTTCGAAGTAAAAGTGAAGTGAACATTGCACATTAAGAAAAGGATATCAAGAAAACAAATGAAAGATTTTTCAGATATATCCGCACATCACCTCGTCAACTGAAGCATAAATAATCGCCGTGAATAAATGAAAGTGAATGCAGATAGACGATACAAAATTGATGCTCACAACCTTCCTTTCACATACGTAGAGTGTGCTTTCTTGGACACCTGGCAATTAATTCCAAGAAATGATTTGTGGCTGCTCGAAAGGCCGACTTATAAAACAGCTGTCAAGTGGAGCTTTATCAGCTGTACGAGCAAGATAACGCACTTATTAGGTTTTCGTGTTTGATGACACGTTATTAAAGGTGATGGCTTTCTTGACAGCAGCTAATATTTACTTAATTGCACAGTTTCTTGAATGTTTTTCTGCATATGCAGTGCACGAGAGTATTCCAAGTGTGCATAAGCACTCACTAGAATGAGGGGAAGATGTATACACAGAATCAAAAAAACCAAGCGTGGGTTGAGCATGAGCCTCAGTTCACAAGCAAACATTCCAACAAGAGGATCAGTCTTCACTTGGACAAAGAGAAGTCTTCTTGTTGAAATGTTTGCTTGTGAACTGAGGCTCCTTCTCAAATCTTGTTTTTCTTTGCAACTAGATGTCCAATGCTTTCATTTGTCACTTTTCTAATGCTCTATTTTCACACTGCTAAACACAAGCAGTAATTTCTGTGTGCCTCCTGCACCTGATATCAGATTGCCTGTTCTCTTTAAAGCAAAGGATTTTCAAAATTTATACCCAGCTGCACATTTTGTTGCATCCTGCTAAGCGCTAAATACACTCTCAACAACAAGTTAGCTCTGAAAGGTGTCTCAATTAAACTGCTTTCAGTAAACTTGCACACTTGTGTTAAGAAAGTATTATTCCATCAATGTCTAAATAGAAGCGACATACTGTAAATGACAACGTGTCTAAGCCCGACATATAGTTCTCTTGAAACATATTGCTTTCAGCACCTTTCTCACTTTTTCAGTTTACATCTTTTGAAGCTAAGTAGGCAACAGCAGCAAGCATAGCATTTTTTAAGTTGCGTGAAACGATAAATGAGCATCAGGTAAGGAAAGAACATGAGATATGGCAGCTATGTGTCATAAAGCACAAGTACACATTATTAGTTGCTCTACAGTGCAGCTTACCTGAAAGGCAATACTACTTACCACATACAGACAAGGTAATTAGCACAGACCTTGGCTGGAACATAGTGTTTCCACAGTCACTGAAGCCACACTTTATGCTTTCACTTGGGGTTGACACATGAGTATTATCTATCAATGTTTAATTTTTAGAGTAGTGTTTTCATTCTACAACTTCGGCATTGCTACGATCAGCTTGCAGTGAGCAGGAACTATGTTGTTTTCTCATAAGAACGCTCTTACGAAAATGGGTTTTGAGTTTCTGGTTTGGCCTTAATGTTTTCTTAATGAGCGCAAAGGAACTCAACAGACATTCAATACCTTCTGTGTTTTAGCAACAGCTTTAAACCAGATTTTCAATTGACATTTCACATTATTTTTCTTGTTTTAAAAATCAAAGGCTTTTTTTTTTGTGAACTGCTAATGAGTAAGCACAGAATGCGAAAAGTCAACGGAAAGTATGATGTGTATTTTCTTGGTCATTGCGACCACCCATTGAGAGAACACGGTGTGTTTCAACTTGAAACACAGTGCAAATTGAAACGCAGTGCAACTTGAAATACAGTGCAACAATCACTACATGTGCATTACTATTACTGCTTGATGATTTTGGAGAACGTAAACATAATTAATGAGGAACAACATAATTTTAAAATCGTTTAATGAATGCTACATGCCCTTGCATTACTACTGGACAGGAAGGTGGCCTGAAATGATTGAATTCAAAACTAAGCATTAAATTGATCATTTGACAGGAATGTGCGTTTACATTTCCTTTCACACATGCTATGTTTACAAAGTAATCACTCAAAAGGAGACAAGGAAGAAAGTAGTTTACCAAGTGATGGGCCCATGAGTGAAAAGACAAAAACAAAATACACTACAGCGCTTGTAATGCATGATATTTTGCGTGTTTCTCAAGCTTTTGAGCTCCTTCTTGCTCTGCGTATAGAGTAGCCGAGCCCTCGGTCATCGCATCGTTCCGCAAAATATTTACATACGAATAAGGTTTAGTTACAAGGAAAATAGTGCCGTCGCTGCTGCGCTTGCCGGTATTGAAGCTTGGTCGCACTTTTTTCCTTGAAGGTTTGTGCCACAGCTCCGTGTTCAGCGAAAATTACGCCCATGGTAGCAGAACACCACCGAACGTCCGGCGCTGGTAAATTTGCTATGCCAAACTCGACATGTTAAAATGATTCCAGTGCCCAAAATAGTGCGCATAGTATCCAGAACATTTTTTGCAAGTCGTGGGAGCAGGCAGCAAGTTTCAATGGTTGGTTGGTTGGTTGGTTCGTAGGAAGGGAAAGGCGCAGTATCTGTCACACTTGTGTCTGTGGACACCTGAACCGCGCCGTAGGGGAAGGGAGGAAGGTGGGAGTGAAAGTGGAAAGAGAGAAAGAGGAGCCGTAGTGGAGGGCTACGGAGTAATTTCGACCACCTGGGGATCTTTAACGTGCGCTGACATTGCACAGCACACGGACGCCTCTTCGTTTCGCCTCCATCGAAACGAAGAAGTTGTAATTGTTAGCGCGGCAGCAATGGGGCCTGTACACTTCAAAACATGCTTCGAAACATGGTCCAAATCTTATAAATGCGATCATGACATAACAAGCAAAAAAGTTTTCAGCAGACTCAGTTTCCGGCGTTAACAAAGAGCAAAAAAAATAATTCCGGCCTGGCCGAGTGGTTAGCGTAGAATGCTACGGAGGAAGAGGTACCGAGTTCGAAGCACGCTGCAGTTTTTTTTTCCTAGTTTCTATTATTTCCTTTTTATTTTAGCTTTTTTAAATGTAGTTGAGGTGCTTCATGACTTTTTAGCGTGTACTTTTTATCTGAGGCGTTTTTTTTTTCTCTTTGAGCGACCAGTGCCGCGCGTGATAGTATGCCGCGTCTCAGTACGAACTGTCTCCAGCGTCATACTGGGCCCATAATCAGGTATGCCACGTGCGCTGGGACCCAGCGGCACTGGTTTTTATTGCCTCAGCCCGCCAGCTTTGTGCTTAAGTATGGCCCTAGACGAGACTGTACGCTGCCTTTCAAAAAAAAAATTTATCGCCAAACCAGCCAAACTGCCTTTCGAAACCGAAAGTCCCTCTAGGGAGCGGCCGGCAGTAATAGAGAGATTTAGCCCACCGTGATCCGCGATCCGCTACCGTGATCCGCCACCGCGCGTTCCACTGCGCATGCTCAGATCCCCTTGGCGCCGATAGATGGCGCCACATACTGGATGTTGGCACACAGACCTGCCGCACCGGAACCAATCAGCTTGTGCGCCCCGCCCACGAGCGGTAGAGGGCCACGGTGGCGGATCGCGGATCACGGTATGCTAAATCTCTCTAATAAGAAGCCAGAAAAGCCACCGATAAGTCAATCCGATCCGATCCGAAGCCGCCAGCGGCAAAAAGTTGCGACGGCGCCATGCTGCCTTTGTTGTCATGCGGTGTGATTGTGAACGCTATTTCCTCACGCTGTGCTGCTTTTTTGTTCTGTGGTTCTTGGAATGGGCCGCAGAACTGATATTTGACATGTGCACTTTGATAGACGTTCTGAAGTACGTGATGTAGTGATAAATAGGTTCTGTGCCGCACACCGCTTGCACCGCGCCGTGGTAACGCCGGCATCAACACGGAAGAAGGAAATGGACTGGCGTGATTGTTTGCAAATGTGAGTACACTGCTTGAAATTATTTTTATTTAATATTGCTATTGAATGAAGTACGCGTTGTTAATACTGTTGCGTGTGGTCTCAAAATTCCTTCGTAATACAAGCTACGAACTCGACCCAGCCTGCTTTATTGTGAGGGCGAGCCAGTCTCTCTTCGGAACAAGAAGCGTGAACGTTTGGGCGAGTTGGTCAGACATACTTCACATGAACGGCGCGGCAGAAAGATTTGGCGCTTGTCCGTGTGTGTTCTCTGTCTTCGTCGCTTCCTGCCGCGCCGTTCAAGTCAACTCTTCAAAATCCGTCGCTTTTATATGTATGCTCGTCCCTAACGCTAAGCCGTTGTACGATATAAGTAGTGTTCTGAAACTTTATCGGAACCGTCATGGAAAATTTGGACGCCTCGACCGGTTCCGATAAAGTTGCAGAATACTGTATAATGTTAAGGTGTATATTTCTAGATATAGTTGTAGCTGCAGTGTATTAGATGCACGACCGGCTTCGCGATTGTGATCAGCACCCCGAACGAGTTTTCAATCTTTTTAAAAGCGCCTATTTTTTCTAACTGAGTGCATTAATACGATGAGTACAACCAGCGCGCGAGAAACAGGTTGTTGCTGTGGCGCATATCTCACAGTGGTCGCTGCATTTAGTTTTGGTGCTTGTATGCTTCAACAAAAATAATCTAAATCATGGCTGACGCCAAGGTACAAACTCATGTAGTACTACTGTAGCAGAATGACGATTAGAAATAATTATTTGAGTGACCACATGTAGTAAAATGTGCATGTCAAGAATAATTGCTTTCATTACTACATAGTCTTGTATTTTTGACGAATTATATGTATCTTAGTGTTCACAACAGAGGCAGAAATGAGCTTTCAGTGGGCTGTTGCATTCTTTGGTACTTTGTGTCGTGTCTTTTCATGGAAGCGTTGAAATGATGCACTAGTAAACAGTTTCAAACGAGAAATGAAAAAGTAATTTTACCTTCCCTAATGTTATGTCCGCTATGGTTCGAGGTAATTTGACTATAAAGGCCTTTATTTGTGTAGAGTTCGTTGGTTGCCTTACACATTGTACACACATTTCTCAATACACCAGCAGTGAAATTAGTTTCGTGCTATTGCTAGTATTTCGGAAAAAAAAAAGTTTGACCGACATCACGTCATAAGCAGCTCTTCTCTGCATGCACATTTTTTGCAACTTTTATATCACCTAGGATTGAGATATGCAGGCCCTGATAAACATATTTTATGTGCTCAGAGTAAAAAGAAGAGAAAGTGTAGAATGTTAATCATATTTCTGATTGCGTGCGAAAGTCACGACTTAGAAAAAAAAGTTAAGAGGTGCTACAAATCTGAAAGGAGGCTGTTTTAATTACTTTTTCACTGCGGCTGTAAGGCAAACCTACATAAGAGTTGCAGAATATACAACCACTTAGATGGTAAAATGTTTACAATTTTTTTTTTGCATATATGAAATGCGACACATTAAACACGGTCCCAAATTTGGCACATTCAAGCATAGTAGTCTTATTCAGTAATTAAAGGAAGAAACACCGTTCCTAATTTTTCTTATAATTTAAGAATCAAGTTTCTAGGAGGAGATGAAAATGAATATGAGACAATATGTTGCTTTGTACTGTCTCCAGCAATGTTATCAAAGCTGAAACTTCTTGTTTTTTCTCTCATTGGGAGAACGGCCTAAACTGACGGCACAAAAGCAGCAAATAGGCTCCCCGCTCCTCAAAACATTGCCTATAAGCTAACCCTGTGACCTTGGCCATAAAGGAAAAGCATGCCTGATCACATTATAGCGAGCCAATGCTGATCTGTGACGTACGCAGGGTGGGGCGGCATCACTATCCGTGAGTGTGCATAGACGCTCGTAGCACCGCCTTAGGAATTCAGTTGGAAATGACAGTTTTCAGTATATTTTTTCGCAGTGCATCAACGATGGCCTTCGCATCCCCAGTTCCTTGCTGTGTCTTTTTGCTGTTGACATACTTGCTTTATTTTTCTTTTGTAATAGGCGTTTATTCATAAAACACATGTTGGGATCTTTTTGCCCCTATTAGGTAAATTTATTTGTTTCTTCGTAGCTTTGCTAGAGCAGTCATTTCCACATTATTTATTAGTTTACTGTTCAGTTTTGCAAGTCAGAAGTCATACTAGATAAGGAAATCAGGTTCTGTTGCTCGAGAAATTTGAACAGAGCTTAAACAGAATGGGGACGTGTGGAACATCCGACAAGGTCATGTTGCAGTGATTTAAAAATATTCGTTTTGAAATGACAATATACATGCCTTTTTTTGCACTAGAATGCACTTAGCTATGCTAAATGAAGAAACTTGCCATAGTTGCAGTCTGAAGGTTGGAAATTTCAAAACAGTTGTGTTTATGCATTCATATGGGTGTCACTTTAAGCTGCTGCTTGCTCCCACAAATGGCTTGTACCACTGCATACTGCTTATGTAACAATCCGACAATTGCTCTTAATGATGTAGTTACATATGCAATCTCCTCACAGTACAGGTCTCAGTCTTGACATAAGGGTAAAATTTTAGCAAAGGGCACTGTGTTCACTACTTATGCACCTCCATTCAAACACTTGCAATGATGCTTGAGAAGCTGATAACATTGTTGGAAATAGAATAATGCAATGTGTTCTCTTGAACTCTTTTTTTTTTCATCACCTCCAAGAGTAATTTACGGGCTGATTAGGTGGTTTTTCTTTGAGTTTTGAAGGAATATACTCTGTTCAAACATGCCATAATTGGGAAAATGTTTCACATGTTTTCATTTTATACATAACAGAAACATTCCTACTCCTTTTAAGCACCAATTTTCTTATCTATTCTGTACCTTCAAAGTAGGTGCACCTCACACTCGTGGAGCAAAAATAGGCTCTTTTGAATCATGAACTTATTATCTTTAGGGAAACTGGAAAGGCTCTCCAATACAAACGAGAAGCACACCATGCAGGCTGGTTACTTTTGTCAAACAGTACATTGCATTGAGGTTGAAGTCCAGTACTTTCTTAATTATGCTTTGAGCACTCGTCTTAAAGCTGTTTTCCCAGAATCCTTATGATTGTAGCTACTGAATATATAGCTGTGTCTCTTTTCATTACCAGGAAAGGAGTTGTGTGCTCGGTCTCACTTGTCGGTTTTTCTTTCTTTATATACCCAGTTACCTGAGCACTTCAGACTGGCCGATGCCAGGAGCCTACCTGCTGCTCACCTACACCCCACAGCACAAACGAGGAACACACTGATTCAACTACCAGCAAGCACACTGCAGTGCCCTTCTGCAAGCCATCACCGCATTCTATGACATGTTCAGGGATGCATGATTAAGTACACATCCTAAGCATAGCTAAAAATGGTGGTATGAATGGATAGCTGCCTTGTTTTGGTTGCTTTATTTCTTATTTGAAATCTTTGTTTTACTAATGGTGTAGTCAGTGAAAAAAAATCATTCTGAAGAAAACTTGTTTGCATTGTTGTGAATAGCAAAACCAAACCTTGTACCATGTATGATGTATCTGAAAGTTATGGTTTTGTGTTTTCTCTGTGAACGGTGCAGCATGTTTCGTCCACCAACTGCTAACTATAAGGGTTTGAAATGTACAGGTGCCAGAAAAACACAGTGGGTCATGCCTCTTGTGTTTGAAATTATCTCATGAGTCTTGTTCCACAAAATTTGGTTCCACATATGAATGCTTCAACGGAATGTGCTGAAGTAGCTTATCCATGAGTTGGAAATGAAGCTTGAATTATTTTAAGTAGTGTGAACAGTAATACAAAGCGATTTCATTTTGTATTTGTTAGGGTACACGTGCGACTACTTCATGACAATGCCGCTTCACCTCAAAAATGGCCCGTCTTCTATGCTGTGCAGGGAAATAAAGTAAGTTTATTTCCTTGCATAGCATAGAAAACAGGCATGCGAATGGCATCCAAGCTGTGCTGCACATTATGAACAAAAAAAGACCATTTTCACAAAATGCAATGTCTGTTTTTGGTTTCTGTAACTAAATATACCGGCACTAACTGAGTTGCATGCAGTGTCGGCAACCAAGATCACATCAAAAACTAAAGTGAAAGCCACCAGACACTCAATGGTCAATACTCATGAAGAACTCACAAGAAATGCACACATTAAGTGCCAACCAGAAACACGGTGGTCAATTTGTTTTAGACACAGTAAGAGCTCAAGAGAAAATGCATTTGAAACTTGGAAGCTACTCTGGTGTCTCCATTGTGAAAGAGCAACATACTCTCATCAGACACACACATAAAATTTTTGTAAGGAGACATTATACAAGAATTATTTTTATTACAAACCAGGGAATTATAAACTAGTTTTCTCCATGACAGCATTGCTCTGTTCTTCTGTGTCCAAATCTTTGAATAGCTATGACAAACAGATAAAGTGGCTCTGCCCTCACTTTAAGCAAGGAGCACAGTGCCATTCAGCGTCAAAGATGCTATTTTCTCTTCAACAAACATTAGAATACATATCAGTCGTGCAGTTAGACACGGAAGACCAGGAAGAATACTGCTAGACCATATTTAGAGCATAATATATAGTATTCAGAGTAAAACTGGAAGGACCAAAAATAAATTGATAAATATAACTTCTTCCCACTACTTAACTGGTTAGGGCATAAGCACCTAAATGGTTACAACCTAACCATGACTAAGCATGGAGTTCAAGCTCAGAATGGACTGGACTACCCTTTCTTCAATCTCTAAATTAACAAAAAAATACGGGCAGTAATTTTCAGTGGCCGGGCGACAAGTCATTTCGTATTGATATTCTGGGCCTACCCGGGGCCCCACTATATGATCTACATCAAAAACAAATACAGCAGCACTATCTCCGGTAAAGTATAGAACCCTCTCCCATCGAGAGGCTGTCTTCCCACTTGCCTCCTGCCCCTCGTCGCCCCATCGACACACGCGTTGCTAGTCAAATTCAATTCAATTTTATTTCCCAGAATGTTGTGGTAGGCTGCCTGGGCTAAAAGCTGCAAGTAACCAACTTGATGAGGCCCAGGCAGTCATTACAAGGCAGGCCAGTATGCAATAAAATAATATACATACATGTCAAGAAGCAAATATACATTTTTTTTTTCATGTCTTAAACGCAGGAAACCAGACCACTAATGTAAGTAATGCAATGCAAACATAGGTCTATCACAACAGCATATAAATATTAGTTAGCAAGCAAAACAAACTAGCAGGATATATTCTTAGAATGACTGGAAAAAAAATGAATGCAGGTAGTGCATACTTTAACAACGCTTTAAGTGCAAAATTATAACAGAGGCCATGAATGCAAATAAGAGAGAAATTTATAACTGCGGAAAATACCATCGGGTTACATAATTACAAAACACTGAACCAGTGCAGCTTTAGTGGACTGATTTATGTCTTTGAATTTACTTCAAATTGTGGGAAGAGTATATTCTAATGTCTGGAGCCTATAGCCCATGTGAAATAATGTCTGTGTTACGTGTGTTCACTAGATCTCTAGTTTCTTTCAGCAGGGTGGCATCTTTATCATAGTTCTCAAGCTGGAAGGAAAATAATATCACAAAAAATCTCGAAATTCATACATATTTTACTACATTATACTTCCAGTATGGGCTATGTAACCAACATCTGCTATACGAAGAATGGCTTACATTTGAAGGAGATAAATTTTTTCTTTGTTTTTTTTAGCAGTTGTGAGCCAAAGTAAAGAACAATAACTCATATGCGAGATGAATAATGCGTTATATATCTGAAGTTTTATTTTAGAAAGAAGAAAAGTATGGCAACGAGAAATTGCCCCTGTCACTGATGAGAGCTTATTAGTTAACCTCTGCACATGCGAATCCCAGGTCCACTGCTTCCTTCCTTTGATGTGCTTCCACGTGTCATTTATGATTATATTCTGCCAAGAACAACAAAGAAAGAGCTACAAAGCCGCTATGCCGAAGGCGATTGGGGGCTCGGATCAGGAGAGGACGGGAGATTCTGGTTCCCACGCTTTGTACTATGCCAGAGTGATGTTTCAACTGCTTCCTCAGGCACTCTGTCGCCTCATCAAAGAAGATAAGGAGAATCCCCATATCCCATTGCACTCGGTTGTATTATTAGAAAGACACCCTTGTTAGGCAGGTACTGGAGGCATGCATCTGTATGTGAGTGAAGATCTGCAGAATCACTACTGCACAACAATAACATACATAATAACTGGGAAAAGTTTACTGCACTATCACCAAAGTATTGTTTTACAAATAAACACCAATCTCCATCAGCAGTACCCATGCAACGGTCGTGAAAATCCAAGCACAAAGAAATGTCAAGGGGACGAACTACAGTGTAATAACTTCGATCAAGCGAATCTTTGCTGGGCCTAACAAAGCCAACAGCAGAAGGTTTGAATAAATTGAGCTAATTATCTGAACGATATATGAAATGCAGAAGAGGTTGACAATAAACTGATGGGCTTGGATAAAGATGCATGAAGCCTGCCATTCTTCATTTATCATTTTAAGTCAAGAAACCAAGATTAAATAAAATGTTCTACTCTCTGTCAGGTGGTCGGGTGGTAGTGAACGTGGAAAGAGGAAGAGGTGCATAATGAAGGGCCATAAAGTAACTTCGACCACCAGGATATATTAAATATGCAACTGACATTGCACAGCACACGTATGCCTCTACGTAAATGCGCCTCAATAGAAACGCTGCCGCCAGCAATCACGTTCACTCCGGAACAGTAGCCAGGCATCTTAACCACCGTGCCATTGCGACGGGGCACATATATATTTTTTATAAGCTAGATTTTGGAGAAAGGAACTGCAGTATACTTTTGGGTGGGCACCTAAATTTAATAAGATGAAGGTCGCACCATATTTATTGAAGGTCAAGCGGCTGCACGTTTTGAAGCGATAGCTTCATTTCGTGAGGTAAAGCCAAGGTCAATGTGTGTTTCCGATGACCTTCAAACAGCTTAAAGGTCAAGTTGGAACTTAAGCAGCTATGTTCCCACCAAAAGTCAAACGTTAACTGACCTGGGAAGTATATAGCTTAACGCGTGAGCAGCTGCGTGGCGATACACGAGGCGAGTTTCTTTCGCAGCCATGCCACAGACTCACAGGAAGAGGAACTAAGCAGCTGTGCTCGTTACGATCATCGGTTGCCGCATCTGACGATCCAGAGAACATTTCGCTATGAGCTGAAAGCTTGGGGAGGAGAAGAAATTAATGGTCTAAAGCCAAAAGAGCATCTTGTAAAACGCCGCCGCGATGATGGCCGCTGGCACCACCGCCGCTTCTGCGTCCACACGCTTCAGCTATAGCGGCTGTCGCGTCTCACTAGGTTTAACTGAATCTAAATCACAGCCAATTTTTTTCACAAGGTTACTCTTCAAGCGGTCGGATGTTTGAGCACAATATGTAACTCTTTCTCTGTAACTCCCTGAATTGGTGGCTAGCCATTGCTAACATTGTGTGTTGGTTTAAATGGAAAGGGACAGTATTTGTCACATTTTTCTGGGGACACCTGAACTGCATATATAGAGTTTGTCCTCCTGCTTCTTAAAGGTGAAATGAATGTCAAACTGAGGCTTGCGCAAAGACTCCACTTTACCTATAGTGAAGCTTTCGCTTAAAAAGTAAACCGCAGGGAGTCTCCTCTTTACCCCCTCCTCCCAAACCCTATGCGAAGCGACCACGAAATTTGTAGCGGAACAGAGCGGAGATGTGTTCAATAGGCTGCATTGACTACGGCCGCTCGAGCACAAGTTGGATTCGACATATTTTGCGTTTCAGTTGGAGTCAACAGTATTCCACGAACGGGCACAGAGGATATCAATTCTTGTGTATTTTGTGTTCGCGCCGAAGTTACATCATTCACAATATTCACTATTTTAAGCTTATGTTCTTGACACCTCAATATTTTGCTCACATTGTACTAGATTTTTTAGAAAATACTGTCGTAGGTAGAATTCCTAAAAACTGTATCATGGTTAACAATACACTGTCAATCAATGGTAACATTAGGAGGATCTCGAAAGAAATAAATATCTTTCTCGAGCACTTGGTCCTTACTTGAGCTGTATTGCAAAAATGCAACTGTGTGACGTACGAGTTGCATTTACAGCATTGCTGTATTCACACTGCATGCACATGCATTATACTCCAACGTACGCAGCCAAGACTACACGGCCAAAACTTATACTAATGCGTGTCGAGGTGCTGGATGGGATAGTGACGTAGCAATTCCGGCAGCAAGAAAGACATATCCACTTGCCGAGACTACAGTGCATGCCAGAAAACCCCACTCACAGATAGACAACATTAACGAAGCATAACATAGTGTGTGGGCTATTTTAGGCCATTTTCATACAACTTTGAAAACTCTCCATGTTTGAAAATTTCATGTTTGAATTCCCAATACTGATTGCTGCATTGTGTCAGTCAAAAAATGGAAGTACTGAAAAAAAAAGTTTTCTTTTAATGGCATCTCATAAAGCCCTTGTTGCTTCCAACCAAAGTTGGGAAGAGCCTGTTACTATTTTGCTGTTGTGAACTTTGTGCACAGGGTCGGTTGAACAGAAAAACTAGATTGTGTACATTTAGATGTTTCCAGTAGGCACACAGGCTGTTAATGCATACATACTGAAATATGGGAATATATAACTTCTGCACTATATGCAGTGTGTTCAAGGTAAAGAAGTCAAGTACAAAAAGCCAGGCATAAAGTGCGCCTGTCTCGTGGTTCTTTAAAACGAAAACTTAAAGGTAAATCAAGGTCTCGATGCTTACGGCACAGCTTTGCTACGGGCACAAAGAGGAACACTCAGGCACAAGGGCAAAAAAGAAAATACCAGACAGTGAAAGTAACAAGTCTTCATATACAACCATGAAAGATGAAAGTTTCTTGGGTGTTAATGGGAAACCTTTCTCATACAGAGAGTACAATTCTCTAGCAAAACGTTTGCAGCACACTTCTTCTACCATGTGATTAATGACCTCAAAGCAAGGCTGCAAGTGGGGAATAGTAAAGTGTGACAAAATACCTAGCACAGCCAGCCAGAAATGGGCTTCAACAAACCTGTTGTTGAGTAATAGGAACCTATAAGAATATGCATAGTGCAGAGCACAGAAACCTTGCTTCGGCTTTTTCATCACACAAAGGAGCAAGTTGATTTTAGGATTTACTACACCTTCATAGTTCCGATCCTTGCGGACGTAACAGCTGCTAACTAGGCCAGTCTCCGCCTACATTGCAGAATTTACACTTTTTCAGATAGCCAGGGGCCACCAGAACCTTGTTTTCCTTCTGAAGACCACATAGGAGACCTCCTGAATGAAAATTACGCGGAAATTTCATGTGCTCTGTAGCTTAAAAATATTCAATGCACTATATGCCGCCTTGCATTGCATCACAATAAGTAACCTATATAGATGTATACATTCATTTAAATTTCACATGCATGTTTAGCACCACGTGAGCCATTATGAAACCGCTTTGCTGCACAGCAACAATCTGGTTTTACATAATTTATCTCAGCTATCAGCTTTCCTGCGCGGCATACAATGAAATATGAAAAATAGCCGTACAATGTTAGTATTGTCCTGAAGTGAATATTCTCATATGACTCCGACTCAGGGTATAGAAAAAATGCTGTTATCTCTATAACCGTCATTAACTCTCTGTTTCTACACAGGACAAGAATAAATACCACTGCACTATGTAGTATGTCTGCAGAAACAGCAAATTTTATTTTAACATTTTGCTCGCATTTCTCCGCATTTTCTGCGTGCTCGTGCTGAATCAGCTGTCGAGACCAACACTCGACAGCTGATTGGTAATTCATTCTAGAAACTTGCGTGTAGTAGAAATGCCTGAGGAAAAAATTGTTCAGTACTTATAACATAATACCACGCGGTACTGACTGAAGCCAAACAACACAATTTGCAAGCCTTTTGAAGTCGCGGAATGAGAGCACGCTACTACCGTCATCATGCGAAAGCATGAAGTTGTAGCATATTAGCTGATCTTGCCCAAGCGAGAACTTGGTGCTCCTGAACGGGAGCAAACAACCTACTTTACAGACGTTCCTAGCTTTTAACGCGCTATTAAATACTCATTGACAAAATACTCGACATAAAGTCTCGAGTTGCCCGTGCGGCTCGCCATGGACGGTCAGCCAGCTGATCGCAACGGCCGACTGTTAATTCGCCGTTCACAACTCGACGGCAGTCGAACACCTTGTATCACGTTCTAGTTGAGTTGCCATAGTTTGAAACAGAGCACAACATCACATTTATAGCAATTTTGTGAGCACCAGTATCAAGAATATAAAGATCGAAACAACACGCCTGCGAGCAATGCCAGCAGAAATGAAATCACAAAAACCACGGCCGGAATTAACGTGACAGGGCCTCAGCGCAGCGTAATGTCCGCCAAATCTTTCGTAGTGGAGGGCTGGAAACTAAAATTTCACTCCCCTCTTCCCTTACGGTACGGCGGGGCAGCGACCTTAGACCCAAGAAAAACAGGATTCTGGCCAGCTTGAAAAAAAGTTCAGGCGTTTGTGTTACCGATATTAAAAACTTCGATTAACCATTCAACTGGGGACTATACTGAAGCCTTATAATACTCGACGACAATTTTCCTTCAAAGCGAAGCATTTCAAATTACTGATTCTTTTTCCGTGTATAATGGGTGCTCTTGTGAGCGTCGCTAGAATAGGGAACCTGAGCGAAACGGGTCAGAACTCGAATCCTGCAGTACTTAGCCTGCTACCTCAGACAGGGGTGGAAGAATTCCTACGTTTTTCTCCAATGTTTATTCTTACTATAAATGGCAGAGTGACCGCGCCCATCCTTCCGTACTAGGAAGGTAGGCAAGCGGGTTTGGATGTCATGATGTCTAATTCCAAAGACCAGCAATCAATGCGGCACCGGGCGGCGAAACTATTCAACGAGCCATAGTAACGAGCACAAGAGGTGGCAAACTCCTCGGGGAAAAAAAAAAAGAAAATAAAAAGAAGAAACAAAAAATACGGAGGTTTAGTAGCAGGCGCCTTTCGCTTGCGCTCTGAAAACAAACCAGCTAGCCCAGTGCTCGTAGCACCGCAAAACACCGGAAAACCGATTTTGCAGTGCTCTGCAATGCGTGTCAGCACAGTGGCACATCGTTTCATGTATAGGCCGGCCGACCTGCTAGCATGGCGTGTGGCGCTGACCTCGACATGCCTCTATTTACTGCTTGAAACAGAGACGTTCTTAGCAGAACGAGCTTAAAAAGCGCGTGGATCAAGTCGACACAGCTGAGTTGATCATATGTTATTGCGAATGAAGGAAGAATGAAAACAAAATGCACGGGCCAGCTACTGGCTCTGTAGCTAAGCCATCTCCTCTGCCTCGTGAGGACAGAAGAGAATTATAGGGGGCAGTGGTAAGACGCGCCCGACTACTGTGCCGGAGTACCGGGTCTCTACCTCGGCGGCTGCGTTTCGATGGAGGCGAAACGAAGAGGCGTCCGTGCGCTGTGCGATGTCAGCGCAGGTTAAAGATCCCCAGGTGGTCGAAATTACTTCGTAGCCCTCCACTACGGCTCCTCTTTCTCTCTTTCCACTTTCATCACTCCCATCCTCCTCCCTCCCGCTATGGCGCGGGTCAGGTGTCCACAGAAACATGTGTGACAGATACTTTTTTTTTATTTAAACATGAGTGGGTGAACGAATGGGACTGTTATACAAAATGGAAAACAATAGAAACACACAATAAAAATGGAAAACATACGCACTGCAACACTATAACGGACATTCAATTTGTCGCATATGAAGCACTGAAAAGAACCGCGAAGCGAAACAATAAAAGAATACGTTAGACAATAGGTACTAATAAGATAAAATCCTAAACTAAACACTCGCAGTGAATAACGAAATACATTTTAGGAATGATTTTTTGTTTACACCATTTGCTTCTCAAAATATGACTCGACGTTTTTAAGAAAAATAACAAGGCAGATGTCCATAAATTCATGTGGCAGCCTATTCCATTCTTCAGTAGCTGAAGGAAAAAAAAATGAAAATTTGTATGCGTCGCATCGAGCTGGGATGGGTCTGATGCACTTCCCATGATTTAACCTCTTCGAACGATGATATGATGCCTTGATGTACTGAACTGTATCAATTTTGATTCCACCGTTATAAAGAATTAAGGTATAGAAATTATATGGAAGCTACGCGTCGCCGACAAGAAAGGGTAGGAATACCCGCTTTAATCGCATGGATGATTGTCACCCGTTAATAATTAAGGGGGTATTATTAACGATGCGCCCTTAACGGTGCGCACACTCCCAGACACCCTTAGAGTGAGTGGGGGTAGCTGTTCCGGTCGCAAAGGAGATGCCCTCGACTTGCGTGGCAAGCTCAGCCGGAATTCAACTACCTTGTAGTGACAGAAGGGGGTGGTCGTTTGGTGCCCAGCGGTCGCCGGTTCAAACCAGAGTAAGGATCGGAGTCAGAAGTAACAAACAAAACACAATTTATGCACAGCAAGAGACGATACAAAGGAATACACAATATCACTTGAGATACACAGACGAGAGGTTCACAGAATACAAACGCTAAGCATGCAACTACAGAATGATTCAATAACAGAGAGGCTTTACAACAGATCAAACACGAGAGTTACATAAACAAACACCAAATTGTTCACCGGGCACTGTTGCAGTCCGACGCCTCAAGAGTCACGATGTGGCCGCCATACGAGACGAGCGCCGCTCCCTTGAAAGTCCGTGGGCTTGCCAGCAGCGGGTGATCCCCGGGAGTCCAGCCGAAGCGCGAGCACGTCGCAAAACACTTGACGAACTGAATGACTGACTGCCTGATCAAGCGGCGCGGTCTCTTTAAATAGGGCGCGCCGCGTCTGTTTGTTAGCACGCGCCAAAGCTAGCGCGCACACACACATAACTTCGCTGGTTATAGCTCCCTCTTCTCCTCCAGTCGAGCCGTGCGTCGTCATTGGCCAGGTCCCACAGAACTTTCTCGAAGGGCCTGGCACATTCCAGGCCGATGAACCACCGTCCTCCCCGGGCAATGGGAAAGAGGTTCACGGCAGCGCGTACAAAGCTACGCGCTCTCCCGCGCGGGGAAGGATCTTTTCTCTCCATGCTCTCCACGCGACGCCGCGCGCGCCTAGCGCTGTACCGGCTTGATGAAAATGGGCGCCGATTTCGTGACAATGATACACTATCGTAGCATGACTGGCTGGAGAAAATAAAACGAAGGACCTATTTTGAATTTTTTTCTAATTTTTGGCTGAGGTATGATTGATGAGGGCTCCAAATAATGCTACCGTACTCAGTGATGGGCCTTATGAGGGTATTAGCCTGTTAGCTTTGCATGAGAAGGAGCTGCTGACAGTTTTCTACGATGAAATCCGATACTGCGCCTTTCGATTCCTGTGAACCAATAAAGATTTTAAAAAAGAAGAAAAAGAAAAAGGGGAGAAAGACGCGCGTCGGCATCCGCCGCCGTCCACCACCGAAACGGCAGGGGGTGCAATGACGCCCTACAACAGCAGATAAAGATATGATGGCAGACTAGCCCCCCTGCAAGCCACAGTGACCTACTACTGTAGGTCGTGGACCTACCTGCCAGTCCTAACCCCGTATCGCCAGGATCAAGCACCCCCGAACGTTCTCGTACACTGATCGCCTTATGTATGTGACGCGAGACGTCGATCTGTGTTGAACGTAATATTTACTCGTCCTTATCGGTAGGCGTTCCGTGCCTATAGAAGGCAGTTGATGCGAGGAAGGAAATCGTACAACAAAAACTGACGAGGCTATATGTAAATTGTCAATGGCACGTATACTGTGCGCTCCGCGGAGATTGGAAATGCATCGATTCTCTGGCGTCGATTGCTAGAGCACGGAGGAAATACATGAAAC
Organism: Amblyomma maculatum; assembly: GCF_055883805.1. NCBI lineage: Eukaryota > Metazoa > Arthropoda > Arachnida > Ixodida > Ixodidae > Amblyomma > Amblyomma maculatum. The sequence goes on along the minus strand of NC_139350.1, from coordinate 23,345,368 downwards.
GATGTGCCACTGTGCTGACACGCTTTGCGGAACGCTGCAATAATTAATTTAGCGTTAGCGTACGTAGCGGTGCTAACGGAAATAAAGTTAGCGTACCGTAAAAACTCACCATCAGATCTAGTTTTAGTATAGCGTTTAGCAAACGGTACACAAACGTGAGGTATCAGCGACTTAGGATATATTGGGATGGATGGATGGATGGATGGATGGATGGATGGATGGATGGATGGATGGATGGATGGATGGATGGATGGATGGATGGATGGATGGATGGATGGATGGATGGATGGATGGATGGATGGATGGATGGATGGATGGATGGGTTGGATGGATGGATGGATGGATGGATGGATGGATGGATGGATGGATGGATGGATGGATGGATGGATGGATGGATGGATGGATGGATGGATGGATGGATGGATGGATGGATGGATGGATGGATGGATGGATGGATCGATGGATGGATCGATGGAATATAGGAGCGTCCCCTTTGAAACGGGGTGGTAGCAGTAGCCATCACCCTCCTTTTTCTCCTAATATCTTAATTATTGATTTAGATTGGTTAACAATACCATCATTCTGTTTATTTAATGTTTGTTTCTACATTACTAACATTATGTCAATTTCCTGCTTTTAAGCCACCAATCTTCCAGTCGTTTTTTGCTAGTTTCCACCGCCGGTTTATTCACCCGGCCACCGGTATCTCTAAAACCCAGAGCTTCAGGAACAGTGCTTGCGCCTGCATCAACTTCCGGATGGATACCATTACATTCGAGTATAATATGGTCAATTCTTTCACTGGAGTTACCACATACAGCACATGCGTCATCTCCATTGTTAAATTTCTTTTTGTAGCTGCGTGTTCTAAGGCACCCTGACCTAGCTTCAAAAAGTAGGGCACTGCCTCTTGAGGTATCAAAGAAATCTTCCTTCCTGATCTGCATTTTCCACTTTCGGTATAATTCCACACTCCTTTTCTTTTCCATCGAATTTATCCAATTATTACCTTCTGTATTTTTCACCTGTTTCTTAATGCTCCTTATTTCTCCGTCCTTGTGACTATACCATACTTACTAGTTAGTTTCCTAGTTCTTTTCCTCCATTGTGAGTCAATGCTTTTTAAGTACAGGTATTTAAATACTTTAGCTGCCCATCTGTTACTGTCCCATTTCCTCAGGCGTTCCTCATATACTATTTTTCTCTGAGCTTCCCGTACTTCGAAAGTTGCCCGGCCCATATGTCCCTGTACCACCTCAATTGTAGTTTTGCCGTGGGCACCTAGTGCTAATCGTCCAACGGATCTCTGATTTATTTCTAATGTCGACTGTACCTCTGATTTTAATCACAAAACCGCACTTCCGAAAGTAAGTCCGGGCATCATAATTCCTTTCCAAATACCCCTCAAAACCTCATACCTATTGTATTCCCACAATGCCTTGTGCTTCATTATCCCGGCATTCCTTCGCCCTTTCGCCTTACGTGATTGCTCAGGCTTTCCAATGTATGCCAATCTTTCGTTTACCCATACCCCCAGATATTTATATTCGGCTACTCTAGGTATTTCATGGCCTTGTATTTTAAGACCCTGATCAGTTGAGCCGTTGAAAATCATCAGACCCGACTTAACTGCGCTGAAACTGAAGCCTAGAGCGTCCCCTTCGTCTCCGCAATACTTAACTAGAGTTTGCAATTCTTCCAGACTCTCAGCTAGCTGCACAATATCGTCTGCATGCATCAAACCGGGGAAGCGCTGCTCTACCGCCTTTCCACCTAATCTATATAACAGGTTAAAACCTAGGTTACTGCCTTGTATCCTCCGTTCCAGGTTTATCATATAAAGCATGAACAGCACCGGTGATAGAGGACAGCCTTGTCTTAATCCTTTTCATACTTTGACATCCTCCGTACTTCTTATCCCTTCCCACGTAATTTCTACTTTGTTATCCCGGTATATTTCCTGTAGGAACTCTAATATCTCATAACCGATACCTTCTTCTTTTAATATGTTCCACAGGAGTTCCCTGCTTACGTTGTCGTACGCCCCGTTTATGTCCAGGAAGGCCAAATACAAAGGTCTATTTTCCCCTCTAGATATTCGAGGTGCTTGCCAGCGGCGCATGGTAAGAAAAATGTTCACTAAAATGAAACAAGGCGTGGGTTGAAGTCACGGAATGACAGCACGCTACTACCGTCATCATGCGAAAACATGCAGTTGTAGCATATTAGCCGATCTTGTCCAAGCGAGAACTTGGTGCTCCTGAACGGGAGCAAACAACCTACTATACAGACGTTCCTAGCTTTTACAGCGCTATTAAATACTCATTGACAAAATACTCGACATAAAGTCTCGAGTTGCCCGCGCGGCTCGCCATGGACGGTCAGCCAGCTGATCGCAACGGCCGACTGTTAATTCGCCGTTCACAACTCGACGGCACTCGAACACCTTGTATCACGTTCTAGTTGAGTTGCCATAGTTTGAAACAGAGCACAACATCACATTTATAGCAAATATTTGAGCACCAGTATCAAGAAAATAAAGATCGAAACAGCCTGCAAGCAATGCCAGCAGAAATGAAATCACAAAAACCACGGCCGGAATTAACGTGTCAGGGCCTCAGCGCAACGTAATGTCCGCCAAATCTTTCGTAGTGGAGGGCTGGGAACAAAGATTTCACTCCCCTCCTCCCTTACGCTACGGCGCGGGTCAAATACGGCACCTTTCCCTTCTTGTGAAAAAACTCTTCGAGGGCAGCCACCTTAGACCCAAGAAAAACAGGATTCTGGCCGGCTTGAAAAAAAGTTCATGCGTTTGTGTTACCGATATTAAAAATTCGATTAACCATTCAACTGGGGACTATACTGAAGCCTTATAATACTTGAAGACATTTTTCCTTCAAAGCGACGCATTTCAAATTACTGATTCTTTTTCCGTGTATAATGGGTGCACTTGTGAGCGTCGCTAGAATAGGGAACCTGAGGGCAACGGGTCAGAACTCGAATCCTGCAGTACTTGCCCTGCTACCTCAGACAGGGGTGGAAGAATTCCTACGTTTTTCTACCATGTTTATTCTTATTATAAATGGCAGAGTGCCCACGCCCATCCTTTCGTACTAGGAAGGCAGGCAAGCGGGTTTGGATGCCATGATGTCTAATTCCAAAGACCAGCAATCAATGCGGCACCGGGCGGCGAAACCATTCAACGAGCCATAGCAACGAGCACAAGAGGTGGCAAACTCCTCGGGAAAAAAAAAGAAAATAAAAAAAAGAAACAAAAAATACGGAGGTTTAGTAGCAGGCGTCTTTCGCTTGCGCTCTGAAAACAAACCAGCTAGCCCAGTGCTCGTAGCACCGCAAAACAACGGAAAACCGATTTTGCAGTGCTCTGCAATGCGTGTCAGCACAGTGGCACATAGTTTCTTGTATAGGCCGGCCGACCTGCCAGCATGGCGTGTGGCGCTACACTCGACATTCCTCTATTTACTGCTGGAAACAGAGACGTTCTTAGCAGAACGAGCTTAAAAAGCGCGAGGATCAAGTTGACACAGCTGAGTTGATCATATGTTATTGCGAATGAAGGAAGAATGAAAAGAAAATGCACGGGCCAGCTACTGGCTCTGTAGCTAAGCCATCTCCACTGCCTCGTGAGGACAGAAGAGAATTATAGGGTGCAGTGGTAAGACGCGCCCGACTACTGTGCCGGAGTACCCGGTTTCTACCTCGGCGGCTGCGTTTCGGTGGAGGCGAAATGAAGAGGCGTCCGTGCGCTGTGCGATGTCAGCGCAGGTTAAAGATCCCCAGGTGGTCGAAATTACTTCGTAGCCCTCCACTACGGCTCCTCTTTCTCTCTTTCCACTTCCATCACTCCCATCCTCCTCCCTCCCTCTATGGCGCGGGTCAGGTGTCCACAGAAACAAGTGTGACAAATACTTTTTTTTTTATTTAATCATACTGTAAGCCTTTCTAGGCTCTTACATGAGTGGGTGAACTAATGGGACTGTTATACAAAATGGAAAACATCAGAAACACACAAAAAATGGAAAACATACGCACTGCAACACTATATAACGGACATTCAATTTGTCGCATATATAAAACTGAAAAGAAACGCGAAGCGACGCAATAAAAGAACACGTTAGACAATAGGTACTAATAAGATAAAATCCTAAACTGAACACTCGCAGTGAATAACGAAATACATTTTAGAAACCATTTTTTGTTTACACCATTCGCTTCTCAAAATATGACTCAACGTTTTTAAGAAAAATATCAAGGCAGATATTGCCCATAAATTCAGGTGGCAGCCTATTCCATTCTTCAATAGCTAAAGAAAAAAATGAAAATTTGTACGTGTCGCATCGAGCTGGAATGGGTCTGATGCATTTCCCATGATTTAACCTCTTCGAACGATGATCTGATGCCTTGATGTGCTTAACTGTATCAATTTTGATTCCACTGTTATAAAGAATTAAAGTATAGAAATTTCATGGAAGCTAGGCGTCGCCGACAAGAAAGGGTAGGAATACCCGCTTTATTACGCATGGGTGATACACTATCGTGGCGTGAGTAACTGGAGAAAATAAAAGAAGGGCCTTATTTTGAATCTTTTCTCATTTTCGGCTGAGGTATGATTGATGAGGGCTCCAAATAATGCTACCATACTCAATGATGGGCCTTATGAGGGTATTAGCCTGTTAGCTTTGCATGAGAAGGAGCTGCTGACAGTTTTCTACGATTAAATCCGATACTGCGTCTTTCGATTCCTGTGAACCAATAAAGATTTTAAAAAAGAAAAACAAGAAAAAGGGGAGAAAGACGCGCGTCGGCAACCGCCGTCGTCCACCACCGAAACGGCAGGGGGTGCAATGACGCCCTATAACAGCAGATAAAGATATGATGGCAGACTAGCCGTTCGTTAGTTCGTTCGTGGACGCACTTGAAAAAAAAAAAATCATTATGCAACGCCAACTAGGCCGGCTGACCTGCGATCATGGCGTGTGGCGCTGGACTCGAAATTCCTCTATTTACTGCTTGAAACAGACGCATCAGAAGCGTCTCCGGCATACAGAACCGCTTCGTAGAGGTCCCCATTTACATTCCCAAGCAATATCAAGTTCGTTCGTGTACGCACGTAAAAAAAAATTATGCAACTCCAACTACTGAAGCCTCATAATACTTGAAGACATTTTTCCTTCGAAGCGACGGATTTCAAATTACTGATTCTTTCTCCGTTTATAATTAACTGGAGCTCTTGTTAGCGTCGCTTGAATAGGGAATCTAGCTGAGCGCAACGGGTCAGAACTCGGTCCCTGCAGTGCTTATCCAGGTGCATCTGACAGTGGTGGAAGAGTTCCTCCTACGTTTTTCTACCATGTTTGTTCTTGTTATAAACGGCAGAATGACCGCGCCCATTCTTCCGTACTAGGTAGGTGGGCAAGTGGGTTTGAATGTCATGATGTCCGATTCCAAAGACCTGCTATCTATGCGGCACCTGGCGGCGAAACCATGCAACGAGCCATTGCAACGAGCAGAAAAGGGAGCAAACTCCTCGAATAAAAAGAAAAATAGAAAAAAAAAGAGGTTCAGCAGCAGGCGTTCCTCGCTCTCGGTATGAAAACAAACCAGCTAGCACAGTGCTCGTAGCACCACAAACAACGGAAAACTGATTTTTGAGTGTTCCACAAGCCCCGCCGGGGTGGTGCAGTGGTAAGAGGCCCGACTACTGTGCCGGAGTTCCCGGGTTTACATCCGACCGCGGCGGCTGCGTTTCGATGGAGGCGAAACGAAGTGGGGTCCGTGTGCTATGCGATGTCAACGCACGTTACAGATCCCCAGGTGGTCGAAATTACTCCGTAGCCCCCCACTACGGCCCCTCTTTCTCTCTTTCCACTTTCATTCCCACCCTCCTCCCTTCCCTTACGGCGCGGGTCGGGTGTCCACAGAGCAAGTGTGACAGTTACTGCGCCTTTCCCTTCCTGTGAACCAATTATTATTAATATTATTATTTAATATTAGTATTATTATTATTATTATGTTCCGCAGTGCGTGTCAGCACAGTGGCACATCGTTTCATGTATTTCCCCCGTACTCTGGCATTCGACGCCATAGAATCGATGCATTTCCAATCTCCGCGGAACGCACTATAAGTGCCGTCAACAATTTATATATCCTCGTCAGTCTTTGTTGTACGATTCCTTTCCTGGCATCTACATGTGCTTTCCATAGGCACGGAACACCTACGGATAAGGACCAGTAAATAATACATTCTACGCAGATCGACTTATCGCGTCGCATACATAAGGCGATCAGTGCACGAGAACGGTCGGGTGTGGTTATTGATCCTGGCCCTACGGGGTTGGGACTGGTAGGTATAGATAGCTCCACGACCCTCAGTAGGTGGTGGGTATAGGTAACTGCCGCTTGCGGAGGGGCTAGCCTGCCACCATATTTTTATCTGTTGTAGGGCGTCATTGCACCCGCTGCCGTTTCGGCGGTGGACGATGGCTTTCGCGACGCACGTCTTTCTCCCCTTTTTCTTTTCTATTTTCTCTTCTGTCCGCACGAGGCAGCGGAGGTGGCTCAGTTCGTTCCAAGGAGGCGAAACGAAGAGGCGTCCGTGTGCTGTGCGATGTCAGCGCCCGTTAAAGATCCCCAGGTGGTCGATATTACTCCATAGCCCAACAGTGAGACAGTTACCGCGCCTTTCCCTTCCTATACATCAGTCAGGTGGCTCAGCTACAGAGCCAGCCGCAATTTCTTTTCATTCTTCCTTCAGTCACAACAACAACCAATGATCAACTCTTAGCTGTGACAACTTGATCTGCGCGCTTTTTAAGCTCGGTCTGCTAAGAACGTCATCATCAAATGCGCGTAAGGGAGGAGTTTACGACGATCGGCTGAAATCTTCTGATTCTTCGCCGCGTCAAGCAGGCGTCTCGAGATCTGCAGGCCATGCAGCGCGTGACACTGCGCTCGATCTTGGACGGCGCACGCTACGAGAATTGGGCCCGTTGCGTGATCCTTCGCTATGCGGCCGCTCACTTTCCGCTTCGCAGCTTACCACACTTGAATAAGATCCCTGAATCGGTATAGTTTTGTCGGCGACAGCTGTGTGACGACTACCGTGGTGAAACGATCAAGCCGCTCGGAATGTTTTTTTTTTTTTTTTAGTGTATTTTTAGGTAAACGGTAATTCGCCAAAAGCAAAGCCCGCTTGCAGGGTGCTCATTTGGTTAAGTGCTCGCATGCCAATCACACCTCGCCAAATACCGAAGCAGCAGTGAATGTAGTTTTACATACATATACATACACACAAGGGATCCAGAATTAGCTTTATATTAATCAAACAATCAAGGGGTCGTTTAATTAACTTAAAAAGACATTGAAATCAACAGCTTAGTCAGTGCTCAAAATGCAACTTAGATGAGCTCATCTTTGGAACTCAAGTTCCTAATGGCCCTTGATACATCTTGCCCCGTTTAGTTCCAGGATTTTCCATAAATGTGATAATGTCGGAGTAAAAGTGAAGTGAACATTGCACATTAAGAAAAGGATATCAATAAAACAAATGAAAGATTTTTCAGATATATCCGCACATCACCTCGTCAACTGAAGCATAAATAATCGCCGTGAATAAATGAAAGTGAATGCAGATAGACGATACAAAATTGATGCTCACAACCTTCCATTCACATACGTAGAGTGTGCTTTCTTGGACACCTGGCAATGAATTGCAAGAAATGATTTGTGGCTGCTCGAAAGGCCGACTTATAAAACAGCTGTCAAGTGGAGCTTTATCAGCTGTACGAGCAAGCTAACGCACTTATTAGGTTTTCGTGTTTGATGACACGTTATTAAAGGTGACGGCTTTCTCGACAGCAGCTAATATTTACTTAATTGCACAGCTTCTTGAATGTTTTTCTGCATATGCAGTGCACGAGAGTATTCCAAGTGTGCATAAGTACTCACTAGAATGAGGGGAAGGTGTGTACACAGAATCAAAAAAACCAAACATGGGTTGAGCATCAGCCTCAGTTCACAAGCAAACATTCCAACAAGAGGATCAGTCTTCATTTGGACAAAGAGAAGTCTTCTTGTTGAAATGTTTGCTTGTGAACTGAGGCTCCTTCTCAAATCTTGTTTTTCTTTGCAACTAGATGTCCAATGCTTTCATTTGTCACTTTTCTAATGCTCTATTTTCACACTGCTAAACACAAGCAGTAATTTCTGTGTGCCTCCTGCACCTGATATCAGATTGCCTGTTCTCTTTAAAGCAAAGGATTTTCAAAATTTAAACCCAGCTGCACATTTTGTTGCATCCTGCTAAGCACTAAATAAGCCACACACTCTCAACATCAAGTAAGCTCTGAAAGGTGTCGCAATTAAACTGCTTTCAGTAAACTTGCACACTTGTGTTAAAAAAGTATTATTCCATCAATGTCTAAACAGAAGCGACATACTGTAATTGACAACGTGTCTAAGCCCGACATATAGTTTTCTTGAAACATATTGCTTTCAGCACCTTTCTCACTTTTTCAGTTTACATCTTTTGAAGCTAAGTAGGCAAGAGCAGCAAGCGTAGCATTGTTTGAGTTGCGTGAAACGATAAATGAGCATCAGGTAATTAAAGAACATGAGATATGGCAGCTATGTGTCATAAAGCACAAGTACGAATTATTAGTTGCTCTACAGAGCAGCTTACTTGAAAGGCAAAACTACTTACCACATACAGGCAAGGTAATTAGCACAGACCTTGGCTGGAACATAGTGTTTCCACAGCCACTGAAGCCACACTTTATGCTTTCACTTGGGGTTGACACATGAGTATTATCTATCAATGTTTAATTTTTCATTCTACAACTTCGGCATTGCTACGATCAGCTTGCAGTGAGCAGGAACTGTGTTGTTTTCTCGTAAGAACGCTCACTCAGACATTATATATGAATTATTTTTATTACAAACCAGGGAATGATAAACTAGTTTTCTCCATGACAGCTTTGCTCTGTTGTTCTGTGTCCTAATCTTTGAACAGCTATGACAAACACATAAAGTGGCTCTGCCCTCACTTTAAGCAAGGAGCACAGTGCCATTCAGCGTCAAAGATGTTATCTTCTCTTCAACAAACATTAGAATACATATCAGTCGTGCAGTTAGACACGGAAGACCAGGAAGCATACTACTAGAGCATATTTAGAGTATAATATATAGTATTCAGAGTATAACTGGAAGGACCAAAAATAAATTGATAAATATAACTTCTTCCCACTACTTAACTGGTTAGGGCATAAGCACCTAAATGGTTACAACCTAACCATGACTAAGCATGGAGTTCAAGCTCAGAATGGACTGGACTACCCTTTCTTCAATCTCTAGATTAACAAAAAAATAAGGGCAGTAATTTTCAGTGGCCGGGTTCACAAGTCATTTCGTATTGCTATTCTGGTCCTACCCAGGGCCCCACTATATGATCTACATCAAAAACAAATACAGCAGCACTATCTCCGGTAAACTATAGAACCCCCTCCCATCTAGAGGCTGTCTTCCCACTTGCCTCCTGCCCCCCGTCGCCCCATCGACACACGCGTTGCTAGTCAAATTCAATTCAATTTTTTTCCCCAGAATGTTGTGGTAGGCTGCCTGGGCTAAAAGCTGCAAGTAACCAGCTTGATGAGGCCCAGGCAGTCATTACAAGGCAGGCCAGCATGCAATAAAATATTATACACACATATCAAGAAGCAAATATACATTTTTTTTCATGTCTTAAACGCAGGAAACCAGACCACTAATGTAAGTAATGCAATGCAAACATAGGTCTATCAAAACAGCATCTAAATATCAGTTCAGCAAGCAAAATAAACTAGCAGGATATATTCTTAGAATGACTGGAAAAAAAATGAATGCAGGTAGTGCATACTTTAACAACGCTTTAAGTGCAAAATTATAACAGAGGCCATGAATGTAAATAAGAGAGAACTTTATAACTGCGGAAAATACCATCGGGTTACATAATTACAAAAGACTGAACCAGTGCAGCTTTAGTGGACTGATTTACGTCTTTGAATTTACTTCAAATTGTGGGAATAGTATATTCTAATGTCTGGAGCCTATAGCCCATGTGAAATAATGTCTGTGTTACGTGTGTTCACTAGATCACAAGTTTCTTTCAGCAGGGTGGCATCTTTATCATAGTTCTCAAGCTGGAAGGAAAATAATATCACAAAAAACCTCGAAATTCATACATATTTTACTACATTATACTTCCAGTATGGGCTATGTAACCAACATTTGCTATACGAAGAATGGCTTACATTTGAAGGAGATAAATTTTTTCTTTGTTTTTTTAGCAGTTGTGAGCCAAAGCAAAGAACAATAATTCATATGCGAGATGAATAATGCGTTATATATCTGAAGTTTTATTTTAGAAAGAAGAAAAGTATGGCAACGAGAAATTGCCCCTGTCACTGATGAGAGCTTATTAGTTAACCTCTACACGTGCGAATCCCAGGTCCACTGCTTCCTTCCTTTGATGTGCTTCCACGTGTCATTTATGATTATATTCTGCCAAGAACGCCAAAGAAAGAGCTACAAAGCCGCTATGCCGAAGGCGATTGGGGGCTCGGATCAGGAGAGGACGGGAGATTCTGGTTCCCACGCTTTGTACTATGCCAGAGTGATGTTTCAACTGCTTCCTCAGGCACTCTGTCGCCTCATCAAAGAAGATAAGGAGAATCCTCATATCCCATTGCACTCAGTTGTATTATTAGAAAGACACCCTCGTTAGGCAGGTACTGGAGGCATGCATCTGTATGTGAGTGAAGATCTGCAGAATCACTACTGCACAACAATAACATACATAATAACTGGGAAAAGTTTACTGCACTATCACCAAAGTATTGTTTTACAAATAAACACCAATCTCCATCAGCAGTACCCATGCAACGGTCGTGAAAATCCAAGCACAAAGAAATGTCAAGGGGACGAACTACAGTGTAATAACTTCGATCAAGCGAATCTTTGCTGGTCCTAACAAAGCCAACAGCAGAAGGTTTGAAGAAATTGAGCTAATTTTAATGAACGATATATGAAATGCAGAAGAGGTTGACAATAAACTGATGGGCTTGTATAAAGATGCATGAAGCCTGCCATTCTTCATAAATCATTTTAAGTCAAGAAACCAAGATTAAATAAAATGTTCTACTCTCTGTCAGGTGGTCGGGTGGTAGTGAACGTGAAAAGAGGAAGAGGTGCATAATGAAGGGCCATAAAGTAACTTCGACCACCAGGATATATTAAATATGCAACTGACATTACAGAGCACACGTATGCCTCTACGTAAATGCGCCTCAATAGAAACGCTGCCGCCAGCAATCACGTTCACTCCGGAACAGTAGCCAGGCATCTTAACCACCGTGCCATTGCGACGGGGCACATATATATTTTTTATAAGCTAGATTTTGGAGAAAGGAACTGCAGTATACTTTTGGGTGGACACCTAAATTTAATAATATGAAGGTCGCACCATCTTTATTGAAGGTCAAGCGGCTGCACGTTTTGAAGCGATAGCTTCATTTCGTGAGGTAAAGCCAAGGTCAATGTGTGTTTCCGATGACCTTCAAACAGCTTAAAGGTCAAGTTGGAACTTAAGCAGCTATGTTCCCACCAAAGGTCAAACGTTAACTGACCTGGGAAGTATATAGCTTAACGCGTGAGCAGCTATCGGATGTTTTGATGATAGGATGTAGAGCAAGCGGTCGGATGTTTTGAGCACAATATGTAACTCTTTCCATGTAACTCCCTGAATTGGTGGCTAGCCTATGCTAACATTGTGTGTTGGTTTTTAGGAAAGGGACATTATTTGTCACATGTTTCTGTGGACACCTGAACTGCATAGATACAGTTTGTCCTCCTGCTTCTTAAAGGTGAAATGAATGTCAAACTGAGGCTTGCGCAAAGACTCCACTTTACCTATAGTGAAGCTTTCGCTTAAAAAGTAAACCGCAGGGAGTCTCCTCTTGACCCCCTCCTCCCAAACCCTATGCGAAGCGACCACGAAATTTGTAGCGGAACAGAGCGGAGATGTGTTCAATAGGCTCCATTGACTACGGCCGCTCGAGCACAAGTTGGATTCGACAGATTTTGGGTTTCAGTTGGAGTCAACAGTATTCGACGAACGGGCACCGAGGATATCAATTCTTGTGTATTGTGTGTTCGCGCCGAAGTTACATCATTCACAATCTTCACTATTTTAAGCTTATGTTCTTGACACCTCAATTGATTGTGCTCACATTGTACTAGATTTTTTAGAAAATACTGTAGTAGGTAGAATGCCTAAAAACTGTATTATAGTTAACAATACACTGTCAATCAATGGTAACATTAGGAGGATCACGAAAGAAATAAATATCTTTCTCGAGCACTTGATCCTTACTTCAGCTGTATTGCGAAAATGCACTGTGTGACGTACGAGTTGCATTTGCAGCATTGCTGTATTCACACTGCATTCATATGCATTATACTCCAACGTACCCAGCCAAGACTACACGGCCAAAACTTATTCTAATGCGGGTCGAGGTCCTGGATGGGCTAGTGACGTAGCTATTCCGGCAGCAAGAAAGACATATCCACTTGCCGAGACTACAGTGCGTGCGAGAAAACCCCACTCACAGACAGACAACATTAACGAAGCATAATGTGTGGGCTATTTTAGGCCATTTTCATACAACTTTGAAAAGTCTCCATGTTTGAAAATTTCATGTTTGAATTCCCAATACTGATTGCTGCATTGTGTCAGTCAAAAAATGGAAGTACTGAAATAAAAGTTTTGTTTTAATGGCATCTCATAAAGCCCTTGTTGCTTCCAACCAAAATTGGGAAGAGCCTGTTACTATTTTGCTGTTGTGAACTTTGTGCACAGGGTCGGTTGAACAGAAAAACTAGATTGTGTACATTTAGATGTCTCCAGTAGGCACACAGGCTGTTAATGCATACATACTGAAATATGGTAATGTATAACTTCTGCACTATATGCAGTGAGTTCAAGGTAAAGAAGTCAAGTACAAAAAGCCGCCTGTCTCGTGGTTCTTCAAAATGAAAACTTAAAGTGAAATCAAGGTCTCGATGCTTACGGCACAGCTTTGCTACGGGCACAAAGAGGAACACTCAGGCACAAGGGCAAAAAAGAAAATACCCGACAGTGAAAGTAACAAGTCTTCATATACAACCATGAAAGATGAAAGTTTCTTGGGTGTAAATGGGAAACCTTTCTCATACAGTGAGTACAATTCTCTAGCAAAACGTTTGAAGCACATTTCTTATACCATGTGATTAATGACCTCAAAGCAAGGCTGCAAGTGGGGAATAGTAAAGTGTGACAAAATGCCTAGCACAGCCAGCAGAAATGGGTTTCAATAAACCGGTTGTTGAGTAATACGAAGCTATAAGAATATGCATAGTGCAGAGCACAGAAACCTTGCTTCGGCCAGAGTCCTTCAATGTTTTTTCTGGTCACGAAACTCCTCCGTCACGCTATGGGAGAGGTTCATATACCGCCCGCGCCTGCCGCGCCGCGGCGCCACTGGGCACTGAAGGGCATCGTTCGGCGAGCCTGACGGCGAGCTCTCAATGTCGCGGCCGGCCGGCAAGCGTTGCTGCTGGTAATTTGAGTGCGAATTTCGACGTCTGCTGTTGTGTTGTGCGTTGACACCATGTAACTCGTGTGCGTGGCACCATGCCTTTGCTGAGTGCATCAAGACGGTAATCCCCTATGTTCTTTGGCCAACGCACAAGAGTATGTAGAACTTTGCCCATGCCTTGCTGCCGATGCAAGCTGTTCTATATGTTTATTGTTTATCACAGCTCCATGTATAGGTATCGCGCATTCGCCTGTATGCATAAGCGCTAAGTACTTTGTCCACTGCTGCTTTTGCCACTAAAAGGCGGCTAGCAATATTGTAAAATAAACATCAGGTTGTGTTTGTTCTTCATTGCATGAAACTCCTTGTTTTGTCTTGTAATTACCACTATCATTTTAATTTCTACTGCTATTTGAAATGTTCCTATTCTACTAATTGAAATGTTCTTAATGTTATCCTCACATTTGTTAGCCTCCAACTTTCCGCGTCATAAGTTGGTGCCAGCACTAACTTTCCTCTTCCTTTTGGGGAATGAGTTCAAAGGGGACTACCGGCCAATCATCCTGCTGCTCATTCTTGTTTGGCTAGTTTTATTGGCATGGTCAGGTATCCCTGTCACTGTATTTACCTCAATAAAAGCATTGCCAGTGTCCTTCAATGCTCTGGCATCGTGAATCTTTTTTCTAGGCCAGTGCATTGAACATTACTCTCATCTCTGTATTAATTGTACTACTATTTTTTGTTTAATTTTATCTTTTATATTTACACTGTTACTCAAGACATATTTTTACTCCGCCTGCATACACGAGTCGCCTGGCAGCTTTGATAATTGCTTTATTGTGCTTTGTACTTATGAGGTCTACTACAAGACTATCGCTTCCCTGCATTGCCAAGTCCAGTTGTAATAGTTACTACACCTTACTGATTTATTGTGTGCTTTCGCTCTTTGTGAAACTCACGTCTTCAATATTTCATCGTGTAGTTAGCAAAACTTTTGTTCCACTGTATGCACAGCAATATGCGTCATTGATGTTTAAAAAGAATTTTCTGAGAAGTATTTGTGCGCTGTTTGCTGTAAATGTTGAAGAATGCCTGATCACAGCTGTGCAATCATATTTTCCTCTCTTTACATATTAAACACGGCTGTCTGTTAAAACCGACTTGCTATTGCTTTTTCATAAGTTATTCATATTTAGTTTTCTTATGCCTACTTTGTATAGGTCCATATTTTTGCAGATTGTATGCGATGGTGCAAAAATATAGATAATATTTGTAATTCTTGATAGCTTTATGATGATGTGAGCATTATAAATAAAATTTAGTTTGTGAACTGCATTACAAAGAGCATTAAAAATAGGCTGGGTCAGTGGTAAATTGGCACCTAGGGTTTTGCAAATTAATTAGGCCAATGAGCCTACTGTGGCAATCATAAAATTTTGCGGTGGGAGAACTACCGACAGTTCCTCTTAGCATCGAAGAAAAATTAGGTTCGGGCACACAGACAAGAGATATGGCCTACGACTGATGAGCCGCTGACCGTATGCATGAGGTATATGGCAGTTAGTAACACAGATGCCTGCTAATAACATTGCAGTTACAGCAGCTTAAAAAGGAGCCTAAGTTACAGAAGATGGGGCACAAATGAATACACAACTGAACAAATGCAGACCAGTTGTATTGAGGTTTATTTTTCTTCCAAAAAAAATGAAAGAGGGGAGTTTGGGGTATGAGACATCAGGGTAATAACAGAGACCTTCAATGGTAATAACTACAGAACTAGTGACAACAATAAGGACTTAGAAGGCGTTAGCTGGCAAAACAATTGGAAGCGAGGTATGTAGGGAGGAAAACAAAAGAGAGGTCAATATAGAGGGGAAGCGGGTGCTTAGCTGCTGGGATGGCGATCTCTTATTCGAAGGAGGGCAGGGCAGCAGGGAGGTCCAGCAAGGCGGAATTTTGGGCGAGTTGATAAGTGTTCATCATTTTTGCACACAGCGTAACAAGAACGGGACACGAGACGAAACACAGAGCGGTTGTCTGTGGTAGTCTTTCGTCTCGTGTCCCGTTCTTGTTGCGCTGTGAGCAAAAAAAAAAAAAAATGACTGCAGGTAGGTAGTTGCTGGCTGATTCAGTGTCGAGGACGTTGGGACCAGAGCCTGACGTTGGCTCCCCGCGGGGCCTTGGTGTAACGAGGGTCGACGTGGTAGGTTCTGATCGGTGTCGCGATCGCTAGCCGATCACATGCTTGCCTGATGCACGCTGCCGTCCGCACGCATCGACTAGCCCAAACGCTCTGTCCGACCCTGCGCTTCCACTGCCGGCTACATATACGCGTCTTGAAAGCGGGATTCCCGCTTGAGCTCTCAGACCACAGTTAGGAGGTGCTGAATGGGGACTACGGTCATGTTTTTGCGCGTGTTTCGCCAACTGCAAGCTAACGGTTACGCGCTTCAAGATTTGAGATCGAAAACGACGATGCGAAAACAGCAGACAAGCAACTGTACTCGTAGCGCAACTCGCTTCCTTCTCGCACCATCATCAGCGTTATATCGTCGTCTACAAGGCGTTAGTGCGCCGCATCACGTTCAAAAATGTATAAGGGGGAGTTCAGAATAAACAGGAAGCTGCGCAGTTGTACACAAATCGTCTGCTTCAGAGAAGTATCTGTACGTCGTTGCGTCGTCATTTCCTTCACTGCGCGTTTTTGATGGAAGCATGGAAGGTCGTCATAGTGTTGTTAGACTAGATTGGAAAGAAAGCCAAACCGACTGTCGCTGAAATTTTCGACTAATCGGGTCCAAATACCTCCCGTGATTTAAAGCCGGCTGGGCCGGGCAGGCGGCTCCGCCGCGGTTCGGCGCCCTTCAGTGCCCAGCGGCGCCTCTAGCGGCCAGTGCTAACCCTATATGAAACTGAGGCGGAAGTTTCGTGACCAGAAAAAAGCATTGAAGGACTCTGGTAGCACTTACGCTGTGTTCCGATTTGTTCCTGGTTCCCCGTAAGAATAAAAACATAAACGCCGACTGAAACAAGAGCCTCTACTTACTGTTGTCTTTATGGTTATTTCCAACCTGATATCGCACACATTGCTTTTCGGTTCGGCTGCGCATATCCCATGTTTTTTTTTTTGTTTTTTTGTTTTTTCAGGACTGCACGCTAGGTTTCTTTCAAGCATGCGCACGACCGATCGCTTGGTTGTATCGAGCGCGCGGCATGCGAAAAACAAAACAACGGGGTAGTGTTTTTTTTTTTTCCTTCTGGAATCAGCTGAAGCCCTAAGAGTTGTATAATGCGTGCATGCTTGGAACCAGTGCTCGGCACGTATTCGGACACGGCCTGTGTGTTGTAGAGAGCGCGCATTCTTCCTGACCGGCGGGATGTGTGAGTTTTTTTTTTTAAATGACTTCTAACGATAGTTTCCAGCTGTTCTCGGCACTCGTTTTTTGGAAGACTAGCCTGAAGAAGTACGACATCGAGAGCGAAGCACATTGCAGGAGTGCGCGCGCTTGCCACGCGTTCATGGCTGTCCGCAAAGAGAAAACCTCCTTTAAGACTTACAGCTCGATTTACTGCTGTGTTTATGGGTGCCTTAACTTCCTACGGCCACATCAACAACGACGATCTAACAAGACGCGAGGCCATTGAATGGCGCAAATTACAACTGGCAGCTTCCCACACCCCGTTTTATACAACATGATAGAGTTGTCTGTGTTGGAGTGTGTACAAGTTCAATCCACCTGTATGACAGTTGCCGGAGCTGAGCAGTGTTTGCACATGGGGACTATGTGAAGCGGAAAGATCCTGTTGTATAAAAGGGGGTGTGGGAAGCTGCCAGTTTGTAGTTTGCGCCATTGAATGGCCTCGCGTCTTGTTAGATCGTCGATGTTGTTGTGGCTGTAGGAAGAAGGAAACGAAAACGGACGCCTGTCCGTTTCGCCTCCATCGAAACGCAGCCGCCGGCGGTCGCGGTCGAACCCAGGTGCTTCGGAACAGTATAGTCGGGCGTCTTAACCACAACCAGAGCACAGATTGCATCGACGCCATGGGAAACAACAGATTTTTTTTCCTTCTTCCATGTTTGCCATGGAGGAAGCGCAGGCCGACAAACACAGGAAGGAACGAAGTGACAGCAGTGACAGAGCAAAGCAACTGAGCGCTACGATAGAAATTGCGGTCTACAGGAACGTCGTGGTATCCACCTTGTTTTAACCAGATGTTTTTCTAATATTTGAGCAATTTGAAGTCCCAAAGATATGTTCTGGAAGCATGAAGGAAGTTCTTTCCTTCCTGCATGCTTTGAAGGCTTGGCTAGGCTAGCTAGGCGGCAGCAGCGAAATGCTTCCTGCTTCATCCATGGCTTCCTGCAACCCATGACGTCTTATACGGCTTAAGAATTGACGTCAAGCCCGGCTATTGCTCTATGAATAGGTGGTTGTTTTTAGTAGCAAAATGTCTGGTCGTCCTTCATGGCGAGAGCCGTGGGTATGGTGCCGTGGGAGTTGTGCTGCCATGCCAACCGTGCGCTCTTATGTTGTACGGTACGTAACGCGACCGTCAGACCACGTAACGACTCGCCGTAATCGGAAGGCTGCAGGCAGGACCGGAACAGAACCGTGGGTTGTGCTGTTGAATTTAGGGCAACAATCCACGAACTGAATCCGATTGTCACCGAGTTTGCATCTACCGGGATGATGGCAATGATGGCCCGCAAGCAGAAGCAAGCCGACGCATGAAAGACCACCTAGCGCTCGCAAGGCGCGAACATGACGAACATTCATTGTCTGAAAAGCACGCCAGCGTTTGCTCGGGCGCTGGCTGGGGGGGGGGGGGGGGGGGGGGGGCTCGGTGGGCACCTGGAATGTGGGTAAGTGGGTTTGAGGCTGAGGCTCATGTCCGAAAAAAAAGCAAATGCTAAAAATTATTTCACGTCACATTCCTCGAGAGAACCAACGCATTCTCCTTTCCACTTTGGTCCTCGGCGCGTATACGCAGTTCACGGAGCCTGCTCTCTGCATGTTCAGGGGCCAGATCCAGCGACGGTTCCGTTCCGGGACTGGTTCCTTTCGCCGCTCCACATTGGTTGTTGCGTCACGTCCGGTGTGACCCCCAAAACTTCCGGAGGCGGCTCCGCGTTTTTCGCCTACGTCACGGGGCGGGGCCACCGCTCCGAAAGGAACTGTTTTGCCGGCTGGCGCAGGAACCGCGACGAGTTGGTCTGCTTCGAGATGGAACCGCTCTGCGCACGCTGTGGCGGCTCATGGCCGCCGCGCAGCTGCTTGAGTACGGCCGTGGTATCCTTTTTTTTGTTTTTTTTTTTCTTTGGGGGGGGGAAGGGGGGGGGGCAGCGTTTTGCGGTTTTAGTAAACTGACGCAGTAAAGAAAGAAAAACGAGACGACGCCTTCTACATGTCAAAGGAGGTTAAGCGGCAACACTGGCTAAGCCTGTGTGCCGATCGCGAAGCGAAGTGTGGACGAAGGGGCGCATGCCGGGCTCCCGTCAGAAGCAAAGGTGCTCTACGCGCTTCGATCGCTACTTTGCGATCGGGAGCTCTCGGTCAACGGCAGTGCGACCATTCGAATGCGGCAGTCGTAGATAAAAATAATTCGCGTCCGCATGTGTGCGGACTGAGTGTTTGCCTCCCTTTACGTCAGCGAAAGGCGGGCAGACGGTGGATGACTGGATCGAGTATGGTCGGATTCCATATGTCATCGGCTGCGTCCTACATTGACAGCTATTCACGGAAAGTTCGCGCATACTCACGATGCTTGAGGGGCCGATAAGGCTACGGACGCTGCACCGATACATAGGCAGGCGCGGACGCGCCGGCGCGGTGCCGGTATCAAGAATCTCGTTCGTACTCGCAATGGCGGCAGCAACTCCTCCGTCATAGAGCTAGCGTGATTCGGACTGCATACTACAGTCGTTGTAGACCTCGTTCTTAGGATATTTGCCATTCTGTGCGAAAGACAGATTTTACAAAAACTTCACATCAAGCGAGGAAGCAGACGACGCCGCCGAGTACGCGACACTATCTAGCAGCGAAAAAGGTACTCATGAGCCAAGAAAATTGCTTGGCAGTTGTTAACAGGAAGTTTATAAGAATATTTCAGTCTATTATTCACTAGTTTGCATTATTATGTAATTATTAGATTTAGTTCGTGCTTAACACCACTTTGGTACAAGTATTTGGTACCAGAAAAAGCCACATGCTCGCTGTGGACACGCCTACGATCTGGCGCCATCGCTGATTGGCCGCTGTCTTTCCCGTCCTCGCCATGAGGTGGCGCCCGCTGTCTTGCTGACGTCGTATTGACGCCAAATCTAAAGAGAACGGTTCACGAAAGGAACCTCCGCTGGATACGCAGTTTTCACGTCCCAGTGGTTTCATTTAGCGCGCAACGCGCTTTTTGTACGCTGAAAGACGGCACGTTTTCATAAATGCGTTTGAATTATCACTTAGAATCTAAAAATACATGAGAGTATATAAATCAAACCCACTCAGCGCACGCGTTTTCTACAAAACATCAAACAAACCTGAAGGTATCTGTCAAAGCGCAGTATCTGCCACACTTGCTCTGTGGACACCTAAACCGCGCCGTTAGGAAAGGGAGGAAGGTGGGAGTGAAAATAGAAGGAGAGAAAGGGAGCCGTATTGGAGGCCTACGGTTTAATTTCGATCTTCTGGGGATCTTTAACGTCACTTCGTTTCGCCTCCATCGAAACGCAGCCGCCGCGGTCGGGTTCGAACTCAGGAACTCCGGCTAAGTGGTCGGCCGTCTTACCACTGCACCACCCCGGTTGGGCAGGACACATGAATAATATATTAATAATTGATCTACAGGAACGGAAAGGCGCGGTACCTATGGCGCACATCCTGAATCTTCGGTTTATTCTCATGAAATAGTGCATTCCCACTAATGACAGCGCGTACTTGCTGAATCACAACGCTTTGGGAGTACAGTTGACTCTATCCAAATAAACGTTTCATCAAAGGGACAATTGCTTCTTATGTACAATCTGTGTAAGGCGCGTTTTGCGCAATGACATTCAGGCAAAGAACTGTGCAGACTGCTTTCGTAATAAGTGTTTGGAGGTGGAACTGGGAAAGAGCATTAATGGTAGCGGCTTCGAGCCCCACGAAATATACCAGCAAAAACTTTACTACAACAAACTCAGTTTCACAGCTCCCCATACCGCCCAGCGAAGGAGTGTCCCAAGTGGAGGTCGCGAGAACTAGCGGCGCTGCAGTCAACTCTTGCCCTTTGCCGAGCGCGTCTTCTGCTTCACGCGGCGCGAAAGCATGAAGCGGCCAGCACACACGTAGCTTTTGCGTGCTGCCTTTGCACTGTGCATGTCTACTGTATAATTATAACAACAGTACAACAGCTTTGGCTTCGAAGCAACACATTACCTTAGAGAACGCGATTGTGTTATGCGCAATTCATTTGTTAAAGCTATGAAACAAGGGTGAGCGCCGTCGGATTGCTCACGAGCACTGTTTCTTGAGTTACTCGCTGGTCTGTGTTTTGTAGTATGTTCTTTCACGACATAGATCCTGTCGAGCAAACAAATTAGCGAACTTTTCAGTGCATAGGAGCACTCTAACCTTAGAAGGTAACACAGTGGCTTTCACGTTTTCTACTGCGCTGCGCAGATTGCCTCAATTACACGCAGAAATCTGCTAGCCTGGGCAGCCTGTTCGTGCAGTGCATGAAGTGTGGCTACTCGTGTCAAAAGATATTGCCGGGAAACCTTCAAAACAGTATTTGTTGTTTTTTAACAGCCGCCGGCATACAGGCTTATCACTCTGATTCTGGACCGCGTATCAGTTCCGTAATCTTTGTTTGTTACTGCTCGATGTCGCGAGTCACACCTTTATCAGTTTTGTTGTAGCGCAAGACGCACCGAGATCTGTCTCGAAGGTTCCGGCCACTCGCTTGTCTTTCCACAATGTTCCAGCCCGTGCTGGTAGCTGCTTGCGACGTTATCTAGGTTGTTCTGTGCAGCCTTTAAATTGAGCGTTGCCGAGTGTGACGGGCATTCTTTGTTCGACGATCGACGAGCACGTTTGTTTCTATCGCCGCCGCCGAGTTGCTTAGTTCTTTTGCGGGCGCAAGTCAGCCCAAATAAAGAGTTTCTTTAGTGCAATCATCGGCCCCTTCATTTGTGTCGTCAACCTCGTCACCGCTACGTGACATCTGGTGGAGGTGCTGCCTTTTATCCTTCAAGCGAAGACCCAAGCCGTGTTCCTGTCGCCCTGGAAGACCAGCCTACAGGTCACCGAGCCAGCCGCCGACTTCAAGGCCTACAGCCAGAGCACGGTCTGCTACCTGACCCCATTCGATTTCGGAAGACATCGACGCTGACAATGGCCCAGCCTACAGCACCGGTTGTTTTCGTTCAACCCCGTGAGCCCCCCTGCTTCCATGGACGACCGGACGAAGATGCAGAAGACTGGATGGACCTTTTCGACCGTGTTGCAGAATTCAATGGCTGGAACGACGCCGCAAAACTCAGGCAAGTCTACTTTGTTCTTCAAGGACATGCCCGAGTTTGGTTCGAAAATCATGAGGCAGCTATGAAGGATTGGGAGATTTTCAAGGAAGCGTTTCTGACTGCCTTTTCAAGCGCCGTCCGAAAGGAAAGAGCCCAGGCCCTCCTTCAGTCAAGAGCCCAGGCCCTCCTTCAGTCAAGACTTCAACTCCCTAACGAGCCTGTCTTGGCGTATGTTGAGGAGATGAAGCGCCTCTTTCGCCGCGCCGACCCTAATATGACCGAAGGTGAGCAAGTCAAACTTCTATTGCGAGGCGTTAAAGAGTCGCTCTTTGCGGGTCTTGTGCGAAATCCGCCAAGAACTGTGGCGGAATTTGAAACGGAGGCGTCTACTATTGAGAAGACGTTGGCCACCCGAACGCGCCACTACGAGCGACCACTTCAGCCGGACTGCTCAATCCACTACCCCAGCGCATCTACAAGCGGAGAGAACCTTCGGGACCTCATCCGGGAGATCGTGCGAGAGGAGCTCCGCCGACTGATGCCATCATCGCAACAACCGCAGGTGGCGACGCTCGCGGACGTCGTCCGTGAAGAAGTCCAGCAGGCGCTGGGCGTTCCTCAAGCGACGGCTGCGACTGTTCCAGCACACGAGGCAACAGCGACGAACTACGCTGGTGCATTACGTCGCCCTCCGCCCCGACGTAATGACTTTCCGAGCCCTCGCCGCAACCGTCCTGTTCCTGAAAACCGCCCCTTGGCCCCCGCCCGCCAAGCCTACCAACGACCCCCAAACCCCAGGAAGTGCGACGCCTGGAGGACTGCAAACAACCGGCCATTATGCTTCCACTGCGGTGAGGCCGGCCACATTATGCGGCACTGCCCGTACCGACGAATCGGTCTCCGCGGTTTTGCAGTCGACGCTCCACGACCACGTCCAGGTGAACGACCACAAGAAATTGACAACTATCTGCGTAGCGGTGAGATTGCGCCACCAATCCGTCGATTCAGGTCTCCATCGCCGTACAGGGCCCGCTTTGCGTCGCCAGGCCGTACCTATGATGAGAGTATGCGCGGAAGGTCCCCAAGCCCGCGCAGGGGAAACTAAACAGAGCAACCTTTGGAGGTGAGGTTGCTCAACGGCGAAAAGACGAACATCCTCCGCCGCCGATGACCACTAACGACGACGCAACCATTTCATCGCCGCTCCACACGACGACATCGACGACAACACGACCAGAGTGCAAGCAGACACCGCCGCCCAGCGAAGTAACAACGGTATGCCCCGGCCATGACCTGAAGAAACGACGGAGCCGAGATCGGACACTAAGGCCCACGTGCAATGCGAGGACGCGAACAAGTGACCTTGAAGTTGATATCGACGGTCGCAGAGTCACTGCCCTAGTAGACACCGGAGCTGACTATTCAGTCATCAGCGGACCGTTAGCCTCTCAGCTCAGAAAAGTTACCACCGCTTGGGATGGCCCGCTGATTCGCACCGCAGGTGGCAACCTGATTACTCCATCGGGACGATGCACTGCAAGAATAACCGTAAATGGGCGTACTTACCCCACCAGCTTTGTGGTCTTGCAGCAGTGCTCCCGCAACGTGATTTTAGGCATGGACTTCCTAAATGAACATAGGGCTATCATCGACCTGCGATCCAAGGTCATCAAGCTCTCTGCAGACAAAGCCATTCCTGCTACGACGACGTCGATGCAACACATCGCACTAAACGTCCTCAATGAAGAATTGACCGTCCCGCCCCGATCAAGCATCGCAGTCTGCGTAGGTAGCGCAAACATCGAAACCGCTGAAGGCATCGTCGAAGGAAATATCCAATTGCTCTTAGAACGAGGTGTCTGTATCGCAAGAGGCATCACGAAATTCCGGAGAGGTCAAACTCAGGTGCTGGTAACAAACTTCACCGAAGAATACCGGCATCTCAACAAGGGCACGACGATCGCTTTTCTCGACGAATTAGCCGACCTCAAAGATGTATTCGCCCTCCACGACCAAACGCTGGAAGACTCACCAGACCAATTCCGTCAGCCCAAGTTTGACATCAACCCGGCATTGACCCACAGCAGGAAAGACCAGATTCTTAGTCTTCTTCGAAGCTACGGGGAGTGCTTCTCGTCATCATCGAAGGTACGACAAACACCACTGACCAAGCATCGCATTATAACGGACGAACACGCCCGACCTCTGCGCCAAAGCCCTTATCGTGTATCGCCGCGAGAACGCCAGGCCATTCGCGATCAAGTTGAGGAAATGCTACGTGATGACGTAATCCAGCCCTCGAACAGCCCCTGGGCGGCACCAGTCGTTTTGGTCAAGAAGAAAGACAGCACACTTCGCTTCTGCGTTGATTACCGCCGCTTGAATAGCATAACGAAGAAGGATGTCTACCCGCTTCCCCGCATCGACGACACTCTCGACCGGCTCTGCAATGCAAGGTACTTCTCATTGATGGACCTGAAGAGCGGATATTGGCAAATTGAGGTCGACGAAAGAGATCGCGAAAAGACCGCATTCATCACACCGGACGGCCTTTATGAGTTCAAGGTGATGCCATTTGGCCACTGCTCCGCACCAGCCACGTTTCGACGAGTAATGGACACCGTCCTGGCAGGCTTGAAGTGGCAAATTTGTTTGGTATATTTGGACGACGTTGTTGTCTTCTCGTCAAACTTTGAAGACCACCTAAAACGACTACAGAAAGTGCTGGAAGCCATCAAGTCATCGGGACTAACGCTCAAAGCAGAGAAGTGTCACTTCGCCTATGAAGAACTCCGGCTCCTAGGTCACATCGTTAGCAAGGACGGTATTCGCCCAGACCCGGAGAAAACAGCTGCAATCGCACAATTCCCACCGCCTGCCGACAAGAAAGCTGTGCGCCGATTCCTTGGGCTGTGCGCTTATTATCAACGATTTGTCAGAAACTTTTCGCGGATCGCCGAACCATTGACGCAGCTTACAAAGGCTGACGTACCTTTTAAATGGGAAGCGCCGCAAGAAGAAGCCTTCGACGAACTTAAGCGCCGCCTGCAATGCCCTCTTGTACTTGGCCACTTTGATGAAAACGCCGAGACCGAAATTCACACCGACGCGAGCAGTGTGGGCCTAGGAGCCGTTCTTGTCCAGAAGAATGCCGGACAGGAGAAAGTAATCGCCTACGCTAGCAGATCCCTCACAAAAGCCGAAGTCAATTACTCGACGACCGAGAAGGAGTGCCTTGCAATCATCTGGGCCACTTCTAAGTTTCGTCCATACCTATACGGCCGACCATTCAAGGTGGTAAGCGACCATCACGCGCTCTGCTGGCTGGCTAATTTGAAAGATCCTTCCGGCCGCCTTGCCAGATGGAGCCTACGACTTCAAGAATTTGACATGACTGTAGTCTATAAGTCGGGCCGGAAGCATTCCGACGCAGACTGCTTATCCCGCGCTCCCGTCGACGCTCCCCCGAAGGACGATGACGACGACGCCTTTTTGGGACCGGTAAGCGCCAGCAGTTTCGCAGAACAACAGCGATGAGACCCTGAACTGAAAGCGCTAGCCGGTTACTTGGAAGGAAAGACCGCCTCCCCTCTGGTGTGTTCAGGCGACATTTATCATCGTTCGCGTTAAGCAATGGCCTCCTCGTGAAGAAGAACTTCGCACCCAACAAGACCGCGCAGCTTCTCGTAGTGCCTAAAACCCTCCGGCAAGAAATTCTGCAGGCGTTGCACGATGAGCCCACAGCAGGCCACCTCGGACTTGTGCGCACGTTGCATCGAATCCAGGAGAAGTACTACTGGCCGCGACTGCCTGCCGAAGTTGCCCACTACGTGAAGACGTGTCGTGAGTGCCAACGACGCAAGACGCCGCCGATCAGACCAGCAGGACTACTAAACCCGATTCCGCCACCAATCCTGCCCTTTCAACAAATTGGGATGCATCTCCTTGGCCCCTTTCCATCTTCTTCTATGGGTAACAAGTGGATCATCGTGGCCACTGACTACCTTACCCGTTACGCCGAAGCAAAAGCCCTACCCAACGGTACCGCAGCAGAAGTCGCCAAATTTTTTGTCGAACAAATTCTCTTGCGACACGGCGCCCCAGAAGTGCTCATCACGGACAGGGGAACGGCGTTTACGGCAGAGTTGACGCAAGCCATCCTGGAATACAGTCACACAAGCCATCGACGAACAACTGCGTACCATCCCCAGACCACTGGCCTTACGGAGCGCCTGAACAAAACGATCGCTGACATGATCGCTATGTACGTCGACGCTGAACACAAGGCCTGGGACGCCATCTTGCCGTACGTGATCTTCGCGTATAACACGGCAGTCCAGGAGACGACCAGAGCTACTCCGTTCAAGCTTGTGTACGGTAGGGAGCCCACGACGACGCTCGACGCAATGCTACCGCACGTAACCAACGAGGACAACCTCGACGTCGCCGCCTACCTGCAGCGTGCAGAGGAAGCCCGACGACTCGCACGGCTGCGTATTAAAGACCAACAGCGCACCGACAGCCGACGATACAACTTACGACGACGCCACGCAGAGTACAATCCAGGAGACCAAGTGTGGGTTTGGACACCTGTGTTTCGTCGCGGATTAAGTGAAAAGTTGTTGCGTCGATACTTTGGGCCGTACAAAATCATTCGCCGCGTCGGCCCACTGGACTATGAAGTCATTCCCGACGGAATGTCAGCATCACAACGGCGACGCGCACGCCCAGAAATTGTACATGTTGTACGACTGAAGCCATATTACGCGCGTTAAAGTGTGGGTGTTTATGTTTAAGTTGCTTTGTTTTGGAACATCGAGGCGATGTTTTTTTTTAAGGGGGGAGTAATGCCGCGAAACCTTCAAAACAGTATTTGTTGTTTTTTAACAGCCGCCGGCATACAGGCTTATCACTCTGATTCTGGACCGCGTATCAGTTCCGTAATCTTTGTTTTTTACTGCTCGATGTCGCGAGTCACACCTTTATCAGTTTTGTTGTAGCGCAAGACGCACCGAGATCTGTCTCGAAGGTTCCGGCCACTCGCTTGTCTTTCCACAATGTTCCAGCCCGTGCTGGTAGCTGCTTGCGACGTTATCTAGATTGTTCTGTGCAGCCTTTAAATTGAGCGTTGCCGAGTGTGACGGGCATTCTTTGTTCGACGATCGACGAGCACGTTTGTTTCTATCGCCGCCGCCGAGTTGCTTAGTTCTTTTGCGGGCGCGTCAGCCCAAATAGAGTTTCTTTAGTGCAATCATCGACCCCTTCATTTGTGTCGTCAACCTCGTCACCGCTACGTGACAATATAGTGAATACAGATTACGCATAAACGGCCTCCGTCGTCGCCTAATCAGAAGCGCTTTTCTTAATGTCTCACTTTCGAGGTATGGCGTGAAACATAGCTCAGGATCGGCACTCTCGCACTCCCGTATATGTACAATATGTAAATATATATATATATATATATATATATATATATATATATTCCTTTGTCGTCTGAAACAACGTCAGGTGTGAAGAGGTATTTATGAGTACACTAAAAGAGAAGTCAGTGAGAATGGGCGTGTGCACAGTGACGACTGAACAAGAGCGTGAGTCTATGAGTCTATTCAAAAATCTTATAGTGCGAGTAATCATGTCGCGCCCTTGATTGATTCCCCTCCTGCTTTACGCACACACACACACACACACACACACACACACACACACACACACACACACACACACACACACACACACACACACACACACACACACACACACACACACACACACACACACACACACACACACACACACACACACACACACACACACACACACACACACACACACACACACACACACACACACACACACACACACACACACACACACACACACACACACACACACACACACACACACACACACACACACACACACACACACACACACACACACACACACACACACACACACACACACACACACACACACACACACACACACACACACACACACACACACACACACACACACACACACACACACACACACACACACACACACACACACACACACACACACACACACACACACACACACACACACACACACACACACACACACACACACACACACACACACACACACACACACAGACAGACAGAAATGAAAAACGACGCAATTGTATTGCTTGTAGGGGAAGTTACTTTAATTTCAAACTAGCACTGGACTGCAGTCTTAAAACACATACGATATTCAAGGTATATACATCACCGGAAAGGGCATTATAAGTGAATTGTTATGAACCTAAGTTATTTATTAGCAAAACAAGAATAAATCAGAAAAAAACGCAATATTGCCAACAACACTAAGGTTGAATGCTAATGAAATGCAGCAAACAACCAGGACTTGACTTCATCAACATAGACAGACATTGCAAGTTCACACGAATTAAGAGGAAAACATTATATCTCGTTTGGGAAATATTTGAGTGGGCATGCCTTCTAGCCACCATAGTATCTGCCACAATTGCTCTGTGGACACCAGAGCCGCGCCGTAAGGAAAGGAGGGAAGGTGGGAGTGAAGGTAGAAGGAGAGAAAGGGGAGCGGTATTGGAGGGCTACAGGAACGGAAAGGCACGGTACCCATGGCGCACATCTTGAATCTTCGGTTTATTCTCATGAAATAGTGCATTCCCACTAATGACTGCGCGTACTTGCTGAATCACAACGCTTTGGGAGTACAGTTGACTCTATCGGAATAAACGTTTCATCAAAGGGACAATTGCTTCTTATGTACAATCTGTGTAAGGCGCGTTTTGCGCAATGACATGCAGGCGTAAAACTGTGTAGACTGCTTCCGTAATCAGTTTTGATAAATGGGTTTGAGGATGAGGCTTATGTCCGGAAAAAAAAAGCAAATCCTAAAAATTATTTCACATCACATTAGTCGAGAGAACCAACGCATTCTCCTTTCCACTTTGGTCCACGGCGGGTATAAGCAGTTCACGGAGCCGGCTCTCTGCAAGTTCAGGGGCCAGATCCAGCGACGGTTACGTTCGGGGAGTTGTTCCTTTCGCCGCTCCTAATTGGTTGTTACGTCACGTCCGGCGAGACCCCCAAAGCTTCCGAAGGCGGCTCCGCGTTTTTCGCCTACGTCACGGGGCGGGGCCACCGCTCCGAAAGGAACTGTTTTGCCGGCTGGCGCAGGAACCGCGACGAGTTGGTCTGCTTCGAGATGGAACCGCTCTGCGCTCGCTGTGGCGGCTCATGGCCGTAGTCGAGCCGTCGAGCGACGGCGTGCGCCGCGCAGTTGCTTGAGTACGGCCGTGGTATCCTTTTTTTTCTGTTCTTTTCTTTTTTTTTTTTTTGGGCGGGGGGGGTGTGGGGCAGCGCCTTGCGGTTTTAGTAAACTGACGCAGTAAAGAAAGAAAAACGACACGACGCCTTCTACATGTCTCAGGAGGTTTAGCGGCAACACTGGCTAAGCCTGTGTGCCGATCGCGAAGCGAAGTTGTGACGAAGGGGCGCATGCCGGGCTGCCGTCAGAAGCAAAGGTACTCTACGCGCTTCGATCGCTACTTTGCGATCGGGAGCTCTCCGTCAACAGCAGTGCGACCATTCGAATCCGGCAGTCGTAGAGAAAAATAATTCGCGTCCGCAAGTGTGCGGGCGGAGTTTTTGCCTCCTCGTACGTCAGCGGAAGGGGGGCAGACGGTGCCTGACTGGATCGAGTATGGTCGGATTCCATATGTCATCGGCTGCGTCCTACATTGACAGCTATTCACGGAAAGTTCCCGCATACTCACGATGCTTGAGGGGCCGATAAGGCTACGGACGCTGCACCGCTACATAGGCAGGCGCGGACGCGCCGGCGCGGTGCCGGTATCAAGCATCTCGTTCGTACTCGCAATTGCGGCAACAACTCCTCCGTCATCGAGCTAGCGTGATTCGGACTGCATATTACAGGCGTTGTAGACCTCGTTCTTAGGATATTTGCCATTCTGTGCGAAAGACAGAATTTACAAAAACTTCACATCAAGCGAGGAAGCAGACGACGCCGCCGCGTGCGCGACACTATCTAGCGGCGAAAAAGGTACTCATGAGCCAAGAAAATTGCTTGGCAGTTGTTAACAGGAAGTTTCTAAGATTATTTCAGTCTATTATTCACTAGTTTGCATTACTATGTAAATATCAGACTTAGTTCGTGCTTAACACCGCTTTGGCACAAGGATTTGGCATCAGATTTAAAACTGATTTATTTATAGGAAAGAAGGGCGCGGTAACTGTCTCACTTGTTTTCTGTGGACACCGCAACCGCACCGTAAGGGAAGGGAGGAAGGTGGGAGAGAAAGTGGTAAGAGAGAAAGAGGAGCCGTAGTGGAGGGCTACGGAGTAATTTCGGCCACCTGGGGATCTTTAACGTGCGCTGAAAAAGCCACATGCTCGCGGTGGACACGCCTACGATCTGGCGCCATCGCTGATTGGCCGCTGTCTTTCCCGTCCTCGCCATGAGGTGGCGCCCGCTGTCTTGCTGACGTCGTATTGACGCCATCTCTAAAGGGAACGGTTCACGAAAGGAACCTCCGCTGGATACGCTATTTTCATGTCCGAGGGGTTTCATTCGGCGTGCAACGCGCTTATTTACGCTGAAAGACGGCACGTTTTCATAAATGCGTTTGAATTATCACTTAGAATCTAAAAATACATCAGAGTATATAAATCAAACACACTCTGCGCACGCGTTTTCTACTAAACATCAAACAACCCTGACGGTATCTGTCAAAACGCAGTATCTGCCACACTTGCTCTGTGGACACCTAAACCATGCCGTAAGGAAAGGGAGGAAGGTGGGAGTGAATGTAGAAGGAGACAAAGGGAGCCGTATTGGAGGCCTACGGTTTAATTTCGACCTTCTGGGGATCTTTAACGTGCGCTGACAGCGCACAGCACGAGGACGTCACTTCGTTTCGCCTCCATCGAAACGCAGCCGCCGCGGTCGGGTTCGAACTCAGGAACTCCGGCACAGTGGTCGGGCGTCTTACCACTGCACCACCCCGGCTGGGCAGGGCACATGAATAATATATTAATAATTGGTCTACAGGAACGGAAAGGCGCGGTACCTATGGCGAACATCCTGAATCTTCAGTTAATCTCATGAAATAGTGCATTCCCACTTATGACAGCGCGTACTTGCTGAATCACAACGCTTTCGGAGTACAGTTGACTCTATCGAAATAAACGTTTCATCAAAGGGACAATTGCTTCTTATGTACAATCTGTGTAAGGCGCGTTTTGCTCAATGACATGCGGGCGAAGAACTGTGCAGACTGCTTTCGTAATAAGTGTTTGGAGGTGGAACTGGGAAAGAGCGTTAATGGTAGTGGCTTCGAGCCCCACGAAATATACCAGCAAAAACTTTACTACAACAAACTCAGTTTCACAGCTCCCCATACCGCCAAGTGGAGGTCGCGAGAACTAGCGGCGCTGCAGCCAACTCTTGCGCTTTGCCGAGCGCGTCGTCTGCTTCACGCGGCGCGAAAGCATGAAGCGGCCAGCACACACGTAGCTTTTGCGTGCTGCCGTTGCACTGTGCATGTCTACAGTATAATTATAACAACAGTACAACAGCTTCGGCTTCGAAGCAACGCATTACCTTAGAGAACGCGTTTGTGTTATGCGCAATTCATTTGTTAAAGCTATGAAACAAGTGTGAGCGCCGTCGGATTGCTCACGAGCACTGTTTCTTGCGTTACTCGCTGGTCTGTGTTTTGTAGTATGTTCTTTCACGACATAGATCCTGTCGAGCAAACAAATTAGCCAACTTTTCAATGCATAGGAGCACTCTAACCTTAGAAGGTAACACAGTGGCTTTCACGTTTTCTACTGCGCTGCGCAGATTGCCTCAATTACACGCAGAAATCTGCTAGCCTGGGCAGCCTGTTCGTGCAGTGCATGAAGTGTGGCTACTCGTGTCAAAAGATATAGTGAATACATATTACGTATAAACGGCCTCCGTCGTCGCCTAATCAGAAGCGCTTTTCTTAATGACTCACTTTCAAGGTATGGCGTGAAACATAGCTCAGGATCGGCACTCTCGCACTCCCCTATATGTAAAATATGTAAATATATATATATATATATTGTGAGCACTGTGTGGCGCTTCATCTTCCACACGGCTGAACGTGCTGCTTCATCTTCATCCTGCTCCCTCTTGTAGATACCCATCGTCATCGCGGAGTGTGTTTGGCTGCAGTGTGCGACCAAGGCTTCAGGTCTGCAATAAAGCCTGATCCCCCAAGTCCGACCTTCGCGCTACCTTACACGTGGTGGAGGTGCGCCTTGATTTCCCCGCTGCTTCGTCACCTGCATCCACCTGGAGCTTCGTTCTGGCCGCCGTTTGACCCCGACTACCATCGTCATAACTCAAGAGGGCCACTCCGCTACTTCGGCTTCTACCAACTCGACTCCAGCTCCCCTTGCCACTTGGACTGTCAGCAGCCGTCAGCGCGACCCGCAGATGTTCGCCGGTCTCCGAGGCGACGGCGCTGATGACTGGCTCGACAGCTACGACCGGGTCAGTGCTTTCAACCGGTGGGACGATTCGCTTAAACTAATTAATGTGTCCTTTTATTTGACGGATGTGGCCAAAACGTGGTTCCTAAATCATGAATCGACGATTCCGGACTGGGCTACCTTTAAACAAAAGTTACGGCAGATTTTCTGCGCTCCTACTGTTCGGACGGAGTCCGCCAAGAAGAAGCTAGAAGCCCGATTCAGCGGCCCAATGAGACCTACACCTCTTATATAGAAGATGTACTTTCACTTTGTCGGCGCATCAATGACACAATGCCAGAGGCCGAGTGGGTTCGGCACGTCCTTAAAGGTATTGGGCCACTCGCCTACAACGCCCTGGCCGTGCAGAACCCTACCACAATCGATGCCATCATATCCACTTGTCAATGCCTTGACGAACTACAGTCAATACGCCTGCAGCCTGATCCCACTTCATTTGGTTTCACTGCCAACGCTGACCTCCGTGCGCTTATTCGCGAATTAATTCGTGAAGAGCTCTCGGCTCAAGGTAATTTGTGCCGCCCTGCATCTGAGCCACATCCTTCAAGTGCCGGCCTGCGTAGCATTGTCAAAGAAGAGCTGGCCTCAATGACCTATTCGCCCCCAACATCGGTCGCTCCTACCATCTGTCAGGTACCAACGTACGCCTAGGTCACGACCTTACCGCCTGCAGTTGGAGCGCCTACGCCACCGGCGCCTACCACTGCTCATGTCGCTGCATTGGGACCACCTGCCGCGGCGCCAACATACTACCCCAACTGGCGCCCAGCCCGCCCTGTTTGTTATTACTGCGGGTACCGAGGCCATATTTCCCGCTTCTGTCGTCGCAGGCTCCAGAATGAACGCCGCGGCTACGACACATTTGAAGCAGACTACCCTCCTCGCTTTTCCGGCTCTAACCCCCGTTCATTCCCTGATTATCCGCAACGTTCATCACCCCCGCCAGAAAGCCCCGCCCCGCCTGCTGGTTACAGGCCTTCAAGACGCCGTTCTCCTTCGCCTTTTCGCCGCTCAACCTCGCCTCTCCGTCAAGCTTCTCTGACGACCCCCCCCCCCCCCCGCCTATCGGAAAACTGACCACTGCAGTTTTAGGAGGGAAAACTGCACTCTTCGGCCATCCCAAAAATCCTCCGGAACGTCCCTGGAACATTATTTTAGTGTGGGTTGAAGGTTTATCTGTTGAGGCTTTGGTTGACACGGGCGCCGCTGTTTCTGTGATACACACTGACTTGTGCTCCCGCTTAAGAAAAGTGAAAACGCCTTATGATGGACCTGAACTCCGTGGAGCTAATGGGGCAATAATTCGGCCTTTTGCTAAGTGTACTGTGCGAGTTTTTGTTGATGGTGTCCGCCACCACGTACAATTTGCCGTTATGTCACCGTGCGCTCACCCCATTATTTTAGGCTGGGATTTTCTGTCTGCCGCATCAGCCAGCATTTCGTGTCGCGACAGGGTCATCTACATGAACGAGAGCGATCCGTCCTCTGAACCTCCCGTGCCCCGTCATCGCCTGCTTGCCGCTACTAACTCAGTGTTGCCCCCTGGATGCGAACAACTTGTCGCGCTTACTTCTACTGACATTGATAACGGAGATGTGCTAATCGCCTTCTGATCGCCATCTGACCCGTGGAATCGCGCTACCACCAAGTCTTGTTCGGTTTGAGCATGGCACAGCGCTTGTCGCTGTTTCGAACACTTCTCCAGAGCCCATTGTGCTGACTAAAGGGACATGTTTTCCTTGTGCCCTGGACATTGTTCCGGTGTCCCTCACCACCCTTACCGCCCCCTCTTCCTCACCAGCAGCTTCTTCCGATATGCCTCTCTCTGTGTTCTCTTTGGCACCATCAATCCTGACCTTCCTGCGACTCACCGCCAAGCTTTGCAGGAATTACTTCGAAAACACCAAGCCTCCTTTGATGCCACTTCTCCGACCTTGGGCCGAACGTCTTCTGCACAGCACCGCATTATTACAGAAGGTACTTCTATTGTTAGCCGCCGCCCTTACCGTGTTTCCTTATCAGAACGTAAAATCATAGAAGATAATGTGAATTATATGCTCCGACGAGACATTATTCGGCCCTCAGCTAGCCCCTGGTCATCTCCGGTTGTCTTGGTCAAAAAAAAAAAGGATGGGTCCGTGCGTTTTTGCGTTGATTACCGCGCACTTAACAAAGTCGCTCGCAAAGATGTTTACCCTATGCCACGAATTGACGACTCCCTCGACTGTCTTCAGGGCGCCGAATATTTCTCCACTTTGGATTTGCGTTCCGGTTACTGGCAGATACCGATGCACGAAGCCGACAAAGAAAAAACCGCATTCGCTACTCCCGATGGGCTTCACGAATTCAGTGTCATGCCGTTTGGACTTTGTAATGCCCCCGCTACGTTTGAGCGCATGATTGACACTGTTCTTAGAGGACTTAAGTGGAAAACATGCTTGTGCTACCTGGACGACATAGTTATCTTCTCTGCGACTTTTTCTGATCATTTATGCCGCCTAGATTAAGTATTAACGTGCCTGGCATCCGCCGGTCTCCAGCTGAACACAAAAAAGTGAAATTTCGCCAAGAAAGAAATCAAGATCCTGGGCCACCTCGTCAGCCGCGATGGCATTCGACCCGACCCTGACAAGCTTGCTGCAGTTTTGAACTTTGCACGCCCTCAACGGACTAAGGAACTACGCAGTTTCCTTGGCCTGTCTTCGTACTTTCGCCGTTTCATTCGCAATTTCGCTACCATTGCTGCACCGCTCCACCGCTCCACCGCCTCCTTACCGACAGTACTACTTTCAATTGGTCCGAAGAATGCGAAAAAGCTTTCCAAACCCTAAAGAATGCCCTCACTTCGGACCCTGTTCTCGCTCACTTCGACGACACTGCTGCTACCATTCTCCACACCGATGCCAGCGGCCTCGGTATCGGCGCCGTACTTCTGCAACGTGACACCGCTTCTCGGGAAAAAGTAATTGCGTTTGCCAGTCGAACTCTAACACCAGCGGAACGCAACTACACTATCACAGAGCAAGAGTGCCTCGCCGTCGTTTGGGCAGTTCAGAAATTCCGCCCCTACCTCTACGGCCGCCATTTCACGATCGTTACCGATCACCACGCTCTGTGCTGGTTATCAACCCTCAAAAATTTGACTGGACGCCTGGGCCGTTGGATTCTGCGTTTGCAGGAATACCACTTCGATGCCATATTCAAATCAGGTCGCAAACATCGAGATGCCGATGCTCTTTCCCGCTGCCCGCTCCCAGAATCACCACCTAGTGCTTCTTCGCGCCTTCCTGCGTGCACCCTCGGCGTCGCAATGTCGTCCAGAGCTCCAAACATCCCCTGTGCTACTCCTGCCGCTGCTCCAGATCACTACGCCATTATTTCACACCAGCAAGCCGATCCCTACTGTCTTTCCCTAATCAACCTTCTCACCGGTGCTTCTCACCCTCCTACCGCTAGGATGCGCAGACAACTCCAAAATTTGAAACTTGACAACGGCGTGCTGTCCCGTTATATTTATTGCTCTGAAGGCACCCGTTGGGTCCCCGTTATTCCGAGAGCGCTTCGCACCCGTATCCTGGCGGCTTTCCACGATGATGCTACAGCCGGTCACTTAGGCTTTCATAAAACTTACCACCGCGTGAAAACCCGTTTCTTCTGGCCAGGCCTCGCCTCAAGTGTGGCAAAATACGTCGCCTCTTGTCTGCCATGTCAGAGCCGCAAACGGCCCACTTCTCCTCCTGCTGGCCTACTACAGCCGCTACCTTGCCCAGCTACTCCTTTTGCCGTTGTTGGCATAGACTTATACGGGCCACTTCCATTGTCCGCACGAGGTAATCGCTGGATCGTCACCGCCGTCGACCACCTAACACGCTACGCTGTGACCGCTGCCCTGCCTAATGGCTCAGCACATGAGGTCGCGACCTTCTTTTTGGAATCGCTCGTACTGCGTCATGGGGCCCCTCAAGTGCTTCTCAGCGATTGTGGTCGGACATTTCTGTCGACGATTGTAGCCGAAGTTATTGAGGCCTCAACCACACATCACAAACTGACCTCCAGCTATCACCCGCAGACCAATGGGTTGACTGAGCGGTTCCACCGCACGCTTTCTGACATGTTGTCTATGTACGCCGACCAGGACCACCGAAACTGGGACGTAATACTTCCTTTTGTTACGTTCGCCTACAATACGGCTGTACAGCGGACCACAGGTTACACCCCATTTTTCCTCGTTTACGGCCGTTCTCCTGCTACCTTTCTTGACGCCTCTTTCCTTTCTACACATGCCAGTTCCTCACCCTCTCTTCCTGACCAGTTCCTTTCCCGAGTGGCCAAATCTCGCCGGCTTGCTCGCGTCAACACGGAAGCCAGCCAGGAAGACCGCAAGTGCCGCTATGATGCAACCCATCGCCAAGTTTCGTTCCGTCCCGGCGACGAGGTGTTACTTTGGACCCCATTACGCACTCCTGGCCTTTCTGACAAGTTACAGCACCGTTACATTGGTCCTTACACAGTTCTTGCAAAAACCTCCCCGGTCAACTATCGCGTCTCCCCTGTTCACCCTCCTCCGGACAGTCGTTACCGTGGCACTGAAGTTGTCCACGTTTCACGTATGAAACATTTTATTCAGCGCAATCCTGCGGACTAACTGCGGCCAGGCTGGCCGCTTTAACTGCGCGGGCGAAATAGTGTGAGCACTGTGTGGCGCTTCATCTTCCACACGGCTGAACGTGCTGGTTCATCTTCATCCTGCTCCCTCTTGTAGATACCCATCGTCGTCGCGGAGTGTGTTTGGCTGCAGTGTGCGACCAAGGCTTCAGGTCTGCAATAAAGCCTGATCCCCCAAGTCCGACCTTCGCGTTACCTTACAATATATATATATATATATATATATATATATATATATATATATATATATATATATATATATATATATATATATATATATATATTCCTTTGTCGTCTAAAACAACGTCAGGTGTGAAGAGGTATTTATGAGTACACTAAAAGAGAAGTCAGTGAGAATGGGCGTGTGCACTGCGACGACTGAACAAGCGCGTGAGTCTGAGTCTATTCAAAAATCTTATAGTGCGAGTAATCATGTCGCTCCCTTGATTGATTCCCCTCCTCCTTTACACACACACACACACACACACGCACGCACACACACACAGACACACACACACACACACACACACACACACACACACACACACACACGCACGCACACACACACACACGCACACACACGCACACACACACGCACACACACACACGCACGCACTCACGCACACACACACACACACGCACACACGCACACGCGCGCACACACACACACACACACACACACAGAGAGAAAAGAAAAACGACACAATTGTATTGCTTGTAGGGGAAGTTACTTTAATTTCAAACTAGCACTGGACTGCAGTCTTAAAACACATACGATATTCAAGGTATATACATAGGGTTATTCGTTTTCGGGTTTTATATTTTTTCAAATTCGGGGGGGTTAAAATCGGGCGTTATTTTTCGGCTTGATAATAGGGGAGAAATCGGGTTTTTCGTGGGAAAATTCCGCAATTCGGGTTTTATCGGGTTAAATTTGCAGACTAATAATTGTGCTGTCGAACCTAGGAAGAATGCGCCGGAAATGTTGGCGATGGTCAGACAAGTTGCAAGATTCGCACCGGAAGATCAGAAAAGCAACTGTATACAGTATATCCCAGGGAGTGGATGTTCTCGAGCGTGCAGTGAAGTCAAGACGCACTGTGCCGTTGAAAACTGTGTCTGAATTTTGTGCAACAAGCAACTTTGTGTTCTTACGGCTGATAAAGAGGGTGGTTTCGCCGTTCTTCCGCATGACCTCTTCCGGAAGAAAGCCTCCGAAGCTATCGAGAGCAATTTTAATAGAATGAGCGAAGTAAAACTAAAGAAAGCTAAGGCCATGGCAAAAAAACTGTGCAAGCGGTTAGGATTACAAACACTCGTCAAGCAAATTCAGGACAAGGAAAAACCTTGTTTAGACATGTTCTTTTCCGCAAAAACTCATAGGGATGGCTGTCCACTTCGTGTGATTATTTCAGAAAAGGAAACGTGGCAGAAATATTTAGCTCTTTTTCTGCAGGATAAGTTGGCCATGCTAACAATTGAAGACACATTCCTTGTTAGGAACTCTGAACAGGTTGTTGAATACTTGCGGCAGCATGAGACTGCAAATGTATCGGCCTTTTCCATAGACATAAAGGACCTTTTTTACTCTTTGCCGCATGATGCCCTGCAATCATGTGTTGAACAGGCCATTGATAGAATGGGTGCCGTTTCGTTCCAGAACAGTTGGGGTTTACATGTTAGTGGCTTTCTAGAATTGCTTGATGTGTACCTGCGATCTACGTTTGCCACCTGGGACAAAGGTTTTTACCTGCAAAAACGCGGAGTATGCATTGGATCATGTATTGCCCCGGTCCTTAGCGACTTGTTTTGAGCCCTGCATGACAGAATAATTGAAAGATGTCTCGAAGGTACAAGTGTTGTCCAAGTCTTTAGATTTGTAGATGACTTTTTAATCATAATTGACAATGCCTGTGCGGATTTTCATGTAACAACTGAAGACGTGCTTAACACATTCAAGCGAAACTTATCACCTTTAATTTTGACGCATGAAATGCCCAACAACAATTCCATTAGATTTTTGGAGCTAAGATAAAAGTTTTATAATAACCATGTTTGTTGGAGGTATGAACCACGGGGGAAAAAAGGTTTATTATCCGCTGTATCTGCTCACTCGAAGCTTGTAAAACGCAGCGTTGTCAAATATTGTTTTGTAAATGCCCTGACTAAATCCTGTGACCATATGCTTAAAGAAAGTCTAGCCCTGCAAAATAGACGCCTGTCTGACGCGGGGTTCCCGGAGGCCCTTGTAGTTTCTGTGGCCGAGGGCCTGCTCCAGAAAATGAAACAAGTCCGGCAATCTGAAAAGAATGCCGTGACAGGCCCGGATGCACGCAAAAGAGTAGCAGTCATTCCGTATATCCACCAGACTTCCTGAACTTCCTGAACCAGACTTCCCACAACCTGAAGAAGATTGGAAAGCGCGCAGGCGTTGACGTTGTGTTTTCGGCCCCACTCAAGCTATCAGTTCTATGCAAGAAAACTAACCCGTGCTATAGCAAAAAGAAAAAATCGTGCATGATTAGACACCAGAATCAGTTCGTCACTTGCGACGAAGGTGTTGTATATCGCGTTCCGTTGTCCTGCGGACGCGAATACATTGGACAAACCGGCAGGTGTATAAATACCAGATTGAAAGAACACAACAAGAATGTAAATGACGGTGACCAGGGCCATCTTAGCACGCACTGTCATAATTGTGGCGATGAGTCTACACGTCGCCGCAGAAAACCTTGCGTGCCCGAGTTACAAAAAAGCACAATCGTTGCTCGGCACAATGATCAGTGTGTCAGGGAGATAGTTGAGGCGGTGAACATTGCTCGTACAGAGGAAAGGTGTGTAAGCATGTCATCAGTCGCACTAACCAAGAAAGAGCTGAAGTTTCTGGATCGATGGTGATTAGGGCCTTATCCTATCGCCTATGCCTTTCATGCTTATTGCTTTTCCTGCTCTTTCGTGCTGAAGCTTCAAATGTGCATAAATACGTGGCATATCAGAATAATAAACAGTTGGAAGTCAGCGCTCTTTTCACTCGGTCTGTCGTCGTCCATTCTTGTGGTTCGCGCTGTATTACAAGTTATATTGTCTGTCTGTCGGCTGCTTTGGCCGCTTCTCGGTTGCGCACCAACTGGAGGCACAGCAATTCCGTGGGCACACTTGTTTCAGAAATCGGGAAAAATCGGGTTTCACCCGATATTTTAGGAACACGCTCGGGGTGCAAAAGTCGGGTAAAATCGGGTTTTACCCGAAAACGAACAACCCTATATATATAGCACCGGAAAGGGCATTATAAGTGAATTGTTATGAACCTCAGTTATTTATTAGCAAAACAAGCATAAATCAGAAAAAACGCAATATTGCCAACAACACTAATTTTGAATGCTAATGAAATGCAGCAAACAACCAGGACTTGGCTTCATCAACATAGACAGACATTGCAAGGTCACACGAATTAAGAGGAAAACATTATATCTCGTTTGGGAAATATTTGAGTGGGCATGCCTTCTAGACACCATAGTATCTGCCACACTTGCTCTGTGGACACCAGAGCCGCGCCGTAAGGAAAGGAGGGAAGGTGGGAGTGAAAGTAGAAGGAGAGAAAGGGGAGCGGTATTGGAGGGCTACAGGAACGGAAAGGCACGGTACCTATGGCGCACTTCTTGAATCTTCGGTTTATTCTCATGAAATAGTGCATTCCCACTAATGACAGCGCGTACTTGCTGAATCACAACGCTTTGGGAGTACAGTTGACTCTATCGGAATAAACGTTTCATCAAAGGGACAATTGCTTCTTATGTACAGTCTGTGTAAGGCGCGTTTTGCGCAATGACATGCAGGCGTAGAACTGTGTAGACTGCTTCCGTAATCAGTGTTGATAAATGGGTTTGAGGATGAGGCTTATGTCCGGAAAAAAAAAGCAAATGCTAAAAATTATTTCACGTCACATTCGTCGAGAGAACCAACGCATTCTCCTTTCCACTTTGGTCCTCGGCGCGTATACGCAGTTCACGGAGCCGGCTCTCTGCATGTTCAGGGGCCAGATCAAGCGACGGTTCCGTTCGGGGACTGGTTCCTTTCGCCGCTCCTAATTGGTTGTTGCGTCACGTCCGGCGAGACCCCCAAAGCTTCCGGAGGCGGCTCCGCGTTTTTCGCCTACGTCACGGGGCGGGGCCACCGCTCCGAAAGGAACTGTTTTGCCGGCTGGCGCAGGAACCGCGACGAGTTGGTCTTCTTCGAGATGGAACCGCTCTGCGCTCGCTGTGGCGGCGCATGGCCGCCGCGCAGCTGCTTGAGTACGGCCGTGGTATCCTTTTTTTCTGTTTTTCTTTTCTGGGGGGGGGGGGGGGAGGGGCGGGGCAGCGTTTTGCGGTTTTAGTAAACTGACGCAGTAAAGAAAGAAAAACGAGACGACGCCTTCTACATGTCAAAGGAGGTTTAGCGGCAACACTGGCTAAGCCTGTGTGCCGATCGCGAAGCGAAGTGGGGACGAAGGGGCGCATGCCGGGCTCCCGTCAGAAGCAAAGGTGCTCTACGCGCTTCGATCGCTACTTTGCGATCGGGAGCTCTCGGTCAACGGCAGTGCGACCATTCGAATCCGGCAGTCGTAGATAAAAATAATTCGCGTCCGCAAGTGTGCGGGCTGAGTGTTTGCCTCCTCCTACGTCAGCGGAAGGGGGGCAGACGGTGGCTGACTGGATCGACTATGGTCGGATTCCATATGTCATTGGCTGCGTCCTACACTGACAGCTATTCACGGAAAGTTCGCGCATACTCACGATGCTTGTGCGGCCGATAAGGCTACGGACGCTGCACCGCTACATATGCAGGCGCGGACGCGCCGGCGCGGTGCCGGTATCAAGCATCTCGTTCGTACTCGCAATTGCGGCAGCAACTCCTCCGTCATCGAGCTAGCGTGATTCGGACTGCATACTACAGGCGTTGTAGACCTCGTTCTAAGGATATTTGCCATTCCGTGCGAAAGACAGAATTTACAAAATCTTCACATCAAGCGAGGAAGCAGACGACGCCGCCGCGTGCGCGACACTATCTAGCGGCGAAAAAGGTACTCATGAGCCAAGAAAATTGCTTGGCAGTTGTTAACAGGAAGTTTCTAAGAATATTTCAGTCTATTATTCACTAGTTTGCATTACTATGTAATTATTAGATTTAGTTCGCACTTAACACCACTTTGGTACTAGTATTTGGTACCAGATTTAAAACTGATTTATTTATAGGAAGGAAAGGCGCCGTAACTGTCTCAGTTGTTTTCTGTGGACACCGCAACCGCACCGTAAGGGAAGGGAGGAAGGTGGGAGAGAAAGTGGTAAGAGAGAAAGAGGAGCCGTAGTGGAGGGCTACGGAGTAATTTCGACCACCTGGGGATCTTTAACGTGCGCTGAAAAAGTCACATGCTCGCGGTGGACACGCCTACGATCTGGCGCCATCGCTGATTGGCCGCTGTCTTTCCCGTCCTCGCCATGAGGTGGCGCCCGCTGTCTTGCTGACGTCGTATTGACGCCATCTCTAAAGAGAACGGTTCACGAAAGGAACCTCCGCTGGATACGCTGTTTTCACGTCCGAGTGGTTTCATTCGGCGCGCAACGCGCTTTTTGTACGCTGAAAGACGGCACGTTTTCATAAATGCGTTTGAATTATCACTTAGAATCTAAAAATACATCAGAGTATATAAATCAAACACACTCTGCGCACGCGCTTTCTACAAAACATCAAACAACCCTGACTGTATCTGTCAAGCGCAGAAGCTGCCACACTTGCTCTGTGGAC
The DNA here is from genome assembly GCF_055883805.1 of Amblyomma maculatum. Lineage (NCBI taxonomy): Eukaryota > Metazoa > Arthropoda > Arachnida > Ixodida > Ixodidae > Amblyomma > Amblyomma maculatum. The sequence continues at coordinate 23,302,232 of NC_139350.1, read as the reverse complement.
ACCTAAACCACGCCGTTAGGAAAGGAACGAAGGTGGGAGTGAATGTAGAAGGAGAGAAATGGAGCCGTATTGGAGGCCTACGGTTTAATTTCAACCTTGGGGGGATCTTTAACGTGCGCTGACAACGCACAGCACAAGGACGTCACTTCGTTTCGCCTCCATCGAAACGCAGCCGCCGCGGTCGGGTTCGAACTCGGGAACTCCGGCACAGTGGTCGGGCGTCTTACCACTGCACCACCCCGGCTGGGCAGGACACATGAATAATATATTAATAATTGGTCTACAGGAACGGAAAGGCGTGGTACCTATGGCGCACATCCTGAATCTTCGGTTAAATCTCGTGAAATAGTGCATTCCCACTAAAAACAGTGCGTACTTGCTGAATCACAACGTTTTGGGAGTACAGTTGACTGTATCGGAATAAACGTTTCATCAAAGGGACAATTGCTTCTTATGTACAATCTGTGTAAGGCGCGTTTTGCTCAATGACATGCGGGCGAAGAACTGTGCAGACTGCTTTCGTAATCAGTGCTTGGAGGTGGAACTGGGAAAGAGCGAAGGCTGCGGCGTGCTGCAGAGAGCCCAGAAGAGCGGGACGAACGTTTAGCCAAGGATTGCAGTAGCGTGAGGATGCTCCATTAAGAAGGCAGGAAGCGATAAGGAAGGCGACGCAAGGACGGATACGTTACCTAAAGGGGTGAGTTGGCCAGCTGGCCCTGTGATTTGATTATTGTGCGTCCACACCGCCATTCTTGCCTCGCGTCGCTGAGAGGACACTTGCGCGTCCGGCGCTCGCCGGCGCGTTCTTGCAATGCCAGGAGCCAAGCGGCTGAAGCCTTTTACGTTTTTCGGCCGTGTGCCGCAAGGCACCACAACGCTAGAACTGACGAAAATCCTAGTGAAACGTTTTTCGAAAACGGAACTTGGTGGCGTTCAAGATTTCACAGGCGGGAAGTTCGAGATTTTCCTGAAGACTAGGGCTGCTGTTGAGAGATTCCTGAACGATCCCGTCGTAGATGTTAAGGGAACTGCGGTGACTTTTGAGTATCGAGGCACGCGCGCGAAGCTGGTGCGCGTCTTTGGCTACTCATCGGAGCACCATGACGTAGAGTTGGCAAATGCACTTCAGCCCTATGGAAAAATTGTCAGCGTTGCCCGCGAGACCGTCCCCGGTTTCCCGTTCGTCACCACGGGGATCCGACGGATAAAGATAGAGATGAAGGCTGAGATTCCGAACTTCCTGGATGTGATTGATACAACCATCCAGTGCGAGTATGAAGGAGTCAAGAGGGTATGCCGCAAGTGCGGATATGAAGGCCACATGGGCGCGAGTTGCAACACGCCACAGTGCGAGCGTTGCGGCGCGTATGGGCATGAAGTGTGCGATGCCGTGTGCCCTAAGTGTGGTGAGGACCACGCTGTAAAGGCATGTAAGAAGAGGACATTTGCGTCCGTGCTAGGGAATGAAGACGTGAATGAACAGCCAGCCGATTATTGGGAGCAGCCCGCACCAGCACTCGCGCTGGCAAGTCCTGAGAACCCGAAAGATACCGAGACGCAGGGTGATGCGTCTACAAACGCCGTCACCGAGGAAGATAGCAAGGAGGCGACGGCTGCGGCCGCGCCATGTGAAGAGTTAGAAGAAAAACAAGCAGAAGTTGTCTATGAAGACCACGAGGTGCCCCCAACGTCCGCTGCCGGGAAAGCGGTTACGGACATTGCCGCACCCTCTACAGCGCCCGAACAGAACCCCGAAAAGAAAACTGAAACTGGACACTGCCAGGTGCCCTCAGTGGCCGCCACGGTAGAGGAACAAGAGTGTGCAGCCGGCGTCGATGCCGCAAAAAAAGACCGATCGGTTGAAACTGAAGAAGATGAAGAGAAGGACATGGATACGACCACAGTGCGGCCCAAACGCAAGCGGAGTCCCAAAAAGAAGAAAACCAAAAAATCAGCACCATCAACATCATCGGAATCTTCCGCCGACGCGCCGTTGACGAAGCGTGCGTTTCTGAAAAACCCTCCACCAATAAGCGAGAGCAGCTCTGACACTGAAACAGAAATGCCGAGCCAACATCGCTGTCACATTTGCAACACAACGAATTGTGATTGCTACTCGGACATCTCGGACATCTACGACGCCGATTCCACAGCGGAGTCACCTTCCGCTTCTCCCACTGCTCATGACACCGCTCCCTCCTCATGAGGTGGTCGCGCTTTCCCCCTTTCCTTCCTTTAGCTACATCCTGGCCTTTTCCTTCGTTCTCGCAACGCTAAACATTCGCGGCTTTACTAAAGCACCGAAACAAGCTGAAACAATAGACATAGCCCGCGCCAAAAAGATCGACATCCTCGCACTTCAAGAAACTTATATTCACCGGCAAGAGCAAATTGAAAATTTTGACCTCCGTTTCAGCACAAAATCCTATTGGAGTTTCGGAAGGAAGGGTTCAGGGGGAGTTGCGCTCATTTTCCTAAGAGACGCCGGCCTGTCAGTCCTACGCCATGATAGGGACAACGCAGGACGCTTTGTCTCGATTGACCTTAACAATGGCATGCGCATCATTAATGTATATGCCCCATGCCGTTTTGGACAGCGAGAATTTTTTGAGGGGCTAGAAGAGAGATTTATTGGCCCAGCCAAAATAGTGTTATTGGGCGATTTTAACTGTGTCCTCTTCAAAGAAGACCGCCGCTCTCTTCGGGGTACACCGCGGCGGCTTAGACGAGACCACAATGGCGCACAGGCCTTGCGTGATCTGGTGGAGGAGTTAGACTTAACCGATGCTTGGCGCGCACTACAACCTGGTCGCGCCGGCATGACCTGGTCTGGCCGTGGTCTCGAAAGCCGTATTGACCGCGTCTATGTCTCTGCTAGCGTAGCTGATTCCCTGCACTCTGTGTGGGTATTCCCCAATGCCCTAAGTGATCACAAGCTGCTTATCACGCGCTTGTGTGCGGCTGATATTTCTCCACGAGAAAAGGGTTGCTGGAAATTAAACACGCGACTTCTGGATGACGAGCGTGTCCAGCAGGAAGTCGTCAAAGTTATAAAGCGTTACGTCTCCCCTAACATGGATGCACAAAGCTGGGATAATATGAAAACCTCCATCAAGATTTGCCTCCAAGAGTGGGGGAAGAAGATGGCGCGGGAAGAGAGAGAAGAAATCCGAATAGTCTCGGATGCCATCATCGCGCTATCGGCCCCATTTTCTCAGGGACCAAGCATCCCCGCGGCGTTGGCCACCCTGCGTAAGGAGTTCCATCGTCTTCTAAATCGGCGCTGGGACAGACTTCGCGCAACAGCACGCGCTGAACGATGGGAAACCGAGGCATGGTGTTCGCGTCATCTGCTACGCCGTCGCCTTGCCAGAAAGAACGAAACCCTTTCTGCAGTCGAAGATCCACTCACCGGCCATATTGTTACGAACCCTGAGCAGGTATTGAGTTTAGCACGCGATTTCTACATCGAACTTTATGCTGCTGAGCCCTGCACCCCCACATCGTTCCAGCTGGAGGTAGCAACTGACGCACCTAACCTAGACGACACATGGCTGTCGTCTGAAGAACTACACACAGCCCTAAAACAGATGAAGCCAAACAGAAGCCCGGGTATGGATGGACTCCCGCCAGCTTTTTACATAAAGTTTTGGCCGTCACTAAAGACCGCTTTCACCAACTTAGCAAACGACGCCCTAGAGCAAGGGGAACTAACTCCAAGTATGAACGAAGGCCTCATCACACTCCTGTGCAAGGACACTTCCAGGAGCAGTGACCTTAAAGCTTGGAGGCCAATAACCCTTCTAAATACGGACTACAAGGCAATTGCCAAATGTCTCTCCCTACGCCTGACGCCTGCTCTATCGTCAATAGTAGGCCCGCAACAGGCTTGCTGTGTCCCAGGCCGTTCGGTAGAACTCCATGGCATGGCTCTGAGAGACCTTTTGACATGGATGGAATCACGCAGCATCAATGGCTTTCTTTGCTCCCTGGACCAAGAGAAGGCATTCGACCGCCTGAGTCACGAGTACCTGTTTAGGACACTTGAGCTCGCGCGCATTCCCGTACAGTACATAAATATGTGCAAGGCGCTTTATGCCGCACCACAAGCAGCAGTCATTGTACAAGGGCGCATCTCAATGCCATTCCCCGTGGAAAGGGGTGTCCGTCAAGGTTGCCCCCTCTCCCCGTTGCTCTATGTCATAGCGATTGAACCCCTCCTGCAAAAGATTGTTAGAGATGGCGGCATCCACAAAACACCTTTGCCAGCTGGCCCTCCCTGCACTCCAGTGTTCGCCTACGCGGATGACGTTTCTGTGGTGGTGCCAGACACAACATCACTGGAGAGACTACTTGAATTAACTACGGAGTACTGCCAAGCGAGTGGGGCTTGCCTCAATCACAAAAAATCCACTGTTATGGCCTTGAACGCGACCCCCTCCCCTACCACTATCCAATCGATCTCTGTTACTCGCGAGACACGAATCCTCGGATATTTCTTCGATTCGGCTGGGCCAGCGCCTAGAAATTGGAATAGGGCTGAAGAGCAACTGAGCATCAAAACCCACAACCTTGGTGCTCTAAAATGTCCCCTGACTGCGCAGGCCACCATCATCAAGACAATGCTGATTTCTACCCTCAGCTTTGTGGCCAGCATTCTTGACATCCCCCCAGACAAGAAAAAACAGCTCCAGAAACACATATACCGCTTTTTGTGGCAGGGAGCCCCCGATAAGGTAAAACGAGCCATTGTCTGCCTGCCCAGATTCAAAGGTGGCCTGGGGCTGCCCGATCTGGATATTCTCGCAAGGGCTCTGCACATCAAATGGACATTCAGAGCCGTCGAATGCGACATGCCGCTAACAAAAACTATGGCTTCGTACTATCTGTCGACACGGCTACGAACATTCACTGAGAAGGCCCTACAACACAACACCCCGCATGCAGGGTCGCCCCTATCATTTTACCGAACCGCAGCCACAGACTTAGAGTACCTGAAAGAAAACTCGTCTGACGTTGACCCACGAACCATGCACCTGAAAGATATTATCAATATGATCACCCCTCCGCTCCCTGCCCGCCTATCAAGATACATGCTATGTGCAGAAAGACCCAGTTGGCAGTACATAACCGCCCATTTCCTCGACGCACGCCGAGCCTCCCTGATGTGGAGGTTCGCAAGAGGCATCTTACCTATCAGAAGGCGTGCCTTCGTCCCTGCGACATCAGGAATGATTGACCTGTGTCCCTTCTGCTTGGCCCGAGAGACAGCGGAGCACATCTTTCTTGACTGCCTAATTCCCGCAGCACTCCTAGAGCGTCTGAGAGATATGTTCGGCCTCCCCGGGATCCCATACCCCACCGTGCGCTATTTCAACCCGCTTCCAAAGGAAGGGCGCAAACAGTTTGTCTTGACACTGGCAGAGGTCAACTATCAGGTGTGGTTGGCCCGCTGCAAAGCGGCCTACTCGAACAAGACTCCGAGCCTCCATGAAGTGAAGGCCAAAATCAGAAAAGAACTATGGTTCCACCTAGAGAGAGAGAGACGCCACTTAGGGAGAAAGAAGTTTTTTGAAGAATGGGGACACCCCATGGTGATCTTCAAAGAAGAAAACGGAAAACTCGAAGTGAGATATTAGAAGACTTGCTCGCGTCAGGCTTCGACCCACCGGGGTGGTGCGGACGTGGTGCATATGCACTGCGACCCCGCCCCGGTGGGAACAGGCCGGATTGCATGAGCCCCTTGGCTGGGAAAAGCCCGCTCCCCGAAACAAAAAAACCCCCAAACCTTATGGTGCGGGAGGCCTTGCCTGGGGTAGCCGTAGGATGATGATGGTCGCAGGTTGAGGTCTGTACCCTCACAGGAGGATCGCACCTAGTGCATCCTTCCTTCCATCTGACAAGGCAAGAGTGGCTTCGAGCCCCACGAAATATACCAGCAAAAACTTTACTACAACAAACTCAGTTTCACAGCCCCCCATACCGCCAAGCGGAGGAGAGAGTCCCAAGTGGAGGTCGCGAAAACTAGCGGCGCTGCAGCACACTCTTGCCCTTGGCCGAGCGCGTCGTCTGCTTCACGCGGCGCGAAAGCAGCAGCGGCCAGCACACACGTAGCTTTTGCGTGCTGCCGTTGCACTGTACATGTCTACAGTATAATTATGACAACAGTACGACAGCTTTGGCTTCGAAGCAACGCGTTACCTAAGACAACGCGATTGTGTTATGCGCAATTCATTTGTTAAAGCTATGAAACAAGTGTAAGCGCCGTCGGATTGCTCACGAGCACTGTTTCTTGCGTTACTCGCTGGTCTGTGTTTTGTAGTATATTCTTTCACGACATAGATCCTGTCGAGCAAACAAATTACCCAACTTTTCAGTGCATAGGAGCACTCTAACCTTAGAAGGTAACACAGTGGCTTTCACGTTTTCTACCGCGTTGCACAGATTGCCTCAATTACACGCAGAAATCTGCTAGCCTGGGCAGCCTGTTCGTGCAGTGCATGAAGTGTGGCTACTCGTGTCAAAAGATATAGTGAATACAGATTACGCATAAACGGCCTCCGTCGTCGCCTAATCAGAAGCGCTTTTCTTAATGTCTCACATTCGAGGTATGGCGTGAAACATAGCTCAGGATCGGCACTCTCGCACTCCCGTATATGTACAATATGTATGTATATATATATATATATATATATATATATATATATATATATATATATATATATATATATACATATATATTCATTTGTCGTCTAAAACAACGTCAGGTGTGAAGTGTTATTTCATGAGTTCACTAAAAGAGAAGTCAGTGAGAATGGGCGTGTGCACTGCGACGACTGAACAAGCCCGTGAGTCTATGAGTCTATTCAAAAATCTTATATTGCGAGTAATCATGTCGCGCCCTTGGTTTATTCCCCTCCTCCTTTACACATACGCACAGAGAAAAGAAAAACGACACTATTTTATTGCTTGTAGGGGAAGTTACTTGAATTTCAAACTAGCACTGGACTGCAGTTTTAAAACACATACGATATTCAAGGTATATACAGCACCGGAAAGGGCATTATAAGTGAATTGTTATGAACCTAAGGTATTTGTTAGGAAAACAAGAATAAATCAGAAAAAACGCAATATTGCCAACAACACTAATGTTGAATGCTAATGAAATGCAGCAAACAACCAGAACTTGACTTCAACACAGACAGACATTGCAAGGTCACACGAATTAAGAGGAAAACATTATATCTCGTTTGGGAAATATTTGAGTGGGCATGCCTTTTAGCCACCATAGTATCTGCCACGCTTGCTCTGTGGACACCTGAGCCGCGCCGTAAGGAAAGGAGGGGAGGTGGGTGTGAAGGTAGAAGGAGAGAAAGGGGAGCGGTATTGGAGGGCTACGGATTAATTTCGACCACCTGGGGATCTTTAACGTGCGCTGACAGCGCACAGTACATGGACGCCACTTCTTTTCTCCTCCATCTAAACGCAGCCGCCGCGGTCGAGTTCGAACCCGGGAACTCCGGCACAGTAGTCGGGCGTCTTACCACTGCACCACCCCGGCGGGGCTGGACACATGAATAATATATTAATAATTGGTCTACAGGAACGGAAAGGCGCTGTACCTATGGCGCACATCCTGAAGCCTCGGGTAAATCTCGTGAAATAGTGCATTCCCACTAAAAACAGTGCGTACTTGCTGAAACAACGCTTTGGGAGTACAGCTGACTCTATCGAAATAAACGTTTCATCAAAGAGACGATTACTTCTGATGTACCATCTCTGTAAGGGGTGTTTCGCGCTATGACATGCATGCCAAGAACTGTGTTGACTGCTTTCGTTATTAGTACATTACTTTCCTGTATTAGAATTTAGAGTTTACACGCTCTATTCACCATCAGGTTTAGCAGGCGGCAGTTGTGGGAACCCTGTATGTCGAAGCCGGCATAATGTTGGGCGGTTATAAACTATAAAAGCTCACACACAAAAAAATTTTCTGAGGCACCGGTTCATCGGCCGCTGTGAGATGAGTAATTCGATCCCTACCTGCTCCCCGCCGCTCGAGGTTGTGGTGCGATTTCGACCACTTAGGAATGTTTAATGTTGTGGTAGGACGACGGCTGTAGTTGCGGCGCGCGTATTACTCCCCCACTTCTTTTTCCTTCTCTATTTTGTCTGCTGTCCGCAAGATTGTTGCCTGTTACGACCAAGCATCCGCATTTGCGCGCTCTATTGTTCGCCTGTGGGCATGGATAAGTGCTGTGAATATGTGGTGATGGTCCAATGGCTCTAAGTGAGCCTGTTTCCAGGAATCCTGTTTTGTAAGCCTGTTTTGCTTTGTGGACACTCTGCAAATGCCAAATTGACCCTGCCAAGAGAACGTCTGGAAAAACACAAAGAAACGTCCCCCTGCGGGAAATGCAGGAAGTGCTTTCTTTCTTTTGTTCACCCTTCCAGTCGATAAGCCCTATCGTCCAGTGAGGAATGCCTACTTTCCAAAGGAGACGACAGAGTGACATGTCCGCTGACGTGCAGGACAAGAAAGGAGCATGACGCATACAGCCATTAAGTGATTTCCCAGGAATGCAGGAAAGATTTGCAATTGTCGAAAACGGACAATGCTGGGAGCGGATGCGGCGCCACGTGCACTCGGGTTTCTGAGAAGTAAAACCACTTGTCAGAACCAGCCTGTGGTTTCTTTGCTGAAGAATAGAAATGTACCTCCTCTCCTCGCCGTTCCCAAGCTTTTCCCGCCAACAAGTGATCACGCCCAACGAATGAATGCCGGACCAGTCAGTGCTTCAGACCATCAGTGCAGTGATGTGTTCGATTGGATGCCGATACCTGAGGGGCGTGCCCTGGATTTGGTTGGTCAGCATCTTCAGAGAGGGGCTGGACATAGGGGGTTTTAAGGACGCTGCAGAGCACGAAATGTCGCTCTGGGCCCTGGGTAAACGGCTCATCCAGTCGCTTCTCGCTATGAACTCTCAACGCTTGCCATTTTGCTGATGTACCCTTCTTTTTCGTGTAAATAATCTTGTAAATAAGTTTCTCAAAGTGCCATTAAACCTGCTTGTATATATTTTACCAACTTCGAAGATTCAATCCTACTTCAACCCCGAGTCTCTGCACGCTACCAAGTGAAGGCCGGGTCGACGTAGCCCCAGCGTCACGACAACTGGTGATCAGCGGTAGGATCTGAATCTACAAGCCACAACATCTGATGACTGGAGGTGGGATCTGGATCTACAAGCTACAACATCTGGTGATTCGAGGTGGATCAGAATCTACAAGCCACATCTGGTGATCGGAGGTGGCATCTCAAGCAACAAGCAGGCGCAACAATCGGCCAACAAGAGAGCAGCTCGGAACATCGATCGCATGTGTGGGTGAGTGCTTGGCTTTTCTTCTGATGTGGACCAGGTTCTAGAACAGGGTTAGATTTTAGAACTGGTAAAAAGTGTTGAAACGCCTTTAGGTTTGGTAGTTTGCACAGTTGTTTTGGAAGTAGCCGACACTCGGAGCGATCATGGACCTACAAAAGCTGCAGAAACCGGACCTGTTGCTATTGTGTGAGGAATTGGGAATTGATACAAGTGGTTTGGCACGAAAACCCTTGATTATAAAGGCAATCACTGATCTGGGAACCGATGATGAGGAGCTCAGTGAAGCATGGAACCTCATCGGTCAAAAAAAGGAACAGCTCAGACAGCAGAAAGAGTGGGAAAAAGAGGAAAAGAAGCGTGAAAGAGAAGCAAAAAAGCTGGACCAAGAAATTGAGCTCCGGAAATTAGAACTAGAGTTGAGCAAGAGGTCGGGCGATTGTCCCCAGCTAGCGGTACCTCGTCTCAACAAGGAGGCAGATTTCAAGATGTCAAAGTACATGCAGCCATATGTGATATCAGGGGATATCGGTCTGTATCTGGCTAACTTTGAGCGAACCTGCGAAAAACTGTCCTTCCAGCGAGACACTTGGTCTCAGAGATTATTGACGGTTCTGCCCTGCGAGGCAGCGGAGGTTGTCGCGCGGCTAAGCAAGGAGGACGCGGACAACTACGAGAAGGTTAAAGCTTGCCTTCTGAGAAAGTATAGGCTTAGCGCCGAGGCGTTCAGACAACGTTTTCGGAAAGCTACTAAGTCCAGGGACGAGAGTTACCCTGAATTCCTGTACAATTTAAGACTTAATTTGGGCGAGTGGCTAAAGAGCACTGATTCCTACAGTGATAGGGACGCTGTAGTCGAGCGAATTCTTTTGGAGCAGTTTTATAACTGCCTCCCAGAAAAAGAAAGAAATTGGTTACAGGACCGAGGCGAAATTAAGTCGGCAACTGAAGCTGCCGAACTTATTGAGGAGTATGCTTCGCGCCGACAATTCAGTAACCCAGCAGTGGATAGGCCCCGCAATCCCAAGTTCAGTGTGAATAACCGTCAGGAAAAGCACTTTGCTAGAGTTGGAAACGAAGAAATGAAGGTTTCTTCAGGCAAACTCCCTAGAAAGGACGGCAGTGAGAAAAGGGGGGAAGTGACCAACGCGCAGAACACAAAGAATAAGCTTGAGGCTAGGAAGCCGCTCACATGCTTTAGGTGTAATGAGCAGGGTCACATTGCCGTCAACTGCCGGAAAGAAAAGATTGCTTTCTCGTATGTCAGTGACTGCGATGAAAATATGCAGCTTTTAGAACCCTACCTGCATGACCTAGTAGTCAACGGGAAGCCTTGCAAGGTACTGCGCGATTCGGCCGCAACGATGGATGTTGTCCATCCGGCGTATGTGTCGCCTTCCGACTATACAGGACAGTGTGCGTGGATCCGCCAGGTAGTGGAGGAACAGAGTGTGTGCTTGCCAATCGCGAACGTGGTCATCGAGGGCCCTTTCGGCAAGTTGACAACCGAGGCTGCCGTTTCAGGAAAGCTTCCCAAGTGCTATCCGTATTTGTTCTCCAACAAATCGGACATGCTACTGCGAAAGAGGGGCATCCTTTTCGGAGACAGAGTTGTGCAAGCCTTAACACGTTCAAAGGCGCGAGAACTAGCTACACTGCTCATTCCAGAAAAATCCACAGCGGAGGAAACGGCAGTTAAAACAGTGGTAAATGCGGAAGATAGCAGGTCAGAAAACTTTGAGAGCGAGGCATCTCAGATATGTCAACTTGAAAGTGAGCTTGATGAGACGCGGAATGAGGACGTTCTTGAGAGTAACCTCTTGCCGCCAGTGTCTAGTAATCTCACGAGACTTTTAAGTGGAACTCGAGAGGACTTAGCTATGGAGCAAGCCAATGATCCCAAGATACAGGAGATAAGAGAGCGCCACCGCGCCACTAAGACAGCAAAGAACATTTCTTTTGAGATGAGAAAGGGAGTGCTGTATCGCTTATTCAAGGATAAGCGCGGAGTAGAGCGGGACCAATTAGTCGTTCCCCAAAAGTACCGCGGAGACTTACTGCGACTTTCCCATGGCAGCTCGTGGTCATGTCACCTTGGAATAAGGAAAACAAAGCAGAGGCTGTTGCAAGAATACTATTGGCCTGGATGTTTTAAGGACACGGAAAATTTTGTACGATCATGCGACACGTGCCAGCGGGTTGGAAAGGCGCAAGATAAGTGGAAAGCTCCGATGGTGTTAGTACCAATCATTACCGAGCCGTTTCACCGGTTAGTAATAGATGTAGTTGGGCCACTTCCTGTGACAGAGTCAGGGTACCGTTATATCCTCACTATGTTATGCCCAGCCACAAAGTTTCCAGAGGCTGTTCCGCTGCGCGAGGTGACGTCCGAGAGTGTAGTGGATTCGCTGCTGTCAGTGTTTGCACGAGTTGGATTCCCTTCCGAGGTCCAAAGTGATCAGGGTAGCGTTTTCACGAGTGTCCTCACCACCTCATTTCTCGAGCGATGCGGCATTAAGGTAGTGCATAGCTCGATCCATCATCCGCAGAGCAACAGCGTAGAAAGATGGCACTCTGTTCTCAAACGAGTCCTGAGGGGACTGTGCTATGAAAACAAGCGCGAATGGGATACCTGCCTGCCTGCAGCGCTTTTCGCTTTGCGGTCAGTGCCGCACGAATCCACTGGATTTAGCCCAGCCGAGTTGGTGTACGGAAGGTCACTGCGCTCACCTTTGCGAATGGTGCGCGAAGCCTGGGAGGGGCGCGGAGAAGACCCAACAGTAGTAGAATTCATTCTGAACCTCTTGAATCGCTTACATAACACTAAGGAACTCGTTGAGGCCAGCATGAAGTCAGCCCAGGCTCGTTCCAAGGTGTACTATGATAAGTCAGCCCGTCAAAGGACGTTTTGTATCGGGGACCAGGTGATGTTGCTGAGAAGTTCAAGGCAGAATAAGCTCGAAGTACAGTGGGAAGGACCGGCTGAAGTCGTTGCAAAGCTTTCTAACACTAACTACGCAGTGAAAATTCCCGGTAGGCGTAAAGAAGTGCGCATTTATCATTGCAATCTTATGAAGCCTTATGTGCAGAGGGAAGCCGTGGTAAATCTAACGTTAAACCTTCCCGAGGAGATGGGGGACAACTTGATTTGCCTCAGCGGAAAGGGAAGCAACGCTCAGGAGCTTCTCAAAAAGACGGAGCAGAGAGGAGAACTAAAGAAATCCCAGCTGTCCGATCTGGGCGAGATAATAACAGAGTTTGAGGCCTGCTTCGTGGACAGGCCAGGCAGAACTGATTTGACTGAGCACGATATTGAGCTGACTTCAGACGTGCCAGTGCGATCAAGGTGCTACCGATTTTCTCCAAGGCAAAGAGAAATTCTGGATAGGGAAGTAACTCGCATGCTGGAATTAGGAGTAATAAAACCCTCGGAAAGCGATTATGCTTCGCCTATGATCTTAGTAGAAGCTCCAGGTAAAGACCCTAGGCCTGTGGTAGACTACCGAAAGCTAAATTCTCTCACCAGGGATCAAGTGTATCCTATTCCGAATATTGAGGAGAGAGTAGAACAGGTCAGTAGAGCGGCATATGTGACTACGCTGGACCTTACTCGAGGATACTGGCAAGTACCGCTCACTGAACGCGCCAGCAGATACGCGGCTTTCGTCACTCCGACGGGCAGCTACCAGCCAACAATGATGAGTTTCGGGCTCAAAAATGCTCCATTTTGTTTTTCCCGACTCATGGATAGGGTTTTAAATGGGTGTGAAACATTCGCGGTGCCTTATTTAGATGACATTGCGGTTTTTTCCGACTCATGGGCGGACCATATGGTACATCTAAGAGCTGTACTGAGCCTTTTGCGTCAAGCTGGACTAACCGTAAAGGCCGAGAAATGTTGCCTGGCAAGGGCGACCGTGGACTACTTGGGTCACAATGTAGGTCAAGGTTTCAGGAAACCCAGCGAGATTAAGATTTCTGCGGTAGCAGACTACCCGCGGCCGAGCACGAAGACGGAAATTCGAGCATTCCTGGGTCTGACTGGGTACTACAATCACTACATCCCTAACTATTCAGCTTTGGCTAGCCCTCTGACCGACGCTCTCCGCAAGACAGAACCGACAAATGTAGTCTGGGACGAACAAAAGGAAGCCTCCTTCGTAAACCTGAAGGCTGTGCTGATTAGCCGTCCGGTATTGCGAGCTCCAGACTATGGCCGAGAATTCACGGTCCAGTGTGATGCCAGTGATCGAGGGTTAGGTGCTGTTCTCTGCCAGAGAGATGACGACGGTAATGAGCACCCCGTGCTCTACTTGAGCAGAAAGCTGAGTTCTAGAGAGAGGGCTTATTGCGCGTCAGAGAAAGAGTGCGCTTGCATTGTATGGGCCATTCAAAAATTGCAGTGCTATCTTGGAGGGGCCAAATTCACCGTAGAGACGGACCATTGTCCCCTGGCTTGGCTGCAAACTGCGACATCGAAGAACAGTCGCCTTCTTAGGTGGAGCTTGATTTTACAGCAGTACAATTTTGAAATAAGATACAAAAAGGGGAAGTTAAATGGGAATGCGGACGCGCTTAGCCGCTCTTTCTAAGCGGTCCGAGATGTTCCTCACCATGTATCCAAATTGATAATCAGGTTTTTTTTTTTTTTTTTTCGTGCGCTTGTATATGTGTGGCTATGTAAAGCAGCACGTTTGGTTTTCTAGGAATACGTGGGTCCCGAACGTCTTGAGAGTGGGCTTTTCTCGAACAACAATGGCAGTTTTCTTTTAACCTGGTCTCTTCAGACGGGAGCCGAGTGCTTGCTTCGACATGTGGTTGAGTTTCAGACAGCTCGAGCAATTTGGCCTACAACAATCGAGACAACGCGACAAGCAACAGCGAGCTTCAAGCGTTCACGTGCAGGCCATTAAGTCGTCTCTTCATGCAGCAGCTGGGACTGCTGCCCTCCGAGACTCTTCTGGCGGGGGAGGAGGCTGTTACGACCAAGCATCCGCATTTGCGCGCTCTATTGTTCGCCTGTGGGCATGGATAAGTGCTGTGAATATGTGGTGATGGTCCAATGGCTCTAAGTGAGCCTGTTTCCAGGAATCCTGTTTTGTAAGCCTGTTTTGCTTTGTGGACACTCTGCAAATGCCAAATTGACCCTGCCAAGAGAACGTCTGGAAAAACACAAAGAAACGTCCCCCTGCGGGAAATGCAGGAAGTGCTTTCTTTCTTTTGTTCACCCTTCCAGTCGATAAGCCCTATCGTCCAGTGAGGAATGCCTACTTTCCAAAGGAGACGACAGAGTGACATGTCCGCTGACGTGCAGGACAAGAAAGGAGCATGACGCATACAGCCATTAAGTGATTTCCCAGGAATGCAGGAAAGATTTGCAATTGTCGAAAACGGACAATGCTGGGAGCGGATGCGGCGCCACGTGCACTCGGGTTTCTGAGAAGTAAAACCACTTGTCAGAACCAGCCTGTGGTTTCTTTGCTGAAGAATAGAAATGTACCTCCTCTCCTCGCCGTTCCCAAGCTTTTCCCGCCAACAAGTGATCACGCCCAACGAATGAATGCCGGACCAGTCAGTGCTTCAGACCATCAGTGCAGTGATGTGTTCGATTGGATGCCGATACCTGAGGGGCGTGCCCTGGATTTGGTTGGTCAGCATCTTCAGAGAGGGGCTGGACATAGGGGGTTTTAAGGACGCTGCAGAGCACGAAATGTCGCTCTGGGCCCTGGGTAAACGGCTCATCCAGTCGCTTCTCGCTATGAACTCTCAACGCTTGCCATTTTGCTGATGTACCCTTCTTTTTCGTGTAAATAATCTTGTAAATAAGTTTCTCAAAGTGCCATTAAACCTGCTTGTATATATTTTACCAACTTCGAAGATTCAATCCTACTTCAACCCCGAGTCTCTGCACGCTACCAAGTGAAGGCCGGGTCGACGTAGCCCCAGCGTCACGACATGCCCCACCGGGGTGGTGCAGTGGTAAGACGCCAGACCACTGTGCTAGAGTACCCGGGTTCGAACCCGACCTCGGCGGTTGCGTTTCGATGGAGGCGAAAGAGGTGTCCTTGTGCTGTGCGATATCAGCGCACGTTAAAGATCCGCAGGTGGTCGAAATTACTTCGTAGACCTCCACTACGGCTCCTTCGCTCTTTCCACCTTCGCTCCCACCTTGCTCCCTTCCCTTACGGCACGGATGAGGTGTTCACAAAAATCTAGTGAGACAGTTACCGCTCCTTTCTCTTCCTATAAATCAATCAGTTTTAAATCAATCAGGCAACGGAGGTGGCTCAGCTACAGAGCCAGTAGCAGGCCCGTGCATTTTCTTTTCCTGCGGCCGTCCGCTTCAGACGAACAAGGAGTCGTTGCAGTTCCGGTTGGCACGTTTATGGGCAACTACTAGTACTGTCGTTTTTCTCTTTCACTAATCTTGCTTTGACGCCGATGTGCTGGGTGTAAAGAAGCTTCCTTGTTAGAATTCGGTCTGGAGTCTGATGCTCCTAGGCCTAATGAGGTCGGCTACGAAGATGCAACCGCTCTGAACGAAGCGAATCGTTTAAAGTCTAGTTTCGGTGGTTACTATATTTTATTACTAATTTTATAAATATAATATATAATTACAATTTACGAGAACGTATTAAGCTGGCTGTGAAGCTTGCAACGCACCTGTTAAATATTCAGTCTCACTTCAAAAGGGCATGCAAGCGGGGTTCTTGTAGCACACATCCATCAATTCTCAGAGTAGAAGAGAGCAGACGACAAGCGCTATAATCAAAATATCTAAAGCCAGAGTTGGAGCACAGTGTAGCGGAAAAATAATAATAATGAATTGTGTGTGTACGCACTATTTCGAATTTCTCCGTCATCACACTGTGATTGCTGCTTCCGTCAGCCAGCTGGGATTGTTGACATCGCTAAACAGGTGCAGAAAACTACCAACAATGTAGTTGGTAGTTTGAACCATGACGGTTGGGCATCACTGATGAATGAAGACCGAAGATAAGTTGCAAATGGAACCGGTGGTTGGAATAGGAAAGCCGTCTTAGTGCAATACAAAGCGCCTGTCGGCCAGACACAGTCACGCCTTCTGCGGTGGTGAAAGTTCTGGCACCGAAAGCGAGTTGTATAGTTGCTCAAAATCCTGTTTTCGATTCGGAAAGGCAATCTGAACAGCGCAGAGTCCACAGCAGATACACCCGCTGACCATTCTTCGAGCGGTAGTGGCATATAGTCGGATCACTTCTGCTTTGCAGCGAAATTTTCAAACTGTCGGCTTCGAGCGAATTCGCGAGCTCGTACTCCACCCATGTCAACACCGACAGATATCGTGAATCATCCAAGACGCTCTACGGTATAGTTGAAAAATGCCTGAAGAATGTGCAGTTCAGTAGCTCAGCGCTGGAAGGGCACGTTTTCTGTGCTTTGGAAGCAGACGTGTGGAACGTCTAGAAGCAGAAAAACATCTGTATACATCACCTGTAGAAGCAGACGTTCGCTTGCTTCTGGACGTTTCGCACGTCTGCTTCCGAAGCAGAAGGCGTGCCCTTCCAGGTTCGTCTGCTTCTAAACGTTTCGCTTTCCTCGCGGCTTCAAAGTAGATTGTCTCGGCTTCCTGTGGCTCAACCCACACCTTGTTTCATTTTAGTGAACATTTTTCTTACCAGGCGCCGCTGGCAGGCACCTCGAATATCTAGAGTGGAAAATAGACCTTTGTATTTGGCCTTCCTGGACATAAACGGGGCGTACGACAACGTAAGCAGGGAACTCCTTTGGAACATATTAAAAGAAGAAGGTATCGGTTATGAGATAATAGAGTTCCTACAGGAAATATACCGGGATAACAAAGTAGAAATTACGTGGGAAGGGATAAGAAGTACGGAGGATGTCAAAGTATGCAAAGGATTAAGACAAGGCTGTCCTCTATCACCGGTGCTGTTCATGCTTTATATGATAAACCTGGAACGGAGGATACAAGGCAGTAACCTAGGTTTTAACCTGTCATATAGATTAGGTGGAAAGGCGGTAGAGCAGCGCCTCCCGGGTTTGATGTATGCAGACGATATTGTGCTGCTAGCTGAGAGTCTGGAAGAATTGCAAACTATAGTTAAGTTTTGCGGAGACGAAGGGGACGCTCTAGGCTTCAGTTTCAGCGCAGTTAAGTCGGGTCTGATGATTTTCAAAGGCTCAACTGATCAGGGTCTTAAAATACAAGGCCATGAAATACCTAGAGTAGCAGAATATAAATATCTGGGTGTATGGGTAAACGAAAGATTGGCATACATTGGAAAGCATGAGCAATCACGTAAGGCCAAAGAGCGAAGAAATGCCGGGATAATGAAGCACAAGGCATTGTGGGAATACAATAGGTATGAGGTTTTGAGGGGTATTTGGAAAGGAATTATGATGCCCGGACTTACTTTCGGAAGTGCGGTTTTGTGCCTAAAATCAGAGGTACAGTCGACATTAGAAATAAATCAGAGATCCGTTGGACGATTAGCACTAGGTGCCCACGGCAAAACTACAAATGAGGCGGTACAAGGACATATGGGCTGGGCATCTTTCGAAGTACGGGAAGCTCAGAGTAAAATATTATATGAGGAATGCCTGAGGAAATTGGACAGTAACAGATGGGCAGCTAAAGTATTTAAATACCTGTACTTAAAAAGCGTTGACTCACAATGGAGGAAAAGAACTAGGAAACTAACTAGTAAGTAGGGTATAGTCACATGGACGGAGAAATAAAGAGCATTAAGCAACAGGTGAAAGATACAGAAGGTAATAATTGGATAAATTCGATGGAAAAGAAAAGGAGTGTGGAATTATACCGAAAGTGGAAAATGCAGATCAGGAAGGAAGATTTCTTTGATACCTCAAGAGGCAGTGCCCTACTTTTGGAAGCTAGGTCATGGTGCCTTAGAATACGCAGCTACAAAAAGAAATTTAACAATGGAGATGACGCATGTGCTGTATGTGGTAACTAAAGTGAAACAATTGACCATATTATACTCGAATGTAATGGTATCCATCCGGAAGTTGATGCAGGCGCAATCACTGTTCCTGAAGCTCTGGGGTTTAGAGATACCGGTGGCCGGGTGAATAAACCGG
This sequence comes from Amblyomma maculatum, assembly GCF_055883805.1. NCBI lineage: Eukaryota > Metazoa > Arthropoda > Arachnida > Ixodida > Ixodidae > Amblyomma > Amblyomma maculatum. The sequence goes on along the minus strand of NC_139350.1, from coordinate 23,283,750 downwards.
CGGTGGAAACTAGCAAAACACGACTGGAAGATTGGTGGCTTAAAAGCAGGGAAGTGACACAATGTTAGTAATGTAGAAACAAACATAAATAAATAGAATGATGGTATTGTTAACCAATCTAAATCAATAATTAAGATATTAGGAGAAAAAGGAGGGTGATGGCTACTGCTACCAACCCGTTTCAAAGGGGACGCTCCTATATTCCATCCATCCATCCATCCATCCCAATATATCCTCAGTCGCTGATACCTCACGTTTGTGTACCGTTTGCTAAACGCTATACTAAAACTAGATCTGATGGTGAGTTTTTTACGGTACGCTAACTTTATTTCCGTTAGCACCGCTACTTACGCTAACGCTAAACTAATTATTGCAGCGTTCCGCAAAGCGTGTCAGCACAGTGGCACATCGTTTCATGTATTTCCTCCGTGCTCTAGCAATCGACGCCAGAGAATCGATGCATTTCCAATCTCCGCGGAGCGCACAGTATACGTGCCATTGACAATTTATATATAACCTCGTCAGTTTTTGTTGTACGATTTCCTTCCTGGCATCAACTGCCTTCTATAGGCACGGAACGCCTACCGATAAGGACGAGTAAATAATACGTTCAACACAGATCGACGTCTCGCGTCACATACTTAAGGCGATGAGTGCACGAGAACGTTCGGGGGTGCTTGATCCTGGCGATACGGGGTTGGGACTGGTAGGTAGGTCCACCACCTACATTAGGTAGGTCACTACGGCTTGCAGGGGGGCTAGTCTGCCACCATATCTTTATCTGCTGTTGTAGGGCGTCATTGCACCCCCTGCCGTTTCGCTGGTGGACGACGGCTGTTGCCGACGCGCGTCTTTCTCCCCTTTTTCTTGTTCTTCTTTTTTAAAATCTTTATTGGTTCACAGGAAGGGAAAGGCGCTGTATCGGATTTAATCGTAGAAAACTGTCAGCAGCTATTTCTCATGCAAAGCTAACAGGCTAATACCCTCATAAGTCCCATCACTGAGTACGGTAGCATTATTTGGAGCCCTTATCAATCATACCTCAGCCAAAAATTAGAAAAAAATTCAAAATAGGTCCTTCGTTTCATTTTCTCCAGCCAGTCACGCTACGATAGTGTATCATCCATGCGATATAAAGCGGGTATTCCTACCCTTTCTTGTCGGCGACGCGTAGGTTCCATGAAATTTCTATACCTTAATTCTTTATAGCGGTGGAATCAAAATTGATACAGTTCAGTACATCAAGGCATCATATCGTCGTTCGAAGAGGTTAAATCATAGGAAGTACATCAAACCCATCCCAGCTCGATGAGACGCATACAAATTTTCATTTTTTTCCTTCAGCTACTGAAGAATGGAATAGGCTGCCACATGAATGTATGGGCGACATCTGCCTTGTTATTTTTCTTAAAAACGTCGAGTTATATTTTGAGAAGCAAATGGTGTAAACAAAAAATCGTTCCTAAAATGTATTTCGTTATTCACTGCGAGTGTTTAGTTTAGGATTTATCTTATTAGTACCTATTGTCTAACGTATTCTTTTATTGTTTCGCTTCGCGGTTCTTTTCAGTGCTTCATATGCGACAAATTGAATGTCCGTTATAGTGTTGCAGTGCGTATGTTTTCCATTTTTTGTTTGTTTCTACTGTTTTCCATTTTGTATAACAGTCCCATTCGTTCACCCACTCATGTAAGAACCTAGAAAGGCTTACAGCAAGTTTAAATAAAAAAAAAAAGTATCTGTCACACTTGTTTCTGTGGACACCTGCCCGCGCCATAGCGGGAGGGAGGAGGATGGGAGTGATGAAAGTGGAAAGAGAGAAAGAGGAGCCGTAGTGGAGGACTACGAAGTAATTTCGACCACCTGGGGATCTTTAACCTGCGCTGACATCGCCCAGCGCACGGACGCCTCTTCGTTTCGCCTCCATCGAAACGCAGCCGCCGAGGTAGAAACCGGGTACTCCGGCACAGTAGTCGGGCGCGTCTTACCACTGCACCCTATAATTCTCTTCTGCCCTCACGAGGCAGAGGAGATGGCTTAGCTACAGAGCCAGTAGCTGGCCCATGCATTTTGTTTTCATTCTTCCTTCATTCGCAATAACATATGATCAACTCAGCTGTGTCAACTTGATCCTCGCGCTTTTTAAGCTCGTTCTGCTAAGAACGTCTCTGTTTCAAGCAGTAAATAGAGGAATGTCGAGGTCAGCGCCACACGCCATGCTGGCAGGTCGGCCGGCCTATACATGAAACGATGTGCCACTGTGCTGACACGCATTGCAGAGCACTGCAAAATCGGTTTTCCGGTGTTTTGCGGTGCTACGAGCACTGGGCTAGCTGGTTTGTTTTCAGAGCGTAAGCGAAAGGCGCCTAGCTGCCACTAAACCTCCGTATTTTTTGTTTCTTTTTTTTTATTTTCTTTTTTTTCCCCCGAGGAGTTTGCCACCTCTTGTGCTCGTTGCTATGGCTCGTTGAATGGTTTCGCCGCCCGGTGCCGCATTGATTGCTGGTCTTTGGAATTAGACATCATGGCATCCAAACCCGCTTGCCTACCTTCCTAGTACGGAAGGATCGGCGCGGTAAATCTGCCATTTATAATAAGAATAAACATGGTAGAAAAACGTAGGAATTCTTCCACCCCTGTCTGAGGTAGCAGGCTATGTACTGCAGGATTCGAGTTCTGACCCGTTGCGCTCAGGTTCCCTATTCTAGTGACGCTCACAAGAGCACCCATTATACACGGAAAAAGAATCAGTAATTTGAAATGCGTCGCTTTGAAGGAAAATTGTCTTCAAGTATTATAAGGCTTCAGTATAGTCCCCAGTTGAATGGTTAATCGAAGTTTTTAATATCGGTAACACAAACGCTTGAACTTTTTTTCAAGCTGGCCAGAATCCTGTTTTTCTTGGGTCTAAGGTCGCTGCCCCGCCATACCGTAAGGGAAGAGGGGAGTGAAATCTTAGTTCCCAGCCCTCCACTACAAAAGATTTGGCGGACATTACGTTGCGCTGAGGCCCTGTCACGTTAATTCCGGCCGTGGTTTTTGTGATTTCATTTCTGCTGGCATTGCTTGCAGGCGTGCTGTTTCGATCTTTATTTTCTTGATACTGGTGCTCACAAATTTGCTATAAATGTGATGTTGTGCTCTGTTTCAAACTATGGCAACTCGACTAGAACGTGATACAAGGTGTTCGAGTGCCGTCGAGTTGTGAACGTTGAATTAACAGTCGGCCGTTGCGATCAGCTGGCTGACCGTCCATGGCGAGCCGCACGGGCAACTCGAGACTTTATGTCGAGTATTTTGTCAATGAGTATTTAATAGCGCTGTAAAAGCTAGGAACGTCTGTAAAGTAGGTTATTTGCTCCCGTTCAGGAGATCCAAGTTCTCGCTTTGGCAATTTCAGCTAATATGCTACAACTGCATGCTTTCGCATGATGACGGTAGTAGCGTGCTCTCATTCCGCGACTTCAAAAGGCTTGCAAATTGTGTTGTTTGGCTTCAGTCAGTACCGCGTGGTAATATGTTATAAGTACTGAACAATTTTTTCCTCAGGCATTTCTACTACACGCAAGTTTCTAGAATGAATTGCCAATCAGCTTTCGAGTGTTGGTCTCGTTGCTTACTAGGCCAGCGTTTCAACGTGAGCAGTTGTAAGATTTATACACTGTTGTGTAATAAATTATTTGCTGATATAACTGCCAATAACGAAAACATGCTTTCACCAGCGAAGTAGTCAGCACGAGCACGCAGAAATTGCGGAGAAATGCGAGCAAAATGTTAAAATAAAATTTGTTGTTTCTGCAGACCTACTACATAGTGCAGTGGTATTTATTCTTGTCCTGTGTAGAAACAGAGAGTTAATGACGGTTATGGAGATAACAGCATTTTTTCTATACCCTGCGTCGGAGTCATATGAGAATATTCAGTTCAGGACAATACTAACATTGTACGGCTATTTTTCATATTTCATTGTATGGCACGCAGGAAAGCTGATAGCTGAGATAAATTATGTATAACCAGATTGTTGCTGTGCAGCAAAGCGGTTTCATAATGGCTCAGGTGGTGCTAAACATGCATGTGAAATTTAAATGAATGTATACATCTATATAGGTTACTTATTGTGATGCAATGCAAGGCGGCACATAGTGGACTGAATATTTTTAAGATGCTGCACACATGAAATGTTTGTGTAATTTTCATTCAGGAGGTCTCCTATGTTGTCTTCAGAAGGAAAACAAGGTGCTGGTGGCCACTGGCTATCTCAAGAAGTGTAAATTCTGCAAGGTAGGCAGAGACTGGCCCAGTTAGCAGCTGTTACGTCCGCAAGGATCGGAAGTATGAAGGTGTAGTAAATCTTGAAATCAACTTGCGTCTTTGTGTGATGAAAAAGCCGAAGCAAGGTTTCTGTGCTCTGCACAATGCATATTCTTATAGCTTCGTATTACTCAACAACAGGTTTATTGAAGCCCATTTCTGCTGGCTGTGCTAGGCATTTTGTCACACTTTACTATTCCCCACTTGCAGCCTTGCTTTGAGGTCATTAATCACATGGTATAAGAAATGTGCTTCAAACGTTTTGCTAGAGAATTGTACTCACTGTACGAGAAAGGTTTCCCATTTAAACCCAAGAAACTTTCATCTTTCATGGTTGTATATCAAGACTTATTACTTTCACTGTCTGGTATTTTCTGTTTTGCCCTTGTGCCTGAGTGTTCCTCTTTGTGCCCGTAGCAAAGCTGTGCCGTAGGCATCGAGACTTTGATTTCACTTTAAGTTTTCATTTTGAAGAACCCCGAGACAGGCTGACATTTGTACTTTTCGACTTTTGGCTTTTTGTACTTGACTTCTTTACCTTGAACTCACTGCATATAGTGCAGAAGTTATACATTCCCATATTTCAGTATGTATGCATTAACAGCCTGTGTGCCTACTGGAAACATCTAAATGTACACAATCTAGTTTTTCTGTTCAACCGACCCTGTGCACAAAGTTCACAAAAGCAAAATAGTAACAGGCTCTTCCCAACTTTGGTTGGAAGCAACAAGGGCTTTATGAGATGCCATTAAAAGAAAACTTTTGTTTCAGTACTTCCATTTTTTGACTGACACAATGCAGCAATCAGTATTGGGAATTCAAACATGAAATTTTCAAACATGGAGAGTTTTCAAAGTTGTATGAAAATTGCCTAAAATAGCCCACACACTATGTTATGCTTCGTTAATGTTGTCTGTCTGTGAGTGGGGTTTTCTCGCATGCACTGTAGTCTCGGGAAGTGGATATGTCTTTCTTGCTGCCGGAATAGCTACGTCACTATCCCATCCAGCACCTCGACACGCATTAGTATAAGTTTTGGCCGTGTAGTCTTGGCTGCGTACGTTGGAGTATAATGCATGTGCATGCAGTATGAATACAGCAATGCTGTAAATGCAACTCGTACGTCACACAGTTGCATTTTTGCAATACAGCTCAAGTAAGGATCAAGTGCTCGAGAAAGATATTTATTTATTTCGTGATCCTCCTAATGTTACCATTGATATACAGTGTATTGTTAACCATGATACAGTTATTAGGCATTATACCTACGACAGTATTTTCTAAAAAATCTAGTACAATATGAGCACAATCAATTGAGGTGTCAAGAACATAACCTTAAAATAGTGAAGATTGTGAATGATGTAACTTCGGCGCGAACACACAATACACAAGAATTGATATCCTCGGTGCCCGTTCGTCGAATACTGTTGACTCCAACTGAAACCCAAAATCTGTCTAATCCAACTTGTGCTCGAGCGGCCGTAGTCAATGGAGCCTATTGAACACATCTCCGCTCTGTTCCGCTACAAATTTCGTGGTCGCTTCGCATAGGGTTTGGGAGGAGGGGGTAAAGAGGAGACTCCCTGCGGTTTACTTTTTAAGCGAAAGCTTCACTATAGGTAAAGTGGAGTCTTTGCGCAAGCCTCAGTTTGACATTCATTTCACCTTTAAGAAGCAGGAGGACAAACTGTATCTATGCAGTTCAGATGTCCACAGAAAAATTTGACAAATACTGTCCCTTTCCATTTAAACCAACACACAATGTTAGCATAGGCTAGCCACGAATTCAGGGAGTTACAGGGAAAGAGTTACATATTGCGCTCAAAACATCCGACCGCTTGAAGAGTAGCCTTGTGAAAAAAATTGGCTGTGATTTAGATTCAATTAAACCTAGTGTGAAGCGACAGCCGCTATAGCTGAAGCGTGTGGACGCAGAAGCGGCGGTGGTGCCAGCGGCCATCATCGCGGCGGCGTTTTACAAGATGCTCTTTTGGCTTTAGACCATTAATTTCTTCTCCTCCACAAGCTTTCAGCTCATAGCGAAATGTTCTCCGGATCGTCAGATGCGGCAACCGATGATCGTAACGAGCACAGCTGCTTAGTTCCTCTTCCTGTGAGTCTGTGGCATGGCTGCGACAGAAACTCGCCTCGTGTATCGCTACGCAGCTGCTCACGCGTTAAGCTATATACTTCCCAGGTCAGTTAACGTTTGACCTTTGGTGGGAACATAGCTGCTTAAGTTCCAACTTGGCCTTTAAGCTGTTTGAAGGTCATCGGAAACACACATTGACCTTGGCTTTACCTCACGAAATGAAGCTATCGCTTCAAAACGTGCAGCCGCTTGACCTTCAATAAATATGGTGCGAACTTCATCTTATTAAATTTAGGTGCCCACCCAAAAGTATACTGCAGTTCCTTTCTCCAAAATCTAGCTTATAAAAAATATATATGTGCCCCGTCGCAATGGCACGGTGGTTAAGATGCCTGGCTACTCTTCCGGAGTAAACGTGATTGCTGGCGGCAGCGTTTCTATTGAGGCGCATTTACGTAGAGGCATACGTGTGCTGTGCAATGTCAGTTGGATATTTAATATATCCTGGTGGTCGAAGTTACTTTATGGCCCTTCATTATGCACCTCTTCCTCTTTTCACGTTCACTACCACCCGACCACCTGACAGAGAGTAGAACATTTTATTTAATCTTGGTTTCTTGACTTAAAATGATAAATGAAGAATGGCAGGCTTCATGCATCTTTATACAAGCCCATCAGTTTATTGTCAACCTCTTCTGCATTTCATATATCGTTCAGATAATTAGCTCAATTTCTTCAAACCTTCTGCTGTTGGCTTCGTTAGGGCCAGCAAAGATTCGCTTGATCGAAGTTATTACACTGTAGTTCGTCCCCTTGACATTTCTTTGTGCTTGGATTTTCACGACCGTTGCATGGGTACTACTGATGGAGATTGGTGTTTATTTGTAAAACAATACTTTGGTGATAGTGCAGTAAACTTTTCCCAGTTATTATGTATGTTATTGTTGTGCAGTAGTGATTCTGCAGATCTTCTCTCACATACATGCATGCCTCCAGTACCTGCCTATCAAGGGTGTCTTTCTAATAATACAACTGAGTGCAATGAGATATGGGGATATTCTCCTTATCTTTTTTGATGAGGCGACAGAGTGCCTGAGGAAGCAGTTGAAACATCACTCTGGCATAGTACAAAGCGTGGGAACCAAAATTTCCCGTCCTCTCCTGATCCGAGCCCCCAATCGCCTTCGGCATAGCGGCTTTGTAGCTCTTCCTTTGTTGTTCTTGGCAGAATATAATCATAAATGACACGTGGAAGCACATCAAAGGAAGGAATCAGTGGACCTGGGATTCGCATGTGTAGAGGTTATCTAATAAGCTCTCATCAGTGACAGGGACAATTTCTCGTTGCCATACTTTTCTTCTTTCTAAAATAAAACTTCAGATATATAACGCATTATTCATCTCCCATATGAATTATTGTTCTTTACTTTGGCTCACAACTGCTAAAAAAACAAAGAAAAAATTTATCTCCTTCAAATGTAAGCCATTCTTCGTATAGCAAATGTTGGTTACATAGCCCATACTGGAAGTATAATGTAGTAAAATATGTATGAATTTCGAGTTTTTTTGTGATATTATTTTCCTTAAAGCTTGAGAACTATGATAAAGATTCCACCCTGCTGAAAGAAACTAGAGATCTAGTGAACACACGTAACACAGACATTTTTTCACATGGGCTATAGGCTCCAGACATTAGAATATACTCTTCCCACAATTTGATGTAAATTCAAAGACATAAATCAGTCCACTAAAGCTGCACTGGTTCAGTGTTTTGTAATTATGTAACCCGATGGTATTTTCCGCAGTTATAAAGTTCTCTCTTATTTGCATTCATGGCCTCTGTTATAATTTTGCACTTAAAGCGTTGTTAAAGTATGCACTACCTGCATTCATTTTTTTTCCAGTCATACTAAGAATATATTCTGCTAGTTTGTTTTGCTTGCTGAACTGATATTTAGATGCTGTTCTGATAGACCTATGTCTGCATTGCATTACTTACATTATTGGTCTGGTTTCCTGCGTTTAAGACATGAAAAAAAAATGTATATTTGCTTCTTGATATGTGTGTATAATATTTTATTGCATACTGGCCTGCCTTGTAATGAATGCCTGGGCCTCATCAAGCTGGTTACTTGCAGCTTTTAGCCCAGGCAGCCTACCACAACATTCTGGGAAAAAAAATTGAATTGAATTTGACTAGCAACGCGTGTGTCGATGGGGCGACGAGGGGCAGGAGGCAAGTGGGAAGACAGCCTCTCGATGGGAGAGGGTTCTATGCTTTACCGGAGATAGTGCTGCTGTATTTGTTTTTGATGTAGATCATATAGTGGGGCCCTGGGTAGGACCAGAATAGCAATACGAAATGACTTGTGCACCCGGCCACTGAAGATTACTGCCCTTATTTTTTTGTTAATCTAGAGATTGAAGAAAGGGTAGTCCAGTCCATTCTGAGCTTGAACCCCATGCTTAGTCATGGTTAGGTTGTAACCATTTAGGTGCTTATGCCCTAACCAGTTAAGTAGTGGGAAGAACTTATATTTATCAATTTATTTTTGGTCCTTCCAGTTTTACTCTGAATACTATATATTATACTCTAAATATGCTCTAGTAGTATGCTTCCTGGTCTTCCGTGTCTAACTGCACGACTGATATGTATTCTAATGTTTGTTGAAGAGAAAATTACGTCTTTGACGCTGAATGGCACTGTGCTCCTTGCTTAAAGTGAGGGCAGAGCCACTTTATGTGTTTGTCATAGCTGTTCAAAGATTAGGACACAGAACAACAGAGCAAAGCTGTCATGGAGAAAACTAGTTTATCATTCCCTGGTTTGTAATAAAAATAATTCATGTATAATGTCTGAGTTAGCGTTCTTATGAGAAAACAACACAGTTCCTGCTCACTGCAAGCTGATCGTAGCAATGCCGAAGTTGTAGAATGAAAACACTACTCTAAAAATTAAACATTGATAGATAATACTCATGTGTCAACCTCAAGTGAAAGCATAAAGTGGGGCTTCAGTGATTGTGGAAACACTATGTTCCAGCCAAGGTCTGTGCTAATTACCTTGTCTGTATGTGGTAAGTAGTTTTGCCTTTCATGTAAGCTGCACTGTAGAGCAACTAATAATATGTACTTGTGCTTTATGACACATAGCTGCCATATCTCATGTTCTTTCCTTACCTGATGCTCATTTATCGTTTCACGCAACTCAAACAATGCTACGCTTGCTGCTGTTGCCTACTTAGCTTCAAAAGATGTAAACTGAAAAAGTGAGAAAGGTGCTGAAAGCAATATGTTTCAAGAAAACTATATGTCTGGCTTAGACACGTAGTCATTTGCAGTATGTCGCTTCTATTTAGACATTGATGGAATAATACTTTCTTAACACAAGTGTGCAAGTTCACTGAAAGCAGTTTAATTGTGACACCTTTCAGAGCTAACTTGTTGTTGAGAGTGTGTGGCTTATTTAGCGCTTAGCAGGATGCAACAAAATGTGCAGCTCGGTTTAAATTTTGAAAATCTTTTGCTTTAAAGAGAACAGGCAATCTGATATCAGGTGCAGGAGGCACACAGAAATTACTGCTTGTGTTTAGCAGTGTGAAAATAGAGCATTAGAAAAGTGACAAATGAAAGCATTGGACATCTAGTTGCAAAGAAAAACAAGATTTGAGAAGGAGCCTCAGTTCACAAGCAAACATTTCAACAAGCAGACTTCTCTTTGTCCAAGTGAAGACTGATCCTCTTGTTGGAATGTTTGCTTGTGAACTGAGGCTCGTGCTCAACCCATGTTTGGTTTTTTTGATTCTGTGTATACACCTTCCCCTCATTCTAGTGAGTACTTATGCACACTTGGAATACTCTCGTGCACTGCACATGCAGAAAAACATTCAAGAAGCTGTGCAATTAAGTAAATATTAGCTGCTGTCGAGAAAGCCGTCACCTTTAATAACGTGTCATCAAACACGAAAACCTAATAAGTGTGTTAGCTTGCTCGTACAGCTGATAAAGCTCCACTTGACAGCTGTTTTATAAGTCGGCCTTTCGAGCAGCCACAAATCATTTCTTGCAATTCATTGCCAGGTGTCCAGGAAAGCACACTCTACGTATGTGAAAGGAAGGTTGTGAGCATCTGCTTTGTATCGTCTATCTGCATTCACTTTCATTTATTCACGGCGATTATTTATGCTTCAGTTGACGAGGTGATGTGCGGATATATCTGAAAAATCTTTCATTTGTTTTCTTGATATCCTTTTCTTAATGTGCAATGTTCACTTCACTTTTACTTCGACAAATATCACATTTATGGAAAATCCTGGAACTAAACGGGGCAAGATGTATCAAGGGCCATTAGGAACTTGAGTTCCAAAGATGAGCTCATCTAAGTTGCATTTTGAGCACTGACTAAGCTGTTGATTTCAATGTCTTTTTAAGTTAATTAAACGACCCCTTGATTGTTTGATTAATACAAAGCTAATTCTGGATCCGATGTGTGTATGTATATGTATGTAAAACTACATTCAGTGCTGCTTCGGTATTTGGCGAGGTGTGATAGGCATGCGAGCACTTAACCACATGAGCACCCTGCAAGCGGGCTTTGCTTTTGACGAATTAGCGTTTACTTAAAAATACACTTAAAAAAACAAACAAACAAACAAGAAAAAAAAAAACATTCCGAGCGGCTTGATCGTTTCACCACGGTAGTCGTAACACAGCTGTCGCCGACAAAACTATACCGATTCAGGGATCTTATTCAAGTGTGGTTAGCTGCGACGCGGAAAGTGAGCGGCCGCATGGCGAACGATCACGCAACGGGCCCATTTCTCGTAGCGTGCGCCGTCCAAGATCGAGCGCAGTGTCACGCGCTGCATGGCCTGCAGATCTCGAGACGCCTGCTTGACGCGGCGAAGAATCAGAAGATTTCAGCCGATCGTCGTAAACTCCTCCCTTACGCGCATTTGATGATGACGTTCTTAGCAGACCGAGCTTAAAAAGCGCGCAGATCAAGTTGTCACAGCTGAGTTGATCATTGGTTGTTGCGAATAAGGTAGAATGAAAAGAAAATGCACGGGCTAGCTACTGGCTCTGTAGCTGAGCCATCTCCTCTGCCTCGTGAGGACAGAAGAGAATTATAGGGTGCAGTGGTAAGACGCGCCCGACTACTGTGCCGGAGTACCCGGTTTCTACCTCGGCGGGTGCGTTTCGATGGAGGCGAAACGAAGAGGCGTCCGTAGCTGTGCGATGTCAGCGCAGGGTAAAGATCCCCAGGTGGTCGAAATTAATTCGTAGCCCTCCACTACGGCTCCTCTTTCTCTCTTTCCACATTCATCACTCCCATCCTCCTCCCTCCCGCTATGGCGCGGGTCAGGTGTCCACAGAAACAAGTGTGACAGATACTTTTTTTTTTATTTAAACATACTGTAAGCCTTGCTAGGCTCTTGCAGGAGTGGGTGAACGAATGGGACTGTTATACAAAATGAAAAAACATCAGAAACACACAAAAAATGGAAAACATACGCACTGCAACACTATAACGGACATTCAATTTGTCGCATATGAAGCACTGAAAAGAACCGCGAAGCGAAACAATAAAAGAATACGTTAGACAATAGGTACTAATAAGATAAAATCCTAAACTGAACACTCGCAGTAAATAACAAAATACATTTTAGGAACGATTTTTTTTACACCATTTGCTTCTCAAAATATGACTCGATGTTTTTAAGAAAAATATCAAGGCAGATATTGTCCATAAATTCAGGTGGCAGCCTATTCCATTCTTTATTAGCTAAAGGAAAAAAAGAAATTTTGTACGCGTCGCATCGAGCTGGGATGGGTCTGATGCACTTCCCATGATTTAACCTCTTCGAACGATGATATGATGCCTTGATGTACTGAACTGTATCAGTTATGATTCCACCGTTATAAAGAATTAAGGTATAGAAATTTCATGGAAGCTACGCGTCGCCGACAAGAAAGGGTAGGAATACCCGCTTTATTTCGCATGGATGATACACTATCGTGGCGTGCGTAGCTGGAGAAAATAAAACGAAGGACCTATCCTGAATTTTTTTCTAATTTTTGGCTGAGGTATGATTGATGAGGGCTCCGAATAATGCTACCGTACACAAGAATGGGCCTCATGAGGGTATTAGGCTGTTAGCTTTACATGAGAAGGAGTTGCTGACAGTTTTCTACGAAGAAATCCGATACTGCGCCTTTCCCTTCCTGTGAACCAAAAAAGTTTTTTTTTAAAAAAAGAAGAAAAAGAAAAAGGGGAAAAAGACGCGCGTCGGCAACAGCCGTCGTCCACCACCGAAACGGCAGGGTGTGCCATGACGCCCTACGCCAGCAGATAAAGATATGGTGGCAGAATTGCCACCCTGCAAGCGGCAGTGACCTACCCACCACCTACTGTAGGTCGTGGACCTACCTACCAGTCCCAACGCGGTATCGCCATGATCAAGCACCCCCGAACGTTCTCGTGCACTGATCGCCTTATGCATGTGACGCGAGAAGTCGATCTATGTTTAACGTAATATTTACTCGTGCTTATCCGTAGGCGTTCCGTGCCTATAGAAGGCACTTGATGCCATTAAAGAAATCGTGCAACAAAAACTGACGAGGCTATCTATAAATTGTCAACGGCACTTGCTGTGCGCTCCGCGATCAGTGGAAATGCATCAATTCTCTGGCGTCGATTGCTAGAGCACGGAGGAAATACATGAAACGATGTGCCACTGTGCTGACACGCACTGCGGAACGCTGCAAAATCACTTTTCCGTGGTTTGTGGGGCTACGAGCCCTGTGCTAGTGGGTCTGTTTTCATAGAGCAAGCGAGGAGCGCCTGCTGCTGAACCTCTTTTTTTTTTTTCGAGGAGTTTGCCCCCTCTTTACCTCGTTGCTATGGCTCGTTGCATGGCACTTTTGCTCCCATCGGTTGTGGAGCCATGGCTCAGCCAATCGGCTGAACGCCGGCGTCCCAAGGCGGGAAGGCCGCTCTTGGCGAACATGGCAAACGCCAACCAGCAACGCGGCTACCACCCGGAAGGCATGACATGGACAACCTTGCTGCAGACCAGCCGAGAGCAAATGAAAATGTGATCCGGGCTTTTGAAAAGCGAGCCCAGAAACTCCAAGCCAGCGCGCAAAGGAAGGCCCGTCAGCACACGGAGGCCACCACGCGCAACCCGTCTCAGCACCCGGTGAGCGCGCAACTTGAGGCCCAACGCAAGTCAGAGCTGCATGGAAGCCCAAGTTTCTGTGCAGATTCAGACCAGACGACGTGGTGCTAATCATCAAACCACAAACGGCCACAAACTTGAATAACTTGAAACACGGCTAGTTGGGCCTAGCCCTACGACAGCGAGTCGGGGAGGCCGAAGCAGACAGTTTTTACCTCACAGTGTCCCCGGACCAAAGCTTGATCATCGTGGGCATGTCGAGCATCCATGCGGCAGACAGACTGGTCGGCGACTTTGCAATCCGAACGCAAGCGCAAGACCTCTATCTGCGTGGACATGTAAAGCAACGATGAGGACAACGTGGGGAGTGATCACTGTGGCCAATCCGGAGACCACCGAATTCCTGCAAAGGAAGGTGAGAAGCTTTCGCGGAGAGAGCAAAATCCTGGAGATCCGAAAGTTCGGCACTTCGAACAAAGCAAGGGTCACCTTTGAAGGGAAGTACAAGCCCAGAGCTGTGCTGTACAACGCGCAAGTTATACCGGTAGCCCCTTACCATCGCACCATACCAGTGTGTAACCTGTGTGGCACGGTGGGACATAGGGCAGACGCCTGCCTGACACCGAGGCAAGAAAACTGCGGACTCTGCGGAACGCAAGCTCCGTTTGTGGAGGGGGTGCGGGACCCTCACGAGTGCAATCCAAAATGTGCGGTATGTGGCGGCGAACACGCCACGAACTCTAAAGACTGCACTGCGAAATTCCGAAGGAACGAGCAGCAACAATTCAGTAACAAGAAAAAGAAGAAAACGAAAAGAGGGAGCGAGAATCTCCCGCCCCCTTCGATTAACATAGAGCCAAATTCTAAACAAAACAATCAAGATAGAAACTGGGCAAGCATGGTCAAGAACAGGAAGCAGCAGCTACTACCTATACTACCTCTCCACCTTCACCAAATTTGGTAGAGATTGAATTAAGAAAGCAGATAGCAGCCCTAAGAGCTCAAACAGAGCTGGTAACCGGTAAACTAGAAACTGCACTAGCTAAATCTCAGCCGCCTCAGCAAGAGGAGGCGATGCAAAGCGACGCAGAGCCTAGCATGGAAAACAAACTAGAAGCTATGACGAGGAAGATACAGGAATCCATTCCCTCCATAGTATCACGACAGATAGCGAAAGCGATGACGATTCGCAAGTATGCTAGCACAAGGAGACCCACGAATCCCATAACTCACAAGATGCGTAGGGTGATCAGTGAGGATGAGAAGCTGCAGCAGCTCCCCCTTCAGAATAATAATCTCAAGGCACAACATGGCGGGACGAACTAAGGAGAGTCCTATAATTTTAACACAGTGGAATAGTCGAGGCTTTAAATCAAAAACTGAGAGTGGACCTTAGGATGCACCTTTCCACGTACGAGCATACTCCGGCAGTGGTGGCCCTACGGGAGCTATGCGGGAACGCGAGCCTCACAAACTGCAAAACGTTCCAACTCGACCCCCTAACATGCATCTTCGTGCATAAAAATTTCACAGCAAATTTGATAGATCTGGAATTACAAGGCAGCTTTTCACACGTGATGGTGACATCTCCTGCCCATAAAAAAGGATGATCCTCCGCTCCACATCCTGAACGTGTATTGCCCACCTAATGCAAAAAATGTAACCTTCTCCACACTCCTGAGTAAGGCTGTCAGGGAAGCGGGACGAGATCCGTTACTAGTGTTAAGAGATTTCAATGGCAAGAGCCTCTCATGGGGCTACAACCGAGAGGACATACGAGGACGGAAGCTAGCGGAGGCAGCGTCCACATTAGGCCTAACCCTACACACCGACCCGGGGTACCCCACGCGAACTGGAACTCGGCGTACAGGGACACTTCTCCGGACTTAACTTTTTCAAAAAACGCTAGGCGAGTGGAGTGGACGAATACGGAGGAAACATTCGGTAGCGACCACTGTCTGATCAACGTAACGATCCTCACTAAACCCTTTACCAGACCGACGGGGCAGACTAGGATGCCGGACTGGGCAAAATTCAGAAAAGAATATAATGTTAGTTCTATCCAGGAGGAGGGATACCAAGCCTGGACCAAACAGCTGCTGAGCAGTCTCCGTTCGACGGAAACGCGGGTAAAGCTCTCTGAGGCGGTGACGGATGTGGACACCCACCTCCTCCACCTATGGGAAGCCAGACGCTTCATGGTTAAAAGATGGCGCAGGCAGAAACATAACCGCAAGCTAAAAACCCGGATCGCGGCGATAACAAAAGAGGCGGCAGAATACGCGGCGCAACTCGCGAACGCTAACTGGGTAGAGAGGTGCAATGCGCAATGCGGCAGCTAGGCAGATGTCTGGCAAAAACACATGGCGTCTCTTCCGAGCTCTCATAGATCTAAGCCAGACGCGCACGGAGTCGCAGAAGCGTGATTCCGTTCTCTCAACGGTAGGGTCGGCTTTAGTATGGATGGATGGATGGATGGATGGATGGATGGATGGATGGATGGATGGATGGATGGATGGATGGATGGATGGATGGATGGATGGATGGATGGATGGATGGATGGATGGATGGATGGATGGATGGATGGATGGATGGATGGATGGATGGATGGATGGATGGATGGATGGATGGATGGATGGATGGATGGATGGATGGATGGATGGATGGATGGATGAATGGATGGATGGATGGATGGATGGATGGATGGATGGATGGATGGATGGATGGATGGATGGATGGATGGACGGACGGACGGACGGACGGACGGATGGATGGATGGATGGATGGATGGATGGATGGATGGATGGATGGATGGATGGATGGATGGATGGATGGATGGATGGATGGATGGATGGATGGATGGATGGATGGATGGATGGATGGATGGATGGAATATAGGAGCGTCCCCTTTGAAACGTGGTAGTAGCAGTAGCTATCATGTTCATTTTTCTCTATATATCTTAATTATAGGGAGTAGCGGTAGAACATCCGCCTCGCATGCAAGAGGACCGGGGTTCAAATCCCGGTGCCGCGCAATTCTCCACCGGGTGACAAAAAAAAAATCCGCGTGTCGATGGAATTGCATACACAGGTTTGGGGTGCGACCTGATGCCGGTGAACACCTCCGGCAACGCACTCCCTCACCAGAACAGGAGTTGACCACCCTGCTGCAGCAATTGGCCGCAACCACCTATGATAAGCTCCATAAAACCCCGGCCCTCAGTCACCAGCGGCTGCGGAACAACTGACCACGGCGCGGGTCAGACCTGTGACGCAGCAGGGGGTGCTAGCAGTAGCTAGCACGACATTACTTTTTTCGGCGACTTCGCCTAATCATTTAATTGACCAGGCAAACAGAGCGCTTATAAGGCTTGAAGAATGGTCTGAACGAAACAAGTTAACAGTAAATGCCAATAAAACTAAAGCTATTCTCTTTCGTCCGAAAAATAGAAACGTGTTTATCAAAGAAGATATCAGATATAATAATTCAGTAGTAGATATCGTTAGCTCATTTAAAATACTTGGTGTCGTTTTCACAGAACAGATGTCATGGGACGCCCAGGTAGATTACATTGTACAAAAGTTGTCACGTGCTGTTGTCTTGACTAATATCAACAAACACACCTTCCCTACTCAAGTTAAAGTTCTTATATACAATGCACTGTTTCACTCGCACATAAAATATTGTCATTTGGTGTGGGGAATGACAACCCTAAGAAACATGCATAAAATACATCGACTGCAGAAAAAAACGTTAAGAATTATATCTAACGTTCCTTATGACCATCCATCTCTTCCACTTTTCCAGAAACATAACATAATGGCGATTCATGATATGTACCCTTATCACTTAGCTTTAGCCTACAAAAAGGAAATACGTAACAATGTCAGCTTTTTGAGAGAACTGGCTTGCCTGCAGAGAAAGGAAGTGCATTACCCTACTCGTAACTCAGACATATGGAGCGAATTTCAATGCCGCACAAATTATGGTGAGCAGATGATTCAATGTCGCCTTCCAAAATTGTTAAACTTACTGCATAAGCATGATTTTCAACTCGAACAGTCATCGAAAGATGACGTCAGAGTAGTTTTATCAGCGACTGAACCTGTTTGTCTTTGATATGCTATTTGAAGCCTTCAAAGTTATCTTGATGCACTACCTTTGTGACGGGAATTGATTGCGATTGTTTTCCTTTTGTGTAAAAACTCAATTTTTGAATGTTTTGCTGTCTTTTCTTCTTCTTTTCTGTGTGCGACAGTTTGACACTGCTATTATTATTACTGTCACTGCTGCATTTCTGACACTGCTATTATTACTAGTGCTATATGGAAAGAAACTGGTCCTTTTTTGTTGTTTTACTTTGCCTGATCATACTGCGATCTCGCTTTTCTTTTTTTGTTACCGACTCTCTGTTCATGTGCAATAAGGTGCTGGTTCTTATCAATTTTTTTATGCGCTATCATTGAACGCGATGTCTCGTCGAATGTACTTCTATTTATTTTATTTTACTGTTTTTTGTGGACGCTACACTGCTCTGCCTATGTATATTTACTTTGTATATTCTTTGGGGGGAGGGGGGGGGGGGCTCGTCAAGCCGATTGCTCGGCTTTTTCTCCCTGCCTCCCCCATCACTTTGATGGAAAATAAAGGTATTATTATTAATTTAAGAAAGCCTGGCTCCGCTGGACAGGCCGCCATTGGAAACTGACCCTGGCAACGTTTATTGCTAGAACTCTAGCTAGTGAAGCTAGTTTAGAAGTGCTGTTAGAGGAACTAGAGGGCATGAAATGGGATGTAATAGGGCTTAGTGAGGTTAGGAGGACGAATGAGGCATATACTGTACTGAAGGATGGGCATGTAATGTGTTATCGAGGTTTACCAGAGAGGCGACAACTAGGAGTAGGTTTCCTTATCAATAAATATATAGCGGGTAATATAGAAGAATTCTATAGTAATAGTGAGAGGGTTGCAGGCATCGTAATTAGGCTTAATAAGCGGTATAAACTGAAGGTTGTACAGGCCTATGCACCTACATGTAGTTATGATGACCAGGCAGTTGAAAGCTTCTATGAAGATGTAGAATCGGCAATGAGAAAAGTAAAGACGCAGTATACTGTACTAATGGGCGACTTCATTGCCAAGGTAGGGAAAAAACAGGCAGGCGACAAGGCAGTAGGTGACTATGGCATTGGTTCTAGGAATAGCAGGGGGGAGTTACTAGTTGAGTTTGCAGAGCGCAATAACTTACGAATTATGAATAACTTCTTCAGCAAACGGAAGAACCGAAAATGGACATGGAAAAGTCCTAACGGAGAGACTAAAAATGAAATCGACTTCATAATGTGTTCAACCCCCGCCATTGTGCAGGATGTAGAGGTAATCGGGAAAGTTCGATGTAGTGACCACAGGATGGTGAGGTCCCGAATTAGCCTAAATCTGAAGAAGGAACGCAACAGATTAGTAAGAAAAAAACCCATCAACGAATTAGCGGTGAGGGGGAGGGCAGAAGAGTTCAGGATCTCGCTACAGAATAGGTATTCAGCTCTAACTGAGGATGGCGACATTACCCTAGAGGCAAGGAACAATAATTTCAGACATATCATTACTGAGTGCGCGGTAGAAGTAGGCGGTAGGACAGTTAGAGAGGATACCGGCAAGCTGTCTAAGGAGACGAAAGATTTGATTAAGAAACGCCAGAGTATGAAAGCTTCCAATCCAACAGACCAGATCGAATTGGCCTAGATATCAAAGCTAATCAATAAGCGCAAGGTGGTCGATTTAAGGAAGTATAACATGGAGAAAATTGAGCATGCTGTAAAGAACGGGGGAAGCCTTAAAGCGGTAAAGAAGAAATTGGGCATAGGCAAAAACCAGACGTATGCGATAAGGGACAAGGCGGGCAATGTCATCACTAATATGGAAAAGATAGTCAAAGTAGCCGAGGCGTTCTATACAGATCTCTACAGTAGCCAAAGTAGTCAGGACCGTAATGAGATTGACGGAAGGGAAAAACAGTCAGAAGTTCCACCAGTGACGAAGGAGGAGGTCAAGAAAGCACTAGAAACTATGAAAAGGGGGAAATCAGCTGGAGAGGATCAGATAACTACAGATTTGCTCAAGGACGGGGGGGGGGGGGGGTATCGTGCTAGAAAAACTGGCCACCCTGTATACGCAGTGCCTGGTGTCATCAACGGTACCGGAACCATGGAAGAATGCAAACAATATCCTCATTCACAAGAAAGGGGACTCTAAAGACCTTAAAAATTACAGACCAATCAGCTTACTGTCTGTTACGTATAAGGTATTTACTAAGGTAATCGCTAATAGAATCAGGACAACCTTAGACTGCAATCAAGCAAAAGATCAAGCAGGGTTTCAGAAACGGTACTTTACTATTGATCATATCCATACCACCAATCAGGTGATAGAAAAATGCTCGGAATATAACCAACCCTTATACATAGCATTCATTGATTACGAAAAAGCATTTGACTCAGTTGAAACCTCGGCGGTGATGCAGGCATTGCGAAATCAGGGGGTAGACGAGCCGTACATGAATGTGCTGGAAGATATATATAGTGGCTGCACAGCAACCATAGTTCTGCATAAAGAAAGTAACAAAATTCCCATAAAGAAAGGTGTTAGGCAAGGAGATACAATCTCCCCAATACTATTCACAGCTTGTTCAGAGGAAGTATTCAGAGACTTGGAATGGGAGCAGTTAGGGATAAGAGTAGATGGAGAATACCTCAGTAATCTGCGATTTACTGATGACATTGCCTTGCTAAGCAACTCGTTGGATGAACAGCAAATAGACAGGAAAAGTAGAAAGGTAGGCTTGAAAATCAATATGCAGAAGACTAAGGTAATGTTCAACAGCCTCGGGAAGGAACAGCAGTTTACATTAGGTAGTGAAATACTGGAAGTAGTAGGCGAATATGTCTACTTAGGACAGGTAGTAACCGCAGATCCGGACCATGAAAAAGAAATAACCAGAAGAATAAGATTGGGATGGAGCGCATTTCGCAAGCACTCGCAGATTATGACTAGCAGCTTACCGGTATCGCTCAAGAGGAAAGTGTACAACAGTTGCATCTTGCCTGTACTCACCTATGGGGCTGAAACGTGGAGGCTAACCAAGAGAGCTCTACTTAAGTTGAGGACAACCCAGAGGGCTATGGAACGAAAAATGGTAGGGGTAACATTAAGAGATACAAAGCGTGCAGAGTGGGTCAGAGAAATAACTCAAGTTACCGACATTCTAGTAGAAATTAAGAAGAAGAAATGGACATGAGCAGGACATGTAGTGCGAAGAGAGGATAACCGATGGTCGCTGAGGGTAACAAACTGGATTCCAAGGGAAGGAAAGCGTAGCAGGGGGCGGCAGAAAGTTAGGCGGGCGGATGAGATTAAGAAGTTCGCAGGGGTCAAGTGGATGCAGCTAGCACAGAACCGGGTTAAGTGGAGAAATATAGGAGAGGCCTTCGTCCTGCAGTATAATCAGGCTCATGATGATGATCTTAATTATTGATTTAGAATGGTTAACTAAACCATCATTCTATTTATTAAATTTTTGTTCCTACATTACTAACATTATGTCACTTCTCTGCTTTTAAGCCACCAATCTTCCAGTCGTTTTTTGCTAGTTTCCACCGCCGGTTTATTCACCCGGCCACTGGTATCTCTAAACCCCAGAGCTTCAGGAACAGTGATTGCATCTGCATCAACTTCCGGACGGATACCATTACATTCGAGTATAATATGGTCAATTGTTTCACTGGAATTTCCACAGATAGCACATGCGTCATCTCCAATTATAAATTTCTTTTTGTAGCTGCGTATTCTAAGGCACCCTGATCTAGCTTCAAAAAGTAGGGCACTGCCTCTTGAGTTATCAAAGAAATCTTCCTTCCTGATCTGCATTTTCCACTTACGGTATAATTCCACACTGTTTCTTTTCCATCGAATTTATCCAATTTTCACCTACTGTGTTTTTCACCTGTTGCTTAATGCTCTTTATTTCTCCGTCCTTGTGACTAGCATACTTACTAGT
Organism: Amblyomma maculatum; assembly: GCF_055883805.1. Taxonomy (NCBI): domain Eukaryota; kingdom Metazoa; phylum Arthropoda; class Arachnida; order Ixodida; family Ixodidae; genus Amblyomma; species Amblyomma maculatum. Next base: position 23,262,111 of record NC_139350.1, on the reverse strand, counting down.
TAGTTTCCTAGTTCTTTTTCTCCATTGTGAGTCCACGCTTTTTAAGTACAGGTATTTAAATACTTTAGCTGCCCATCTGTTACTGTCCAATTTCCTCAGGCGTTCCTCATATAATATTTTACTCTGAGCTTCCCGTACTTCGAAAGATGTCCAGCCCATATCTCCCTGTACCTCCTCATTTGTAGTTTTGCCGTGGGCACCTAGTGCTAAACGTTCAACGGATATCTGATTTATTTCTAATGTTGACTGTACCTCTGATTTTAGGCATAAAACCGCATTTCCGAAAGTAAGTTCGGGCACCATAATTCCTTTCCAAATACCCCTCAAAACCTCATACCTATTGTATCCCCACAATGCCTTATGCTTCATTATCCCGGCATTCCTTCTCCCTTTAGCCTTCAGTGATTGCTCATGCTTTCCAATGTATGCCAATCCTTCGTTTACCCATACCCCCAGATATTTATATTCAGCTACTCTAGGTATTTCATGGCCTTGTATTTTAAGACCCTGATCAGTTAAGCCGTTGAAAATCATCAGCCCCGACTTAACTGCGCTGAAACTGAAGCCTAGAGCATCTCCTTCGTCTCCGCAATACTTAACTAGAGTTTGCAATTCTTCCAGACTCTCAGCTAGCAGCACAATATCGTCTGCATACATCAAACCGGGGAGGCGCTGCTCTACCGCCTTTCCACCTAATCTATATGACAGGTTAAAACCTATGTTACTGTCTTGTATCCTCCGTTCCAGGTTTATCAAATAAAGCATGAACAGCACCGGTGATAGAGGACAGCCTTGTCTTAGTCCTTTGCATACTTTGACATCCTCCGTACTTCTTATCCCTTCCCACGTAATTTCTACTTTGTTATCCCGGTATATTTCCTGTAGGAACTCTATTATCTCATAACCGATACCTTCTTCTTTTAATATGTTCCACAGGAGTTCCCGGCTTACGTTGTCGTACGCCCCGGTTATGTCCACGAAGGCCAAATAGAAAGGTCTATTTTCCACTCCAGATATTTCGATGCATTGGGTAAGCACGAACAGGCTGTTATATAAGCGCCTACCATTTCTAAAGCCGTTCTGAAGTTCTCCGAGTATCTTGTTACTTTCAACCCATGCTTGCACCTTTAATTTCACCGCCTGCATGGCTAACCTGTACATAACAGACGTTATGGTAATCGGCCTGTAGGATTTTATGTGCATCCTGTCTCCTTTCCCTTCATAAATCAAATTCATTTTACTCTGCTGCCAGCTGTTCGGAATTTGCTTATTCGTTAGGACTGTTTCCAGAGCTTTTAACAACGTTTCCTTACTTTTTGGACCGAGTTCATTAATCAGCTTGATCGGAATTCCATCTATTCCTGTAGATGTGTTTTTAGGAATTTTTTTTTTCTGCCTTTTTCCAGTTTAGATTGGTCAGTACTAAGCTGCTTTGTATTCTGCTACCTTGTGTTGCTTCCTGATTTGCGGAGATTGCCCTATCGTCGCTCTTAAATGACTCGGCTATAACTGATGTAATGTAGTTCACTGCGTTGTCTCCCTTTAAAATTTCCCTCGTTATCTTGAATCCGATCATGCTTTCTTTGATTCTTCTTCCCTAGCGAGCTTATATGGTTCCAGAATTTTCTTGCTCCGCCTCTAGAGGCATCGTGTATGTCAGCCATCCAACGATCGGTGGACTGCTTTATTTTACTTTGGACGAGGGCCGGTACCTCAAGTTTCTTTTGTCGATATGATTCCCATTTTTGATCGATTTCCTCTTGAGATATCTGTGCTTTCTTTGCCACTCGGTGTTCTCTTGAAGCAGCCCGTCGTTGTTCAATAGTTTCCCTGATTTCCTTATTCCACCAGCTCCGTGGCTTCCTCTTTCCATTCCAGCGGTTTGCTACTTTAACCTCCTGAATTTTCCTCCTTATGAGTAGCTCTACCTGTTCATAATCACATTCTTCCATGGGGCTTTTCTCTATTGCTTCCTCTATGTCTGCTGCTATCTGCGCTATTTGATCGTCGTTTAATTTTGCGGTTACGTTTTGTCTAAGTTCCATTTCTCTTTTCATCAAGGGCCCCATCTGCAGACTAATACGTTTATGGTAACTTCCCAGACTACATTCCCCTTCTTCGTCTATTTCCATTTTTGTGACGTTGCTATAAATTTCCTGCGACATTAGACAATAGTCAATGGTCGTCTGCCTGTTGAGGAATTCCCACGTGATTTGGCCTTCACATTTTGTTTCTCTATTTACTATATAACCAGTAGGGTCCTCTGGGCAGCGTCACCTGGCGACAGATAGCGGAAATATTAAAAAAAAATGAAGAAGAGCGCATTTAAAGCATACTTCGCTCGTTGCTTCAGTGGCGCAATGGATTGAACACTGCTTACCAGCAGACTGAGCGAATAAAACATTGGTTCGAATCCTTGATTTTTAAATTGCAAAGTTAAATTTAGCTAAAAAAACCTCGCCCGGGGTGTGTTCCCCTTTAGGTCGCATTATGTGATGTTATGTTTCTCAATAGCCGTAAAACCAGCCGTGAACAGAGCCATGAAGTGAGAGCATGACAACGCTGACACTATTCAATTACCTTCATCGCAACCATTTTCTGCCTTCAGTGAGTATATGTTACCTTTAGGTTTCGTTTATAGACACCTTTCCTAACAATCGCCGTTTAACCCTCTGAGAAGCAACCACTGAAGAGAAAAGTTGCGGGACCCTACCGTTGAGGAGGCGAAATTACGCGTCGCAGAAACACCTACAGAGAGCAATACATGCATTTCAAGGAAATGCGGCCCACCTAGCGCTGAAGCTCCGCGACCAGTACTTGAGCACGACCCAAGACCCAAGGGGAGAAGCTTACAGGTACAGTGGAGACGAAAGTGTTAAGCTAGGTGAACCTTTGAAACTATACGAGCTCAAGGCAGCCCTAGCGAGAATGAAACGCTGGACCGCGCCAGGAAGGGATGGGATCACGGTAAAACTCCTAGCAAACCTACCAGAGCAAGCGTACCAATAACTTCTAGAAGACTTCAATTCGATCTGGACGGACGAAGTTCCTCTTCCCACCGAATAGAAGACGGCACTCATAACTTTCAACCCAAAGGCAGGCAAAGCCATAGATACGGACAACTTCAGGCCCATTTCTCTCACGTCGTGCGTGGGCAAATTGATGGAAACAATGGTCAGAGACAGACTTTCCGAGTATCTTGAAAATAAGCGAGTCTTCGCCGACTCGATGTATGGCTTCAGGCCAAATAAATCGGCTCAGGACGTTCTGCTACAGCTTAGAAGAGAAATATTAAATCCGATAGAACATCTGAACGGGGATAAGATAGTGCTGGCCCTAGATCTGAAGGGAGCCTTCGATAATGCGACGCCCGAGGCCATCCTGACATACCTTTCGAAGACGGGGTGTGGAAAGAACGCGTTCGAGTATATAAAACGCTTCCTATCAGACAGACAAGCCTACGTGAGGATCCAGAACACAGACCACGGTCCCTTACTATTAGGCACGAGAGGTACACCACAGGGAGCGGTACTATCCCCGCTGCTTTTCAATATGGCAATGAAAAATCTCCCGGCCCACCTGGAGAAAGTCTCGGGTGTGCAGTACGCGCTGTACGCGGACGACATCTCCATATGGGCCACGCGGGGCTCTCTCGGAGAAATGGAGGCCAGCTTGCAGGAGGCAGCCACCGCTGTGAATGAGTACGCGAAAAAATGCGGCCTTCAGTGCTCACCAAAAAGAAATCCGAATTCGTCCATATTCGTCCCTCCTTAAAATGCACAGACAAGACAGAATTGCGACTTGGATCAGAACCAATACTCGAGAGAAAGAGGAAATTAGAGTACTGTGCCTTTTCATTCACCAGCGTAAGCTAGCGACGACCACGCTCGACAAGCTAAAAAAGGTGGGAGACCATGTGGGCCGAATGGTTCGCAGAGTCTCAAACAAGAAAGGGGGTCTGAGAATCAAAGAGTCTCCACGACTGGCCAATGCCTTTGTAACAAACAGAATCCTGCACTCGACCCCCTGTGTCCACCTAAAGAAACACGACGAGAACATCCTCGAGGTGATCACGCGCAAAATAGCGAAGAAGGCCCTCGACCTCCCTACAACCACGTCGAACCTGAGACTCCAAGGTCTGGGCATGACGAACTCGTTCGAGGAGCTGAGAGAAGCGAACCTCACGAGCCAATGCACGCGACTATGGCAGACACCGTCGGGGCGTCGCCTATTAACCCGTCTACACATACAACACACGACTGTAACCGAGGAAAGAGTAAGGCTTCCCCAGGAGTGGTGATACCCCATGCACGTAAAACCACTCCCCACTAATATGTCCAAGGACGACCACCACGGTAGGCGCATGGCCAGGGCAGAGGCCTTAGCTCATCACTACGAAGGGAAACCCGGAGTGTACTATGCGGAAGCGTCCGGCCCGCACCAAGGCGGGTGGTACACGGCGGTAGTGATCCACGAGTCCAAAACGGTAAACGGGCTTACATTTAAATCCCGAAGCGTAACACAGGCTGAGGAGGTCGCCATCGCGTTAGCAGCAACGCACTCTCATTCTAAAAGAATCATAACGGACTCGCGAGCGGCGTGTAGGAACTTTTTCAGCAGGGCTGTGTCCCGTACCTGGCCTACCGGCTACTAAAACACAGCTCGGACCTGGCCTACCGACTACTGCAAAACAGCTCGTACGTGGAAAGTCCATCCCGCCGCTTCATTGTCTGGGCTCCGGCCCATTCTGGGCTAGGAGGAAACGAGGCAGCAGATGTCGCCACCCGTGCGCTTTCTAATCGGGCTACCTCGTCTCCTTCCTCCTCAGAAGAATTCACACCAGCCTACACTTTCAGAGAAATTACGCAGCTGTACCACAACAGACACAATATTTACCCCCACCCGTGTAAAGGGATAACAAGAGCGGAGGAACGCGTCTTTCTTCGCCTCCTCACGAATGCCATGATGTGCCCGGTGTCACTTAAACACTTTGACAGTGCCTACTCCGGGGAGTGCCCGCACTGCGGGGAAATGTCCTCGGACCTTTTCCACATGGTGTGGGCGTGCCCCTCCAACGCTGCCTTTTCAGCTAACCAAAACACCACCCGGGAGGACTGGGAGGCGAAACTACTCGTCTGCTCCGACCTGAAGGCCCAAAAGGCCTTGGTCAAACGAGCAATGGCAGCAGCGGAAGCCACTGGAGTCCCGTACTACGGACTCCACCAAGTGTTTGTGAGGGGAAGGGCACTAAGCCTGACCCCAGAGCAACCTTCATGTAACTCTATATTTTATTAAACGTTTTCACCACCACCATCGTCGACAGGTGCCGCATAGATAGCAGGTCTTTGGAATCGGACATCATGGCATTCAAACCCGCTTGCCTACATTAACTAGTACGGAAGGATCGGCGCGGTCACTTTGCCGTTTATAACAAGAATGAACATGGTAGAAAAATGTAGGAGGAGTTCTTCCACCACTATCAGATGCACCTAGGTAAGTATTGCAGGCACCGAGTTCTGACCCGTTGCGCTCAGCTAGATTCCCTTTTGAAGCGACGCTAACAAGAGCACCGATTAATTATAAAGGAAAAAAGAATCAGTAATTTGAAATGCGTCGTTTTGAAGGAAAAAATTTCCAAGCAATATCAGATTCGTTCGAGGACGCACTTGAAAAAAAATAAAATAAAAAACAAAACATTATGCAACGCCAACTAGGCCGACCGACCTGCGCGCATGTGCGCGTCGCTGGACTCGAAATTCCTCTATTTATCTGGAAACAGACGCACTAGAAGCGTCTCCGGCATACAGAACCGCGTCGTAGTGGTCCCCATTTACATTCCCAAGTAATATCATGTTCGTTCGTGGACGCACTTGAAAAATAACATTATGCAACCTCAACTAGGCCGGCCGACCTGCCAGCATGGCGTGTGGCGCTGGACTCGAAATTCCTCTATTTACTGCTGGAAACAGAGACGTTCTTAGCAGAACGAGCTTAAAAAGCGCGAGGATCAAGTTGACACAGCTGAGTTGATCATATGTTGTTGCGTATGAAGGAAGAATGAAAAGAAAATGCACGGGCCAGCTACTGGCTTTGTAGCTAAGCCATCTCCACTGCCTCGTGAGGACAGAAGAGAATTAATAGGGTGCAGTGGTAAGACGCGCCCGACTACTGTGCCGGAGTGCCCGGTTTCTACCTCGGCGGCTGCGTTTCGATGGAGGCGAAACGAAGAGGCGTCCGTGCGCTGTGCGATGTGAGCGCAGGTTAAACATCCCCAGTTGGTCGAAATTACTTCGTAGCCCTCCACTACGGCTTCTCTTTCTCTCTTTCCACTTTCACTCCCATCCTCCTCCCTCCCTCTAAGGGGCGGGTCAGGTGTCCACAGAAACAAGTGTGACAGATACTTTTTTTTTTATTTAAGCATACTGTAAGCCTTGCTAGGCTCTTACAGGAGTTGGTGAACTAATGGGACCGTTATACAAATTGAAAAACATCAGAAACACACAAAAAATAGAAAACATACGCACTGCAACACTATAGGTTGCAGTGCGTATGTTTTCTATTTTTTGCGTGTTTCTGATATTTTTCAATTTGTATAATGGTCCCATTAGCTCACCAACTCCTGTAAGAGCCTAACAAAAAAAAAAAAAACAATAGATAGAGAAAAAGAAACCTAATAACTGACATTGATTATAGTAAATAGAAATATACACAAAATAAACAACCAAAACAATTTGTCGCATATGAAGCACTGAAAAAACCGCGAAGCCTCACAATAAAAGAGCAAGTTATACAATAGGTACTAATAAGATAAAATACTAAACTGAAAACTCGCAGTGAATAACGAAATACATTTTAGAAACGATTTTTTGTTTACACCATTCGCTTCTCAAAATATGACTCGACGTTTTTAAGAAAAATATCAAGGCAGATATTGCCCATAAATTCAGGTGGCAGCCTATTCCATTCTTCAATAGCTAAAGAAAAAAATGAAAATTTTTACGCGTCGCATCGAGCTGGGATGGGTCTAACGCACATCCAATGATTTAACCTCTTCGAACGATGATATGATGCCTTGATGTGCTTAACTGTATCAATTTTGATTCCACCGTTATAAAGAATTAAAGTATAGAAATTTCATGGAAGCTACGCGCCGCCGACAAGAAAGGGTAGGAATACCCGCTTTAGCTCTCATGGATGATACACTATCGTGGCGTGAGTAGCTGGAGAAAATAAAACGAAGAGCCTTATTTTGAATCTTTTCTCATTTTCGGCTGAGGTATGATTGATGAGGGCTCCAAATAACGCTACCGTACTCAATGATGGGCCATATGAGGGTATTAGCCGGTTAGCTTTACATGAGGAGGAGCTCCTGACAGTTTTTTACGAAGAAATCCGATACTGCGTCTCTCCCTTCCTGTGAACCAAAATAGTTAAAAAAAAAAAGAAAAAGGGGAGAAAGACGCGCGTCGGCAACCGCCGTCGTCCAACACCGAGACGGCAGGGGGTGCAATGACGCCCTACAACAGCAGATAAAGATATGATGGCAGACTAGCCGTTCGTTAGTTCGTTCGTGGACGCACTTGAAAAAAAAAAAAGTTATGCAACGCCAACTAGGCCGGCCGACCTGCGCGCACGGCGGGTGGCGCTGGACTCGAAATTCCTCTATTTACTGCTGGAAACAGACGCATCAGAAGCGTCTCCGGCATACAGAACCGCTTCGTAGACGTCCCCATTTACATTCCCAAGCAATATCAAGTTCGTTCGTGGACGCACTTGAAAAAAAAAGTTATGCAACGCCAACTAGGCCGGCCGACCTGCGAGCATGGCGTGTGGCGCTGGACTCGAAATTCCTCTATTTACTGCTTGAAACAGACGCATCAGAAGCGTCTCCGGCATACACAACCGCGTCGTAGAGGTCCCAGTTACATTTCCAAGCAATATCAAATTCGTTCGTGTAGGCACGTAAAAAAAAAAATTATGCAACTCCAACTACTGAAGCCTCATAATACTTGAAGACATTTTTCCTTCAAAGCGACGTCTTTCAAATTACTGATTCTTTCTCCGTTAATAATTAACTGGAGCTCTTGTTAGCGTCGCTTGAATAGGGAATCTAGCTGAGCGCAACGGGTCAAAACTCGGTCCCTGCAGTGCTTATCCAGGTGCATCTGACAGTGGTGGAAGAATTCCTCCTACGTTTTTCTACCATGTTTGTTCTTGTTATAAACGGCAGAATGACCGCGCCCATTCTTCCGTACTAGGAAGGTGGGCAAGTGGGTTTGAATGTCATGATGTCCGATTCCAAAGACCTGCTATCTATGCGGCACCTGGCGGCGAAACCATGCAACGAGCCATAGCAACGAGCAAAAGAGGGAGCAAACTCCTCGAATAAAAAGAAAAAAAAGAGGTTCAGCAGCAGGCGTTCCTCGCTCTCGGTATGAAAACAAACCAGCTAGCACAGTGCTCGTAGCACCACAAACAACGGGAAACCGATTTTGCAGTTTTCCACAAGCCCTGCAGGGGTGGTGCAGTGGTAAGACGCCCGACTACTGTGCCGGAGTTCCCGGGTTTGAACCCGACCGCGGCGGCTGCGTTTCGATGGAGGCGAAACGAAGTGGCGTCCGTGTGCTGTGCGATGTCAACGCACGTTAAAGATCCCCAGGTGGTCGAAATTACTCCGTAGCCCTCCGCTACGGCCCCTCTTTCTCTCTTTCCACTTTCATTCCCACCCTCCTTCCTTCCCTTACGGCGCGGTTCGGGTGTCCACAGAGCAAGTGTGACAACTGCGCCTTTCCCTTCCTGTGAACCAATTATTATTACTAATAATAATATTAATATTATTATTATTATTACTATTATTATTTTCCACAATGCGTGTCAGCACAGTGGCACATCGTTTCATGTATTTCCTCCGTGCTCTAGCAATCGACGCCAGAGAATCGATGCATTTCCAATCTCCGCGGAACGCACAATAAGTGCCGTCGACAATTTATATATCCTCATCAGTCTTTGTTGTACGATTCCTTTCCTGGCATCAACATATGCTTTCCATAGGAACGGAACACCTACGGATAAGGACGAGTAAATAATACATTCTACGCAGATCGACTTATCGCGTCGCAAACATAAGGCGATCAGTGCACGAGAACGGTCGGGTGTGGTTATTGATCCTGGCCCTACGGGGTTGGGACTGGTAGGCATAGCTCCACGACCCTCAGTAGGTGGTGGGTATAGGTCACTGCCGCTTGCGGAGGGGCTAGCCTGCCACCATATTTTTATCTGTTGTAGGGCGTCATTGCACCCGCTGCCGTTTCGGCGGTGGACGATGGCTTTCGCGACGCACGTCTTTCTTCCCTTTTTCTTTTCTATTTTCTCTTCTGTCCGCACGAGGCAGCGGAAGTGGCTCAGTTCGTTTCGATGGAGGCGAAACGAAGAGGCGTCCGTGTGCTGTGCGATGTCAGCGCACGTTAAAGATCCCCAGGTGGTCGATATTACTCAATAGCCCTCCACTACGGCTCCTCTTTCTCTCTTTCCACTTTCAGTCTCATCTGCCTCCTGTCCCTTACGGCTCGGTTGAGGTGTCCACAGAAAAGAAGTGAGACAGTTACCGCGCCTTTCCCTTCCTATACATCAATCAGGTGGCTCAGCTAGAGAGCCAGCAGCAATTTCTTTTCATTCTTCCTTCAGGCACAACAACAACCAATGATCAACTCTTTGCTGTGACAACTTGATGTGTGCGCTTTTTAAGCTCGTTCTGCTAAGAACCTCATCATCAAATGCGCGTAAGGGAGGAGTTTACGACGATCGGCTGAAATCTTCTGATTCTTCGCCGCGTCAAGCAGGCGTCTCGAGATCTGCAGGCCATGCAGCGCGTGACACTGCGCTTGATCTTGGACGGCGCACGCTACGAGAATTGGGCCCGTTGCGTGATCGTTCGCCATGCGGCCGCTCACTTTCCGCGTCGCAGCTTACCACACTTGAATAAGATCCCTGAATCGGTATAGTTTTGTCGGCGACAGCTGTGTGACGACTACCGTGATGAAACGATCAAGCCGCTCGGCATGTTTTTTGTTTGATTGTTTGTTTTTTAAAGTGAATTTTTAAGTAAACGGTAATTCGCCAAAAGCAAAGCCCGCTTGCAGGGTGCTCATTTGGTTAAGTGCTCGCATGCCTATCACACCTCGCCTAATACCGAAGCAGCAGTGAATGTAGTTTTACATACATATACATACACACATCGGATGCAGAATTAGCTTTATATTAATCAAACAATCAAGGGGTCGTTTAATTAACTTAAAAAGACATTGAAATCAACAGCTTAGTCAGTGATCAAAATGCAACTTAGATGAGCTCATCTTTGGAACTCAAGTTCCTAATGGCCCTTGATACATCTTGCCCCGTTTAGTTCCAGGATTTTCCATAAATGTGATATATGTCGAAGTAAAAGTGAAGTGAACATTGCACATAAGAAAAGGATATCAAGAGAACAAATCAAAGATTTTTCAGATATATCCGCACATCACCTCGTCAACTGAAGCATAAATAATCGCCGTGAATAAACGAAAGTGAATGCAGATAGACGATACAAAACAGATGCTCACAACCTTCCTTTCACATACGTAGAGTGTGCTTTCTTGGACACCTGGCAATAAATTGCAAGAAATGATTTGTGGCTGCTCGAAAGTCCGACTTATAAAACAGCTGTCAAGTGGAGCTTTATCAGCTGTACGAGCAAGCTAACGCACTTATTAGGTTTTCGTGTTTGATGACACGTTATTAAAGGTGATGGCTTTCTCCACAGAAGCGAATATTTACGTAATTGCACAGCTTCTTGAATGTTTTTCTGCATATGCAGTGCACGAGAGTATTCCAAGTGTGCATAAGTACTCACTAGAATGAGGGGAAGGTGTATACACAGAATCAAAAAAACCAAACATGGGTTGAGCCTGAGCCTCAGTTCACAAGCAAACATTCCAACAAGAGGATCAGTCTTCACTTGGACAAAGAGAAGTCTTCTTGTTGAAATGTTTGCTTGTGAACTGAGGCGCCTTCTCAAATCTTGTTTTTCTTTGCAACTAGATGTCCAATGCTTTCATTTGTCACTTTTCTAATGCTCTATTTTCACACTGCTAAACACAAGCAGTAATTTCTGTGTGCCTCCTGCACCTGATATCAGATTGCCTGTTCTCTTTAAAGCAAAGGATTTTCAAAATTTAAACCCAGCTGCACATTTTGTTGCATCCTGCTAAGCGCTAAATAAGCCACACACTCTCAACAACAAGTTAGCTCTGAAAGGTGTCACAATTAAACTGCTTTCAGTGAACTTGCACACTTGTGTTAAGAAAGTATTATTCCATCAATGTCTAAATAGAAGCGACATACTGTAAATGACAACGTGTCTAAGCCCGACATATAGTTTTCTTGAAACATATTGCTTTCAGCACCTTTCTCACTTTTTCAGTTTACATCTTTTGAAGCTAAGTAGGCAACAGCAGCAAGCGTAGCATTGTTTGAGTTGCGTGAAACGATAAATGAGCATCAGGTAAGGAAAGAACATGAGATATGGCAGCTATGTGTCATAAAGCACAAGTACATATTATTAGTTGCTCTACAGTGCAGCTTACATGAAAGGCAAAACTACTTACCACATACAGACAAGGTAATTAGCACAGACCTTGGCTGGAACATAGTGTTTCCACAGTCACTGAAGCCCCACTTTATGCTTTCACTTGAGGTTGACACATGAGTATTATCTATCAATGTTTAATTTTTAGAGTAGTGTTTTCATTCTACAACTTCGGCATTGCTACGATCAGCTTGCAGTGAGCAGGAACAGTGTTGTTTTCTCATAGGAACGCTAACTCAGACATTATACATGAATTATTTTTATTACAAACCAGGGAATGATAAACTAGTTTTCTCCATGACAGCTTTGCTCTGTTCTTTTTTGTCATAATCTTTGAACAGCTATGACAAACACATAAAGTGGCTCTGCCCTCACTTTAAGCAAGGAGCACAGTGCCATTCAGCGTCAAAGATGCTATTTTCTCTTCAACAAACATTAGAATACATATCAGTCGTGCAGTTAGACACGGAAGACCAGGAAGCATACTTGTCACAAACCCCCGCCTTTACGGTCAAAAGAGGTGCGGGATCCCCTTCACGATTACCCGCCGTTCCTCTATGAGGGTTGTGAACACATTTAAAAGTTAGGCCGGTCACCCCGTGAAACACGTGTGTCGGTGTGTGATTGAGGAATAAGTACAAATAGGTCACTTTCTTTTACAAACAATTGAAGGTTTATAAATAGCAGACCAAAATTACACTGATAATAATAGAGTACAATGAAAGAGAATACAACGCCACGACAATATATTGATAAAGACGAAGAAATAAATGATAAGAGAAAAAAAAATAACCCGACAATGAACAAAACACTGTGATAAAAAATATGAAGACTATAAAGATAATAAAGCAGGTATTTCAGATATTATAAGTATGAGCAAAAGTTACATAAGAACACAGCGTAAAATACTACTAAGTCAGGTCAAAAGTTAACAAAGCGAAAATTATGTTCGATTGAACAACAGTCCGTGGCGAATGAAATTCTCACGTCTTTCTTGTTTGCTGAGGCGTCGAAGGCTGTGTTGCTCGGTAGCGGCGGCCGTACAGGTGCAGAGGACGATGCGTCGATCACGGGCCCGAAGAAACACAATACGCTTTCGGAGCACCGCGGAGTGGCCGGAAGTTTGAATCTTCCCAAACGCACTGGTGAGGGCGTGCTGCTGTCGGTTATTTTATACCCTCGGCCGACTATGCAGCAGCCGCGTCAAGGACAGGCGGTCGCTGCCCCATCGGCTTGTCGAATCTTGTCCAGAGGAGCGACGGAGTCCCGTGAATTTCGCTCTATATTCCAGCCATAAGCTCCCGCATCTTCCGCTGTATAATAGGTGAAGCAGCTTGTGACACTGCCCCCCACTGAAGAATATTGCCTCGGAATATTCTAGAACTCCACAAGCGCCGAGAACGATGTTATTACGCCCCTATAGAGGGGTGCAGTAGATTGGGTCCGTTCAGTGCACTGAAGATCGTTCGTCACTCACTACCGTTCATGACGCGCACCATATACGCACTGATCTGAACCCGCGCACACCACAACACTGTAGTTCTTCAGTCATGTCTTGCGCACATGTCACAAGTCACGGATCACTGATAAAAATCAAGTGCACATATATACAGGCACATCGTGTACGATTTTCATTACACAATCAACACAATGCAGCTATGCAGTAGTGCAAGCTTAACAACTATTCCAGCCGGCTCATGTAATCTGCTCCCACGTTCTCGCTGCCTTTAATATACTCGACACGGAAGTTGTATTCCTGAAGCTTAATACTCCAGCGAAGAACGCGGCTGTTTGCAGATTTTGTTTCTTTTATGAACTTCAAAGGCTGGTGATCCGTCTGAACGAGAAACCTTCTCCCGTAGAGGAAGACTTGAAATTTCTCGATTCCCCAAACGAGCGCTAAAGCCTCTTTCTCAGTGGTTGAATAGGCTACCTCTCGAGGGAGCAACTTGCGGCTCGCATAGGCAACTGGGTGCAGGATTCCGTCATGCGATTGAAGCAGAACGGCTCCAACACCTCTATCAGAAGCATCTGTTCGCAGGACGAATTCCCGGTCAAAATCTGGCAATTTCAGAATTGGTGCCTCAGCCAGTTTTTCCTGCAAGTTCTTGAAAGCCCGTTCTTGCTCGGGGCCCCAGCTCACGACTGAAGGTTGACCTTTCCGTGTTAGATCTGACAGAGGACAGGTTAGGTCAGCATAGTTCGGGATGAAATCACGGTAGTAACCCGTGAGTCCTAAGAAGGATCGGACCTGCTTCTTTGTTGTCGGCCGTGAAGCTTCTTGTATCTTCTGTAGGGTCTTGGTGAGGGGTGACAATTCTCCGGACGCAATTTGGTGGCCCAGGAATGCGACGGTTTCCATTCCGATCTCGCATTTCAGCGGTTTGATGGTGAGACCAGCCGCTTCAATTCGAGCAAAGACCTCGTACAATGTTTGGAGATGCTGTTCCCATGTCGCACTGGCAATGAGAACATCGTCGAAGTAGTACGCCACGTCGGGAATATCGGCCAAGATGTTCCGCATCAGCTTCGTAAAAATGGCTGGCGCCGTCTTAATACCGAAGGGCATATATCGGAATTGAAAGAGCCCCGTGCCAACCGTGAAAGCAGTCATCGCCTTTGAATCGGGTGACAACGGTACTTGCCAATATCCCTTGGATAAGTCCAGCTTGGAAAAGAATTTCTTGCGGCCTACCGAGGCGATAAGGTCGTCCGCACGTGGTAAGGGCTCGGCGTCGTCTGCGATGACTTCGTTTAACTTCCGAAAGTCAATGCATAGCCGATGCGTCCCGTCGGGCTTGCGTACGGCGATCACAGGGGAATTGTAGGGCGACTCCGATGGCTCAATGATGCCTAATCGGAGCAAGTCGTCCACTTCTGATGCAATTGCCTGTCTCAAAGCGTACGGTAGCGGATATTGTTTTACATTTATCGGCCGGTCGCTCTGTAACTTCAGTTGGCACTCGATTAGCGTGGTCTTTCCCGGAAGGTCCGAAAATATACCTTCGTACTGTTGCAGAAGTTTCTTGGCTTCATTCTGCTGTACGTGGCTCAATCTCTCGGAAATGTGTACATCCCCGATAGACTGTGTCTGGGAGGGCTTAGGAAGCTCAATCTCTCCCGCGTCTGTGTCTTCTTCTGCCGATATTACTGCACCGACAGCTGCAACAATGGTGTCGTCTTTCCTTTGCTGGTATCTCTTCAGCATATTGATGTGGAATATTTTTGTGGCATGGCCCAAATCCACTTCATAGTCCACATCGCCCCTGCGGCTGATGACCGAAAAGGGACCCTTCCATTGCATGAGCAGCTTATTGTGCTCTGTGGGAAGAAGAATAAGAACCTTCTCTCCCGGTTTGAGTGAGCGTTTGCGGCTCTTGATGTTGTAGTAGCGGCTGTAACGCTCTCCTGCGCGCTCTAGCTCTTCGTGGGCAAGTTTACAGGTATTTTCCAGTCTGTCCCGTAGAGCAAGCACATACTCGTACGTCGTTCGCAACTCGTTAGGGATGGTTGCATTCGTCCAAAGCTCTCTTAGTACAGCCAGGGGTCCACGCACATTTCGCCCATATAACAGTTCGAATGGGGAAAAGCCGAGGCTTTCTTGGGGCACTTCCCTGTATGCAAACAAAAGTGGAGCCAGGTAGCGATCCCAATCGGTTGGTCTCTCTTGACACATGCGCTTGAGCATTTGTTTAAGCGTGCCGTTAAACCGTTCGACTAGGCCGTTCGCTATCGGGTGGTAGGGAGAGGTATGCAGCTGTTTTACTGACAACAGACGGCTAACCTCCTTCATTACTTCGGACGTAAAATTCGTGCCCCTGTCACTGAGGACCTCTCTGGGCACTCCTACACGGGAAAACATTTCGACAAGTGCTTCGGCTACCCTTTCGGTCTCGACGCTAGGAAGTGCGACTGCATCAGGGTACCGAGTGGCATAGTCCACCATGGTCAGGATGTACCGATTGCCTTGAGCGGACTTCGGGTTGAGTGGACCAACGATGTCGATCGCCACCCTCTGAAACGGTGTCTCAATGACGGGCACTCGAACCAAAGGCGCTCGTGTGGTGTGACCCTTCGGAGTTGTGCGTTGGCACAGATCGCAAGAAGCAACGAACCGCTTAGCGTCAGCCTGCATTGCTGGCCAGAGTCTGAAGCTTCAGTAGGGTTTTCTTCGCGCCTTGGTGGCCTCCCATCAACCCATCATGTGCCAGCTTGAGAATAGCTGATCTGTACTTTTGGGGCACAACAACTTGAGTGTACTCCCCGCCCGACTCGGCGACGTATTTCCTTTGAAGGACGCCGTTAGCAATGAAAAACTGGTGGCTACCCTTTCCTTTCTTCGCTTGCGGCGGGCCTATGCGATCGAAACACGAGCGTAGGGTCGCGTCATTCTCTTGCTCTTGAACCAACTCTTCGCGGCATACACTAGGGAGGCCTTGCATGACTTTAAGCTTTTTCAGCGTTTTATCCTTGCACGCCTGCGCTCTAGTCACTACCGGACAAGCTTCAGCGGCATCCGAAATGGGTGCGGGGCTCTCGGTGTCAGGCGCTAGCTCTTCAACTTTTACTGCAGTGGACTTCGTAGTCTCGCTTTCTGTTGTCTTGTGCCAGTTCGGATCGGGGTCGTCTGCTGGCCTAGCACCTTCCACATTTCCCAGCACCAAATCGTACAAGGGATTCTCCATACACTTAGCGAGAAGTCGTCCCTGAAAGTACGGGGTGTCGACATCGACCCAAGCTTCTGGGAGCATTAGGACTGAGCGGTCAAGTAGGTAAACTGGAGACTTCGTATCGGTGATATCTTCTTTCCGTACTAAGTCCTTTCTTACCACCACCGTGTTGCAGCCTGTGTCTCTCAGGACTCGGACTGTCTGGCCTCCGATCAAGCCGGCTACGACAGGTAAGCATTCCCTGAGGGCGCATTCTTTACTGGTGAACCCAGCGTTGATGACGGGGATCTTCCCTCCATCCTTAAGTTCGAGGTATCCGTTCTCAACACATACTGCAGCGGACTCCCGATTTTCTTCTCTCTGTTTCGGGGCCCCATTTGCCCAGCATCTCCAGCTTGGATGACCTGGTTTTCCGCATTTGTGGCATTTCTTGGGCGGTCCCGATCCGTTGGATGGGGCGGCCCGGCAATTTTCGGGACGGTGTCCCGTGCGTGAACAAATAAAACATTTCTTTTCATCGCTGCTCTTCGCATCCGATGATTGAAGCAAAGTTTCCTTTCTCTCGGTCGTCTTGGAGATGGCGTTTTCTGCCTTATTCTTCGGGGTGCTTCGCTTTCCGAAGTTTGACCAGCCATGGGCCTCCACATACTTTTCTGCCCTTGCTACTGTTTCAGAGAAGGATGTGTCCTTCTTTTCTTTCAAAAACATTTGTAGCGGAGTGGCGCAGTTAGAAAGGAACTGTTCCTTTAGAATCAGGTCAAAGAGATCTGCGTACTCTTTCTTTGTGTCCGACAGCTCTATCCATCTGTCTAGGAAGTTCTGAAGACGCGTCACGAACTGTGAACACGTTTCCTCGTTCCGGGGACTAGCAGACCTGAATTTGAGATCTGCGTACTCTTTCTTTGTGTCCGACAGCTCTATCCATCTGTCTAGGAAGTTCTGAAGACGCGTCACGAACTGTGAACACGTTTCCTCGTTCCGGGGACTAGCAGACCTGAATTTTTCTCTGAACCCTTCCTCTGTCATACGGAAGCGAATCATGAGTGCCTGCCGGAGCTTGTTGTAGTCCAAGCACTCGGACGCAGACATGCGACTAAAAACGCTGAGCGCTTCGCCGCTTAAACATAGACTAAGGGCTGTAGCCCACTGGTCGCGAGGCCAATTCTGACTCTCAGCGACGCGCTCGAAACGCATGAGGTAAGCGTCAAGGTCGTCCCTGCCCTCATTAAAAACCGGCATCAGCTTGTGCGGGCTTATGCGTTCGGGCCGAGCAGCTTGACTCTCCCCCGTTTCTGACCTTGTCTCTCCGGTGCTGTTAGCGTCAGTTGCCGGATTATTAGATAGGTCTCGTCGGAGCATCAGTAACTCCTTTTCTTTTTCCATCTCCGCTATCCGGAGTTGGGCTTTCTGCGACTCTATTTCCTTTTCTTTCTCCATCTCCACCATCCGGAGTTTAGATTCTAGTTCTGCCTCCTCTTTCCGCCGCGTACGTTCCTCATTGCGTTCTTCTCTGCGACGAGCTCGCTCCTGATCTACCCATTTGAGCAGCTCTTGACCCTCAAAGCCAAAAGTTCGGCCATACTCAACAAGTCGTTCTAACTCTGCATCAGCCATGTTAGGTGGAAAGCGTTATGCAGTGCTAGGATACAACACTAAAAAAATTGCACCTACTCCTCTCTCCCTCACCGACACTAGGTTGACCAGTCCTGTCGCGGACGCCAATTATGTCACAAACCCCCGCCTTTACGGTCAAAAGAGGTGCGGGATCCCCTTCACGATTACCCGTCGTTCCTCTATGAGGGTTGTGAACACATTTAAAAGTTAGGCCGGTCAACCCGTGAAGCACGTGTGTCGGTGTGTGATTGAGGAATAAGTACAAATAGGTCACTTTCTTTTACAAACAATTGAAGGTTTATAAATAGCAGACCAAAATTACACTGATAATAATAGAGTACAAAGAAAGAGAATACAACGCCACGACAAGATATTGATAAAGACGAAGAAATAAATGATAAGAGAAAAAAAAATAACCCGACAATGAACAAAACACTGTGATAAAAAATATGAAGACTATAAAGATAATAAAGCAGGTATTTCAGATATTATAAGTATGAGCAAAAGTTACATAAGAACACAGCGTAAAATACTACTAAGTCAGGTCAAAAGTTAACAAAGCGAAAATAATGTTCGATCGAACAACAGTCCGTGGCGAATGAAATTCTCACGTCTTTCTTGTTTGCTGAGGCGTCGAAGGCTGTGTTGCTCGGTAGCGGCGGCCGTACAGGTGCAGAGGACGATGCGTCGATCGCGGGCCCGAAGAAACACAATACGCTTTCGGAGCACCGCGGAGTGGCCGGAAGTTTGAATCTTCCCAAACGCACTGGTGAGGGCGTGCTGCTGTCGGTTATTTTATACCCTCGGCCGACTATGCAGCAGCCGCGTCAAGGACAGGCGGTCGCTGCCCCATCGGCTTGTCGAATCTTGTCCAGAGGAGCGACGGAGTCCCGTGAATTTCGCTCTATATTCCAGCCATAAGCTCCCGCATCTTCCGCTGTATAATAGGTGAAGCAGCTTGTGACAATACTACTAGAGCATATTTAGAGTATAATATATAGTATTCAGAGTATAACTGGAAGGACCAAAAATAAATTGATAAATATAACTTCTTCCCACTACTTAACTGGTTAGGGCATAAGCACCTAAATGGTTACAACCTAACCATGACTAAGCATGGAGTTCAAGCTCAGAATGGACTGGACTACCCTTTCTTCAATCTCTAGATTAACAAAAAAAATAAGGGCAGTAATTTTCAGTGGCCGGGCGTACAAGTCATTTCGTATTGCTATTCTGGGCCTACCCAGGGCCCCACTATATGATCCACATCAAAAACAAATACAGCAGCACTATCTCCGGTAAAGCATAGAACCCTCTCCCATCGAGAGGCTGTCTTCCCACTTGCCTCCTGCCCCTCGTCGCCCCATCGACACACGCGTTGCTAGTCAAATTCAATTCAATTTTATTTCCCAGAATGTTATGGTAGGCTGCCTGGGCTAAAAGCTGCAAGTAACGAGCTTGATGAGGCCCAGGCAGTCATTACAAGGCAGGCCAGTATGCAATAAAATAATATACATACATGTCAAGAAGCAAATATACATTTTTTTTTCATGTGTTAAACGCACAAAACCAGACCACTAATGTAAGTAATGCAATTCAAACATAGGTCTATCACAACAGCATCTAAATATCAGTTCAGCAAGCAAAACAACTAGCAGAATATATTCTTAGTATGACTGGAAAAAAAATGAATGCAGGTAGTGCATACTTTAACAACGCTTTAAGTGCAAAATTATAACAGAGGCCATGAATGTAAATAAGAGAGAACTTTATAACTGCGGAAAATACCATCGCGTTACATAATTAGAAAACACTGAACCAGTGCAGCTTTAGTGGACTGATTTATGTCTTTGAATTTACTTCAAATTGTGGGAAGAGTATATTCTATTGTCTGGAGCCTATAGCCCATGTGAAAAAATGTCTGTGTTACGTGTGTTCACTAGATCTCTAGTTTCTTTCAGCTGGGTGGAATCTTTATCATAGTTCTCAGGCTGGAAGGAAAATAATATCACAAAAAACCTCGAAATTCATACATATTTTACTACATTATACTTCCAGTATGGGCTATGTAACCAACATTTGCTATACGAAGAATGGCTTACATTTGAAGGAGATAAATTTTTTCTTTGTTTTTTTTAGCAGTTGTGAGCCAAAGTAAAGAACAATAATTCATATGGGAGATGAATAATGCGTTATATATCTGAAGTTTTACTTACGAATCCCAGGTCCACTGCTTCCTTCCTTTGATGTGCTTCCACGTGTCATTTATGATTATATTCTGCCAAGAACAACAAAGAAAGAGCTACAAAGCCGCTATGCCGAAGGCGATTGGGGGCTCGGATCAGGAGAGGACGGGAGATTCTGGTTCCCACGCTTTGTACTATGCCAGAGTGATGTTTCAACTGCTTCCTCAGGCACTCTGTCGCCTCATCAAAGAAGATAAGGAGAATATCCCCATATCCCATTGCACTCAGTTGTATTATTAGAAAGACACCCTTGATAGGCAGGTACTGGAGGCATGCATGTATGTGAGAGAAGATCTGCAGAATCACTACTGCACAACAATAACATACATAATAACTGGGAAAAGTTTACTGCACTATCACCAAAGTATTGTTTTACAAATAAACACCAATCTCCATCAGCAGTACCCATGCAACGGTCGTGAAAATCCAAGCACAAAGAAATGTCAAGGGGACGAACTACAGTGTAATAACTTCGATCAAGCGAATCTTTGCTGGGCCTAACAAAGACAACAGCAGAAGGTTTGAAGAAATTGAGCTAATTTTCTGAACGATATATGAAATGCAGAAGAGGTTGACAATAAACTGATGGGCTTGGATAAAGATGCATGAAGCCTGCCATTCTTCATAAATCATTTTAAGTCAAGAAACCAAGATTAAATAAAATGTTCTACTCTCTGTCAGGTGGTCGGGTGGTAGTGAACGTGAAAAGAGGAAGAGGTGCATAATGAAGGGCCATAAAGTAACTTCGACCACCAGGATATATTAAATATGCAAGTGACATTGCACAGCACACGTATGCCTCTACGTAAATGCGCCTCAATAGAAACGCTGCCGCCAGCAATCACGTTCACTCCGGAACAGTAGCCAGGCATCTTAACCACCGTGCCATTGCGACGGGGCACATATATATTTTTTATAAGCTAGATTTTGGAGAAAGGAACTGCAGTATACTTTTGGGTGGGCACCTAAATTTAATAAGATGAAGGTCGCACCATCTTTATTGAAGGTCAAGCGGCTGCACGTTTTGAAGCGATAGCTTCATTTCGTGAGGTAAAGCCAAGGTCAATGTGTGTTTCCGATGACCTTCAAACAGCTTAAAGGTCAAGTTGGAACTTAAGCCACAACCTCTTTGGGTAGCTATGTTCCCACCAAAGGTCAAACGTTAACTGACCTGGGAAGTATATAGCTTAACGCGTGAGCAGCTGCGTAGCGATACACGAGGTGAGTTTCTGTCGCAGCCATGCCACAAACTCACAGGAAGAGAAACTAAGCAGCTGTGCTCGTTACGATCATCGGTTGCCGCATCTGACGATCCGGAGAACATTTCGCTATGAGCTGAAAGCTTGTGGAGGAGAAGAAATTAATGGTCTAAAGCCAAAAGAGCATCTTGTAAAACGCCGCCGCGATGACGGCCGCTGGCACCACCGCCGCTTCTGCGTCCACATGCTTCAGCTATAGCGGCTGTCGCTTCTCACTAGGTTTAACTAAATCACAGCCAATTTTTTTCACAAGGTTCCTCTTCAAGCGGTCGGATGTTTGAGCACAATATGTAACTTTTTCCCTGTAACTCCCTGAATTGGTGGCTAGCCTATGCTAACATTGTGTGTTGGTTTAAATGGAAAGGGACAGTATTTGTCACATTTTTCTGTGGACACCTGAACTGCATATATAGAGTTTGTCCTCCTGCTTCTTAAAGGTGAAATGAATGTCAAACTGAGGCTTGCGCAAAGACTCCACTTTACCTATAGTGAAGCTTTCGCTTAAAAAGTAAACCGCAGGGAGTCTCCTCTTTACCCCCTCCTCCCAAACCCTATGCGAAGCGACCACGAAATTTGTAGCGGAACAGAGCGGAGATGTGTTCAATAGGCTCCATTGACTACGGCCGCTCGAGCACAAGTTGGATTCGACAGATTTTGGGTTTCAGTTGGAGTCAACAGTATTCCACGAACGGGCACCCAGGATATCAATTCTTGTGTATTGTGTGTTCGCGCCGAAGTTACATCATTCACAATCTTCACTATTTTAAGCTTATGTTCTGGACACCTCAATATTTTGCTCACATTGTACTAGATTTTTTAGAAAAAAACTGTAGTAGGTAGAATGCCTAATAACTGTATCATGGTTAACAATACACTGTCAATCAATGGTAACATTCGGAGGATCACGAAATAAATAAATATCTTTCTCGAGCACTTGATCCTTACTTGAGCTGTATTGCAAAAATGCAACTGTGTGACGTACGAGTTGCATTTACAGCATTGCTGTATTCATACTGCATGCACATGCATTATACTCCAACGTACGCAGCCAAGACTACACGGCCAAAACTTATACTAATGCGTGTCGAGGTGCTGGATGGGATAGTGACGTAGCTATTCCGGCAGCAAGAAAGACATATCCACTTGCCGAGACTACAGTGCACGCGAGAAAACCCCACTCACAGACAGACAACATTAACGAAGCATAACATAGTGTGTGGGCTATTTTAGGCCATTTTCATACAACTTTGAAAAGTCTCCATGTTTGAAAATTTCATGTTTGAATTCCCAATACTGATTGCTGCATTGTGTCAGTCAAAAAATGGAAGTACTGAAACAAAAGTTTTGTTTTAATGGCATCTCATAAAGCCCTTGTTGCTTCCAACCAAAGTTGGGAAGAGCCTGTTACTATTTTGCTGTTGTGAACTTTGTGCACAGGGTCGGTTGAACAGAAAAACTAGATTGTGTACATTTAGATGTTTCCAGTAGGCACACAGGCTGTTAATGCATACATACTGAAATATGGGAATGTATAACTTCTGCACTATATGCAGTGAGTTCAAGGTAAAGAAGTCAAGTACAAAAAGCCAAAAGTCGAAAAGTACAAATGTCAGCCTGTCTCGGGGTTCTTCAAAATGAAAACTTAAAGTGAAATCAAAGTCTCGATGCTTACGGCACAGCTTTGCTACGGGCACAAAGAGGAACACTCAGACACAAGGGCAAAACAGAAAATACCAGACAGTGAAAGTAACAAGTCTTGATATACAACCATGAAAGATGAAAGTTTCTTGGGTGTAAATGGGAAACCTTTCTCATACAGTGAGCACAATTCTCTAACAAAACGTTTGAAGCACATTTCTTATACCATGTGATTAATGACCTCAAAGCAAGGCTGCAAGTGGGCAATAGTAAAGTGTGACAAAATGCCTAGCACAGCCAGCCAGAAATGGGCTTCAATAAACCTGTTGTTGAGTAATAGGAACCTATAAGAATATGCCTAGTGCAGAGCACAGAAACCTTGCTTCGGCTTTTTCATCACACAAAGAAGCAAGTTGATTTCCGGATTTACTACACCTTCATACTTCCGATCCTTGCGGACGTAACAGCTGCTAACTAGGCCAGTCTCTGCCTACATTGCAGAATTTGCACTTTTTGAGATAGCCAGGGGCCACCAGCACCTTGTTTTCCTTCTGAAGACCACATAGGAGACCTCCTGAATGAAAATTACGCGTAAATTTCATGTGCTCTGTATCTTAAAAATATTCAATGCACTATATGCCACCTTGCATTGCATCACAACAGGTAACCTATATAGATTCATTCATTTATTTTCACATGCATGTTTAGCACCACCTGAGCCATTATGAAACCGCTTTGCTGCACAGCAACAATCTGGTTATACATAATTTATCTCAGCTATCAGCTTTCCTGCGTGCCATACAATGAAATATGAAAAATAGCCGTACAATGTTAGTATTGTCCTGAACTGAATATTCTCATATGACTCCGACGCAGGGTATAGAAAAAATGCTGTTATCTCCATGACCGTCATTAACTCTGTTTCTACACAGGACAAGAATAAATACCACTGCACTATGTAGTAGGTCTGCAGAAACAGCAAATTTTATTTTAACATTTTGCTCGCATTTCTCCGCAATTTCTGCGTGCTCGTGCTGACTACTTCGCTGGTGAAAGCATGTTTCGTTATTGGCAGTTATATCAGCAAATAATTTATTACACAACAGTGTATAAATCTTACAACTGCTCACGTTGACACACTGGCCTAGTAGGCCACGAGTCCAACCATCGTAAGCTGATTGGCAAGCATTGGCCTTCATTCTAGAAACTTGCATGTAGCAGAAATGCCTGAGGAAAAAATTGTTCAGTACTTATAACATAATACCACGCGGTACTGACTGAAGCCAAACAACACAATTTGCAAGCCTTTTGAAGTCACGCTACTACCGTCATCATGCGAAAGCATGCAGTTGTAGCATATTAGCCGATCTTGCCCAAGCGAGAACTTGGTGCTCCTGAACAGGAGCAAACAACCTACTATACAGACGTTCCTAGCTTTTACAGCGCTATTAAATACTCATTGACAAAATACTCGACATAAAGTCTCGAGTTGCCCGCGCGGCTCGCCATGGACGGTCAGCCAGCTGATCGCAACGCGCGACTGTTAATTCGCCGTTCACAACTCGACGGCACTCGAACACCTTGTATCACGTTCTAGTTGAGTTGCCATAGTTTGAAACAGAGCACAATATCACATTTATAGCAAATATTTGAGCACCAGTATCAAGAAAATAAAGATCGAAACAGCACGCCTGCAAGCAATGCCAGCAGAAATGAAATCACAAAAACCACGGCCGGAATTAACGTGACAGGGCCTCAGCGCAACGTAATGTCCGCCAAATCTTTCGTAGTGGAGGGCTGGGAACTAAGATTTCACTCCCCTCTTCCCTTACGCTACGGCGCGGGTCAAATGCGGCACCTTTCCCTTCTTGTGAAAAAACTCTTCGAGGGCAGCGACCTTAGACCCAAGAAAAACAGGATTCTGGCCGGCTTGAAAAAAAGTTCATGCGTTTGTGTTACCGATATTAAAAACTTCGATTAACCATTCAACTGGGGACTATACTGAAGCCTTATAATACTTGAATACACTTTTCCCTCAAAGCGACGCATTTCAAATTACTGATTCTTTTTCCGTGTATAATGTGTGCTCTTGTGAGCGTCGCTAGAATAGGGAACCTGAGCGCAACGGGTCAGAACTCGAATCCTGCAGTACTTAGCCTGGTACCTCAGAACGGTGGAAGAATTCCTACGTTTTTCTACCATGTTTATTCTTATTATAAATGGCAGAGTGACCGCGCCCATCCTTCCGTACTAGGAAGGTAGGCAAGCGGGTTTGGATGCCATGATGTCTAATTCCAAAGACCAGCAATCAATGCGGCACCGGGCGGCGAAACCAATCAACGAGCCATAGCAACGAGCACAAGAGGTGGCAAACTCCTCGGGGAAAAAAAAAAGAAAATAAAAAAAAAGAAACAAAAAATACGGAGGTTTAGTCGCAGGCGCCTTTCGCTTGCGCTCTGAAAACAAACCAGCTAGCCCAGTGCTCGTAGCACCGCAAAGCACCGGAAAACCGATTTTGCTGTGCTCTGCAATGCGTGTCAGCACAGTGGCACATCGTTTCATGTATAGGCCGGCCGACCTGCCAGCATGGCGTGTGGCGCTTACCTCGACATTCCTCTATTTACTGCTTGAAACAGAGACGTTCTGAGCAGAACGAGCTTAAAAAGCGCGAGGGTCAAGTTGACACAGCTGAGTTGATCATATCTTATTGCGAATGAAGGAAGAATGAAAACAAAATGCACGGGCCAGCCACTGGCTCTGTACCTAAGCCATCTCCTCTGCCTCGTGAGGACAGAAGAGAATTATAGAGTGCAGTGGTAAGACGCGCCCGACTACTGTGCCGGAGTACCCTGTTTCTACCTCGGCGGCTGCGTTTCGATGGAGGCGAAACGAAGAGGCATCCGTGCGCTGTGCGATATCAGCGCAGGTTAAAGATCCCCAGGTGGTCGAAATTACTTCGTAGCCCTCCACTACGGCTCCTCTTTCTCTCTTTCCCCTTTCATCACTCCCATCCTCCTCCCTCCCGCTATGGCGCGGGTCAGGTGTCCTCAGAAACAAGTGTGACAGATACTTTTTTTTTTAATTAAACATGCTGTAAGCCTTTCTAGGCTCTTAAATGACCGGGTGAGCGAATGGGACTGTTATACAAAATGGAAAACAATAGAAACACACAAAAAATGGAAAACATACGCACTGCAACACTATAACGGACATTCAATTTGTCGCATATGAAGCACTGAAAAGAACCGCGAAGCGAAACAATAAAAGAATACGTTAGACAATAGGTACTATTAAGAGAAAATCCTAAACACTCGCAGTGAATAACGAAATACATTTTAGGAATGATTTTTTGTTTACACCATTTGCTTCTCAAAATATGATTCGACGTTTTTAAGAAAAATAACAAGGCAGATGTCCATAAATTCATGTGGCAGCCTATTCCATTCTTCAGTAGCTGAAGGAAAAAAAAAATGAAAATTTGTATGCGTCGCATCGAGCTGGGATGGATCTGATGCACTTCCCATGATTTAACCTCTTCGAACGATGATATGATGCCTTGATGTACTGAACTGTATCAATTTTGATTCCACCGTTATAAAGAATTAAGGTATAGAAATTATATGGAAGCTACGCGTCGCCGACAAGAAAGGGTAGGAATACCCGCTTTATATCGCATGGATGATACACTATCGTAGCATGACTGGCTGGAGAAAATAAAACGAAGGACCTATTTTGAATTTTTTTCTAATTTTTGGCTGAGGTATGATTGATGAGGGCTCCAAATAATGCTACCGTACTCAGTGATGGGCCTTATGAGGGTATTAGCCTGTTAGCTTTGCATGAGAAGGAGCTGCTGACAGTTTTCTACGATGAAATCCGATACTGCGCCTTTGGATTCCTGTGAACCAATAAAGATTTTAAAAAAGAAGAAAAAGAAAAAGGGGAGAAAGACGCGCGTCGGCAACCGCCGTCGTCCACCACCGAAACGGCAGGGGGTGCAATGACGCCCTACAGCAGCAGATAAAGATATGATGGCAGACTAGCCCCCCTGCAAGCCGCAGTGACCTACCCACCACCTACTGTAGGTCGTGGACCTACCTACCAGTCCTAACCCCGTATCGCCAGGATCAAGCACCCCCGAACGTTCTCGTGCACTGATCGCCTTATGTATGTGACGCGAGACGTCGATCTGTGTTGAACGTAATATTTACTCGTCCTTATCCGTAGGCGTTCTGTGCCTATAGAAGGCAGTTGATGCGAGGAAGGAAATCGTACAACAAAAACTGACGAGGCTATATGTAAATTGTCAATGGCACGTATACTGTGCGCTCCGCGGAGATTGGAAATGCATCGATTCTCTGGCGTCGATTGCTAGAGCACGGAGGAAATACATGAAACGATGTGCCACTGTGCTGACACGATTTGCGGAACGCTGCAATAATTAGTTTAGCGTTAGCGTAAGTAGCGGTGCTAACGGAAATAAAGTTAGCGTACCGTAAAAAACTCACCATCGGATCTAGTTTTAGTATAGCGTTTAGCAAACGGTACACAAACGTGAGGTATCAGCGACTGAGGATATATTGGGATGGATGGATGGATGGATGGATGGATGGATGGATGGATGGATGGATGGATGGATGGATGGATGGATGGATGGATGGATGGATGGATGGATGGATGGATGGATGGATGGATGGATGGATGGATGGATGGATGGATGGATGGATGGATGGATGGATGGATGGATGGATGGATGGATGGATGGATGGATGGAATATAGGAGCGTCCCCTTTGAAACGGGGTGGTAGCAGTAGCCATCACGCTCCTTTTTCTCCCTATATCTTAATTATTGATTTAGATTGGTTAACAATACCATCATTCTATTTATTTAATGTTTGTTTCTACATTACTAACATTATGTCAATTTCCTGCTTTTAAAGGGGCCCAAAACAGCCATAGCAATACAGTTTCCCTATGCCTAGTATGTGAAAGAATGTCGATGTAAGATAACCTTCCCGCAAAAATTTTTTAAATGCGGCATTTGGAAGCAGAGTTATTAGCAATAAAATTTTGAATATCTGCGCCTTCGCGGCTTTCCTCCTCTTTTCAACTTTTTAGCGCGCGCAAAGGCTGGCCCTCCTCCATATAAGCCGTATAAGCTATAAGCTATATCACCCATATAAGCCGTATAATATCATCGTCGGGGTTCAGCAGCGGATTCTTCAACGGCGTGTACTTATGGGGGTCGAGTCCCTTCTCGGTACTCATTCGCCGAAGTCGCTTTTCGAGCTCGGGGTCCATAATATCCGTACCGCAGCAAGGGCATGAGATGTTAGCGAAAGACTAGAAATTCAGAATCGAGATCGCAGAGAGCGGTCTTCCGGGCGTTGCGGAGGGAAACTCTCTCGTGCACCTTGCCCGAACCGCCCGAACCTTGAAACCTTCGTGTTTAGGCTCCTCTTGCGTTTGACTATACGATGCCCCTTCGTGAAAGATAACGATCGATTGTAAAGAAAAAAAGAAGGAAGGGGATGAGGAGAAGGGGACTGCGTAGTTGTGCGCTGTGGTGTAGTTTGTCAGCCGCGGTTCGGCGTCAGCTGACTGCGACGGAGAACGCGCACGCCGACAGGAAGTAAACAAACTCTGTTCGGTGCCCGATTATTATCGCAGCATGACTCCCGCCCTGTAGCTTTTTTTTTTTTTTTTTTTTTTTTTTACGCCATGTGGTGATTTGTACAGAGCGCACTCTGAAATGTCGCGCGAATGGAGCCGCGTCCAAGTTCACCAACCGAGGCAGCCAGGAAAGAAACACGTGAAACCGAGATGGGCGTTGATAAGAAGAGAGAGAAGAAAGGAGGGACACTGTCAGGAATGAAGAGATGGAAACAGAAAAAAAAAAGTGCCAAGAGGCTTTACCCTTCAGCAAAAAGGGAGGAGGGGGGGATCGCAAAATAAACGTTATCACTCGCGTGAACTGGGCGTGAACTGGCTTAGTCGCTCAAAGTTGTGCCTCTTTATCCCTAAGCGATCAGCTGCCGATCGGAAGTGTAAGAGTTGGTTTTGACAGGAGCATAGACAGGAGTTATACACAAACTAGATTTTTCCTTCGGAAAGGGCGGGGGGGGGGGGGGAAGATAAACCGCAACAAGAGAAGAGGACTTCTCCAAATGGCTCACCGACAGCAATAAGAGCAGGAGCCTTCTCCGGTTCCTAACGGAAAATAATTTGCACGGGTTCTTATAATATGCCTTATGGCAAGCTTGCGTAATAAAAAAAGAAAAAACAGCGCGCGCATGCAGTAGTGCAACGGTCGAGTGACACAGTTCGGCACAATGTTACAAGTGGCTCACAAATGCACATTTGGTTTTGTCCCAGATTTTCCAGGAAGAACAGCGGGTACAGATCATCAGCCAGCTGGATGGAATGGAAGTGGACCTCGCAGGAGATGGGCGTTGCGACTCCCCGGGCTACAGCGCCAAGTACTGCACGTACAACGTTGTTATCATTCAGACTAATCATATTCTACAATGGGAACAGGTAAGAATAGGAGAGGTAAGGCAATGCTGCGATACGAAAATTGGCAAGCTGCAATTCCTATTAACTGTGTGAAGTCAGCTGCAGTGCCCAATAGTGCGAGCATGGGGCCTGGCCTCAACTAACGAGTCTCAGTGCAGTCTTTAAAGGCGCCAATTTCTGCATATTATTAGGAGAAATTTATTTCAGCCTCACCAAGAGTGTCCTTGGCAAGTGCTGCTTGCATGTCTATACATAAAAAGAATCAAATTAATCATTATATAATACAAACAATTGAATTACAAAATGTTTCATCGTTGCAAACCATTGGGGAATAGACATTTGCTGACATATATTATTATGTAATGAGGTTTTAATTTCATCTATCTATAAACTGCCACCCAGCTATCTGGACATATTGCAAGAGCAGGAAATCGCCCATACAGCACTACTTTGATGCTTGGCGCATTACTAAAGATGCATAAAGTTGCTTGCTTTAATAATTAGGGCAAATACATGGTAATAACATTATTCTATACTGCATTTTGTCGTGACGCTGGGGCTACGTCGACCCGGCCTTCACTTGGTAGCGTGCAGAGACTCGGGGTTGAAGAAGGACTGAATCTTCGAAGTTGGTAAAATATGTACAAGCAGGTTTACTGGCACTTTGAGAAAACGTATTTACAAGAATATTTACATGAAAAAGAAGGGTACATCAGCAAAATGACAAGCGTTAAGAGTTCATAGCGAGAAGCGACTGGATGAGCCGTTTACCCAGGGCCCAGAGCGACATTTCGTGCTCTGCAGCGTCCTTAAAACCCCCTATGTCCAGCCCCTCTCTGAAGATGCTGACCAACCAAATCCAGGGCACGCCCCTCAGGTATCGGCATCCAATCGAACACATCACTGCACTGATGGTCTGAAGCACTGACTGGTCCGGCATTCATTCGTTGGGCGTGATCACTTGTTGGCGGGAAAAGCTTGGGAACGGCGAGGAGAGGAGATACATTTCTATTCTTCAGCAAAGAAACCACAGGCTGGTTCTGACAAGTGGTTTTACTTCTCAGAAACCCGAGTGCACGTGGCGCCGCATCCGCTCCCAGCATTGTCCGTTTTCGACAATTGCAAATCTTTCCTGCATTCCTGGGAAATCACTTAATGGCTGTATGCGTCATGCTCCTTTCTTGTCCTGCACGTCAGCGGACATGTCACTCTGTCGTCTCCTTTGGAAAGTAGGCATTCCTCACTGGACGATAGGGCTTATCGACTGGAAGGGTGAACAAAAGAAAGAAAGCACTTCCTGCATTTCCCGCAGGGGGACGTTTCTTTGTGTTTTTCCAGACGTTCTCTTGGCAGGGTCAATTTGGCATTTGCAGAGTGTCCACAAAGCAAAACAGGCTTACAAAACAGGATTCCTGGAAACAGGCTCACTTAGAGCCATTGGACCATCACCACATATTCACAGCACTTAACCATGCCCACAGGCGAACAATAGAGCGCGCAAATGCGGATGCTTGGTCGTAACAGCCTCCTCCCCCGCCAGAAGAGTCTCGGAGGGCAGCAGTCCCAGCTGCTGCATGAAGAGACGACTTAATGGCCTGCACGTGAACGCTTGAAGCTCGCTGTTGCTTGTCGCGTTGTCTTGATTGTTGTAGGCCAAATTGCTCGAGCTGTCTGAAACTCAACCACATGTCGAAGCAAGCACTCGGCTCCCGTCTGAAGAGACCAGGTTAAAAGAAAACTGCCATTGTTGTTCGAGAAAAGCCCACTCTCAAGACGTTCAGGACCCACGTATTCCTAGAAAACCAAACGTGCTGCTTTACATAGCCACACATATACAAGCGCACGAAAAAAAAAAAAAAACCTGATTATCAATTTGGATACATGGTGAGGAACATCTCGGACCGCTTAGACAGAGCGGCTAAGCGCGTCCGCATTCCCATTTAACTTCCCCTTTTTGTATCTTATTTCCAAAATTGTACTGCTGTAAAATCAAGCTCCACCTAAGAAGGCGACTGTTCTTCGATGTCGCAGTTTGCAGCCAAGCCAGGGGACAATGGTCCGTCTCTACGGTGAATTTGGCCCCTCCAAGATAGCACTGCAATTTTTGAATGGCCCATACAATGCAAGCGCACTCTTTCTCTGACGCGCCATAAGCCCTCTCTCTAGAACTCAGCTTTCTGCTCAAGTAGAGCACGGGGTGCTCATTACCGTCGTCATCTCTCTGGCAGAGAACAGCACCTAACCCTCGATCACTGGCATCACACTGGACCGTGAATTCTCGGCCATAGTCTGGAGCTCGCAATACCGGACGGCTAATCAGCACAGCCTTCAGGTTTACGAAGGAGGCTTCCTTTTGTTCGTCCCAGACTACATTTGTCGGTTCTGTCTTGCGGAGAGCGTCGGTCAGAGGGCTAGCCAAAGCTGAATAGTTAGGGATGTAGTGATTGTAGTACCCAGTCAGACCCAGGAATGCTCGAATTTCCGTCTTCGTGCTCGGCCGCGGGTAGTCTGCTACCGCAGAAATCTTAATCTCGCTGGGTTTCCTGAAACCTTGACCTACATTGTGACCCAAGTAGTCCACGGTCGCCCTTGCCAGGCAACATTTCTCGGCCTTTACGGTTAGTCCAGCTTGACGCAAAAGGCTCAGTACAGCTCTTAGATGTACCATATGGTCCGCCCATGAGTCGGAAAAAACCGCAATGTCGTCTAAATAAGGCACTGCGAATGTTTCACACCCCTTTAAAACCCTATCCATGAGTCGGGAAAAACAAAATGGAGCATTTTTGAGCCCGAAACTCATCATTGTTGGCTGGTAGCTGCCCGTCGGAGTGACGAAAGCCGCGTATCTGCTGGCGCGTTCAGTGAGCGGTACTTGCCAGTATCCTCGAGTAAGGTCCAGCGTAGTCACATATGCCGCTCTACTGACCTGTTCTACTCTCTCCTCAATATTCGGAATAGGATACACTTGATCCCTGGTGAGAGAATTTAGCTTTCGGTAGTCTACCACAGGCCTAGGGTCTTTACCTGGAGCTTCTACTAAGATCATAGGCGAAGCATAATCGCTTTCCGAGGGTTTTATTACTCCCAATTCCAGCATGCGAGTTACTTCCCTATCCAGAATTTCTCTTTGCCTTGGAGAAAATCGGTAGCACCTTGATCGCACTGGCACGTCTGAAGTCAGCTCAATATCGTGCTCAGTCAAATCAGTTCTGCCTGGCCTGTCCACGAAGCAGGCCTCAAACTCTGTTATTATCTCGCCCAGATCGGACAGCTGGGATTTCTTTAGTTCTCCTCTCTGCTCCGTCTTTTTGAGAAGCTCCTGAGCGTTGCTTCCTTTTCCGCTGAGGCAAATCAAGTTGTCCCCCATCTCCTCGGGAAGGTTTAACGTTAGATTTACCACGGCTTCCCTCTGCACATAAGGCTTCATAAGATTGCAATGATAAATGCGCACTTCTTTACGCCTACCGGGAATTTTCACTGCGTAGTTAGTGTTAGAAAGCTTTGCAACGACTTCAGCCGGTCCTTCCCACTGTACTTCGAGCTTATTCTGCCTTGAACTTCTCAGCAACATCACCTGGTCCCCGATACAAAACGTCCTTTGACGGGCTGTCTTATCATAGTACACCTTGGAACGAGCCTGGGCTGACTTCATGCTGGCCTCAACGAGTTCCTTAGTGTTATGTAAGCGATTCAAGAGGTTCAGAATGAATTCTACTACTGTTGGGTCTTCTCCGCGCCCCTCCCAGGCTTCGCGCACCATTCGCAAAGGTGAGCGCAGTGACCTTCCGTACACCAACTCGGCTGGGCTAAATCCAGTGGATTCGTGCGGCACTGACCGCAAAGCGAAAAGAGCTGCAGGCAGGCAGGTATCCCATTCGCGCTTGTTTTCATAGCACAGTCCCCTCAGGACTCTTTTGAGAACAGAGTGCCATCTTTCTACGCTGTTGCTCTGCGGATGATGGATCGAGCTATGCACTACCTTAATGCCGCATCGCTCGAGAAATGAGGTGGTGAGGACACTCGTGAAAACGCTACCCTGATCACTTTGGACCTCGGAAGGGAATCCAACTCGTGCAAACACTGACAGCAGCGAATCCACTACACTCTCGGACGTCACCTCGCGCAGCGGAACAGCCTCTGGAAACTTTGTGGCTGGGCATAACATAGTGAGGATATAACGGTACCCTGACTCTGTCACAGGAAGTGGCCCAACTACATCTATTACTAACCGGTGAAACGGCTCGGTAATGATTGGTACTAACACCATCGGAGCTTTCCACTTATCTTGCGCCTTTCCAACCCGCTGGCACGTGTCGCATGATCGTACAAAATTTTCCGTGTCCTTAAAACATCCAGGCCAATAGTATTCTTGCAACAGCCTCTGCTTTGTTTTCCTTATTCCAAGGTGACATGACCACGAGCTGCCATGGGAAAGTCGCAGTAAGTCTCCGCGGTACTTTTGGGGAACGACTAATTGGTCCCGCTCTACTCCGCGCTTATCCTTGAATAAGCGATACAGCACTCCCTTTCTCATCTCAAAAGAAATGTTCTTTGCTGTCTTAGTGGCGCGGTGGCGCTCTCTTATCTCCTGTATCTTGGGATCATTGGCTTGCTCCATAGCTAAGTCCTCTCGAGTTCCACTTAAAAGTCTCGTGAGATTACTAGACACTGGCGGCAAGAGGTTACTCTCAAGAACGTCCTCATTCCGCGTCTCATCAAGCTCACTTTCAAGTTGACATATCTGAGATGCCTCGCTCTCAAAGTTTTCTGACCTGCTATCTTCCGCATTTACCACTGTTTTAACTGCCGTTTCCTCCGCTGTGGATTTTTCTGGAATGAGCAGTGTAGCTAGTTCTCGCGCCTTTGAACGTGTTAAGGCTTGCACAACTCTGTCTCCGAAAAGGATGCCCCTCTTTCGCAGCAGCATGTCCGATTTGTTGGAGAACAAATACGGATAGCACTTAGGAAGCTTTCCTGAAACGGCAGCCTCGGTTGTTAATTCGCCGAAAGGGCCCTCGATGACCACGTTCGCGATCGGCAAGCACACACTCTGTTCCTCAACTACCTGTCGGATCCATGCACACTGTCCTGTATAGTCGGAAGGCGATACATACGCCGGATGGACAACATCCATCGTTGCGGCCGAATCGCGCAGTACCTTGCAAGGCTTCCCGTTGACTACTAGGTCATGCAGGTAGGGTTCTAAAAGCTGCATATTTTCATCGCAGTCCCTGACATACGAGAAAGCAATCTTTTCTTTCCGGCAGTTGACGGCAATGTGACCCTGCTCATTACACCTAAAGCATGTGAGTGGCTTCCTAGCCTCAAGCTTATTCTTTGTGTTCTGCACGTTGGTCACTTCCCCACTTTTCTCACTGCCGTCCTTTCTAGGGAATTTGCCTGAAGAAACCTTCATTTCTTCGTTTCCAACTCTAGTAAAGTGCCTTTCCTGACGGTTATTCACTCTCAACTTGGGATTGCGGGGCCTATCCACTGCTGGGTTGCTGAATTGTCGGCGCGAAGCATACTCCTCAATAAGTTCGGCAGCTTCAGTTGCCGACTTAATTTCGCCTCGGTCCTGTAACCAATTTCTTTCTTTTTCTGGGAGGCAGTTATAAAACTGCTCCAAAAGAATTCGCTCGACTACAGCGTCCCTATCACTGTAGGAATCTGTGCTCTTTAGCCACTCGCCCAAATTTACTCTTAAATTGTACAGGAATTCAGGGTAACTCTCGTCTCTGGACTTAGTAGCGTTCCGAAAACGTTGTCTGAACGCCTCGGCGCTAAGCCTATACTTTCTCAGAAGGCAAGCTTTGACCTTCTCGTAGTTGTCCGCGTCCTCCTTGCTTAGCCGCGCGACAACCTCCGCTGCCTCGCAGGGCAGAACCGTCAATAATCTCTGAGACCACGTGTCTCGCTGGAAGGACAGTTTTTCGCAAGTTCGCTCAAAGTTAGCCAGATACAGACCGATATCCCCTGATATCACATATGGCTGCATGTACTTTGACATCTTGAAATCTGCCTCCTTGTTGAGACGAGGTACCGCTAGCTGGGGACAATCGCCCGACCTCTTGCTCAACTCTAGTTCTAATTTCCGGAGCTCAATTTCTAGCTCCAGCTTTTTTGCTTCTCTTTCAATTTCACGCTCTTTCTGCTGTCTGAGCTGTTCCTTTTTTTGACCGATCAGGTTCCATGCTTCACTGAGCTCCTCATCATCGGTTCCCAGATCAGTGATTGCCTTTATAATCAAGGGTTTTCGTGCCAAACCACTTGTATCAATTCCCAATTCCTCACACAATAGCAACAGGTCCGGTTTCTGCAGCTTTTGTAGGTCCATGATCGCTCCGAGTGTCGGCTACTTCCAAAACAACAGTGCAAACTACCAAACCTAAAGGCGTTTCAACACTTTTTACCAGTTCTAAAATCTAACCCTGTTCTAGAACCTGGTCCACATCAGAAGAAAAGCCAAGCACTCACCCACACATGCGATCGATGTTCCGAGCTGCTCTCTTGTTGGCCGATTGTTGCGCCTGCTTGTTGCTTGAGATGCCACCTCCGATCACCAGATGTTGTGGCTTGTAGCTTCAGATCCACCTCCAATCACCAGATGTTGTGGCTTGTAGATTCAGATCCCAACGCTGGTCACCAGTTGTCGTGACGCTGGGGCTACGTCGACCCGGCCTTCACTTGGTAGCGTGCAGAGACTCGGGGTTGAAGAAGGACTGAATCTTCGAAGTTGGTAAAATATGTACAAGCAGGTTTACTGGCACTTTGAGAAAACGTATTTACAAGAATATTTACATGAAAAAGAAGGGTACATCAGCAAAATGACAAGCGTTAAGAGTTCATAGCGAGAAGCGACTGGATGAGCCGTTTACCCAGGGCCCAGAGCGACATTTCGTGCTCTGCAGCGTCCTTAAAACCCCCTATGTCCAGCCCCTCTCTGAAGATGCTGACCAACCAAATCCAGGGCACGCCCCTCAGGTATCGGCATCCAATCGAACACATCACTGCACTGATGGTCTGAAGCACTGACTGGTCCGGCATTCATTCGTTGGGCGTGATCACTTGTTGGCGGGAAAAGCTTGGGAACGGCGAGGAGAGGAGATACATTTCTATTCTTCAGCAAAGAAACCACAGGCTGGTTCTGACAAGTGGTTTTACTTCTCAGAAACCCGAGTGCACGTGGCGCCGCATCCGCTCCCAGCATTGTCCGTTTTCGACAATTGCAAATCTTTCCTGCATTCCTGGGAAATCACTTAATGGCTGTATGCGTCATGCTCCTTTCTTGTCCTGCACGTCAGCGGACATGTCACTCTGTCGTCTCCTTTGGAAAGTAGGCATTCCTCACTGGACGATAGGGCTTATCGACTGGAAGGGTGAACAAAAGAAAGAAAGCACTTCCTGCATTTCCCGCAGGGGGACGTTTCTTTGTGTTTTTCCAGACGTTCTCTTGGCAGGGTCAATTTGGCATTTGCAGAGTGTCCACAAAGCAAAACAGGCTTACAAAACAGGATTCCTGGAAACAGGCTCACTTAGAGCCATTGGACCATCACCACATATTCACAGCACTTAACCATGCCCACAGGCGAACAATAGAGCGCGCAAATGCGGATGCTTGGTCGTAACAATTTACTAAGTTAAAAGCTGTGAGCAGGTCAAAGGGCGGTGAAGCAATAGAACCATGGATCCAGACAATCACAAGTCTATGTTGCTGCCCTGGGCCAGGGTAATGATGACCTGATCATCAGCATGTAGTGCAGCCTGTTGAACCACATATGCGATAAGCGTGATGGCCATGATAGACCATACAGCAAATGCCAGCATTAGCTCCTTGCAAACAGGCAATGGATGAGCAGAGGTAATCTGTTTTGTATAGGTTTTTTTTTTTCTAAAGTTTTTCACTTTGATGTTGTTTGGAAGGTGCACGGCTCACACTTGTGGCATTTGTCAACCAATGATAAATTTAAGAGATAGGTAATGCAAATAGAACTTCACGAAAAAAACTTTTTACACATCCGCACATTACAGCAAGCCATAGCCAAGAAAGAAACCCATAAGGAAGTGAAGAAACAACATAATGTAAATGTGAGTGCTGAGACTGCGAGATTAATTTAATACTGAGGCAGCTTGGTTATAACGCCAGTAAGAAACACAAAAACAATGGGATGTTCTATACTTTCTTATACTGATAATTGTTTGGTCAACAACACCTCTTAGATTTCTTGTCACAGTAAAATAGCAGTACAACACCTGAAGTCTTTTAACGAATATGTTGCTAAAACTGTTTTCAACTGCAATGCAGCAGCTGTAAGC
Source organism: Amblyomma maculatum (assembly GCF_055883805.1). Taxonomy (NCBI): domain Eukaryota; kingdom Metazoa; phylum Arthropoda; class Arachnida; order Ixodida; family Ixodidae; genus Amblyomma; species Amblyomma maculatum. The sequence goes on along the minus strand of NC_139350.1, from coordinate 23,224,229 downwards.
AGGTTCAGCATCTATGATTGACTAGAATACACACCAACACTACCAACTCATCAGTCAAATATATATATATATATATATATATATATATATATACACACCGTCGGCGCGTTGTTTTTCCTTCCGCTTTGCATTTAATGCTCTTTATTCCAATAATCATCATAAGAGGAATTCCTGTAAATGTCAACAGCATAAACATAAAAAAATGTTTGCCTTGCACTCGCAGACTGTTCGCTCCTTTAAATGCTATATATATATATGTGTGTATATATGTACATTTTTCACAGATTCATGCGCTTTCAGGAAGCTAAACTGCATTCTCAAGAACTCCCTGTTCCTGAAGGACATTCGACAACTCTCCCCTAAAGCCCAAACATCCTCCCTTGAATCATTTCATAATTTGGTCATCAGATTTGCTCCCAAATCAATTGCATACTCGGATGATGGGATGCAAGCAAGGTAAGTTGAATGAAAGAGAAGGATACGACATTATTTTTTACTCCAGTGCCAGTACGCATTCCAACTTTTCTGCATTGCATATGCAAACAATCAGTCCTTGCATGAAGCATTTAATGTATGTTCATAATATTGTCATTGTAAAAGGAACAGAGGCCAGAGGAAATAGAACTCAGTAAGAAAAAAATCAGAAGTTCATCTATGAAAGCCTGCGCTTCATTCACACCATATCCTTTTCCTCCTTTCGATTCTTCAACTTGCTAAGTAGCCCAACTAAGCAGATCGCGTTTAGTTAATGCTACAATAGCCACTACGACCAGCACTCCCCTTAGTACAGTGCTTGATCTGGAGCTGTCATGTTATCAGGCCAGGTAATATGAGACCTTACAATTACGACTCACAGGAGTCAATTCTGACATCTGCCAAAAAAGGGCACCCACTATGTCAAGTGAATCCCAACTCCTGCTCAAAGTATGCACCCAATGAGAAATTTTCCACAATCCTTCCATCCGGACATTAAATACTGTGCTGTAAAATTAGCTGAACCTATCTTTTGTCTTTCTCTTCGAATCTCAAGACTGCTGCCATGTCAAAGGTAGTTTTCATACATTTTGAGGAGACTGCGGTGCACACTTCTGACATTCTAAGAATGCTTCATATAATATCGTAAAACATAATTGCTAGCATGGTAGCACTAGCCATTCTATAATCCCCTTCCATAGAAAAAGTGAGACAGGAAGCTGCAGACTGCACAGGCCATCTAAGGGTCCTCATTAGAAGTCACTGCTCTTATGTTAGAATAGGCAGATGGGATGACATAAAGAACGAAGTTGAGGACAAGCATGAAGTGCAGGCTGAAAAAACACCTCGTCTCTCTTTTGTGCTCCTCATCTTAGTGCAGTCCCAAGACAAAGGCAGTTTTTAAAGAACTGGAAGTTATCAGCGCAAGTTTCCGACCCCTCTAGGACCATCTCGAATGTCCCGAGGCTACTGTATTGAAGCTGCAAGAATGCTCAAGGTTCACTTGACCACTTGAACTAATGATGATCGCTAGAATACAACAGCAGGGAGAACACAGGTGATTCACGATATGAGGTTGTATAGCCCATGTCATACATTCATTTTGCTGCTTGGAGATCATTGCATCACATTCTTAATTCTAAAGGCGCTGAACATAGTAGATAAATCAGAAGCAATTTCTGCTGCAGTGTTGTGAATATAATGCATAATGGTTCCTTATGGTAGCCTCTTCTGTATAATTTTGCTGGTAGGCAACAAGAAACACATTTTTTTCCAAAGTATGAAAAATTAATTCATATTTACCTTCTTTATAGGTCACATCTGGCTGTAATTCACTTTAATAAAATTCCTCAAGGCTCCAGGCACAGACAAAAAAAAGGAGATGACCGCTGGAAAGTAAAGATGGCAAAAGCAAGGAAAGGACATTTCAGTGTCGCTCCAGTGAAAACGCAGCCTACGTTTTGTAAGTTCAAAGTTTGTTCTACTTATAATATTACACGAAAAACTAAGTGCACTATTGTAATCTCGATGACTATTTCATGCAGCGTACGTCCACAAGCTCCTCCAAGATGTGGAGAAACGGTCTGAGGGCTCTTCGCACAGAGAGACAGCTGCAAGCACAGCTTCAGAGCGTCACTTTATGACGGATGCCTATGAAAGACCGTCAAAAGAAGAACTGATTGCTGCTCACAGACACAGATTTGCTCTTCACAATGACTAGTCAATTACACTATACAACTGTCAGTGTGCTTAACCTAAATGCTAAACAGACTGGCATCATTTTTTAAAAATACACAGCGCAACAAACATAGGACAAGCGAGTAGACGGGAACAGCGCTGACTATCAACAGCATGATTTATTGAAAGAACACTAATATATACAAAAATGCTCTCACAACCAAGTGCGCATGTTCGCAGATAAAACAACATTTTTATCTGCGAACATGCGCACTTGGTTGTCAGAGCATTTTTGTATATATTAGTGTTCTTTCAATAAATCATGCAGTTGATAGTCTGCGCTGTTCCCGTCTACTCGCTTGTCCTATGTTTGTTGCGCTGTGTATTTTTAAAAAATGATGCACCAACTAGCTCAACTCACAGTTCTTTTGAGACTGGCATCAGCGCCGCAAAGCATTGGCCACTGGAGCCAAGAAAATTGTTTCAATATGTTTGCTGCGGCTGACAATAGCTGGAGCGCAGTTTCATATGACTTGTTGTCTGAGTGAGTGCAATCTTGTACCCATATCTCTGAGTTTTCCTTGTGGCTGCGGCTAAGCAAAAGTGCACACAAAACATGTTGCTGTTTGCTTATCGCGGCAACTACACACGGTGTGCGACCGCTCGCAGGCCTTTTAAGTATTATATCAAAGCTGCCGCTCGAAACAAAAGTAAAAAAGGCAGAGCAACTGTGGGTTCAAGATGTGTAAGGCTAATTGCGAATAATTATGCCAGTCAGAGTTTTACACCTTCTTGAGGCCAAACTAGAAGTAAATGGAAATTTCAAGTGAGCCGGCTTCACAGGTGACCATGTAACATGTCTCTTTTCATGGGCTTGCTGTTCCCCATCCGTTAAGCTACACAGTTTACAAGACAACAGTGTAATTATGCTGATTATTATTATGTGCGCGAAATAATACAGTGTTCTTAGCGGCAATTTAAACTGCTGAGCGACTCAATCAACTTCATTCAGATTTTTTTCCTCCTGTCGACAGAAAAACAAATGCTAAGGTAGGAACAAAAGGCTACTAATACAGTAGCTTGATGAGGTTTTTACCCCTGTTTGACATGGACGACAGACAGTCATATTTTTACAGTGATCTGCTAGCGAAAAAAAAAAAAGAGATCAGCAAGTAAAAGAAATGTGCAATATGGACAGGTGCTGTGTCGGAAACAAAGTGTGAGAAAGGTACATGTATTTACATTCACTTGCCACTGACTCTTGTACACACTTGGAGTATCTTTAACGCGCAGAACATAAAAGAAAGACAAGGTGACAAAAAAAATATTAAAGTGTCACATACATTCGAATGTACACCGGCTCAAGCATAAGAAACAACAAGGTGGTCAGTTATAAAACTAAGAAAGCACAGTTTTTCGCCGAGGAGAGCAATTCTCTAGGAATAATCTCGAAATAAAGTCGTTTTCCTCATCACTGCACGTCATGTGAAACCTTGCAAGGGCCAGATACAGCATGCGTATCCTAATACATGTTTACCGCGGCGGCTTGTACCTCTCCGGCTCTACCGCTCAGTCGTTTGTGGTGAAACTGCGCACGGAGCTTTGATATTGCGGTAAACTTTATTTGCTCGTAGGAAGTTAGGTAAGGGTGCTTAATTCGTTGCTGCTGCGTACAATGCAAACCCGCAGTCTGTACCGGGATCGGGGCCGAAAGCCGCCAACGCCGGCGCACGATTCCGCGGGTTCGCGCACGGCCTAGCCAGGTAGGCGCAGTTGTCTTAGGCAATTTACTATAAGGCAAAAGTTTATAACCTACAAACTTACTACGAGACAAAATGCAACCTCCGTGAGTAGTTTCACGCAATCAAGTCAACGGTTAAGACGGTAGGATTTTAATAGCCGCCACAGTAATGATGCATCACAACAATGACTAACTCATTGCACCTGTGAAACCGTCGCTTATCTGTGCGCTATGTTCAAGCTAGTAAACACATTACTTACCAGCGTATGTTGTCGCCTTGACTTGATCGGAGGTGCGTATTTTGGTTTGGTAGACACAGGAACGGAGCAGCGGTTGCCTCCGAAATTTTGCTGCACTACGTAAGGCGCAGTGGATTGGGGCCCTTAAAGCACCGACTTAAAGTTGTAAACCTGTAAGCCGACTTCGAAGTTCATTTCGCATGGGCGACACAAAAAACGAGAACATTCACAGGCGGAAAGTGCCCCGCAAGTACACTGCTAGGAACTGAAACGAGACCGCCGCTTGCGACCGCGCCGCGATTGCCGTGGTGCCTGCGCGAAGGGCAAAGATGCGCGCGTGCGCGCGCGAGACCGGAAGTGCAGGAAAAAAAAAGCTTTGAAAAAATCTTTCTGTCTACACAACATCCTAATTTTCTTTCCTGATAATTAAAAGTTAAGTGTATTTCCATTTTTCTGGCATAAGCGATAGTTTAATGGCTTTGTGACGTCGCAAAGAAGCAGACCAATAGTCATTCGAAAACGCATGCACGTAGCAGCTTTGCACAGAGGAGGAGGAGGACTGGCAAAAGTCGAAGGAAAGAACGCGCCAACTTTCGAATGGGATTGTGGGACCTGCACTCCGCGTAGACGTGTATTATTGCGTTCAAATGTGTATCGCAGCATAATCTAGCGACTGAGATAGTTTGTGAGGAGTGCTCGGGAGGTGTTTGTGGGCCCCTTTAAGCCACCAATCTTCCAGTCGTTTTTTGCTAGTTTCCACCGCCGGTTTATTCCCCCGGCCACCGGTATCTCTAAACCCCAGAGCTTCAGGAACAGTGATTGCGCCTGCATCAACTTCCGGATGGATACCATTACATTCGAGTATAATATGGTCAATTGTTTCACTGGAGTTGCCACATACAGCCCATTCGTCATCTCCATTGTTAAATTTCTTTTTTTAGCTGCGTGTTCTAAGGCACCCTGACCTAGCTTCAAAAAGTAGGGCACTGCCTCTTGAGGTATCAAAGAAATCTTCCTTCCTGATCTGCATTTTCCACTTTCGGTATAATTCCACACTCCTTTTCTTTTCCATCGAATTTATCCAATTATTACCTTCTGTATTTTTCACCTGTTGCTTAATGCTCTTTATTTCTCCGTCCTTGTGACTATACCATACTTACTAGTTAGTTTTCTAGTTCTTTTCCTCCATTGTGAGTCAACGCTTTTTAAGTACAGGTATTTAAATACTTTAGCTGCCCATCTGTTACTGTCCAATTTCCTCAGGCGTTCCTCATATAATATTTTACTCTGAGCTTTCCGTACTTCGAAAGATGCCCAGCCCATATGTCCCTGTACCGCCTCATTTGTAGTTTCGCCGTGGGCACCTAGTGCTAATCGTCCAACGGATCTCTGGTTTATTACTAATGTCGACTGTACCTCTGATTTTAGGCACAAAACCGCACTTCCGAAATTAAGTCCGGGCATCATAATTCCTTTCCAAATACCCCTCAAAACCTCATACCTATTGTATTCCCACAATGCCTTGTGCTTCATTATCCCGGCATTCCTTCGCCATTTGGCCTTACGTGATTTCTCATGCTTTCCAATGTTTGCCAATCTTTCGTTTACCCATACCCCCAGATATTTATATTCTGCTAGTCTAGGTATTTCATGGCCTTGTATTTTAAGACCCTGATCAGTTGAGCCGTTGAAAATCATCAGACCCGACTTAACTGCGCTGAAACTGAAGCCTAGAGCGTCCCCTTCGTCTCCGCATAACTTAACTATAGTTTGCAATTCTTCCAGACTCTCAGCTAGCAGCACAATATCGTCTGCATGCATCAAACCGGGGAAGCGCTGCTCTACCGCCTTTCCACCTAATCTATATGACAGGTTAAAACCTAGGTTACTGCCTTGTATCCTCCGTTCCAGGTTTATCATATAAAGCATGAACAGCACCGGTGATAGAGGACAGCCTTGTCTTAATCCTTTGCATACTTTAACATCCTCCGTACTTCTTATCCCTTCCCAAGTAATTTCTACTTTGTTATCCCGGTATATTTCCTGTAGGAACTCTAATATCTCATAACCGATACCTTCTTCTTTTAATATGTTCCACAGGAGTTCCCTCCTTACGTTGTCGTACGCCACGTTTATGTCTAGGAAGGCCAAATACAAAGGTCTATTTTCCACTCTAGATATTCGAGGTGCTTGCCAGCGGTGCCTCGTAAGAAAAATGTTCACTAAAATGAAACAAGGCGTGGGTTGAAGTCACGGAATGACAGCACGCTACTACCGTCATCATGCGAAAACATGCAGTTGTAGCATATTAGCCGATCTTGCCCAAGCGAGAACTTGGTGCTCCTGAACGGGAGCAAACAACCTACTTTACAGACGTTCCTAGCTTTTACAGCGCTATTAAATAATCATTGACAAAATACTCGACATAAAGTCTCGAGTTGCCCGCGCGGCTCGCCATGGACGGTCAGCCAGCTGATCGCAACGGCCGACTGTTAATTCGCCGTTCACAACTCGACGGCACTCGAACACCTTGTATCACGTTCTAGTTGAGTTGCCATAATTTGAAACAGCGCACAACATCACATTTATAGCAAATTTTTGAGCACCAGTATCAAGAAAATGAAGATCGAAACAGCACGCCTGCAAGCAATGCCAGCAGAAATGAAATCACAAAAACCACGGCCGGAATTAACGTGGCAGGGCCTCAGCGCAACGTAATGTCCCACAAATCTTTCGTAGTGGAGGGCTGGGAACTAAGATTTCACTCCCTTCTTCCCTTAGGCTACTGCGCGGGTCAAATACGGCACCTTTCCCTTCTTGTGAAAAAACTCTTCGAGGGCAGCGACCTTAGACCCAAGAAAAACAGGATTCTGGCCGGCTTGAAAAAAAGTTCATGCGTTTGTGTTACCGATATTAAAAACTGCGATTAACCATTCAACTGGGGACTATACTGAAGCCTTATAATAGTTGAAGACACTTTTCCCTCAAAGCGACGCATTTCAAATTACTGATTCTTTTTCCGTTTATAATGTGTGCTCTTGTGAGCGTCGCTAGAATAGGGAACCTGAGCGCAACGGGTCAGAACTCGAATCCTGCAGTACTTAGCCTGGTACCTCAGACAACGGTGGAAGAATTCCTACGTTTTTCTACCATGTTTATTCTTATTATAAATGGCAGAGTGACCGCGCCCATCATTCCGTACTAGGAAGGTAGGCAAGCGGGTTTGGATGCCATGATGTCAAATTCCAAAGACCAGCAATCAATTGCGGCACCGGGCGGCGAAACAATTCAACGAGCCATAGCAACGAGCACAAGAGGTAGCAAACTCCTGGGGGGGGGGGGGGGGGGGGGGAGGAAATAAAAAAAAGAAACAAAAAATACGGAGGTTTAGTAGCAGGCGTCTTTCGCTTGCGCTCTGAAAACAAACCAGCTAGCCCAGTGCTCGTAGCACCGCAAAACACCGGAAAACCGATTTTGCAGTGCTCTGCAATGCGTGTCAGCACAGTGGCACATCGTTTCATGTATAGGCCGGCCGACCTGCCAGCATGGCGTGTGGCGCTGACCTCGACATTCCTCTATATACTGCTGGAAACAGAGACGTTCTTAGCAGAACGAGCTTAAAAAGCGCGAGGATCAAGTTGACACAGCTGAGTTGATCATATGTTATTGCGAATGAAGGAAGAATGAAAACAAAATGCACGGGCCAGCTACTGGCTCTGTAGCTAAGCCATCTCCTCTGCCTCGTGAGGACAGAAGAGAATTATAGGGTGCAGTGGTAAGACGCGCCCGACTACTGTGCCGGAGTACCCGGTTTCTACCTCGGCGGCTGCGTTTCGATGGAGGCGAAACGAAGAGGCGTCCGTGCGCTGTGCGATGTCAGCGCAGGTTAAAGATCCCCAGGTGGTCGAAATTACTTAGTAGCCCTCCACTACGGCTCTTCTTTCTCTCTTTCCACTTTCACTCCCATCCTCCTCCCTCCCTCTATGGCGCGGGTCAGGTGTCCACAGAAACAACGGTGACAGATACTTTTTTTTTTATTTAAGCATACTGTAAGTCTTGCTAGGCTCTTACAGGAGTTGGTGAAATAATGGGACCGTTATACAAAATGGAAAACAATAGAAACACACAAAAAATGGAAAACATACGCACTGCAACACTATAACGGACATTCAATTTGTCGCATATGAAGCACTGAAAAGAACCGCGAAGCGAAACAATAAAAGAATACGTTAGACAATAGGCACTAATAAGATAAATCCTAAACTAAACACTCGCAGTGAATAACGAAATACATTTTAGGAATGATTTTTTGTTTACACCATTTGCTTCTCAAAATATGACTCGACGTTTTTAAGAAAAATAACAAGGCAGATGTCCATAAATTCATGTGGCAGCCTATTCCATTCTTCAGTAGCTGAAGGAAAAAAAAATGAAAATTTGTATGCGTCGCATCGAGCTGGGATGGGTCTGATGCACTTCCCATGATTTAACCTCTTCGAACGATGATATGATGCCTTGATGTACTGAACTGTATCAATTTTGATTCCACCGTTATAAAGAATTAAGGTATAGAAATTATATGGAAGCTACGCGTCGTCGACAAGAAAGGGTAGGAATACCCGCTTTATATCGCATGGATGATACACTATCGTAGCATGACTGGCTGGAGAAAATAAAACGAAGGACCTATTTTGAATTTTTTTTTTCTAATTTTTGGCTGAGGTATGATTGATGAGGGCTCCAAATAATGCTACCGTACTCAGTGATGGGCCTTATGAGGGTATTAGCCTGTTAGCTTTGCATGAGAAGGAGCTGCTGACAGTTTTCTACGATGAAATTCGATACTGCGCCTTTGGATTCCTGTGAACCAATAAAGATTTTAAAAAAGAAGAAAAAGAAAAAGGGGAGAAAGACGCGCGTCGGCAACCGCCGTCGTCCACCACCGAAACGGCAGGGGGTGAAAATGACACCCTACAGCAGCAGATAAAGATATGATGGCAGACTAGCCCCCCTGCAAGCCGCAGTGACCTACCTACTGTACGTGATGGACCTACCTACCAGTCCCAACCCCGTATCGCCAGGATCAAGCACCCCCGAATGTTCTCGTCCACTGATCGCCTTATGTATCTGACGCGAGACGTCGATCTGTGTTGAACGTAATATTTACTCGTCCTTATCCGTAGGCGTTCTGTGCCTATAGAAGGCAGTCGATGCGAGGAAGAAATCGTACAACAAAAACTGACGAGGCTATATGTAAATTGTCAATGGCACGTATACTGTGCGCTCCGCGGAGATTGGAAATGCATCGATTCTCTGGCGTCGATTGCTAGAGCACGGAAGAAATACATGAAACGATGTGCCACTGTGCTGACACGATTTGCGGAACGCTGCAATAATTAGTTTAGCGTTAGAGTAAGTAGCGGTGCTAACGAAAATAAAGTTAGCGTACCGTAAAAAACTCACCATCAGATCTAGTTTTAGTATAGCGTTTAGCAAACGGTACACAAACGTGAGGTATCAGCGACTGAGGATATATTGGGATGGATGGATGGATGGATGGATGGATGGATGGATGGATGGATGGATGGATGGATGGATGGATGGATGGATGGATGGATGGATGGATGGATGGATGGATGGATGGATGGATGGATGGATGGATGGACGGACGGACGGACGGACGGACGGATGGATGGATGGATGGATGGATGGATGGATGGATGGATGGATGGATGGATGGATGGATGGATGGATCGATGGATGGATGGATGGATGGATGGATGGATGGATGGATGGATGGATGGATGGATGGATGGATGGATGGATGGATGGATGGATGGATGGATGGAATATAGGAGCGTCCCCTTTGAAACGGCGTGGTAGCAGTAGCCATCACGCTCCTTTTTCTACCTATATCTTAATTATTGATTTAGATTGGTTAACAATACCATCATTCTATTTATTTAATGTTTGTTTCTATATTACTAACATTATGTCAATTTCCTGCTTTTAAGCCACCAATCTTCCAGTCGTTTTTTGCTAGTTTCCACCGCCGGTTTATTCACCGGCCACCGGTATCTCTAAACCCCAGAGTTTCAGGAACAGTGATTGCGCCTGCATCAACTTCCGGATGGATACCATTACATTCGAGTATAATAAGGTCAATTGTTTCACTGGAGTTACCACATACAGCACATGCGTCATCTCCATTGTTAAATTTCTTTTTGTAGCTGCGTGTTCTAAGGCACCCTGACCTAGCTTCAAAAAGTAGGGCACTGCCTCTTGAGGAATCAAAGAAATCTTCCTTCCTGATCTGCATTTTCCACTTTCGGTATAATTCCACACTCCTTTTCTTTTCCATCGAATTTATCCAATTATTACCTTCTGTATTTTTCACCTGTTGCTTAATGCTCTTATTTCTCCGTCCTTGTGACTATACCATACTTACTAGTTAGTTTTCTAGTTCTTTTCCTTCATTGTGAGTCAACGCTTTTTAAGTACAGGTATTTAAATACTTTAGCTGCCCATCTGTTACTGTCCAATTTCCTCAGGCGTTCCTCATATAATATTTTACTCTGAGCTTTCCGTACTTCGAAAGATGCCCAGCCCATATGTCCCTGTACCGCCTCATTTGTAGTTTCGCCGTGGGCACCTAGTGCTAATCGTCCAACGGATCTCTGGTTTATTTCTAATGTCGACTGTACCTCTGATTTTAGGCACAAAACCGCACTTCCGAAATTAAGTCCGGGCATCATAATTCCTTTCCAAATACCCCTCAAAACCTCCTACCTATTGTATTCCCACAATGCCTTGTGCTTCATTATCCCGGGATTCCTTCGCCATCTTGCCTTACGTGATTTCTCATGCTTTCCAATGTTTGCCAATCTTTCGTTTACCCATACCCCCAGATATTTATATTCTGCTAGTCTAGGTATTTCATGGCCTTGTATTTTAAGACCCTGATCAGTTGAGCCGTTGAAAATCATCAGACCCGACTTAACTGCGCTGAAACTGAAGCCTAGAGCGTCCCCTTCGTCTCCGCAATACTTAACTATAGTTTGCAATTCTTCCAGACTCTCAGCTAGCAGCACAATATCGTCTGCATGCATCAAACCGGGGAAGCGCTGCTCTACCGCTTTTCCACCTAATCTATATGACAGGTTAAAACCTAGGTTACTGCCTTGTATCCTCCGTTCCAGGTTTATCATATAAAGCATGAACAGCACCGGTGATAGAGGACAGCCTTGTCTTAATCCTTTGCATACTTTGACATCCTCCGTACTTCTTATCCCTTCCCACGTAATTTCTACTTTGTTATTCCGGTATATTTCCTCTAGGAACTCTAATATCTCATAACCGATACCTTCTTCTTTTAATATAATCCACAGGATTCCCTGCTTACGTTGTCGTACGCCCCGTTTATGTCCAGGAAGGCCAAATACAAAGGTCTTTTTTCCACTCTAGATATTCGAGGTGCTTGCCAGCGGTGCCTCGTAAGAAAAATGTTGACTAAAATGAAACAAGGCGTGGGTTGAAGTCACGGAATGACAGCACGCTACTACCGTCATCATGCGAAAACATGCAGTTGTAGCATATTAGCCGATCTTGCCCAAGCGAGAACTTGGTGCTCCTGAACGGGAGCAAACAACCTACTTTACAGACGTTCCTAGCTTTTACAGCGCTATTAAATACTCATTGACAAAATACTCGACATAAAGTCTCGAGTTGCCCGCGCGGCTCGCCATGGACGGTCAGCCAGCTGATCGCAACGGCCGACTGTTAATTCGCCGTTCACAACTCGACGGAACTCGAACACCTTGTATCACGTTCTAGTTGAGTTGCCATAGTTTCAAACAGAGCACAACATCACATTTATAGCAAATTTTTGAGCACCAGTATCAAGAAAATAAAGATCGAAACAGCACGCCTGCAAGCAATGCCAGCAGAAATGAAATCACAAAAGCCACGGCCGGAATTAACGTGACAGGGCCTCAGCGCAACGTAATGTCCGCCAAATCTTTCGTAGTGGAGGGCTGGGAACTAAGATTTCACTCCCCTCTTCCCTTACGCTACGGCGCGGGTCAAATACGGCACCTTTCCCTTGTTGTGAAAAAACTCTTCGAGGGCAGCGACCTTAGACCCAAGAAAAACAGGATTCTGGCCGGCTAGAAAAAAAGTTCATGCGTTTGTGTTACCGATATTAAAAACTGCAATTAACCATTCAACTGGGGACTATACTGAAGCCTTATAATAGTTGAAGACACTTTTCCCTCAAAGCGACGCATTTCAAATTACTGATTCTTTTTCCGTGTATAATGTGTGCTCTTGTGAGCGTCGCTAGAATAGGGAACCTGAGCGCAACGGGTCAGAACTCGAATCCTGCAGTACTTAGCCTGGTACCTCAGACAACGGTGGAAGAATTCCTACGTTTTTCTACCATGTTTATTCTTATTATAAATGGCAGAGTGACCGCGCCCATCCTTCCGTACTAGGAAGGTAGGCAAGCGGGTTTGGATGCCATGATGTCTAATTCCAAAGACCAGCAATCAATTGCGGCACCGGGCGGCGAAACCATTCAACGAGCCATAGCAACGAGCACAAGAGGTGGCAAACTCCTCGGGAAGGGGGGGGGGGGGGGGGAAGAAAATAAAAAAAAGAAACAAAAAATACGGAGGTTTAGTAGCAGGCGTCGTCTTTCGCTTGGGCTCTGAAAACAAACCAGCTAGCCCAGTGCTCGTAGCACCGCAAAACAACGGAAAACCGATTCTGCAGTGCTCTGCAATGCGTGTCAGCACAGTGGCACATCGTTTCATGTATAGGCCGGCCGACCTGCCAGCATGGCGTGTGGCGCTGACCTCCACATTCCTCTATTTACTGCTGGAAACAGAGAAGTTCTTAGCAGAACAAGCTTAAAAAGCGCGAGGATCAAGTTGACACAGCTGAGTTGATCATATGTTGTTGCGAATGAAGGAAGAATGAAAAGAAAATGCACGGGCCAGCTACTGGCTCTATAGCTAAGCCATCTCCACTGCCTCGTGAGGACAGTAGAGAATTATAGGGTGCAGTGGTAAGACGCGCCCGACTACTGTGCCGGAGTACCCGGTTTCTACCTCGGCGGCTGCGTTTCGATGCAGGCGAAACGAAGAGGCGTCCTTGCTCTGTGCGATGTCAGCGCAGGTTAAAGATCCCCAGGTGGTCGAAATTACTTCGTAGCCCTCCACTACGGCTCCTCTTTCTCTCTTTCCACTTTCATCACTCCCATCCTCCTCCCTCCCGCTATGGCGCGGGTCAGGTGTCCACAGAAACAAGTGTGGCAGATACTTTTTTTTTTATTTAAACATGCTGTAAGCCTTTCTAGGCTCTTACATGAGTGGGTGAACGAATGGGACTGTTATACAAAATGGAAAACAATAGAAACACACAAAAAATGGAAAACGTACGCACTGCAACACTATAACGGACATTCAATTTGTCGCATATGAAGCACTGAAAAGAACCGCGAAGCGAAACAATAAAAGAATACGTTAGACAATAGGTACTAATAAGATAAAATCCTAAACTGAACACGCACAGTGAATAACGAAATACATTTTAGGAACGATTTTTTGTTTACACCATTTGCTTCTGAAAATATGACTCGAAGTTTTTAAGAAAAATAACAAGGCAGATGTCGCCCATAAATTCATGTGGCAGCCTATTCCATTCTTCAGTAGCTGAAGGAAAAAAATGAGAATTTGTATGCGTCGCATCGAGCTGGGATGGGTTTGATGTACTTCCCATGATTTAACCTCTTCGAACGATGATATGATGCCTTGATGTACTGAACTGTATCAATTTTGATTCCACCGTTAAAAAGAATTAAGGTATAGAAATTTCATGGAAGCTACGCGTCGCCGGCAAGAAAGGGTAGGAATACCCGCTTTATATCGCATGGATGATACACTATCGTAGCGTGACTGGCTGGAGAAAATAAAACGAAGGACCTATTTTGAATTTTTTTCTAATTTTTGGCTGAGGTATGATTGATGAGGGCTCCAAATAATGCTACCGTACTCAGTGATGGGCCTTATGAGGCTATTAGCCTGTTAGCTTTGCATAAGAAGGAGCTGCTGACAGTTTTCTACGATTAAATCCGATCCTGCGCCTTTCCCTTCCTGTGAACCAATAAAGATTTTAAAAAAGAAAAAAAAGAAAAAGGGGAGAAAGACGCGCGTCGGCAACAGCCGTCGTCCACCACCGAAACGGCAGTGGGTGCAATGACGCCCTACAACAGCAGATAAAGATATGGTGGCAGACTAGCCCCCCTGCAAGCCGCAGTGACCTACCTACTGTACGTGGTGGACCTACCTACCAGTCCCAACCCCGTATCGCCAGGATCAAACACCCCCGAACGTTCTCGTGCACTGATCGCCTTATGTATGTGACGCGAGACGTCGATCTGTGTTGAACGTATTATTTACTCGTCCTTATCGGTAGGCGTTCCGTGCCTATAGAAGGCAGTGGATGCCAGGAAGGAAATCGTGCAACAAAAACTGACGAGGCTATATGTAAATTGTCAATGGCACGTATACTGTGCGCTCCGCGGAGATTGGAAATGCATCGATTCTCTGGCGTCGATTGCTAGAGCACGGAGGAAATACATGAAACGATGTGCCACTGTGCTGACACGCTTTGCGGAACGCTGCAATAATAATAGAGAGTTTTATTTTAGCGTTAGCGTCAATAGCGGTGCTAACGGAAATAAAGTGAGCGTGCGCAAACGACTCCCTGTCGGACCGAGTTTTAGTATAGCGTTTAGCAAACGCCACACATTCTATTTTGTATGGAGGTATCAACAGCTGAGGATATATTCGAAGTGGTTGCCAGCGCTACCTGGTAGCAAAATGTTGACTGAAATGAAACAAGGCGGAGCCGTAGGTTGGGCCGCAGCGAGCCGAGACAAGCTCATCTTGAACTCGCGAGCAAAGTGAAACTTTTGGAAGCAGACGAACAATTGCGTGCGCTTTCTGCGCGATGTTTGGCCTCTTCTGAACTGTCTACCATTCTGTCGGTGCTTTTCAACTATGCCGTCAAGCATCTTGAATGATTCGCGATATTTATTGATGTTGACATGGGCAGAGATTGACAAACTGCATCTAGGACTGCGCGCTCGCGAGCGAGCTCGTGCTGACTTGTTTGAAGCGGACAATTTGGAACTCTACCTACAACGCAAACGTGAGCCGACCATATACCGCTACCGTTCGAAGAATGGTTTATTGGATATATCTTCTGTGGACCCTGCGCTGTTTAGGTTGCAGTTCCTTTTCGAAAAGAGGATTTTGAGCACCTTCAAAACTGCCTTGCTCTGCCAGGCACTTTCACTAGCGCCCAAGGCGTTAAGGTCCCTGGCCGACATGCACTTTGTATTGCACTATGGCGGCTTGCGTATCCCAACCGCTGGTGCGATTTGGAACCGATCTTCGGTTTGCATTCGTCAGTGATGTCCAGCGTCACAACTCAAACTATCAGCTACATTGTTGGTCGTTTTGGACACCTTTTGAGAGATGTCAACAACTCGCGGCGGTCTTTGATAGCACGAGCTGTGAACGCTTTTTCCGTAGCTTGTTGTACGTTGCTCGCAACTTCTGGCCATAGCGACGAGTCCCTAAATGAATTCAGGTTCCGTACTTCTCGCAGCATTGCAACGTTGTCATGAGCAGTGAACCGTATACGCATATTTACGTTGCACCGTGCTCCAACTCTGGCACTGGACATTTTGATTACGGAGCTTGTCGTCTGCTTTCGTCTGCTCTGCAGATTGATGGACGTATGCTCCAAGAACCTGGCCTGCATGCCCCCTTGAAGTGAGACTTTGAACGTAGAAAAGATGCAATGCAAATTTCACAACGAGCTCAATACTCTCGCATAAAATGTAATTATATATTAGCCAAAATTAGTAATAAAATATAGTAACCGTCGAAACTAGGCTTTAAACCAATTCGCTGCGTTCAGAGTGGATGCATCGTCGCAGGCGACCCCATTAGGCCTAGGAGCATTAGATTCCAGACCGAATCTCCACAACAAAGCTTCTTTACACCCTGCACATCATCGTCGAACTAAGATTAGTCAAATCGAATAATGGCAGTACCAGTAGTTGTCCGTAAACGTGCCAACCGGAACTGCAACGACTATTTGTTCGTTTGAAGCGGACGGCTGCCCGATCCATGGACGTTGCCATGTTTTCGCGCTAAATGCGCAAAAGACGATCGCTAAATTCTCAAATTTGCGTGAACGCGCTAGCGCTATTTCTATGCTAGCGTTCAGCGCATGCGCATTTCCGTTCCGCTATTCCGCTAATCCAGCAATCACCGTAAACCCCTCTAAACTAAAATTCTCTAATTAGTTTAGCGTTAGCGTAAGTAGCGGTGCTAACGGAAATAAAGTTAGCGTACCGCAAAAAACTCACCATCAGATCTAGTTTTAGTATAGCGTTTAGCAAACGGTACATAAACGTGAGGTATCAGCGACTGAGGATATATTGGGATGGATGGATGGATGGATGGATGGATGGATGGATGGATGGATGGATGGATGGATGGATGGATGGATGGATGGATGGATGGATGGATGGACGGATGGATGGATGGATGGATGGATGGATGGATGGATGGATGGATGGATGGATGGATGGATGGATGGATGGATGGATGGATGGATGGCTGGCTGGCTGGCTGGCTGGCTGGCTGGCTGTGTGGGTGGGTGGATGGGTGGATGGATGGATGGATGGATGGATGGATGGATGGATGGATGGATGGATGGATGGATGGATGGATGGATGGATGGATGGATGGATGGATGGACGCACGGACGGATGGATGGATGGATGCATGGATGCATGGATGCATGGAATGGATGGATGGATTGATGGATGGATGGATGGATGGATGGATGGATGGATGGATGGATGGATGGATGGATGGATGGATGGATGGATGGATGGATGGATGGATGGATGGATGGGTGGATGGATGGATGGATGGATGGATGGATGGATGGATGGATGGACGGATGGACGGATGGATGGATGGATGGATGGATGGATGGATGGATGGATGGATGGATGGATGGATGGATGGATGGATGGATGGATGGATGGATGGATGGATGGATGGAATATGGGAGCGTCCCCTTTGAAACGGGGTGGTAGCAGTAGCCATCATGCTCCTTTTTCTTCCTATATCTTAATTATTGATTTAGATTGGTTAACAATACCATCATTCTATTTATTTATGTTTGTTTCTACATTACTAACATTATGTCACTTCCCTGCTTTTAAGCCACCAATCTTCCAGTCGTTTTTTGCTAGTTTCCACCGCCGGTTTATTCACCCGGCCACCGGTATCTCTAAACCCCAGAGCTTCAGGAACAGTGATTGCGCCTGCATCAACTTCCGGATGGATACCATTACATTCGAGTATAATATGGTCAATTGTTTCACTGGAGTTACCACATACAGCACATGCGTCATCTCCATTGTTAAATTTCTTTTTGTAGCTGCGTATTCTAAGGCACCCTGACCTAGCTTCCAAAAGTAAGGCACTGCCTCTTGAGGTATCAAAGAAATCTTCCATCCTGATCTGCATTTTCCACTTTCAGTATAATTCCACACTCCTTTTCTTTTCCATCGAGTTTATCCAATTATTACCTTCTGTATTTTTCACCTGTTGCTTAATGCTCTTTATTTCTCCGACCATGTGACTATACCATACTTACTAGTTAGTTTCCTAGTTCTTTTCCTCCATTGTGAGTCAACGCTTTTTAAGTACAGGTATTTAAATACTTTAGCTGCCCATCTGTTACTGTCCAAATTCCTCAGGCATTCCTCATATAATATTTTACTCTGAGCTTCCCGTACTTCGAAAGATGCGCAGCCCATATGTCCTTGTACCGCCTCATTTGTAGTTTTGCCGTGGGCACCTAGTGCTAATCGTCCAACGGATCTCTGATTTATTTTTAATGTCGACTGTACCTCTGATTTTAGGCACAAAACCGCACTTCCGAAAGTAAGTCCGGGCATCATAATTCCTTTCCAAATACCCCTCAAAACCTCATACATATTGTATTCCCACAATGCCTTGTGCTTCATTATCCCGGCATTTCTTCGCCCTTTGGCCTTACGTGATTTCTCATGCTTTCCAATGTATGCCAATCTTTCGTCTACCCATACCCCCAGATATTTATATTCTGCTACTCTAGGTATTTCAAGGCCTTGTATTTTAAGACCCTGATCAGTTGAGCCTTTGAAAATCATCAGACCCGACTTAACTGCGCTGAAACTGAAACCTAGAGCGTCCCCTTCGTCTCCGCAATACTTAACTATAGTTTGCAATTCTTCCAGACTCTCAGCTAGCAGCACAATATCGTCTGCATGCATCAAACCGGGGAGGCTCTGCTCTACCGCCTTTCCACCTAATCTATATGACAGGTTAAAACCTAGGTTACTGCCTTGTATCCTCCGTTCCAGGTTTATCATATAAAGCATGAACAGCACCGGTGATAGAGGACAGCCTTGTCTTAATCCTTTGCATACTTTGACATCCTCCGTACTTCTTATCCCTTCCCAAGTAATTTCTACTTTGTAATCCCGGTTTATTTCCTGTAGGAACTCTATTATCTCATAACCGATACCTTCTTCTTTTAATATGTTCCACAGGAGTTCCCTGCTTACGTTGTCGTACGCCCCGTTTATGTCCAGGAAGGCCAAATACAAAGGTCTATTTTCCACTCTAGATATTCGAGGTGCCTGCCAGCGGCGCCTGGTAAGAAAAATGTTCACTAAAATGAAACAAGGTGTGGGTTGAGCCACAGGAAGCCGAGACAATCTACTTTGAAGCCGCGAGGAAAGCGAAACGTTTATAAGCAGACGAACCTGGAAGGGCTCGCCTTCTGCTTCGGAAGCAGACGTGCGAAACGTCCAGAAGCAAGCGAACGTCTGCTTCTACAGGTGATGTATACAGATGTTTTTCTGCTTCTAGACGTTCCACAAGTCTGCTTCCAAAGCACAGAAAACGTGCCCTTCCAACGCTGAGCTACTGAACTGCACATTCTTCAGGCATTTTTCAACTATACCGTAGAGCGTCTTGGATGATTCACGATATCTGTCGGTGTTGACATGGGTGGAGTACGAGCTCGCGAATTCGCTCGAAGCCGACAGTTTGGAAATTTCGCTGCAAAGCAGAAGTGATCCGACTATATGCCACTACCGCTCGAAGAATGGTCAGCGGGTGTATCTGCTGTGGACTCTGCGCTGTTCAGATTGTCCTTCCGAATCGAAAACAGGATTTTGAGCAACTATACAACTCGCTTTCTGGGCCAGAACTTTCACCAGAGCAGAAGGCGTTAATGTGTCTGGCCGACAGGCGCTTTGTATTGCGCTGTATTGTATTGCTCCTATTCCAACCACTGGTTCCATTTGGAACTTATCTTCGGTCGTCATTCATCGGTGATGCCCAACCGTCATGGTTCAAACTACCAACTACATTGTTGGTAGTTTTCTGCACCTGTTTAGCGATGTCAACAATCACAGCTGGTTGACGGAAGCAGCAATCACACTGTGATGACATAAATTCGAAATAGTGCGTACACACACAATTCATTATTATTATTTTTCCGCTACACTGTGCTCCGACTCTGGCTTTAGATATTTTGATTATAGCGCTTGTCGTCTGCTCTCTTCTACTCTGAGGATTGATGGATGTGTGCTACAAGAACCCCGCTTGCATGCCCTTTTGAAGTGAGACTGAATATTTAACAGGTGCGTTGCAAGCTTCACAGCCAGCTTAATACGTTCTCGTAAATTGTAATTATATATTATATTTATAAAATTAGTAATAAAATATAGTAACCACCGAAACTAGACTTTAAACAATTCGCTTCGTTCAGAGCGGTTGCATCTTCGTAGCCGACCTCATTTAGGCCTAGGAGCATCAGATTCCAGACCGAATTCTAACAAGGAAGCATCTTTACACCCAGCACATCGGCGTCAAAGCAAGATTAGTGAAAGAGAAAAACGACAGTACTAGTAGTTCCCCATAAACGTGCCAACCGGAACTGCAACGGCTTCTCGTTCGTTTGAAGCGGACGGCCGCAGGAAAAGAAAATGCACGGGCCTGCTACTGGCTGTGTAGCTGAGCCACCTCCGTTGCCTGATTGATTTAAAACTGATTGATTTATAGGAAGAGAAAGGAGCGGTAACTGTCTCACTAGATTTTTGTGAACACCTCATCCGTGCCATAAGGGAAGGGAGCAAGGTGGGAGTGAAGGTGGAAAGAGCGAAGGAGCCGTAGTGAAGGTCTACGAAGTAATTTCGACCACCTGCGGATCTTTAACGTGCGCTGATATCGCACAGCACAAGGACACCTCTTTCGCCTCCAGCGAAACGCAGACGCCGAGGTCGGGTTCGAACACGGGTACTCCAGCACAGTGGTCTGGCGTCTTACCACTGCACCACCCCGGTGGGGCAACAATCTTGCGGACAGCAGACAAAATAGAGAAGGAAAAAGAACTGGGAGAGTATGACGCGCGCCGCAACTACAGCCGTCGTCCTACCACAACATTAAACATTCCTAAGTGGTCGAAATCACACCACAACCTCGAGCGGCGCGCAGCAGGTAGGGATCGAATTACTCATCTCACAGCGGCCGATGAACCGGTGCCTCGGAAATTTTTTTTGTGTGTGAGCTTTTATAGTTTATAACCGCCCAACATTATGCCGGCTTCGACATACAGGGTTTCCACAACTGCCGCCTGCTAAACCTGATGGTGAATAGAGCGTGTAAACTCTAAATTCTAATACAGGAAAGTAATGTACTGATAACGAAAGCAGTCAACACAGTTCTTCGCCTGCATGTCATAGCGCAAAACGCCCCTTACACAGATGGTACATAAGAAGTAATCGTGTCTTTGATGAAACGTTTATTTCGATAGAGTCAGCTGTACTCCCAAAGCGTTGTTTCAGCAAGTACGCACTGTTTTTAGTGGGAATGCACTATTTCACGAGATTTACCCGAGGCTTCAGGATGTGCGCCATAGGTACAGCGCCTTTCCGTTCCTGTAGACCAATTATTAATATATTATTCATGTGTCCAGCCCCGCCGGGGTGGTGCAGTGGTAAGACGCCCGACTACTGTGCCGGAGTTCCCGGGTTCGAACTCGACCGCGGCGGCTGCGTTTAGATGGAGGAGAAACGAAGTGGCGTCCGTGTACTGTGCGCTGTCAGCGCTCGTTAAAGATCCCCACAAGGTCGAAATTAAACCGTAGGCCTCCAGTACGGCTCCCTTTCTCTCCTTCTACATTCACTCCCACCTTCGTTCTTTTCCTAACGGCGTGGTTTAGGTGTCCACAGAGCAAGTGTGGCAGCTACTGCGCTTTGACAGATACAGTCAGGGTTGTTTGATGTTTTGTAGAAAGCGCGTGCGCAGAGTGTGTTTGATTTATATACTCTGATGTATTTTTAGATTCTAAGTGATAATTCAAACGCATTTATGAAAACGTGCCGTCTTTCAGCGTACAAAAAGCGCGTTGCGCGCCGAATGAAACCACTCGGACATGAAAACAGCGTATCCAGCCGAGGTTCCTTTCGTGAACCGTTCTCTTTAGAGATGGCGTCAATACGACGTCAGCAAGACAGCGGGCGCCACCTCATGGCGAGGACGGGAAAGACAGCGGCCAATCAGCGATGGCGCCAGATCGTAGGCGTGTGCACCGCGAGCATGTGACTTTTTCAGCGCACGTTAAAGATCCCCAGGTGGTCGAAATTACTCCGTAGCCCTCCACTACGGCTCCTCTTTCTCTCTTACCACTTTCTCTCCCACCTTCCTCCCTTCCCTTACGGTGCGGTTGCGGTGTCCACAGAAAACAAGTGAGACAGTTACCGCGCCTTTCCTTCCTATAAATAAATCAGTTTTAAATCTGGTACCAAATACTTGTACCAAAGTGGTGTTAAGCACGAACTAAATCTAATAATTACATAGTAATGCAAACTAGTGAATAATAGACTGAAATATTCTTAGAAACTTCCTGTTAACAACTGCCAAGCAATTTTCTTGGCTCATGAGTACCTTTTTCGCCGCTAGATAGTGTCGCGCACGCGGCGGCGTCGTTTGCTTCCTCGCTTGATGTGAAGATTTTGTAAATTCTGTCTTTCGCACAGAATGGCAAATATCCTTAGAACGAGGTCTACAACGCCTGTAGTATGCACTCCGAATCAAGCTAGCTCTATGACGGAGGAGTTGCTGCCGCCATTGCGAGTACGAACGAGATGCTTGATACCGGCACCGCGCCGGCGCGTCCGCGCCTGCATATGTAGCGGTGCAGCGTCCGTAGCCTTATCGGCCGCACAAACATCGTGAGTATGCGCGAACTTTCCGTGAATAGCTGTCAATGTAGGACGCAGCCGATGACATATGGAATCCGACCATACTCGATCCAGTCAGCCACCGTCTGCCCCCCTTCCGCTGACTTAGGAGGAGGCAAAAACTCAGCCCCCACACTTGCGGACGCGAATTATTTTTCTCTACGACTGCCCGATTCGAATGGTCGCACTGCTGTTGACCGAGACCTCCCGATCGCAAAGTAGCGATCGAAGCGCGTAGAGCACCTTTGCTTCTGACGGCAGCCCGGCATGCGCCCCTTCGTCCCCACTTCGCTTCGCGATCGGCACACAGGCTTAGCCAGTGTTGCCGCTAAACCTCCTGAGACATGTAGAAGGCGTCGTCTCGTTTTTCTTTCTTTACTGCGTCAGTTTTCTAAAACGGCAAAGTGCTGCCCCCCCACCTTCCCCCTAAAAAAAAAAAAGAACAGAAAAAAAGGATACCACGGCCGTACTCAAGCAACTGCGCGGCGCACGCCGTCGCTCGACGGCTCGACTACGGCCATGAGCCGCCACAGCGAGCGCAGAGCGGTTCCATCTCGAAGCAGACCAACTCGTCGCGGTTCCTGCGCCAGCCGGCAAAACAGTTCCTTTCGGAGCGGTGGCCCCGCCCCGTGACGTAGGCGAAAAACGCGGAGCCGCCTCCGGAAGTTTTGGGGCTCACGCCGGACGTGACGCAACAACCAATTAGGAGAGGCGAAAGGAACCAGTCCCCGAACGGAACCGTCGCTGGATCTGGCCAGCTCAGGATCGGCACTCTCGCACTCCCGTATATGTACAATATGTAAATATATATGTAAATATATATATATATATATTTACGCGACAATATATATATATTCCTTTGTCGTCTAAAACAACGTCAGGTGTGAAGAGGTATTTATGAGTTCACTAAAAGAGAAATCAGTGAGAATGGGCGTGTGCACAGCGACGACTGAACAAGCGCGTGAGTCTTTGAGTCTATTCAAAAATCTTATATTGCGAGTAATCATGTCGCGCCCTTGATTTATTCCCCTCCTCTTTTACGCACACGCACAGAGAAAAGAAAAACGACACAATTTTATTGCTTGTAGGGGAAGTTACTTTAATTTCAAACTAGCACTGGACTGCAGTTTTAAAACACATACGATATTCAAGGTATATACAGCACCGGAAATGGCATTATAAGTGAATTGTTATGAACCTAAGTTATTTATTAGGAAAACAAGAATAAATCAGAAAAAACGCCAATTGCCAACAACACTGATGTTGAATGCTAATGAAATGCAGCCAACAAACAGAACTTGACTTCAACATAGAAAGACTTTGCAAGGCCACACGAATTAAGAGGAAAACATTATATCTCGTTTGGGAAATATTTGAGTGGGCATGCCTTTTAGCCACCATAGTATCTGCCACACTTGCTCTGTGGACACCTGAGCCGCGCCGTAAGGAAAGGAGGGGAGGTGGGTGTGAAGGTAGAAGGAGAGAAAGGGGAGCGGTATTGGAGGGCTACGGATTAATTTCGACCACCTAGGGATCTTTTACGTGCGCTGACAGCGCGCAGTACACGGACGCCACTTCGTTTCTCCTCCATCTAAAAGCAGCCGCCGCGGTCGTGTTCGAACCCGGGAACTCCGGCACTGTGGTCGGGCGTCTTACCACTGCACCACACCGGAGGGGCTGGACACATGAATAATATATTAACAATTTGTCTACAGGAACGGAAAGGCGCTGTACCTATGGCGCACATCCTGAAGCCTCGGGTAAATCTCGTGAAATAGTGCATTCCCACTAAAAACAGTGCGTACTTGCTGAAACAACGCTTTGGGAGTACAGCTGACTCTAGCGAAATAAACGTTTCATCAAAGAGACGATTACTTCTTATGTACCATCTGTGTAAGGGGCGTTTTGCGCTATGACATGCAGGCGAAGAACTGTGTTGACTGCTTTCGTAATCAGTACATTACTTTCCTGTATTAGAATTTAGAGTTTACACGCTCTATTCACCATCAGCTTTAGCAGGCGGCAGTTGTTGGAAACCTGTATGTCGGAGCCGGCATAATCTTGGGCGGTTCTAAACTGTAAAAGCTCACACACAAAACATTTTTCCTAGGCACCGATCCATCGGCCGCTCGAGGGTGTGGTGTGATTTCTACCACTTGGGAATGTTTAACGCGGTGGTAGGACGACGGCTGTAGTTGCGGCGCGCGTCTTACTCCCCCACTTTTTTTTCCTTCTCTTTTTTGTCTGCTGTCCGCACGATTGTTGCCCCACCGGGGTTGTGCAGTGGTAAGACGCCAGACCACTGTGCTGGAGTACCCGGGTTCGAACCCGACCTCGGCGTCTGCGTTTCGCTGGAGGCGAAAGAGGTGTCCTTGTGCTGTGCGATATCAGCGCACGAATAAGATCCGCAGGAGGTCGAAATTACTTCGTAGACCTCCACTACGGCTCCTTCTCTCTTTCCTCTTTCACTCCCACCTTCCTCCCTTCTCTTACGGTAGGGTTGAGGTGTTCACAAAAAACTAGTGAGACAGTTACCGCTCCTTTCTCTTCCTATAAGTCAATCAGTTTTAAATCAATCAGGCAGCGGAGGTGGCTCACCTACAGAGCCAGTAGCAGGCCCGTGCATTTTCTTTTCCTTCTTCCTACAGCCACAACAACAACAACAATCTAACAAGACGCGAGGCCATTGAATGGCGCAAACTACAACTGGCAGCTTCCCACACCCCCTTTTATAGAATAGGATAGACTTGTCTGTGTTGGAGTGTGTACAAGTTCAAGCCATGTGTATGAGAGTTGCCGGAGCTGAGCAGTGTTTGCACATGGGGGCTATGTGAAGCGGAAAGATCCTGTTGTATAAAAGGGGGTGTGGGAAGCTGCCAGTTTGTAGTTTGCGCCATTGAATGGCCTCGCGTCTTGTTAGATCGTCGTTGTTGTTGTGGCTGTAGGAAGAAGGAATAGAAAATGGACGCCTGTCCATTTCGCCTCCATCGAAACGCAGCCGCCGGCGGTCGCGGTCGAACCCAGGTGCTTCGGAACAGTATAGTCGGGCGTCTTAACCATAACCAGAGCACAGATTGCATCGACGCCATGGGAGACAACAGATTTTTTTTCCTTCTTCCATGTTTGCCATGGAGGAAGCGCAGGCAGACAAACACAGGAAGGAACGAAGTGACAGCAGTGACAGAGCAAAGCAACTGAGCGCTACGATAGAAATTGCGATCTACAGGAACGTCGTGGTATCCACCTTGTTTTAACCAGAGTAATGTTTTTCTAATATTTGAGCAATTTGAAGTCCCAAAGATATATTCTGGAAGCATGAAGGAAGTTCTTTCCTTCCTCCATGCTTTGAAGGCTTGGCTAGGCTAGCTAGGCGGCAGCAGCGAAATGCTTCCGGCTTCCTCCATGGCTTCCTGCAACCCATGACGTCTTATCCGGTTTAAGCATTGACGTCACGCCCGGCTATTGCTCTTTGAATAGGTGGTTGTTTTTAGTAGCAAAATGGCTGGTCGTCCTTCATGGCGAGAGCCGTGGGTATGGTGCCGTGGGAGTTGTGCTGCCGTGCCAACCGTGCGCTCTTATGTTGTACGGTACGTAACGCGACCGTCAGACCACGTAACGACTCACAGTAGTCGGAAGGCTACGGGCCGGACCGGAACAGAACCGTGGGTTGTGCAGTTGAATTTAGGGCAACAATCCACGAACTGAATCCGATTGCCACCGAGTTTGCATCTACCGGGATGATGGTAATGGTGGCCCGCAAGCAGCAGCAAGCCGACGCATGAAAGACCACCTAGCGCTCGCAAGGCGCGAACATGACGAACATTCATTGTCTGAAAAGCACGCCAGCGTTTGTTCGGGCGCTGGCTGGGGGGGGGGGGGGGGGGGGCTCGGTGGGCACCTGGGATGTGGATATGTGGGTTTGAGGCTGAGGCTTATGTCCGGAAAAAAAGCAAATGCTAAAAATTATTTCACATCACATTCGTCGAGAGAACCAACGCATCCTCCTTTCCACTTTGGTCCTCGGCGCGTATACGCAGTTCACGGAGCCGGCTCTCTGCAAGTTCAGGGGCCAGATCAAGCGACGGTTCCGTTCGGAGACTGGTTCCTTTCGCCGCTCCACATTCGTTGTTGCGTCACGTCCGGTGTGACCCCCAAAACTTCCGGAGGCGGCTCCGCGTTTTTCGCCTACGTCACGGGGCGGGGCCACCGCTCCGAAAGGAACTGTTTTGCCGGCTGGCGCAGGAACCGCGACGAGTTGGTCTGCTTCGAGATGGAACCGCTCTGCGCTCGCTGTGGCGGCTCATGGCCGCCGCGCAGCTGCTTGAGTACGGCCGTGGTATCCTTTTTTTCCTGTTTTTTTTTTGGGGGGGGGGAAGGGGGGGGGCAGCGTTTTGCGGTTTTAGTAAACTGACGCAGTAAAGAAAGAAAAACGAGACGACGCCTTCTACATGTCAAAGGAGGTTAAGCGGCAACACTGGCTAAGCCTGTGTGCCGATCGCGAAGCGAAGTGGGGACGAAGGGGCGCATGCCGGGCTGCCGTCAGAAGCAAAGGTGCTCTACGCGCTTCGATCGCTACTTTGCGATCGGGAGATCTCAGTCAACAGCAGTGCGACCATTTGAATCCGGCAGTCGTAGAGAGAAATAATTCGCGTCCGTAAGTGTGCGGGCTGAGTTTTTGCCTCCTCCTACGTCAGCGGAAGGGGGGCAGACGGTGGCTGACTGGATCGAGTATGGTCGGATTCCATATGTCATCGGCTGCGTCCTACATTGACAGCTATTCACGGAAAGTTCGCGCATACTCACGATGCTTGTGCGGCCGATAATGCTACGGACGCTGCACCGCTACATATGCAGGCGCGGACGCGCCGGCGCGGTGCCGGTATCAAGCATCTCGTTCGTACTCGCAATTGCGGCAGCAACTCCTCCGTCATCGAGCTAGCGTGATTCGGACTGCATACTACAGGCGTTGTAGACCTCGTTCTTAGGATATTTGCCATTCTGTGCGAAAGACAGAATTTACAAAAACTTCACATCAAGCGAGGAAGCAGACGACGCCGCCGCGTGCGCGACACTATCTAGCGGCGAAAAAGGTACTCATGAGCCAAGAAAATTGCTTGGCAGTTGTTAACGGGAAGCTTCTAAGAATATTTCAGTCTATTATTCACTAGTTTGCAATTATTATGTAATTATTAGATTTAGTTCGTGCTTAACACCACTTTGGTACAAGTATTTGGTACCAGAAAAAGCCACTTGCTCGCGGTGGACACGCCTACGATTTGGCGCCATCGCTCATTGGCCGCTGTCTTTCCCGTCCTCGCCATGAGGTGGCGCCCGCTCTCTTGCTGACGTCGTATTGACGACATCTCTAAAGAGAAGCGGACCCTGCGATCCAGCACCGCACCGTCCATCTGGCGGAAGAGGCCGCAAGAAGCCAAGGGCTACCTGCCAGCCTCTAATCCGCGGGCGCACGACTCCCCGTTTCCGATGGAAATAAAAGTTGTACAACCAACCAACGGTTCACGAAAGGAACCTCCTCTGGATACGCTGTTTTCACGTCCGAGTGGATTCATTCGGCGCGCAAAGCGCTTTTTGTACGCTGAAAGACTGCACGTTTTATAAATGCGTATGAATTATCACTTAGAATCTAACACTACATCAGAGTATATAAATCAAACATGCTCTGCGCACGCGTTTTCTACAAAACATCAAACAACCCTGATGGTATTTGTCAAAGCGCAGTATCTGCCACACTTGCTCTGTGGACACCTAAACCGCGCCGTAAGGAAAGGGAGGAAGGTGGGAGTGAATGTAGAAGGAGAGAAAGGGAGCCGTATTGGAGGCCTACGGTTCAATTTCGACCTTCTGGGGATCATTAACGTGCGTTTACAGCGCACAGCACAAGGACGTCACTTCGTTTCGCCTCCATCGAAACGCAGCCGCCGCGGTCGGGTTCGAACTCAGGAACTCCGGCACAGTGGTCGGGCGTCTTACCACTGCACCACCCCGGCTGGGCAGGACACATGAATAATATATTAATAATTGGTCTACAGGAACGGAAAGACGCGGTACCTATGGCGCACATCCTGAATCTTCGGGTAAATCTCGTGAAATAGTGCATTCCCACTTATGACAGCGCGTACTTGCTGAATCACAACGCTTTCGGAGTACAGTTGACAATATCGAAATAAACGTTTCATCAAAGGGACAATTGCTTCTTATGTACAATCTGTGTAAGGCGCGTTTTGCGCAATGACATGCAGGCGAAGAACTGTGTAGACTGATTTCGTAATCAGTGCTTGGAGGTGGAACTGGGAAGGAGCATTAATGTAGCGGCTTCGAGCCGCACGAGATATACCAGAGCCAACTTTACTAGAACAAACTCAGTTTCACAGCTCCCCATACCGATCAGCGGAGGAGAGTGCCCCAATTGGAGGTCGCGAGAACTAGCGGCGCTGCAGTCAACTCTTCCCCTTGGCCGAGCGCGTCGTCTGCTTCACGCGGCGCGAAAGCATGAAGCGGCCAGCACACACGTAGCTTTTGCGTGCTGCCGTTGCACTGTACATGTCTACAGTATAATTATAACAACAGTACGACAGCTTTGGCTTCGAAGCAACGCACTACCTTAGAGAACGCGTTTGTGTTATGCGCAATTCATTTGTTAAAGCTATGAAACAAGTGTGAGCGACGTCGGATCGCTCATGAGCACTGTTTCTTGCGTTACTCGCTGGTCTGTGTTTTGTAGTATGTTCTTTCACGACATAGATCCTGTCGAGCAAACAAATTAGCCAACGTTTCAGTACATAGCAGCACTCTAACCTTAGAAGGTAACACTGTGGCTTTCACGTTTTCTACTGCGTTGCGCAGATTGCCTCAATTACACGCAGAAATCTGCTAGCCTGGGCAGCCTGTTCGTGCAGTGCATGAAGTCTGGCTACTCGCGTTAAAAGATATAGTGAATACAGATTACGCATAAATAGCCTCCGTCGTCGCCTAATCAGAAGCGCTTTTCTTAATGTCTCACTTTCGAGGTATGGCGCGAAACATAGCTCAGGATCGGCACTCTCGCAGTCCCGTATATGTACAATATGTAAATATATATATATATATATATATATATATATATATATATATATATATATATATATATATATATATATATATATTCCTTTGTCGTCTAAAACAACGTCAGGTGTGAAGAGGTATTTATGAGTACACTAAAAGAGAGGTCAGTGAGAATGGGCGTGTGCACTGCGACGACTGAACAACCGCGTGAGTCTATGAGTCTATTCAAAAATCTTATATTGCGAGTAATCATGTCGCGCCCTTGATTGATTCCCCTCCTCCTTTACACACACACACACACACACACACACACACACACACAGAAAAGAAAAACGACACAATTGTATTGCTTGTAGGGGAAGTTACTTTAATTTCAGACTAGCACTGGACTGCAGTCTTAAAACACATACGATATTCAAGGTATATACAGCGCCGGAAAGGACATTATAAGTGAATTGTTATGAACCTAAGTTATTTATTAGCAAAACAAGAATAAATCAGAAAAAACGCAATATTGCCAACAACACTAATGTTGAATGCTAATGAAATGCAGCACACAACCAGGACTTGACTTCATCAACATAGACAGATATTGCAAGTTCACAACAATTAAGAGGAAAACATTATATCTCGTTTGGGAAATATTTGAGTGGGCATGCCTTTTAGCCACCTTAGTATCTGCCACACTTGCTCTGTGGACACCTGAGCAGCGCCGTAAGGAAAGGAGGGAAGGTGGGAGTGAAGGTAGAAAGAGAGAAAGGGGAGCGGTATTGGAGGGCTACGGATTAATTTCGACCACCTGGGGATCTTTAACGTGCGCTGACAGCGCACAGTACACGGACGCCACTTCGTTTCTCCTCCACCTAAACGCAGCCGCCGCGGTCGTGTTCGAACCCGGGAACTCCGGCACTGTGGTCAGGCGTCTTACACTGCACCACCCCGGCGGGGCTGGACACATAAATAATATATTAACAATTGGTCTACAGGAACGGAAAGGCGCTGTACTTATGGCGCACATCCTGAAGCCTCGGGTAAATCTCGTGAAATAGTGCATTCCCACTAAAAACAGTGCGTACTTGCTGAAACACAACGCTTTGGGAGTACAGCTGACTCTATCGAAATAAACGTTTCATCAAAGAGACGATTACTTCTTATGTACCATCTGTGTAAGGGGCGTTTTGCGCTATGACATGCAGGCGAAGAACTGTGTTGACTGCTTTCGTTATCAGTACATTACTTTCCTGTATTAGAATTTAGAGTTTACACGCTCTATTCACCATCAGGTTTAGCAGGCGGCAGTTGTGGGAACCCTGTATGTTGAAGCCGGCATAATGTTGGGCGGTTATAAACTATAAAAGCTCACACACAAAAAAATTTTCCGAGGCACCGGTCCATCGGCCGCTGTGAGATGAGTAATTCGATCCCTACCTGAGGGTGTGGTGTGATTTCTACCACTTGGGAATGTTTAACGCGGTGGTAGGACGACGGCTGTAGTTGCGGCGCGCGTCTTACTCCCCCACTTTTTTTTCCTTCTCTTTTTTGTCTGCTGTCCGCACGATTGTTGCCCCACCGGGGTGGTGCAGTGGTAAGACGCCAGACCACTGTGCTGGAGTACCCGGGTTCGAACCCGACCTCGGCGTCTGCGTTTCGCTGGAGGCGAAAGAGGTGTCCTTGTGCTGTGCGATATCAGCGCACGAAAAAGATCCGCAGGGGGTCGAAAATACTTCGTAGACCTTCACTACGGCTCCTTCGCTCTTTCCACCTTCACTCCCACCTTGCTCCCTTCCCTTACGGCACGGATGAGGTGTTCACAAAAATCTAGTGAGACAGTTACCGCTCCTTTCTCTTCCTATAAATCAATCAGTTTTAAATCAATCAGGCAACGGAGGTGGCTCAGCTACAGAGCCAGTAGCAGGCCCGTGCATTTTCTTTTCCTGCGGCCGTCCGCTTCAGACGAACAAGAAGCAGTTGCAGTTCCGGTTGGCACGTTTATGGGCAACTACTAGTACTGTCGTTTTTCGCTTTCACTAATCTTGCTTTGACGCCGATGTGCTGGGTGTAAAGAAGCTTCCTTGTTAGAATTCGGTCTGGAATCTGATGCTCCTAGGCCTAATGAGGTCGGCTACGAAGATGCAACCGCTCTGAACGAAGCGAATTGTTTAAAGTCTAGTTTCGGTGGTTACTATATTTTATTACTAATTTTATAAATATAATATATAATTACAATTTACGAGAACGTATTAAGCTGGCTGTGAAGCTTGCAACGCACCTGTTAAATATTCAGTCTCACTTCAAAAGGGCATGCAAGCGGGGTTCTTGTAGCACACATCCATCAATCCTCAGAGTAGAAGAGAGCAGACGACAAGCGCTATAATCAAAATATCGAAAGCCAGAGCCGGAGCACAGTGTAGCGGAAAAATAATAATAATGAATTGTGTGTGTACGCACTATTTCGAATTTCTCCGTCATCACACTGTGATTGCTGCTTCCGTCAGCCAGCTGGGATTGTTGACATCGCTAAACAGGTGCAGAAAACTACCAACAATGTAGTTGGTAGTTTGAACCATGACGGTTGGGCATCACTGATGAATGAAGACCGAAGATAAGTTCCAAATGGAACCGGTGGTTGTAATAGGAAAGCCGTCTTAGTGCAATACAAAGCGCCTGTCGGCCAGACACAGTAACGCCTTCTGCGGTGGTGAAAGTTCTGGCACCGAAAGCGAGTTGTATAGTTGCTCAAAATCCTGTTTTCGATTCGGAAAGACAATCTGAACAGCGCAGAGTCCACAGCAGATACACCCGCTGACCATTCTTCGAGCGGTAGTGGCATATAGTCGGATCACTTCTGCTTTGCAGCGAAATTTCCAAGCTGTCGGCTTCGAGCGAATTCGCGAGCTCGTACTCCACCCATGTCAACACCGACAGATATCGTGAATCATCCAAGACGCTCTACGGTATAGTTGAAAAATGCCTGAAGAATGTGCAGTTCAGTAGCTCAGCGCTGGAAGGGCACGTTTTCTGTGCTTTGGAAGCAGACGTGTGGAACGTCTAGAAGCAGAAAAACATCTGTATACATCACCTGTAGAAGCAGACGTTCGCTTTCTTCTGGACGTTTCGCACGTCTGCTTCCGAAGCAGAAGGCGTGCCCTTCCAGGTTCGTCTGCTTCTAAACGTTTCGCTTTCCTCGCGGCTTCAAAGTAGATTGTCTCGGCTTCCTGTGGCTCAACCCACACCTTGTTTCATTTTAGTGAACATTTTTCTTACCAGGCGCCGCTGGCAGGCACCTCGAATATCTAGAGTGGAAAATAGACCTTTGTATTTGGCCTTCCTGGACATAAACGGGGCGTACGACAACGTAAGCAGGGAACTCCTGTGGAACATATTAAAAGAAGAAGGTATCGGTTATGAGATATTAGAGTTCCTACAGGAAATATACCGGGATAACAAAGTAGAAATTACTTGGGAAGGGATAAGAAGTACGGAGGATGTCAAAGTATGAAAAGGATTAAGACAAGGCTGTCCTCTATCACCGGTGCTGTTCATCCTTTATATGATAAACCTGGAACGGAGGATACAAGGCAGTAACTTAGGTTTTAACCTGTCATATAGATTAGGTGGAAAGGCGGTAGAGCAGCGCTTCCCCGGTTTGATGCATGCAGACGATATTGTGCTGCTAGCTGAGAGTCTGGAAGAATTGCAAACTCTAGTTAAGTATTGCGGAGACGAAGGGGACGCTCTAGGCTTCAGTTTCAGCCCAGTTAAGTCGGGTCTGATGATTTTCAACGGCTCAACTGATCAGGGTCTTAAAATACAAGGCCATGAAATACCTAGAGTAGCAGAATATAAATATCTGGGGGTATGGGTAAACGAAAGATTGGCATACATTGGAAAGCATGAGAAATCACGTAAGGCCAGCGAAGGAATGCCGGGATAATCAAGCACAAGGCATTGTGGGGATACAATAGGTATGAGGTTTTGAGGGGTATTTGGAAAGGAATTATGGTGCCCGGACTTACTTTCGGAAATGCGGTTTTATGCCTAAAATCAGAGGTACAGTCGACATTAGAAATAAATCAGAGATCCGTTGAACGATTAGCACTAGGTGCCCACGGCAAAACTACAAATGAGGCGGTACAGGGATATATGGGCTGGACATCTTTCGAAGTACGGGAAGCTCAGAGTAAAATATATGCGGAACGCCTGAGGAAATTGGACAGTAACAGATGGGCAGCTAAAGTATTTAAATACCTGTACTTAAAAAGCGTGGACTCACAATGGAGAAAAAGAACTAGGAAACTAACTAGTAAGTATGCTAGTCACAAGGACGGAGAAATAAAGAGCATTAAGCAACAGGTGAAAAACACAGTAGGTGAAAATTGGATAAATTCAATGGAAAAGAAACAGTGTGGAATTATACCGTAAGTGGAAAATGCAGATCAGGAAGGAAGATTTCTTTGATAACTCAAGAGGCAGTGCCCTACTTTTTGAAGCTAGATCAGGGTGCCTTAGAACACGCAGCTACAAAAAGAAATTTATAATTGGAGATGACGCATGTGCTATCTGTGGAAATTCCAGTGAAACAATTGACCATATTATACTCGAATGTAATGGTATCCGCCCGGAAGTTGATGCAGACGCAATCACTGTTCCTGAAGCTCTGGGGTTTAGAGATACCAGTGGCCGGGTGAATAAACCGGCGGTGGAAACTAGCAAAAAACGACTGAAAGATTGGTGGCTTAAAAGCAGAGAAGTGACATAATGTTAGTAATGTAGGAACAAAAATTTAATAAATAGAATGATGGTTTAGTTAACCATTCTAAATCAATAATTAAGATCATCATCATCAGCCTGATTATACTGCAGGACGAAGGCCTCTCCTATATTTCTCCACTTAACCCGGTTCTGTGCTAGCTGCATCCACTTGACCCCTGCGAACTTCTTAATCTCATCCGCCCGCCTAACTTTCTGCCGCCCCCTGCTACGCTTTCCTTCCCTTGGAATCCAGTTTGTTACCCTCAGCGACCATCGGTTATCCTCTCTTCGCACTACATGTCCTGCTCATGTCCATTTCTTCTTCTTAATTTCTACTAGAATGTCGGTAACTTGAGTTATTTCTCTGACCCACTCTGCACGCTTTGTATCTCTTAATGTTACCCCTACCATTTTTCGTTCCATAGCCCTCTGGGTTGTCCTCAACTTAAGTAGAGCTCTCTTGGTTAGCCTCCACGTTTCAGCCCCATAGGTGAGTACAGGCAAGATGCAACTGTTGTACACTTTCCTCTTGAGCGATACCGGTAAGCTGCTAGTCATAATCTGCGAGTGCTTGCCAAATGCGCTCCATCCCAATCTTATTCTTCTGGTTATTTCTTTTTCATGGTCCGGATCTGCGGTTACTACCTGTCCTAAGTAGACATATTCGCCTACTACTTCCAGTATTTCACTACCTAATGTAAACTGCTGTTCCTTCCCGAGGCTGTTGAACATTACCTTAGTCTTCTGCATATTGATTTTCAAGCCTACCTTTCTACTTTTCCTGTCTATTTGCTGTTCATCCCCCGAGTTGCTTAGCAAGGCAATGTCATCAGTAAATCGCAGATTACTGAGGTATTCTCCATCTACTCTTATCCCTAACTGCTCCCATTCCAAGTCTCTGAATACTTCCTCTAAACAAGCTGTGAATAGTATTGCGGAGATTGTATCTCCTTGCCTAACACCTTTCTTTATGAGAATTTTGTTACTTTCTTTATGCAGAACTATGGTTGCTGTGCAGCCACTATATATATCTTCCAGCGCATTCATGTACGGCTCGTCTACCCCCTGATTTCGCAATGCCTGCATCACCGCCGAGGTTTCAACTGAGTCAAATGCTTTTTCGTAATCAATGAATGCTATGTATAAGAGTTGGTTATATTCCGAGCATTTTTCTATCACCTGATTGGTGGTATGGATATGATCAATAGTAAAGTACCGTTTCTGAAACCCTGCTTGATCCTTTGCTTGATTGCAGTCTAAGGTTGTCCTGATTCTATTAGCGATTACCTTAGTAAATACCTTATACGTAACAGGCAGTAAGCTGATTGGTCTGTAATTTTTAAGGTCTTTAGAGTCCCCTTTCTTGTGAATGAGGATATTGTTTGCATTCTTCCATGGTTCCGGTACCGTTGATGACACTAGGCACTGCGTATACAGGGTGGCCAGTTTTTCTAGCACGATACCCCCCCCCCCCCCGTCCTTGAGCAAATCTGTAGTTATCTGATCCTCTCCAGCTGATTTCCCCATTTTCATAGTTCCTAGTGCTTTCTTGACCTCGTCCTTCGTCACTGGTGGAACGTCTGACTTTTTCCCTTCCGTCAATCTCATTACGGTCCTGACTACTTTTGCTGCTGTAGAGATCTGTATAGAACTCCTCGGCTACTTTGACTATCTTTTCCATATTAGTGATGACGTTGCCCGCCTTGTCCCTTATCGCATACATCTGGTTTTTGCCTATGCCCAATTTCTTCTTTACCGCTTTAAGGCTTCCCCCGTTCTTTACAGCATGCTCAATTTTCTGCATGTTATATTTCCTTAAATCGACCACCTTGCGCTTATTGAATAGCTTTGATATCTCGGCCAATTCGATCTGGTCTGTTGGATTGCAAGCTTTCATACTCTGGCGTTTCTTAATCAAATCTTTCTCTCCTTAGACAGCTTGCCGGTATCCTCTCTAACTATCCTACCGCCTACTTCTACCGCGCACTCAGTAATGATATCTCTGAAATTATTGTTCCTTGCCCCTTGGGTAATGTCGCCATCCTCAGTTAGAGCTGAATACCTATTCTGTAGCGAGATCCTGAACTCTTCTGCCTTCCCCCACACCGCTAATTCGTTGATGGGTTTCTTTCTTACTAATCTGTTGCGTTCCTTCTTCAGATTTAAGCTAATTCGGGACCTCACCATCCTGTGGTCACTGCATCGCCCTTTCCCGATTACCTCTACATCTTGCATAATGGCGGGGGTTGAACACATTATGAAGTCGATTTCATTTTTAGTCTCTCCGTTAGGACTCTTCCACGTCCATTTCCGGTTCTTCCGTTTGCTGAAGAAGGTATTCATGATTCGTAAGTTATTACGCTCTGCAAACTCAACTAGTAACTCCCCCCTGCTATTCCTAGAACCAATGCCATAGTCACCTACTGCCTTGTCGCCTGCCTGTTTTTTCCCTACCTTGGCATTGAAGTCGCCCATTAGTACAGTATACTGCGTCTTCACTTTTCGCATTGCCGATTCTACATCTTCATAGAAGCTTTCAACTGCCTAGTCATCATAACTATAATGTAGGTGCATAGGCCTGTACAACCTTCAGTTTATACCGCTTATTAAGCCTAATTACGATGCCTGCAACCCTCTCATTATTACTATAGAATTCATCTATATTACCCGCTATATACTTATTGATAAGGAAACCTACTCCTAGTTGTCGCCTCTCTGGTAAACCTCGATAACACATTACATGCCCATCCTTCAGTACAGTATATGCCTCATTCGGCCTCCTAACCTCACTAAGCCCTATTACATCCCATTTCATGCCCTCTAGTTCCTCTAACAGCACTGCTAAACTAGCTTCACTAGCTAGGGTTCTAATAAACGTTGCCAGGGTCAGTTTCCAATGGCGGCCTGTCCAGCGGAGCCAGGCTTTCTTAGCACCCCCTGCTGCGTCACAGGTCTGACCGCCGCCGTGGTCAGTTGTTCCGCTGCCGCTAGTGACTGAGGGCCGGGGTTTTATGGAGCTTATCATAGGTGGTTGCGGCCAATTACTGCTGCTGTCAACTCCTGTTCTGGTGAGGGAGTGCGTTGCCGGAGGTGTTCACCGGCATCAGGTCGCACCCCAAACCTGTGTGTGCAATTCCATCGACACGCGGATTGTTTTTTGTCACCCGGTGGAGAATTGCGCGGCACCGGGATTTGAACCCCGGTCCTCTTGCATGCGAGGCGGATGTTCTACCGCTACGCCCCCGCTGCACACCTTATAATTAAGATATATAGAGAAAAATGAGCATGATAGCTACTGCTACTACCCCGTTTTAAAGGGGACGCTCCTATATTCCATCCATCCATCCATCCATCCATCCATCCATCCATCCATCCACCCACCCACACACCCACCCATCCATCCATCCATCCATCCATCCATCCATCCATCCATCCATCCATCCATCCATCCATCCATCCATCCATCCATCCATCCATCCATCCATCCATCCATCCATACTAAAGCCGACCCTACCGTTGAGGGAACGGAATCACGCTTCTGCGACTCCGTGCGCGTCTGGTTTAGATCTATGAGAGCTCGGAAGAGACGCCATGTGTTTTTGCCAGACATCTGCCTAGCTGCCGCGCTGCACCTCTCTACCCAGTTAGCGTTTGCGAGTTGCGCCGCGTATTCTGCCGCCTCTTTTGTTATCGCCGCGATCCGGGTTTTTAGCTTGCGGTTATGTTTCTGCCTGCGCCATCTTTTAACCATGCTGCGTCTGGCTTCCCAGAGGTGGTGAGGTGGGTGTCCACATCCGTCACCGCCTCAGAGAGCTTTCCCCGCGTTTCCGTCGAACGCAGACTGCTCAGCAGCTGTTTGGTCCAGGCTTGGTATCCCTGCTCCTGGATAGAACTAACATTGTATTCTTTTCTGAATTTTGCCCAGTCCGGCATCCTAGTCTGCCCCGTTGGTCTGGTAAGGGGTTTAGTGAGGATCGTTATGTTGATCAGACAGTGGTCGCTACCGAATGTTTCCTCCGTATTCGTCCACTCCACTCGCCTAGCGTTTTTTGAAAAAGTTAAGTCCGGAGAAGTGTCCCTCTACGCCGAGTTCCCAATTCGCGTGGGGTACGCCGGGTCGGCGTGTAGGGTTAGGCCTAATGTGGACGCGGCCTCCGCTAGCTTCCGTCCTCGTATGTCCTCTCGGTTGTAGCCCCATGAGAGGCTCTGCGCACTGAAATCTCTTAACACTAGTAACGGATCTCGTCCCGCTTCCCTGACAGCCTTATACTCAGGAGTGTGGAGAAGGTTACATTTTTTGCATTAGGTGGGCAATACACGTTCAGGATGTGGAGCGGAGGATTATCCTTTTTTGGGAGTTACGCTACCATTTGTTCTTCTACCATGCTCGGTGGGCATCTGGGATGTGGGTAAGTGGGTTTGAGGCTGAGGCATGGTAGAAGAACAAATGGTAGCGTAACTCCCATAGAAGCCTGCGTGTCGACTCTGAGCGAGGCTTTAGTTTCCCAGTGCCCCCTGCGAACTGTGAGGCACAACAAACACGTGACGTTGCTTGTGACGTCACAGTAACGTACTTTTGGCGGGGAATTTGATTATCTTTTTACTTATGAACGAAAAACAAGGCCAACAACGACGGAGGCAGAACGATGCTCGGATAAGGCAAAAAAATGGACACCGTAACTGTTCAGCCAACTTTACTTGACATGAATTTCTACTGTCAAGTTTTACGTTAACTGAAATGTTACGGCATCTTTAACCACCTTACAATAGCATCGTTCTGCCTCCGTCGTCGTTAGCCTAGTCTTTCGTCGCGCGTCATGTAAACGCATTCTGGGGCTTATTTCTTCGGGCACGTTTGTGAACAAGGGCCTTCAAGTGAATTCGGCAAGCACATGGATAGAACCACATGACTTGAGGCATTTCACTAAGGGTATAAATGAGTGAAGCTGCGCTGCACAGAAAGCCAGGCTTTATTAATTCACGATTACTTACATAGACGCTTCACGACAATGAAATCTAAGTGTAGGAGAGCGACCACCGCTCATTCGTCACGGTCTTCATGAAATCCTCGTGATAACAAAATGACCTGAGCGTAGGTCTCCAAACGAGACGAGGTGAGATTATAAAAGGGTAAAAGATCTTGCTAACAAACAAAGTATACATATCAGCTTCAAAGAACAACAAAAACAAACGAACGGAATAACTAAGCTAGCGCTAGAACGCCAACCTGTAAGAGCTTAGGTAAGCAATTCAAATTGGGATTGCTAGTATTTAGAAGTTAATGCGTCTGAGAAGTGAAAATATCTACGATATAGCTTCGCTCCAATAAATCTTGTCCTGTTCACGATTCCCATATTTTACTCGCGCTTCATTTGCCACTGAAAGGAGTCAATGTGAGGTTACAAAT
Organism: Amblyomma maculatum; assembly: GCF_055883805.1. Lineage (NCBI taxonomy): Eukaryota > Metazoa > Arthropoda > Arachnida > Ixodida > Ixodidae > Amblyomma > Amblyomma maculatum. The sequence continues at coordinate 23,184,483 of NC_139350.1, read as the reverse complement.
TTACAACTTAAGCATTTAACATGTTCATGAGAAAGATCCCATTGACAATAGGAACATCACTGTAATGACAGCTAAAGCACGTTCAGCGAACGTTGGTGCGGTAATACGACGCAGTAAGCAAAACACGCAGCAAAGGGAGCGGAACGGAAGGCTTTGAGCAATGCGACACGCGTCTTGGGGGCAATAAAATCTCACCTTCACCGCTCAATTAAAACATGCAGCGATACGCCGCTCATGCAGACGTGTATCCGTAAAACAAGCCACCACTTTTGCGACGTGCCTTGGAGGCCGAGCCGAGCCGCCGAGCTGTGACGCAGCATTGTCCCATCGTCCAGAAATGCGCACATGCAGCGGCAATCAGTTTCTCATCGAGCACAGACAGTCTTCGCCTTGCAGTAAAGCTCTACCAGAACCAGCAGAATGAAATACTGACTGTTTGTTACAGATAACCCACTCTGTACGCAGCACGCAACGATGAACGTCGAACCGGGGCCGACGACGCACCTATTCCGCGGATGAAGAAGCTTGAGCTTTGGGCAACTACGCAGCGGATAACAAGTGGCCGAGACGCCGAGAGAGGCCGTTAGAAACAAGTTAAAACATTATTAAAAACGTGACACGTTTTTTTCTTACGCAAGAAACAAAAACGGCATTCATTCCTGAGCGCGAATGTTATGTTTACTTTCTAGTTCTTTGGAGTTCTGGCAGATCTTATTTTCTGTGCGTTAGTAATTTGCCTCACAGTTCGCAGGAGCCCTCATCATCGAGTTGATGCCGCTGGCAGTAGGCAGCTGCACGCGTTTTCTTCCGAGTTGCGCGACCAGTTGTACATTGACCTTGGCTGAGGCTCATGTCCGGAAAAAAAGCAAATGCTAAAAATTATTTCACGTCACATTCCTCGAGAGAACCAACGCATTCTCCTTTCCACTTTGGTCCTCGGCGCATATACGCAGTTTACGCAGCCGGCTCTCTGCATGTTGAGGGGCCAGATCAAGCGACGGTTCCGTTCGGGGACTGGTTCCTTTCGCCGCTCCTAATTGGTTGTTGCGTCACGTCCGGCGAGACCCCCAAAGCTTCCGGAGGCTTCTCCGCGTTTTTTGCCTACGTCACGGGGCGGGGCCACCGCTCCGAAAGGAACTGTTTTGCCGGCTGGCGCAGGAACCGCGACGAGTTGGTCTGCTTCGAGATGGAACCGCTCTGCGCTCGCTGTGGCGGCTCATGGCCGTAGTCGAGCCGTCGAGCGACGGCGTACGCCGCGCAGTTGCTTGAGTAAGGCCGTGGTATCCTTTTTTTCTGTTCTTTTTTTTTTTTGGGGGGGGGGGCAGCACTTTGCGGTTTTAGTAAACTGACGCAGTAAAGAAAGAAAAACGAGACGACGCCTTCTACATGTCTCAGGAGGTTTAGCGGCAACACTGGCTAAGCCTGGTGCCGATCGCGAAGCGGAGTGGGGACGAAGGGGCGCATGCCGGGCTGCCGTCAGAAGCAAAGGTACTCTACGCGCTTCGATCGCTACTTTGCGATCGGGAGCTCTCGGTCAACAGCAGTGCGACCATTCGAATCCGGCAGTCGTAGAGAAAAATAATTCGCGTCCGCAAGCGTGCGGGCTGAGTTTTTGCCTCCTCCTGCGTCAGCGGAAGGGGGGCAGATGGTGGCTGACTGGGTCGAGTATGGTCGTATTCCATATGTCATCGGCTGCGTCCTACATTGACAGCTATTCACGGAAAGTTCGCGCATACTCACGATGCTTGTGCGGCCGATAAGGCTACGGACGCTGCACCGCTACATAGGCAGGCGCGGACGCGCCGGCGCGGTGCCGGTATCAAGCATCTCGTTCGTACTCGCAATGGCGGCAGCAACTCCGTCATCGAGCTAGCGTGACTCGGACTGCATACTACAGGCGTTGTAGACCTCGTTCTTAGGATATTTGCCATTCTGTGCGAAAGACAGAATTTGCTAAAACTTCACATCAAGCGAGGAAGCAGACGACGCCGCCGAGTGCGCGACACTATCTAGCGGCGAAAAAGGTACTCGTGAGCCAAGAAAATTGCTTGGCAGTTGTTAACAGGAAGTTTCTAAGAATATTTCAGTCCATTATTCACTAGTTTGCAATTATTATGTAATTATTAGATTTAGTTCGTGCTTAACACCACTTTGGTACAAGTATTTGGTACCAGAAAAAGCCACTTGCTCGCGGTGGACACGCCTACGATTTGGCGCCATCGCTGATTGGCCGCTGTCTTTCCCGTCCTCGCCATGAGGTGGCGCCCGCTGTCTTGCTGACGTCGTATTGACGCCATCTCTAAAGAGAACGGTTCACGAAAGGAACCTCGGCTGGATACGCTGTTTTCACGTCCGAGTGGTTTCATTCGGCGCGCAACGCGCTTTTTGTACGCTGAAAGACGGCACGTTTTCATAAATGCGTATGAATTATCACTTAGAATCTAAAAAATACATCACAGTATATAAATCAAACACACTCTGCGCATGCGTTTTCTACAAAACATCATACAACCCTGACGATATCTGTCAAAGCGCAGTATCTGCCACACTTGCTCTGTGGACACCTAAACCGCGCCGTAAGGAAAGGGAGGAAGGTGGGAGTGAATGTAGAAGGAGAGAAAGGGAGCCGTATTGGAGGCCTACGGTTTATTTCGACCTTGTGGGGATCTTTAACGTGCGCTGACAATGCACAGCACAAGGACGTCACTTCGTTTCGCCTCCATCGAAACGCAGCCGCCGCGGTCGGGTTCGAACTCAGGAACTCCGGCACAGTGGTCGGGCGTCTTACCACTGCACCACCCCGGCTGGGCAGGACACATGAATATTATATTAATAATTGGTCTACAGGAACGGAAAGGCGCGGTACCTATGGCGCACATCCTGAATCTTCGGTTAATCTCATGAAATAGTGCATTCCCACTTATGACAGCGCGTACTTGCTGAATCACAACGCTTTCGGAGTAAAGTTGACTCTATCGGAATAAACGTTTCATCAAAGGGACAATTGCTTCTTATGTACAATCTGTGTAAGGCGCGTTTTGCTCAATGACATGCAGGCGTAGAACTGTATAGACTGATTTCGTAATCAATGCTTGGAGGTGGAACTGGGAAAGAGCATTAATGGTAGTGGCTTCGAGCCCCACGAAATATACCAGCAAAAACTTTACTACAACAAACTCAGTTTCACAGCTCCCCATACCGCCCAGCGGAGGAGAGAGTCCCAAGTGGAGGTCGCGAAAACTAGCGGCGCTGCAGTACACTCTTCCCCTTGGCCGAGCGCGTCGTCTGCTTCACGCGGCGCGAAAGCATGCAGCGGCCAGCACACACGTAGCTTTTGCGTGCTGCCGTTGCACAGTACATGTCTACAGTATAATTATAACAACAGTACGACAGCTTTGGCTTCGAAGCAACGCATTACCTTAGAGAACGCGTTTGTGTTATGCGCAATTCATTTGTTAATGCTATGAAACAAGTGTGAGTGACGTCGGATTGCTCACGAGCACTGTTTCTTGCGTTACTCGCTGGTCTGTGTTTTGTAGTATGTTCTTTCACGACAGAGATTCTGTCGAGCAAACAAATTAGCCAACTTTTCAGTGCATAGGAGCACTCTAACCTTAGAAGGTAACAAAGTGGCTATCACGTTTTCTACCGCGTTGCGCAGATTGCCTCAATTACACGCAGAAATCTGCTAGCCTGGGCAGCCTGTTCGTGCAGTGAATGAAGTGTGGCTACTCGCGTCAAAAGATATAGTGAATACAGATTACGCATAAACGGCCTCCGTCGTCGCCAAATCAGAAGCGCTTCTCTTAATGTCTCACTTTCGAGGTATGGCGTGAAGCATAGCTCAGGATCGGCACTCTCGCACTTCCGTATATGTACAATATGTAAATATGTAAATATATATATATATATATATATATATATATATATATATATATATATATATATATATATATATATATATATATATATATATTGTAGCATGCGTTGACGACAAAGAAGCGCAGAAGTGTGAGAGGAAGAAGTGTGCTAACCTCGAGCCTGAACTCTGACGCTGTTCGTAGAACCTTTGCCACGCTTTGGACCTCGGACGCAACTGTAAAGGTCGCCGTTTACGCGACATCTGGTGGAGGTGCTGGGTACGATTTTCATGAGCCGGACGCCCCCTACAAGCCCAGGACGCACCCCTAAGGTGGAGACCCCAGTACACCAGAGCAGCCGCCGACTGCAAGGTCTGCCTCCCGAGTGTGGTCCTCTCCCTGACCACAGACCAACAAGGAGCGTTTCTCTCAGCGCGATGAATCCCCCGGTATTGACAACTCCTGTCCTGCTCAACCACCAGCGGGATCCACCACATTTCCACGGCCTGCCACATGAGGATGCTGAAGACTGGCTGGAGCAGTTCGACCGGGTGGCTGCCTTCAACGCCTGGAACGCTGACTCGAAGCTTCGCCATGTCTACTTCGCACTGGAGGATTCTGCGCGGACATGGTTCGAAAATCAAGAAGCCGGACTCCGAACGTGGGATACATTCAAGGCAGAATTCTTGCGTATGTTTACCAACACGCTTCGCAAGGAAAAAGCGCAATTGCTTTTAAATAGCCGTATACAACATCCGAATGAAACTGTTACGGCCTACGCCGAAGAGATGAAGCGACTCTTTCGACGCGCGGACCCAACCATGTCGGAAGAGAAAAAAGTGCGCTTTTTGATGCAAGGTGTTAAAGAGCAGTTATTTGCAGGCCTGGTGCGAAGTCCACCAACAACTGTCGCCGAATTCATAAGTGAGGCGTCTACCATCGAGAAGGCACTTGACATGCGCGCCCGGCAATACCAGCGCACTACAGTGTCTATGAACGCCGCGAGTGCAGGTGAAGCCGGACAGTTTTCGTCAGAATCGCTGCGTGATACGATCCGGGCGATAGTCCGGGAAGAGGTGGCCAAATACCTGCGGATTCCTCCACAGCCACAGGTTGCCACAGTTTCCGATATCATCCGTGAGGAAGTACAACAGGCGCTGGGTGTTCCCGCACCCGTCACCGTGCACGCACCCGTCACCGGGCCCGCACCCGTCGCCGCGCCTGAACCCGTCGTAGCTACACCGCTGCCCCAGACCCTGAGCTACGCCGCGGTCACCAGCCGCTACCTGCCGCCTTCGACAGCATCCTACGAGCCTCGCGCACCGGTCGCCCATGTGTCTTCACGGCCGAGCGTACGCCGCCGAAGGACCGATATCTGGCGAACGCCCGATCACCAACCGTTGTGCTACCATTGCGGCGAAGCTGGACACCTGTGTCGCCGCTGCCCCTACAGGGAACTCGGCCTCCGTGGGTTTTCTTTTGATGCCCGTCGTCCGTTGCCTGGTCAGCAGCCACGCGAAATCGCAGAATACATTTCGCGTTCCAACACAGGCCCAAGCCGCCTCCGATCGCCGTCGCCTCGCCGTTACAGCTCTCCTGGACGCCAGGAGCAACTCCAAAGTCCCCATAGGGGAAACTAGATGCAGCAGCCTCTGGAGGTGCGGCTGCTACAGTGCGAAAATTTCAAGATCCTCTCAAGTCTGGATACTGGCAGATAGAGGTCGATGAAAGGGACCGCGAAAAGACTGCTTTCATTACACCTGACGGGCTATACGAATTCCAAGTCATGCCCTTCGGCCTTTGCTCCGCGCCCGCAACCTTTCAGAGACTCATGGACAGCGTTCTTGGAGATCTGAAGTGGACGACATGTCTTGTATACTTGGACGACGTAATTGTGTTTGCCCCGAATTTCGAGGAGCACCTCCGTCGCCTAGACGCAGTACTAGACGCCATCCAAACGTCGGGCCTCACTCTGAAAGCCGAAAAATGCCATTTTGCTTATGAAGAGCTGAAGTTTTTGGGCCATGTCGTGAACCAAGCGGGAGTTCTGCCGGATCCTGAAAAAACAGTTGCCATCGCCAATTTTCCGACGCCGCGGGACCAGAAAGAGATGCGACGCTTTCTTGGACTATGTGCATATTATCGACGTTTCGTGAAAAACTTTTCTAAAATAGCCGCCCCCCTTACACTTCTTACTAAGGCTGATATGCCGTTCACATGGGGCGACCAGCAAATGGACGCATTTCAGGAGCTTCAACGTCGCCTGCAGTCACCTCCAGTTCTAGCACATTTCGATGAAACCGCAGACACCGAACTCCACACGGATGCAAGCAATGTCGGTTTGGGCGCTGTCCTAGTACAGATACGGAACAGTGAACAACGTGTGATCGCCTACGCTAGTCGGGCTTTGTCTAGGGCTGAGACAAACTACTCTGCCACTGAAAAGGAATGCCTGGCCATCGTGTGGTCTATTTCAAAGTTTCGACCATACCTGTACGGCAGACCCTTCAAAGTGGTGACCGACCATCACGCGCTTTGTTGGCTGACAAGCCTTAAAGATCCTTCTGCACGTCTCGCCAGGTGGAGCCTACAACTTCAAGAATACGACATCACTGTAACCTACAAGTCAGGTCGTAAGCATTTAGACGCTGACTGCCTGTCTCGTGCTCCTGTACAACCAGCTTCGGACGCCTCAGGTGACGACGACGCATTTCTGACTGCAATTAGTTCAGACAATTTTGCCGATGCCCAACGGAATGATCCCGAACTTCGCCAGGTAATCGACTTTCTTCAAGGTGCCGGCAGCATGGTCCCTAGCCCTTTCCGTCGTACTTTGTCTTCTCTGTGTCTCCGTGATGGCGTTCTCGTCAAGAAGAATTTTACAGCCAACAGTCGCCAATACCTCCTCGTTGTACCAGCAAGCTTAAGGGATGAGATTTTTCAAGCCTGCCACGACGAACCCACATCCGGCCACCTGGGAGTCACTCGGACGATATCCAGAATTAAAGAACGGTATTACTGGCCTCGTTTGCCAAGCGATGTAACGCATTATGTTCGAACTTGCCGTGACTGCCAACGTCGAAAGGTTCCGCCTCTGAGGCCAGCCGGTCTTTTAAAGCCCATTACGCCACCGTCCAGACCATTCCAGCTAATAGGGATGGACTTGCTCGGACCGTTCCCTACTTCCACCTGTGGAAACAGGTGTATTATAGTAGCTACTGACTACCTGACTCGCTACGCAGAAACCGCTGCTCTTCCTTGCGCTACCGCTTTTGAAATTGCGAAATTTTTCGTTCTTCAAATTGTCCTGAGACATGGCGCACCAGAAGTACTCATTACTGACAGAGGAGCTGCATTTTCTGCAGAGCTCATCCAGCATATCCTTGTTCTTAGTCGCACCAATCATCGTCGCACGACTGCATACCACCCGCAAACAAACGGCCTGACAGAACGTTTGAACAAGACCATTGCCGATATGTTGTCAATGTATGTGGACGTCCATCACAAGACATGGGACGAAGTATTGCCGTATGTAACATTTGCATACAATACCGCCGTTCAGGAAACTACCAACATGACTCCATTCAGCCTAGTTTACGGCCGACAAGTGACGACCACGCTCGACGCCATGCTGCCCCACATAGACGAAGGTCCAAATGATGATGTCGCCTCTTTTCTACAGCGTGCCGAAGAGGCCCGTCAACTTGCACGGGTGCGAATACAGCAGCAGCAAGGCCGAGATGCACAACGCTACAACCTGCGGCGGCGGACTGCAGACTATCTGCCAGGTGACCTTGTCTGGGTTTGGTACCCCATTCGACGACGCGGACTTAGCGAAAAACTCTTGCGCCGTTATTTCGGCCCCTACCGCGTTCTTCGACGCGTCAGTGAACTGGACTATCAAGTCGTTCCGCACGAGGAACCAGAGCCCCGGCGTCCCAAGCGTTCTGAAGTGGTCCACGTGGTCCGCTTGAAGCCTTTTCATGCCAGATAGCGGCCCCTTTTACTCTGTCCCTCTTGCAATATAGCATCGGGACGATGCTTTTCGCACGGGGGGGCTAATGTAGCATGCGTTGACGACAAAGAAGAGCAGAAGTGTGAGAGGAAGAAGTGTGCTAACCTCGAGCCTGAACTCTGACGCTGTTCGTAGAACCTTTGCCACGCTTTGGACCTCGGACGCAACTGTAAAGGTCGCCGTTTACGCGACAATATATATATATTCCTTTGTCGTCTAAAACAACGTCAGGTGTGAAGAGTTAATTAATGAGTTCACTAAAAGACAAGTCAGTGAGAATGGGTGTGTGCACTGCGACGACTGAACAAGCGCGTGAGTCTATGAGTCTATTCAAAAATCTTATATTGCGAGTAATCATGTCGCGCACTTGATTGATTCCCCTCCTCCTTTACACATACGCACAGAGAAAAGAAAAACGACACAATTTTATTGCTTGTAGGGGAAGTTACTTTAATTTCAAACTAGCACTGGACTGCAGTTTTAAAACACGCACGATATTCAAGGTATATACAGCGCCAGAAAGGGCATTATAAGTGAATTATAAAAGAATAAATCAGAAAAAAAAATCAATATTGCCAACAACACTAATGTTGAATGCTAATGAAATGCAGCCAACAACCAGAACTTGACTTCATCAACATAGACAGACATTGCAAGGTCACACGAATTAAGAGGAAAACATTATATCTCGTTTGGGAAATATTTGAGTGGGCATGCCTTTTAGCCACCATAGTATCTGCCACACTTGCTCTGTGGACACCTGAGCCGCGCCGTAGGAAAGGAGGGAAGGTGGGAGTGAAGGTAGAAGGAGAGAAAGTGGAGCGGTATTGGAGGGCTACGGATTAATTTCGACCACCTGGGGATCTTTAACGTGCGCTGACAGCGCACAGTACACGGACGCCACTTCGTTTCTCCTCCATCTAAACGCAGCCGCCGCGGTCGAGTTCGAACCCGGGAACTTCGGCACAGTAGTCGGGCGTCTTACCACTGCACAACACCGGCGGGGCTGGACACATGAATAATATATTAACAATTGGTGTACAGGAACGGAAAGACGCTGTACCTATGGCGCACATCCTGAAGCCTCGGGTAAATCTCGTGAAATAGTGCATTCCCACTAAAAACAGTGCGTACTTGCTGAAACAACGCTTTGGGAGTACAGCTGACTCCATCGAAATAAACGTTTTATCAAAGAGACGATTACTTCTTATGTACCATCTGTGTAAGGGGCGTTTTGCTCTATGACACGCAGGCGAAGAACTGTGTTGACTGCTTTCGTAATCAGTACATTACTTTCCTGTATTAGAATTTAGAGTTTACACGCTCTATTCACCATCAGGTTTAGCAGGCGGCAGTTGTGGGAACCCTGTATGTCGAAGCCGGCATAATGTTGGGCGGTTATAAACTATAAAAGCTCACACACAAAATAATTTTCCGAGGCACCGGTCCATCGGCCGCTGTGAGATGAGTAATTCGATCCCTACCTGCTGCGCGCCGCTCGAGGTTGTGTTGTGATTTCGACCACTTAGGAATGTTTAATGTTGTGGTAGGACGACGGCTGTAGTTGCGGCGCGCGTCTTACTCCCCCACTTCTTTTTCCTTCTCTATTTTGTCTGCTGTCCGCAAGAGTGTTGCCCCACCGGGGTGGTGCAGTGGTAAGACGCCAGACCACTGTGCTAGAGTACCCGGGTTCGAACCCGACCTCGGCGGCTGCGTTTCGATGGAGGCGAAAGAGGTGTCCTTGTGCTGTGCGATATCAGCGCACGTTAAAGATCCGCAGGTGGTCGAAATTACTTCGTAGACCTCCACTACGGCTCCTTCGCTCTTTCCACCTTCACTCCCACCTTGCTCCCTTCCCTTACGGCACGGATGAGGTGTTCACAAAAATCTAGTGAGACAGTTACCGCTCCTTTCTCTCCCTATAAATCAATCAGTTTGAAATCAATTAGGCAACGGAGGTGGCTCAGCTACAGAGCCAGTAGCAGGCCCGTGCATTTTCTTTTCCTGCGGCCGTCCGCTTCAGACGAACAAGAAGTCGTTGCAGTTCCGGTTGGCACGTTTATGGGCAACTACTAGTACTGTCGTTTTCCGCTTTCACTAATCTTGCTTTGACGCCGATGTGCTGGGTGTAAAGAAGCTTCCTTGTTAGAATTCGGTCTGGAATCTGATGCGCCTAGGCCTAATGAGGTCGGCTACGAAGAATCAACCGCTCTGAACGAAGCGAATTGTTTAAAGTCTAGTTTCGGTGGTTACTATATTTTATTACTAATTTTATAAATATATATATATATTTACAATTTACGAGAACGTATTAAGCTGGCTGTGAAGCTTGCAACGCACCTGTTAAATATTCAGTCTCACTTCAAAAGGGCATGCAAGCGGGATTCTTGTAGCACACATCCATCAATCCTCAGAGTAGAAGAGAGCAGACGACAAGCGCTATATTCAAAATATCTAAAGCCAGAGTCGGAGCACAGTGTAGCGGAAAAATAATAATAATGAATTGATTGTGTACGCACTATTTCGAATTTATGTCATCACACTGTGATTGCTGCTTCCGTCAGCCAGCTGTGATTGTTGAGATCGCTAAACAGGTGCAGAAAACTACCAACAATGTAGTTGGTAGTTTGAACCATGACGGTTGGGCATCACTGATGAATGAAGACCGAAGATGAGTTCCAAATGGAACCAGTGGTTGGAATAGGAAAGCCATCTTAGCGCAATACAAAGCGCCTGTCGGCCAGACACATTAACGCCTTGGGCGCTGGTGAAAGTTCTGGCACAGAAAGCCAGTTGTATAGTTGCTCAAAATCCTGTTTTCGATTCGGAAAGACAATCTGAACAGCGCAGAGTCCACAGCAGATACACCCGCTGACCATTCTTCAAACGGTAGTGGCATATAGTCGGATCACTTCTGCTTTGCAGCGAAATTTCCAAACTGTCGGCTTCCAGCGAATTCGCGAGCTCGTACTCCACCCATGTCAACACCGACAGATATCGTGAATCATCCAAGACGCTCTACGGTATAGTTGAAAAATGCCTGAAGAATGTGCAGTTCAGTAGCTCAGCGCTCGAAGGGCACGTTTTCTGTGCTTTGGAAGCAGACGTGTGGAACGTCTAGAAGCAGAAAAACATCTGTATACATCACCTGTAGAAGCAGACGTTCGCTTGCTTCTGGACATTTCGCACGTCTGCTTCCAAAGCAGAAGGCGTGCCCTTCCAGGTTCGTCTGCTTCTAAACGTTTCGCTTTGCTCGCGGCTTCAAAATAGATTGTCTCGGCTTCCTGTGGCTCAACCCACACCTTGTTTCATTTTAGTGAACATTTTTCTTACCAGGCGCCGCTGGAAGGCACCTCGAATATCTAGAGTGGAATATAGACCTTTGTATTTGGCCTTCCTGGACATAGACGGGGCGTACGACAACGTAAGCAGGGAACTCCTGTCGAACATATTAAAATAAGAAGGTATCGGTTATGAGATAATAGAGTTCCTACAGGAAATATACCGGGATAACAAAGTAGAAATTACGTGGGAAGGGATAAGAAGTACGGAGGATGTCAAAGTATGCAAAGGATTAATACAAGGCTGTCCTCTATCACCTGTGCTGTTCATGCTTTATATGATAAACCTGGAACGCAGGATACAAGGCAGTAACCTAGGCTTTAGCCTGTCATATAGATTAGGCGGAAAGGCGGTAGAGCAGCGCCTACCCGGTTTGATGAATGCAGACGATATTGTGCTGCTAGCTGAGAGTCTGGAAGAATTGCAAACTCTAGTTAAGTATTGCGGAGACGAAGGGGACGCTCTAGGCTTCAGTTTCAGCGCAGTTAAGTCGTGTCTGATGATTTTCAACGGCTCAACTGATCAGCGTCTTAAAATACAGGCCATGAAATACCTAGAGTAGCAGAATATAAATATCTGGGGATATGGGTAAACGAAAGATTGGCATACATTGGAAAGCATGAGCAATCACGTAAGGCCAAAGGGCGAAGGAATGCCGGGATAATGAAGCGCAAGGCATTGTGGGAATACAAAAGGTATGAGGTTTTGAGGGGTATTTGGAAAGGAATTATGATGCCCGGACTTACTTTCGGAAGTGCGGTTTTGTGCCTAAATTAAGATGTACAGTCGACATTAGAAATAAATCAGAGTTCCGTTGGACGAGTAGCACTAGGTGCCCACGGCAAAACTACAAATGAGGCGGTACAGGGACATATGGGCTGGGCATCTTTCGAAGTACGGGAAGCTCAGAGTAAAATATTATATGATGAACGCCTGAGGAAATTGGACAATAACCTGTACTTAAAAAGCGTTGACTCGCAATGGAGGAAAAGAACTAGGAAACTAACTTGTAAGTATGGTATAGTCACAAGGACGGAGAAATAAAGAGCATTAAGCAACAGGTGAAAAATACAGAAGGTAATAATTGAATAAATTCGATGGAAAAGAAAAGGAGTGTGGAATTATACCGAAAGTGGAAAATGCAGATCAGGAAGGAAGATTTCTTTGATACCTCAAGAGCAGTGCCCTACTTTTTGAAGCTAGGTCAGGGTGCCTTAGAGCACGCAGCTACAAAAAGAAATTTAACAATGGAGATGACGCATGTGCTGTATGTGGTAACTCCAGTGAAACAATTGACCATATTTTACTCGAATGTAATGGTATCCATCCGGAAGTTGATTCAGGCGCAATCACTGTTCCTGAAGCTCTGGGGTTTAGAGATACCGGTGGCCGGGTGAATAAACCGGCGGTGGAAACTAGCAAAAAACGACTGGAAGATCGGTGGCTTAAAAGCAGGGAAGTGACATAATGTTAGTAATGTAGAAACAAACATTAAATAAATAGAATGATGGTATTGTTAACCTATCTAAAACAATAATTAAGATATAGGGAGAAAAAGGAGCATGATGGCTACTGCCAGCACCCCGTTTCCAAGGGGACGCTCCTATATTCCATCCATCCATCCATCCATCCATCCATCCATCCATCCATCCATCCATCCATCCATCCATCCATCCATCCATCCATCCATCCATCCATCCATCCAGCCATCCATCCATCCATCCATCCATCCATCCATCCATCCATCCATCCATCCATCCATCCATCCATCCATCCATCCATCCATCCATCCATCCATTCATCCATCCATCCCAATATATCCTCAGTCGCTGATACCTCACGTTTGTGTACCGTTTGCTAAACGCTATAATAAAACTAGATCTGATGGTGAGTTTTTTACGGTACGCTAACTTTATTTCCGTTAGCACCGCTACTTACGCTAACGCTAAACTAATTATCGCAGCGTTCCGCAAAGCGTGTCAGCACAGTGGCACATCGTTTCATGTATTTCCTCCATGCTCTAGCAATCGACGCCAGAGAATCGATGCATTTCCAATCTCCGCGGAGCGCACAGTATACGTGCCATTGACAATTTACATATAGCCTCGTCAGTTTTTGTTGTACGATTTCCTTCCTCGCATCAAATGCCTTCTATAGGCACGGAACGCCTACCGATAAGGACGAGTAAATAATACGTTCAACACAGATCGACGTCTCGCGTCACATACATAAGGCGATCAGTGCACGAGAACGTTCGGGGGTGCTTGATCCTGGCGATACGGGGTTGGGACTGGTAGGTAGGTCCACCACCTACAGTAGGTAGGTTACTGCGGCTTGCAGGGGGGCTAGTCTGCCATCATATCTTTATCTGCTGTTGTAGGGCGTCATAGGACCCCCTGCCGTTTCGGTGGTGGACGACGGCGGTTGCCGACGCGCCTCTTTTTTCCCTTTTTCTTTTTCTTCTTTTTTAAAATCTTAATTGGTTCACAGGAAGGGAAAGGCGCAGTATCGGATTTAATCGTAGAAAACTGTCAGCAGCTCCTTCTCATGCAAAGCTAACAGGCTAATACCCTCATAAGACCCATCATTGAGTACGATAGCATTATTAGGAGCCCGCATCAATGATACCTCCGCCGAAAATGAGAAAAGATTCAAAATAAGGCCCTTCTTTTATTTTCTCCAGTTACTCACGCCACGATAGTGTATCACCCATGCGAAATAAAGCGGGTATTCCTACCCTTTCTTGTCGGCGACGCGTAGCTTCCATGAAATTTCTATACCCTAATTCTTTATAACGGTGGAATCAAAATTGATACAGTTCAGTACATCAAGGCATCATATCATCGTTCGAAGAGGTTAAATCATAGGAAGTACATCAAACCCATCCCAGCTCGATGCGACGCATACAAATTTTCATTTTTTTTCCTTCAGTTACTGAAGAATGGAATAGGCTGCCACATGAATTTATGGACATCTGCCTTGTTATTTTTCTTAAAAACGTCGAGTCATATTTTAAGAAGCAAATGGTGTAAACAAAAAATCGTTCCTAAAATGCATTTCGTTATTCACTGCGAGTGTTTAGGATTTTATCTTATTAGTACCTATTGTCTAACGTATTCTTTTATTGTTACGCTTCGCGGTTCTTTTCAGTGCTTCATATGCGACAAATTGAATGTCCGTTATAGTGTTGCAGTGCGTATGTTTTCCATTTTTTGTGTGTTTCTGATGTTTTCCATTTTGTATAACAGTCCCATTCGTTCACCCACTCATGTAAGAAAGGCTTACAGCATGTTTAAATAAAAAAAAAAGTATCTGTCACACTTGTTTTTGTGGACACCTGACCCGCGCCATAGCGGGAGGGAGGAGGATGGGAGTGATGAAAGTGGAAAGAGAGAAAGAGTAGTGGAGGGCTACGAAGTAATTTCGACCACCTGGGGATCTTTAACCTGCGCTGACATCGCACAGCGCACGGACGCCTCTTCGTTTCGCCTCCATCGAAACGCAGCCGCCGATGTAGAAACCGGGTACTCCGGCACAGTAGTCGGGCGCGTCTTACCACTGCACCCTATAATTCTCTTCTGTCCTCACGAGGCAGAGGAGATGGCTTAGCTACAGAGCCAGTAGCTGGCCCATGCATTTTGTTTTCATTCTTCCTTCATTCGCAATAACATATGATCAACTCAGCTGTGTCAACATGATCCTCGCGCTTTTTAAGCTCGTTCTGCTAAGAACGTCTCTGTTTCAAGCAGTAAATAGAGGAATGTCGAGGTCAGCGCCACACGCCATGCTGGCAGGTCGGCCGGCCTATACATGAAACGATGTGCCACTGTGCTGACACGCATTGCAGAGCAGTGCAAAATCGGTTTTCCGGTGTTTTGCGGTGCTACGAGCACTGGGCTAGCTGGTTTGTTTTCAGAGCGCAAGCGAAAGACGCATGCTACTAAACCTCCGTTTTTTTTTTCTTTTTTTTTATTTTCTTTTTTTTTTCCCCCGAGGAGTTTGCCACCTCTTGTGCTCGTTGCTATGGCTCGTTGAATGGTTTCGCCACCCGGTGCCGCATTGATTGCTGGTCTTTGGAATTAGACATCATAGCATCCAAACCCGCTTGCCTACCTTAACTACTAGTACGGAAGAATGGGTGCGGTCACTCTGCCATTTATAATAAGAATAAACATGGTAGAAAAACGTAGGAATTCTTCCACCCCTGTCTGAGGTAGCAGGCTAAGTACTGCAGGATTCGAGTTCTGACCCGTTGCGCTCAGGTTCCCTATTCTAGTGACGCTCACAAGAGCACCCATTATACACGGAAAAAGAATCAGTAATTTGAAATGCGTCGCTTTGAAGGAAAATTGTCTTCAAGTATTATAAGGCTTCAGTATAGTCCCCAGTTGAATGGTTAATCGAAGTTTTTAATATCGGTAACACAAACGCTTGAACTTTTTTTCAAGCTGGCCAGAATCCTGTTTTTCTTGGGTCTAAGGTCGCTGCCCCGCCATACCGTAAGGGAAGAGGGGAGTGAAATCTTAGTTCCCAGCCCTCCACTACGAAAGATTTGGCGGACATTACGTTGCGCTGAGGCCCTGTCACGTTAATTCCGGCCGTGGTTTTTGTGATTTCATTTCTGCTGGCATTGCTTGCAGGCGTGCTGTTTCGATCTTTATTTTCTTGATACTGGTGCTCACAAATTTGCTATAAATGTGATGTTGTGCTCTGTTTCAAACTATGGCAACTCAACTAGAACGTGATACAAGGTGTTCGAGTGCCGTAGAGTTGTGAACGGCGAATTAACAGTCGGCCGTTGCGATCAGCTGGCTGACCGTCCATGGCGAGCCGCGCGGGCAACTCGAGACTTTATGTCGAGTATTTTGTCAATGAGTATTTAATAGCGCTGTAAAAGCTAGGAACGTCTGTAAAGTAGGTTGTTTGCTCCCGTTCAGGAGCACCAAGTTCTCGCTTGGGCAAGATCAGCTAATATGCTACAACTGCACGCTTTCGCATGATGACGGTAGTAGCGTGCTCTCATTCCGCGACTTCAAAAGGCTTGCAAATTGTGTTGTTTGGCTTCAGTCAGTACCGCGTGGTATTATGTTATAAGTACTGAACAATTTTTTCCTCTGGCATTTCTGCTACACGCAAGTTTCTAGAATGAATTGCCAATCAGCTGTCGAGTGTTGGTCTCGTTGCTTACTAGGTCAGCGTTTCAACGTGAGCAGTTGTGAGATTTATACACTGTTGTGTAATAAATTATTTGCTGATATAACTGCCAATAACGAAACATGCTTTCACCAGCGAAGTAGTCAGCACGAGCACGCAGAAATTGCGGAGAAATGCGAGCAAAATGATAAAATAAAATTTGCTGTTTCTGCACACCTACTACATAGTGCAGTGGTATTTATTCTTGTCCTGTGTAGAAACAGAGAGTTAATCACGGTTATAGAGATAACAGCATTTTTTCTATACCCTGAGTCGGAGTCATATGAGAATATTCACTTCAGGACAACAATAACATTGTACGGCTATTTTTCATATTTCATTGTATGGCACGCAGGAAAGCTGATAGCTGAGATAAATGATGTATAACCAGATTGTTGCTGTGTAGCAAAGCAGTTTTATAATGGCTCAGGGGGTGCTAAACATGCATGTGACAAATAAATGAATGAAACTATATAGGTTACTTGTTGTGATGCAATGCAAGGCGGTATATAGTGCATTGAATATTTTTAAGATACAGAGCACTTGAAATTTACGCGTAATTTTCATTCAGGAGGTCTCCTATGTGGTCTTCAGAAGGAAAACAAGGTGCTGGTGGCCCCTGGCTATCTCAAAAAGTGCAAATTCTGCAAAGTAGGCAGAGACTGGCCTAGTTAGCAGCTGTTATGTCCGCAAGGATCGGAAGTATGAAGGTGTAATAAATCCTGAAATCAACTTGCTTCTTTGTGTGATGAAAAACCCGAAGCAAGGTTTCTGTGCTCTGCACTATGCGTATTCTTATAGGTTCCTATTACTCAACAACAGGTTTATTGAAGCCCATTTCTGCTGGCTGTGCTAGGCATTTTGTCACACTTTACTATTCCCCACTTGCAGCCTTGCTTTGAGGTCATTAATCACATGGTATAAGAAATGTGCTTCAAACGTTTTGCTAGAGAATTGTACTCACTGTATGAGAAAGGTTTCCCATTTACACCCAAGAAACTTTCATCTTTCATGGTTGTATATGAAGACTTGTTACTTTCACTGTCGGGTATTTTCTTTTTTGCCCTTGTGTCTGAGTGTTCCTCTTTGTGCCCTTAGCAAAGCTGTGCGGTAAGCATCGAGACCTTGATTTCACTTTAAGTTTTCATTTTGAAGAACCACGAGACAGGCTCACTTTATGCCTGGCTTTTTGTACTTGGCTTCCTTACCTTGAACTCACTACATATAGTGCAGAAGTTATACATTCCCACATTTCAGTATGTATGCGTTAACAGCCTGTGTGCCTACTGGAAACATCTAAATGTACACAATCTAGTTTTTCTCTTCAACCGACCCTGTGCACAAAGTTCACAACAGCAAAATAGTAACAGGCTCTTCCCAACTTTGGTTGGAAGCAACAAGGGCTTTATGAGATGCCATTAAAACAAAACTTTTGTTTCAGTACTTCCATTTTTTGACTGACACAATGCAGCAATCAGTATTGGGAATTCAAAGATGAAATTTTCAAACATGGAGAGTTTTCAAAGTTGTATGAAAATGGCCTAAAATAGCCCACACACTATGTTATGCTTCGTTAATGTTGTCTGTCTGTGAGGGGGGTTTCTCGCATGCACTGTAGTCTCGGCAAGTGGATATGTCTTTCTTGCTGCCGGAATAGCTACGTCACTATCCCATCCAGCACCTCGACACGCATTAGTATTAGTTTTGGCCGTGTAGTCTTGGCTGCGTACCGTCTTTGCCAAAAGTAACCAGGCTGCTCCGAAGGCTGGCGGAGCAAGCGCGCAGCCGTGTGGCGGCGTAGCGCTCGCTGTGGCTTATCGGTGCTCGTCAGCTCCGAGGGTACAATAGCTGACGTAACTTCGCACCTCACTCTCGTCCGTTGGATGATAAAAACTAGGTGCGTATGATGTACCGGCTGCGTTTTTATGTGTGCGAAGCTTGGTTGTGCCCAGCGAGGGCGCTCAGTATAACGACGGGGCTATTCGCTTTTCTCGGCAACTTACCTGAAGCAGATATGTCGCGGTTCTCGCTATATAATTATACATGCTTGTGTTCTGTAATCCGCTGCTGAAACGCACCAGCAGTATTGCGCTTTCCTGCGTGTTTGATGCGCCTGTGCATTAAAGAATGATAACACACATCGAAATTTCAATATGCTTTCTCTAAGGTGCCACATTACGGGTCGTAACTCCGGTACAAAGATATGGGAAATCTTGTGAACCCTTTCAAGCCACCTTATCTCTCTTTTAGGCTTGCAAAATTGTTATAGCCCCTTGGGGAGGCTGTTTAAAAAGAAGTGCAATGATTGATTCTAGCAAATTTTTTCATCTTCCTCGCGCTTAGCCATTATATGCACATTATGCACATGATTGCTTTCTCGTTCCCGAAACACTTATTTCACGGCGACATTGTCTGCAAACCTAGCACATATTCGTCTTAGAAACGAACAAGAGCTCATCGTGTCTACTATCACCTGCTTTTCTGTTTTCCGCAGTTGCCGAGAAGAGCGAATAGCCCCGTCGCTATACTGAGCGCCCTCGTTGGGCACAACCAGGCATCGCACGCGTGAAATCACAACCCGCACATTATACGCGCCTAGTGTTTATCATCCGACGGGCGGGAGTGAGGGTGTGATGTTGCGTCAGCTGTTGTACCCTCGGAGCTGACGAGCACCGATAAGCCACAGCGAGCGCAACGCCGCCTCACGGCCGCGTGCTTGCTCCGCCAGCCTTCGGAGCAGCCTGGTTACTTTTGGCAAAGACGGTACGTTGGAGTATAATGCATGTGCATGCAGTATGAATACAGCAATGCTGCAAATGCAACTCGTACGTCACACAGTGCATTTTTGCAATACAGCTCAAGTAAGGATCAAGTGCTCGAGAAAGATATTTATTTCTTTCGTGATCCTCCTATGTTACCATTGATTGACAGTGTATTGTTAACCATGATACAGTTTTTAGGCATTCTACCTACGACAGTATTTTCTAAAAAATCTAGTGCAATGTGAGCAAAATATTGAGGTGTCAAGAACATAAGCTTAAAATAGTGAAGATTGTGAATGATGTAACTTCGGCGCGAACACACAATACACAAGAATTGATATCCTCGGTGCCCGTTCGTGGAATACTGTTGACTCCAACTGAAACCCAAAATATGTCGAATCCAACTTGTGCTCGAGCGGCCGTAGTCAATGGAGCCTATTGAACACATCTCCGCTCTGTTCCGCTACAAATTTCGTGGTCGCTTCGCATAGGGTTTGGGAGGAGGGGGTAAAGAGGAGACTCCCTGCGGTTTACTTTTTAAGCGAAAGCTTCACTATAGGTAAAGTGGAGTCTTTGCGCAAGCCTCAGTTTGACATTCATTTCACCTTTAAGAAGCAGGAGGACAAACTGTATCTATGCAGTTCAGGTGTCCACAGAAACATGTGACAAATACTGTCCCTTTCCATTTAAACCAACACACATTGTTAGCATAGGCTAGCCACCAATTCAGGGAGTTACAGGGAAAGAGTTACATATTGTGCTCAAAACATTCGACCGCTTGAAGAGTAACCTTGTGAAAAAAATTGGCTGTGATTTAGATTCAGTTAAACCTAGTGAGAAGCGACAGCCGCTATAGCTGAAGCATGTGGACGCAGAAGCGGCGGTGGTGCCAGCGGCCATCATCGCGGCGGCGTTTTACAAGATGCTCTTTTGGCTTTAGACCATTAATTTCTTCTCCTCCACAAGCTTTCAGCTCATAGCGAAATGTTCTCCGGATCGTCAGATGCGGCAACCGATGATCGTAACGAGCACAGCTGCTTAGTTCCTCTTCCTGTGAGTTTGTGGCATGGCTGCGACAGAAACTCGCCTCGTGTATCGCCACGCCGCTTCTCACGCGTTAAGCTATATACTTCCCAGGTCAGTTAACGTTTGACTTTTGGTGG
The DNA here is from genome assembly GCF_055883805.1 of Amblyomma maculatum. Taxonomy (NCBI): domain Eukaryota; kingdom Metazoa; phylum Arthropoda; class Arachnida; order Ixodida; family Ixodidae; genus Amblyomma; species Amblyomma maculatum. The sequence goes on along the minus strand of NC_139350.1, from coordinate 23,164,148 downwards.
GAACATAGCTGCTTAAGTTCCAACTTGACCTTTAAGCTGTTTGAAGGTCATCGGAAACACACATTGACCTTGGCTTTACCTCACGAAATGAAGCTATCGCTTCAAAACGTGCAGCCGCTTGACCTTCAATAAAGATGGTGCGACCTTCATCTTATTAAATTTAGGTGCCCACCCAAAAGTATACTGCAGTTCCTTTCTCCAAAATCTAGCTTATAAAAAATATATATGTGCCCCGTCGCAATGGCACGGTGGTTAAGATGCCTGGCTACTGTTCCGGAGTGAACGTGATTGCTGGCGGCAGCGTTTCTATTGAGGCGCATTTACGTAGAGGCATACGTGTGCTCTGCAATGTCACTTGCATATTTAATATATCCTGGTGGTCGAAGTTACTTTATGGCCCTTCATTATGCACCTCTTCCTCTTTTCACGTTCACTACCACCCGACCACCTGACAGAGAGTAGAACATTTTATTTAACCTTGGTTTCTTGACTTAAAATGATTTATGAAGAATGGCAGGCTTCATGCATCTTTATGCAAGCCCATCAGTTTATTGCCAACCTCTTCTGCATTTCATATATCGTTCAGATAATTAGCTCAATTTCTTCAAACCTTCTGCTGGTGGCTTTGTTAGGCCCAGCAAAGATTCGCTTGATCGAAGTTATTACACTGTAGTTCGTCCCCTTGACATTTCTTTGTGCTTGGATTTTCACGACCGTTGCATGGGTACTGCTGATGGAGATTGGTGTTTATTTGTAAAACAATACTTTGGTGATAGTGCAGTAAACTTTTCCCAGTTATTATGTATGTTATTGTTGTGCAGTAGTGATTCTGCAGATATTCACTCACATACAGATGCATGCCTCCAGTACCTGCCTAACAAGGGTGCCTTTCTAATAATACAACTGAGTGCAATGGGATATGGGGATTCTCCTTATCTTCTTTGATGAGGTGACAGAGTGCCTGAGGAAGCAGTTGAAACATCACTCTGGCATAGTACAAAGCGTGGGAACCAGAATCTCCCGTCCTCTCCTGATCCGAGCCCCCAATCGCCTTCGGCATAGCGGCTTTGTAGCTCTTTCTTTGTTGTTCTTGGCAGAATATAATCATAAATGACACGTGGAAGCACATCAAAGGAAGGAATCAGTGGACCTGGGATTCGCATGTGTAGAGGTTAACTAATAAGCTCTCATCAGTGACAGGGACAATTTCTCGTTGCCATACTTTTCTTCTTTCTAAAATAAAACTTCAGATATATAACGCATTATTCATCTCCCATATGAATTATTGTTCTTTACTTTGGCTCACAACTGCTAAAAAAAACAAAGAAAAATTTATCTCCTTCAAATGTAAGCCATTCTTCGTATAGCAAATGTTGGTTACATAGCCCATACTGGAAGTATAATGTTGTAAAATATGTATGAATTTCGAGGTTTTTTATGATATTATTTTCCTTCCAGCTTGAGAACTATGATAAAGATGCCACCCTGCTGAAAGAAACTAGAGATGTAGTGAACACACGTAACACAGACATTTTTTCACATGGGCTATAGGCTCCAGACATTAGAATATACTCTTCCCACAATTTGATGTAAATTCAAAGACATAAATCAGTCCACTAAAGCTGCACTGGTTCAGTGTTTTGTAATTATGTAACCCGATGGTATTTTCCGCAGTTATAAAGTTCTCTCTTCTTTGCATTCATGGCCTCTGTTATAATTTTGCACTTAAAGCTTTGTTAAAGTATGCACTACCTACATTCATTTTTTTTCCAGTCATTCTAAGAATATATCCTGCCAGTTTGTTTTGCTTGCTGAACTGATATTTAGATGCTGTTGTGATAGACCTATGTTTGCATTGCATTACTTACATTAGTGGTCTGGTTTCCTGCGTTTAAGACATGAAAAAAAATGTATATTTGCTTCTTGATATGTGTGTATAATATTTTATTGCATGCTGGCCTGCCTTGTAATGACTGCCTGGGCCTCATCAAGCTGGTTACTTGCAGCTTTTAGCCCAGGCAGCCTACCATAACATTCTGGGAAATAAAATTGAATTGAATTTGACTAGCAACGCGTGTGTCAGTGGGGCGACGGGGGGCAGGAGGCAAGTGGGAAGACAGCCTCTCGATGGGAGAGGGTTCTATGCTTTACCGGAGATAGTGCTGCTGTATTTGTTTTTGATGTAGATCATATAGTGGGGCCCTGGGTAGGACCAGAATAGCAATACGAAATGACTTGTATACCCGGCCACTGAAAATTACTGCCCTTATTTTTTTGTTAATCTAGAGATTGAAGAAAGGGTAGTCCATTCAGAGCTTGAACTTCATGCTTTGTCATGGTTAGGTTGTAACCATTTAGGTGCTTATGCCCTAACCAGTTAAGTAGTGGGAAGAAGTTATATTTATCAATTTATTTTTGGTCCTTCCAGTTATACTCTGAATACTATATAATATACTCAAAATATGCTCTAGTAGTATGCTTCCTGGTCTTCCGTGTCTAACTGCACGACTGATATGTATTCTAATGTTTGTCGAAGAGAAAATAACATCTTTGACGCTGAATGGCACTGTGCCCATTGCTTAAAGTGAGGGCAGAGCCACTTTATGTGTTTGTCATAGCTGTTCAAAGATTAGGACACAGAACAACAGAGCAAAGCTGTCATGGAGAAAACTAGTTTATCATTCCCTGGTTTGTAATAAAAATAATTCATGTATAATGTCTGAGTGAGCGTTCTTATGAGAAAACAACACAGTTCCTGCTCACTGCAAGCTGATCGTAGCAATGCCGAAGTTGTAGAATGAAAACACTACTCTAAAAATTAAACATTGTTAGATAATACTCATGTGTCAACCCCAAGTGAAAGCATAAAGTGTGGCTTCAGTGGCTGTGGAAACACTATATTCCAGCCAAGGTCAGTGCTAATTACCTTGCCTGTATGTGGTAAGTAGTTTTGCCTTTCATGTAAGCTGCACTGTAGAGCAACTAATAATGTGTACTTGTGCTTTATGACACATAGCTGCCATATTTCATGTTCTTTCCTTACCTGATGCTCATTTATCGTTTCACGCAACTCAAACAATGCTAGACTTGCTGCTGTTGCCTACTTATCTTCAAAAGATGTAAACTGAAAAAGTGAGAAAGGTGCTGAAAGCAATATGTTTCAAGAGAACTATATGTCGGGCTTAGACACGTTGTCAATTACAGTATGTCGCTTCTGTTTAGACATTGATGGAATAATACTTTCTTAACACAAGTGTGCAAGTTTACTGAAAGCAGATTAATTGCGACACCTTTCAGAGCTAACTTGATGTTGAGAGTGTGTGGCTTATTTAGCGCTTAGCAGGATGCAACAAAATGTGCAGCTGGGTTTAAATTTTGAAAATCCTTTGCTTTAAAGAGAACAGGCAATCTGATATCAGGTGCAGGAGGCACACAGAAATTACTACTTGTGTTTAGCAGTGTGAAAATAGAGCGTTAGAAAAGTGACAAATGAAAGCATTGGACATCTAGTTGCAAAGAAAAACAAGATTTGAGGGAGAGCCTCAGTTCACAAGCAAACATTTCAACAAGAGGACTCCTCTTTGTCCAGGTGAAGAGTGATCCTCTTGTTGGAATGTTTGCTTGTGAACTGAGGCTCATGCTCAACCCATGTTTGGTTTTTTTGATTCCGTGTATACACCTTCCCCTCATTCTAGTGAGTGCTTATGCACACTTGGAATTCTTTCGTGCACTGCCTATGCAGAAAAACATTCAAGAAGCTGTGCAATTAAGTAAATATTAGCTGCTGTCGTGAAAGCCATCACCTTTAATAACGTGTCATCAAACACGAAAACCTAATAAGCTTGCTCGTACAGCTGATAAAGCTCCACTTGACAGCTGTTTTATAAGTCGAGCAGCCACAAATCATTTCTTGCAATTAATTGCCAGGTGTCCAAGAAAGCACACTCTACGTATGTGAAAGGAAGGATGTGAGCATCAATTTTGTATCGTCTATCTGCATTCACTTTCATTTATTCACGGCGATTATTTATGCTTCAGTTGATGAGGTGATGTGCGGATATATCTGAAAAATCTTTCATTTGTTTTCTTGATATCCTTTTCTTAATGTGCAATGTTCACTTCACTTTTACTTCGACATATATCACATTTATGGAAATTCCTGGAACTAAACGGGGCAAGATGTATCAAGGGCCATTAGGAACTTGAGTTCCAAAGATGAGCTCATCTAAGTTGCATTTTGAGCACTGACAAAGCTGTTGATTTCAATGTCTTTTTAAGTTAATTAAATGACCCCTTGATTGTTTGATTAATACAAAACTAATTCTGGATCCGATGTGTGCATGTATATGTATGTAAAACTACATTCACTGCTGCTTCGGTATTTGGCGAGGTGTGATAGGCATGCGAGCACTTAACCAAATGAGCACCCTGCAAGCGGGCTTTGCTTTTGGCGAATTACCGTTTACTTAAACATACACTTTAAAAAACAAACAAAAAAATAAACAAACAAGAAAAAAAAACACGCCGAGCGGCTTGATCGTTTCACCACGGTAGTCGTCACACAGCTGTCGCCGACAAAACTATACCGATTCAGGGATCTTATTCAAGTGTGGTAAGCTGCGACGCGGAAAGTGAGCGGCCGCATGGCGAACGATCACGCAACGGGCCCAATTCTCGTAGCGTGCACAGTCCAAGATCGAGCGCAGTGTCACGCGCTGCATGGCCTGCAGATCTCGAGACGCCTGCTTGACGCGGCGAAGAATCAGAAGAATTCAGCCGATCGTCGTAAACTCCTCCCTTAAGCGCATTTGGTGATGGCGTTCTTAGCAGAACGAGCTTAAAAAGCGCACAGATCAAGTTGACACAGCTGAGTTGATCATATGTTGTTGCGAATGAAGGAAGAATGAAAAGAAAATGCACGGGCTAGCTACTGGCTCTGTAGCTGAGCCACCTCCACTGCCTCGTGAGGACAGAAGACAATTATAGGGTGCAGTGGTAAGACGCGCCCGACTACTGTGCCGGAGTACCCGGTTTCTACCTCGGCGGCTGCGTTTCGATGGAGGCGAAACGAAGAGGCGTCCGTGCGCTGTGCGATGTCAGCGCAGGTTAAAGATCCCCAGGTGGTCGAAATTACTTCGTAGCCCTCCACTGCGGCTTCTCTTTCTCTCTTTCCACATTCGCTCCCATCCTCCTCGCTCCCCCTATGGCGCGGGTCAGGGGTCCACAGAAACAAGTGTGACAGACACTTTGTTTTATTTAAGCATACTGTAAGCCTTGCTAGGCTCTTACAGGAATGGGTGAACGAATGGGACTGTTATACAAAATGAAAAAACATCAGAAACTCACAAAAAATGGAAAACATACGCACTGCAACACTATAACGGACATTAAATTTGTCGCATATGAAGCACTGAAAACAGAACCGCGAAGCAACAGAATAAAGGAACAGGTTAGACAATAGGTACTAATAAGATAAAATCCTAAACTGAACACTCGCAGTAAATAACGAAAGACATTTTAGGAACGATTTTTTGTTACACCATTTGCTTCTCAAAATATGACTCGATGCTTTTAAGAAAAATATCAAGGCAGATATTGTCCATAAATTCAGGTGGCAGCCTATTCCATTCTTTATTACCTAAAGGAAAAAAAGAAATTTTGTACGCGTCGCATCGAGCTGGGATGGGTCTGATGCACTTCCCATGATTTAACCTCTTCGAACGATGATACGATGCCTTGATGTACTGAACTGTATCAATTATGATTCCACCGTTATAAAGAATTAAGGTATAGAAATTTCATGGAAACTACGCGTCGCCGACAAGAAAGGGTAGGAATACCCGCTTTATTTCGCATGGATGACACACTATCGTGGCGTGAGTAGCTGGAGAAAATAAAACGAAGGACCGATTTTTAATTTTTTTTATAATTTTTGGCTGAGGTATGATTGGTGAGGGCTCCGAATAATGCTACCGTACACAAGAATGGGCCTTATGAGGGTATTAGGCTGTTAGCTTTACATGAGAAGGAGTTGCTGACAGTTTTCTACGAAGAAATCCGATACTGCGCCTTTGCCTTCCTGTGAACCAGAAAAGTTTAAAAAAAAAAGAAGAAAAAGAAAAAGGGGAGAAAGACGCGCGTCGGCAACAGCCGTCGTCCACCACCGAAACGGCAGGGTGTGCCATGACGCCCTACACCAGCAGATAAAGATATGGTGGCAGAATAGCCACCCTGCAAGCGGCAGTGACCTACCCACCACCTACTGTAGGTCGTGGACCTACCTACCAGGCCCAACCCCGTATCGCCAGGATCAAGCACCCCCGAACGTTCTCGTGCACTGATCGCCTTATGTATGTGACGCGAGACGTCGATCTGTGTTGAACGTAATATTTACTCGTGCTTATCCGTAGGCGTTCCGTGCCTATAGAAGGCACTTGATGCCATTAAAGAAATCGTGCAACAAAAACTGACGAGGCTATATATAAATTGTCAACGGTACTTGCTGTGCGCTCCGCGGTAAGTGGAAATGCATCAATTCGCTGACGTCGATTGCTAGAGCACGGAGGAAATACATGAAACGATGTGCCACTGTGCTGACACGCACTGCGGAACGCTGCAAAATCGCTTTTCCTTGGTTTGTGGGGCTACGAGCCCTGTGCTAGTGGGTCTGTTTTCATAGAGCAAGCGAGGAGCGCCTGCTGCTGAACCTCTTTTTTTTTTCAAGGAGTTTGCCCTCTCTTTACCTCGTTGCTATGGCTCGTTGCATGGCACTTTTGCTCCCATCGGTTGTGGAGCCATGGCTCAGCCAATCGGCTGAACGCCGGCGTCCCAAGGCGGGAAGGCCGCTCTTGGCGAACATGGCAAACGCCAACCAGCAACGCGGCTACCACCCGGAAGGCATGACATGGACAACCTTGCCGCAGACCAGCCGAGAGCAAGCCTGCAGTGAAAATGTGATGCGGGCTTTTGAGAAGCGAGCCCAGAAACTCCAAGCCAGCGCGCAAAGGAAGGCTCGTCAGCACACGGAGGCCGCCACGCGCAACCCGACTCAGCACCCGGTGAGCGCGCAACTGGGGGCCCAACGCAAGTCAGAGCTGCATGGAAGCCCAAGTTTCTGTGCAGATTCAGACCAGACGACGTGGTGCTAATCATCAAACCACAAACGGCCACAAACTTGAATAACTTGAAACACGGCGAGTTGGGCCTAACCCTACGACAGCGAGTCGGGGAGGCCGAAGCAGACAGTTTTTACCTCACAGTGTCCCCGGACCAAAGCCTGATCATCGTGGGCACGTCGAGCATCCATGCGGCAGACAGACTGGTCGGCGACTTTGCAATCCGAACGCAAGCGCAAGACCTCTATCTGCGTGGACATATAAAGCAAGGTGAGGACAACATGGTACACGGAGTCATCACTGTGGCCAATCCGGAGACCACCGAATTCCTGCGAAGGAAGGTGAGAAGCTTTCGCGGAGAGAGCAAAATCCTGGAGATCCGAAAGTTCGGCACTTCGAACAAAGCAAGGGTCACCTTTTAAGGGAAGTACAAACCCAGAGCTGTGCTGTACAACGCGCAAGTTATACCGGTAGCCACTTACCGTCGCACCATACCAGCGTGTAACCTGGACATAGGGCAGACGCCTGCCTGACACCGAGGCAAGAAAACTGCGGACTCTGCGGAACGCAAGCTCCGTTTGTGGAGGGGGTGCGGGACCCTCACGAGTGCAATCCAAAATGTGCGGTATGTGGCGGCAAACACGCCACGAACTCTAAAGACTGCTCTGCGAAATTCCGGAGGAACGAGCAGCAACAATCCAGTAACAAGAAAAAGAAGAAAACGAAAAGAGGGAGCGAGAATCTCCCTCCCCCTTCGATTAACATGGAGCCAAATTCTAAACAAAACAATCAAGAGAGAAACTGGGCAAGCATGGTCAAGAACGGGAAGCAGCAGGTGGGTGGAGTCGCCCCTCCTTCTCCCTATACTACCTCTCCACCTACACCAAATTTGGTAGAGATTGAATTAAGAAAACAGATAGCAGCCCTAAAAGCTCAAATAGAGCTGGTAACCAGTAAACCAGAAACTGCACTAGCTTAATCTCAGCCGCCTCAGCAAGAGGAGGCGATGCAAAGCGACGCAGAGCCTAGCATGGAAAACAAACTAGAAGCTATGACGAGGAAGATACAGGAATCCATTCCCTCCAGAGTATCACGACAGATAGCGAAAGCGATGACGATTCGCAAGTATGCTAGCACAAGGAGACCCACGAATCCCATAACTCACGAGATGCGTAGGGTGATCAGTGAGGGTGAGAAGCTGCAGCAGCTCCCCCTTCAGAACAATAATCTCCAGGCACAACGTGGCGGGACGAACTAAGGAGAGTCCTATAATTTTAACACAGTGGAATAGTCGAGGCTTTAAATCAAAAACTAAGAGAGCTTACCATGGGATGCACCTTTCCACGTACGAGCATACTCCGGCAGTGGTGGCCGTACGGGAGCTAGGCGGGAACTCGAGCCTCACAAACTGCAAAACGTTCCAACTCGACCCCCTAATATGCATCTTCGTGCATAAAAATTTCACAGCAAATTTGATAGATCTTGAATTACAAGGCAGCTTTTCACACGTGATGGTGACTCTGCTGCCCATAAAAAAGGATGATCCTCTGCTCCACATCCTGAACGTGTATTGCCCACCTAATGCAAAAAATGTAACCTTCTCCACACTCCTGAGTAAGGCTGTCAGGGAAGCGGGACGAGATCCGTTACTAGTGTTAACAGATTTCAATGCGCAGAGCCTCTCATGGGGCTACAACCGAGAGGACATACGAGGACGGAAGCTAGCGGAGGCCGCGTCCACATTAGGCCTAACCCTACACACCGACCCGGTGTACCCCACGCGAATTGGGAACTCGGCGTAGAGGGACACTTCTCCGGACTTAACTTTTTCAAAAAACGCTAGGCGAGTGGAGTGGACGAATACGGAGGAAAAATTCGGTAGCGACCACTGTCTGATCAACATAACGATCCTCACTAAACCCCTTACCAGACCGACGGGGCAGACTAGGATGCCGGACTGGGCAAAATTCAGAAAAGAATATGTTAGTTCTACCCAGGAGGAGTGATACCAAGCCTGGACCAAACAGCTGCTGAGCAGTCTCCGTTCGACGGAAACGCGGGTAAAGCTCTCTGAGGCGGTGGCGGATGTGGACACCCACCTCCCCCACCTATGGGAAGCCAGACGCAGCATGGTTAAAAGATGGCACAGGCAGAAACATAACCGCAAGCTAAAAACCCGGATCGCGGCGATAACAAAAGAGGCGGCAGAATACGCGGCGCAACTCGCGAACGCTAACTGGGTAGAGAGGTGCAATGCGGCAGCTAGGCAGGTGTCTGGCAAAAACACATGGCATCTCTTCCGAGCTCTCATAGATCTAAGCCAGACGCGCACGGAGTCGCAGAAGCGTGATTCCGTTCTCTCAACGGTAGGGTCGGCTTTAGTATGGATGGATGGATGGATGGATGGATGGATGGATGGATGGATGGATGGATGGATGGATGGATGGATGGATGGATGGATGGATGGATGGATGGATGGATGGATGGATGGATGGATGGATGGATGGATGGATGGATGGATGGATGGATGGATGGATGGATGGATGGATGGATGGATGGATGGATGGATGGATGGATGGATGGATGGATGGATGGATGGATGGATGGATGGATGGATGGATGGATGGATGGATGGATGGATGGATGGATGGATGGATGGATGGATGGATGGATGGATGGATGGATGGATGGATGGATGGATGGATGGATGGATGGATGGATGGATGGATGGATGGATGGATGGATGGATGGATGGATGGATGGATGGATGGATGGATGGATGGATGGATGGATGGATGGATGGATGGATGGATGGAATATAGGAGCGTCCCCTTTGAAACGCGGTAGTAGCAGTAGCTATCATGCTCATTTTTCTCTATATATCTTAATTATAAGGTGTGCAGCGGGGGCGTAGCGGTAGAACATCCGCCTCGCATGCAAGAGGACCGGGGTTCAAATCCCGGTGCCGCGCAATTCTCCACCGGGTGACAAAAAAAAATCCGCGTATCGATGGAATTGCATACACAGGTTTGGGGTGCGACCTGATGCCGGTGAACACCTCCGGCAACGCACTCCCTCACCAGAACAGGAGTTGACCACCCTGGTGCAGTAATTGGCCGCAACCACCTATGATAAGCTCCATAAAACCCCGGCCCTCAGTCACCAGCGGCTGCGGAACAACTGACCACGGCGGCGGTCAGACCTGTGACGCAGCAGGGGGTGCTAAGAAAGCCTGGCTCCGCTGGACAATCCGCCATTGGAAACTGACCCTGGCAACGTTTATTGCTAGAACCCTAGCTAGTGAAGCTAGTTTAGCAGTGCTGTTAGAGGAACTAGAGGGCATGAAATGGGATGTAATAGGGCTTAGTGAGGTTAGGAGGCCGAATGAGGCATATACTGTACTGAAGGATGGGCATGTAATGTGTTATCGAGGTTTACCAGAGAGGCGACAACTAGGAGTAGGTGAGAGGGTTGCAGGAATAATGAGAGGGTTGCAGGCATCGTAATTAGGCTTAATAAGCGGTATAAACTGAAGGTTGTACAGGCCTATGCACCTACATGTAGTTATGATGACCAGGCAGTTGAATGCTTCTATGAAGATGTAGAATCGGCAATGCGAAAAGTATAGACGCAGTATACTGTTCTAATGGGCGACTTCAATGCCAAGGTAGGGAAAAAACAGGCAGGCGACAAGGCAGTAGGTGACTATGGCATTGGTTCTAGGAATAGCAGGGGGAAGTTACTAGTTTAGTTTGCAGAGCGTAATAACTTACGAATCATCAATGCCTTCTATGCAGAAGACTAAGGTAATATTCAACAGCCTCGGGAAGGAACAGCAGTTTACATTAGGTAGTGAAATACTGGAAGTAGTAGGCAAATATGTCTACTTAGGACAGGTAGTAACCGCAGATCCGGACCATGAAAAGGAAATAACAAGAAGAATAAGATTGGCATGGAGCGCATTTGGCGAGCACTCGCAGATTATGACTAGCAGCTTACCGGTATCGCTCAAGAGGAAAGTATACAACAGTTGCATCTTGCCTGTACTCACCTATGGGGCTGAAACGTGGAGGCTAACCAAAAGAGCTCTACTTAAGTTGAGGACAACCCAGAGGGCTATGAAACGAAAAATGGTAGGGGTAACATTAAGAGATACAAAGCGTGCAGAGTGGGTCAGAGAAATAACTCAAGTTACCGACATTCTAGTAGAAATTAAGAAGAAGAAATGGACATGAGCAGGACATGTAGTGCGAAGAGAGGATATCCGATGGTCGCTGAGGGTAACAAACTGGATTCCAAGGGAAGGAAAGCGTAGCAGGGGGCGGCAGAAAGTTAGGCGGGCGGATGAGATTAAGAAGTTCGCATGGGTCAAGTGGATGCAGCTAGCACAGAACCGGGTTAAGTGGAGAAATATGGGAGAGGCCTTCGCCCTGCAGAGGGTATAATCAGGCTGATGATGATGATCTTAATTATTGATTTAGAATGGTTAACTAAACCATCATTCTATTTATTAAATTTTTGTTCCTACATTACTAACATTATGTCACTTCTCTACTTTTAAGCCACCAATCTTCCAGTCGTTTTTTGCTCCGCCGGTTTATTCACCCGGCCACTGGTATCTCTAAACCCCAGAGCTTCAAGAACAGTGATTGCGTCTGCATCAACTTCCGGACGGATACCATTACATTCGAGTATAATATGGTCAATTGTTTCACTGGAGTTTCCACATATAGCACATGCGTCATCTCCATTGTTAAATTTCTTTTCGTAGCTGCGTGTTCTAAGGCACCCTGATCTAGCTTCAAAAAGTAGGGCCCTGCCTCTTGAGTTATCAAAGAAATCTTCCTTCCTGATCTGCATTTTCCACTTACGGTATAATTCCACACTGTTTCTTTTCCATCGAATTTATCCAATTTTCACCTACTGTGTTTTTCACCTGTTGCTTAATGCTCTTTATTTCTCCGTCCTTGTCACTAGCATACTTACTAGTTAGTTTCCTATAGTTCTTTTTCTCCAATGTGAGTCCATGCTTGTTAAGTACAGGTATTTAAATACTTTAGCTGCCCATCTGTTACTGTCCAATTTCCTCAGGCGTTACTCATATAATATTTTACTCTGAGCTTCCCGTACTTCGAAAGAGGTCCAGCCCATATCTCCCTGTACCGCCTCATTTGTAGTTTGCCGTGGGCACCTAGTGCTAATCGTTCAACGGATCTCTGATTTATTTCTAATGTCGACTATACCTCTGATTTTAGGCATAAAACCGCATTTCCGAAAGTAAGTCCGGGCACCATAATTCCTTTCCAAATACCCCTCAAAACCTCATACCTATTGTACCCCCACAATGCCTTATGGTTCATTATCCCGGCATTCCTTCTCCCTTCGGCCTTAAGTGATTGCTCATGCTTTCCAATGTATGCCAAGCCTTCGTTTACCCATACCCCCAGATATTTATATTCAGCCACTCTAGGTATTTCATGGCCTTGTATTTTAACAACCTTATCAGTTAAGCCGTTGAAAATCATCAGCCCCGACTTAACTGCGCTGAAACTGAATCCTAGAGCATCTCTTTCGTCTCCGCAATACTTAACTAGAGTTTGCAATTCTTCCAGACTCTCAGCTAGCAGCACAATATCGTCTGCATACATCAAACCGGGGAGGCGCTGCTCTACCGCCTTTCCACCTAATCTATATGACAGGTTAAAACCTAGGTTACTGTCTTGTATCCTCCGCTCCAGGTTTATCAAATAAAGCATGAACAGCACCGGTGATAGAGGACAGCCTTGTCTTAGTCCTTTGCATACTTTGACATCCTCCGTACTTCTTATCCCTTCCCACGTAATTTCTACTTTGTTATCCCGGTATATTTCCTGTAGGAACTCTATTATCTCATAACCGATACCTTCTTCTTTTAATATGTTCCACAGGAGTTCCCGGCTTACGTTGTCGTACGCCCCGTTTATGTCCAGGAAGGCCAAATACAAAGGTCTATTTTCCACTCTAGATATTTCGATGCATTGGGTAAGCACGAACAGGCTATCATCTAGGCGCCTACCATTTCTAAAGCCGTTCTGAATTTCTCCGAGTATCTTGATACTTTCTACCCATGCTTGCACCTTTAATTTCACCGCCTGCATGGTTAACCTGTACATAACAGATGTTATGGTAATCGGCCTGTAGGATTTCATGTGCATCCTGTCTCCTTTCCCTTCATAAATCAAATTCATTTTACTCTGCTGCCAGCTGTCCGGAATTTGCTTATTCGTTATGACTGTTTCCAGAGCTTTTAACAACGTTTCCTTACTTTTTGGACCGAGTTCATTAATCAGCTTGATCGGAATTCCATCTATTCCTGTAGGTGTGTTTTTAGGATTTTTTTTTTCTGCCTTTTTCCAGTTTAGATTGGTCAGTACTAAGCTGCTTTGTATTCTGCTACCTTGTGTTGCTTCCTGATTTGCGGAGATTGCCCTATCGTCGCTCTTAAATGACTCGGCTATAACTGATGTAATGTAGTTCACTGCGTTGTCTCCCTTTAAACAATTTCCCTCGTTATCTTGGATCCGATCCGGCTTTCTTTGATTCTTCTTCCCTAGCCAGCTTATATGGCTCCAGAATTTTCTTGCTCCGCCTCTAGAGGCATCGTGTATATCAGCCATCCAGCGATCGGTGGACTGTCTTATTTTACTTTGGACGAGGGCCTGCACTTGAAGTTTCTTTTGTCGATATGATTCCCATTTTTGATCGATTTCCTCTTGAGATATCTGTGCTTTCTTTGCCACTCGGTGTTCTCTTGAAGCAGCCCGTCGTTGTTCAATAATTTCCCTGATTTCCTTATTCCACCAGCTCCGTGGCTTCCTCTTTCCATTCCAGCGGTTTGCTACTTTAACCTCCTGAATTTTCTTCCTTATGAGTAGTTCTACCTGTTCATAATCCCAGTCTTCCATGGGGCTTTTCTCTATTGCTTCCTCTATGTCTGCTGCTATCTGCGCTATTTGATCGTCGTTTAATTTTGCTGTTACGTTTTGTCTAAGTTCTATTTCTCTTTTCATCAAGGGTCCCATCTGCAGACTAATAAGTTTATGGTAACTTCCCAGACTACATTCCCCTTCTTCGTCTATTTCCATTTTTGTGACGTTGCTATAAATTTCCTGCGACATTAGACAATAGTCAATGGTCGTCTGCCTGTTGCGGGATTCCCACGTGATTTGGCCTTCAAATTTTGTTTCTCTATTTACGTATAACCAGTAGGGTCCTCTGGGCAGCGTCACCTGGCGACAGATAGCGGAAATATTTAAAAAAATGAAGAAGAGCGCATTTTAAGCATACTTCGCTCGTTGCTTCAGTGGCGCAATGGATTGAACACTGCTTACCAGCAGACTGAGCGAATAAAACATTGGTTCGAATCCTTGATTTTTAAATTGCAAAGTTAAATTTAGCTACTAAGATCTTGCCCGGGGTGTGTTCCCCTTTAGGTCGCATTATGTGATGTTATTTTTCTCAATAGCCGTAAAACCAGCCGTGAACAGAGCCATGAAGTGAGAGCATGACAACGCTGACACTATTCAATTACCTTCACCGCAACCATTTTCTGCCTTCAGTGAGTATATGTTACCTTTAGGTTTCGTTTATAGACACCTTTCCTAACAATCACCGTTTAACCCTCTGAGAAGCAACCACTGAAGAGAAAAGTTGCGGGACCCTACCGTTGAGGACACGGAATTACGCGTCGCAGAAACACCTACAGAGAGCAATACATGCATTTCAAGGAAATACGGCCCACCTAGCGCTGAAGCTCCGCGACCAGTACTTGAGCACGACCCAAGACCCAAGGGGAGAAGCTTACAGGTACATATATTATGGTGAGGCTGCCAAAAAAAAAACACATAAAATAATGTGCCTATGCCCGTGCCACTAGGTATAACGGGCTTAAGCTTACAGGTACAGTGTAGACGAAAGTGTTAAGCTAGATGAACCTTTGAAACTATACGAGCTCATGGCAGCCCTAGCGAGAATGAAACGCTGGACCGCGCCAGGAAGGGATGGGATCACGGTAAAACTCCTAGCAAACCTACCAGAGCACGCGCACCAATCCCTTCTAGAAGACTTCAATTCGATCTGGACGGGCGAAGTTTCTCTTCCCACCGAATAGAAGACGGCACTCATAACTTTCAAGCCAAAGGCAGGCAAAGCCATAGATACGGACAACCTCAGGCCAAATTCTCTCACGTCATTCGTGCGCAAATTGATGGAAACGATGGTCAGAGACAGACTTTCTGAGTATCTTGGAAATAGGCGAGTCTTCGCCGACTCGATGCATGGCTTCAGGCCAAATAAATCGGCTCAGGACGTCCCTCTACAGCTTAGCAGAGAAATATTAAATCCGATAGAACATCTGAACGGGGATAAGATAGTGCTGGCCCTAGACCTGAAGGGAGCCTTCGATAATGCGACGCACGAGGCCATCCTGACATACCTTTCGAAGACGGGGTGTGGAAAGAACGCGTTCGAGTATATAAAACGCTTCCTCTCAGACAGACAAGCCTACGTGAGGATCCAGAACACAGAGCACGGTCCCTTTCTATTAGGCACGAGAGGTACACCACAGGGAGTGGTCCTATCCCCGCTGCTTTTCAATATGGCAATGAAAAATCTCCCGGTCCACCTGGAGAAAGTCTCGGGTGTGCAGTACGCGCTGTACGTGGACGACATATCCATATGGGCCACGCGGGGCTCTCTCGGAGAGATGGAGGCCAGCTTGCAGGAGGCAGCCACCGCTGTGAATGAGTACGCGAAAAAATGCGGCCTTCAGTGCTCGCCAAAAAAAAAAAAAAAAAAAAATCCGAATTCGTCCATATTCGTCCCTCCTAAAAATGCACAGACAAGATAGAATTGCGACTCGGATCAGAACCAATACCCGAGAGAAAGGAAATTGGAGTACTGTGCCTTTTCATTCACCAGCGTAAGCTAGCGACGACCACGCTCGACAAGCTAAAAAAAGGTGGGAGACCATGTGGGCCGAATGGTCCGCAGAGTCTCAAACAAGAAAGGCGGTCTGAGAATCAAAGAGTCTCCACGACTGGCCAATGCCTTTGTAACAAACAGAATCCTGCACTCGACCCCCTGTGTCCACCTCAAGAAACACGATGAGAACATCCTCGAGGTGATCACGCGCAAAATAGCGAAGAAGGCCCTCGACCTCCCTACAACCACGTCGAACCTGAGACTCCAAGGTCTGGGCATGACGAACTCGTTCGAGGAGCTGAGAGAAGCCAACCTCACGAGCCAATGCACGCGACTATCGCAGACACCGTCGGGGCGTCGCCTATTAAACCGTCTTCACATACAACACACGACTGTAACCGAGGAAAGAGTAAGGCTTCCCCAGGAGTGGTGATACCCCCTGCACGTAAAACCACTCCCCACTAATATGTCCAAGGACGACCACCACGGTAGGCGCATGGCCAGGGCAGAGGCCTTAGCTCATCACTACGAAGGGAAACCCGGAGTGTACTATGCGGACGCGTCCGGCCCGCACCAAGGCGGGTGGTACACGGCGGTAGTGATCCACGAGTCCAAAACGGTAAACGGGCTTACATTTAAATCCCGAAGCGTAACACAGGCTGAGGAGGTCGCCATCGCGTTAGCAACAACGCACTATGATTCTAAAAAAATCATAACGGACTCGCGAGCGGCGTGTAGGAACTTTTTCAGCAGGGCTGGGTCCCGTACCTGGCCTACCGGCTACTAAAACACAGCTCGGACCTGGCCTACCGACTACTGCAAAACAGCTCGTCCGTGGAAAGTCCATCCCGCCGCTTCATAGTCTGGGCTCCGGCCCATTCTGGGCTAGGAGGAAACGAGGCAGCAGATGTCGCCGCCCGCGCGCTTTCTAATCGGGCTACCTCGTCTCCTTCCTCCTCAGAAGAATTCACACCAGCCTACACTTTCAGAGAAATTACGCAGCTGTACCACAACAGACACAATATTTACCCCCACCCGTGTAAAGGGATAACAAGAGCGGAGGAACGCGTCTTTCTTCGCCTCCACACGAATACCATGATGTGCCCGGTGTCACTTAAACACTTTGACAGTGCCTACTCCGGGGAGTGCCCGCACTGCGGGGAAATGTCCTCGGACCTTTTCCACATGGTGTGGGCGTGCCCCTCCAACCCTGCCCTTTCAGCTAACCAAAATACCACCAGGGAGGACTGGGAGGCGAAACTACTCGTCTGCTCCGACCTGAAATCCCAAAAGGCCTTGGTCAAACGAGCAATGGCAGCAGCGGAAGCCACTGGAGTCCCGTACTACGGACTCTACCAAGTGTTTGTGGGGGGAAGGGCACTAAGCCTGACCCCAGAGCAACCTTCATGTAACTCTATATTTTATTAAACGTTTTCACCACCACCATCGTCGCCTGGTGCCGCCTAGATAGCAGTTCTTTGGAATCGGACCTCATGGCATTCAAACCCGCTTGCCTACCTTAACTAGTACGGAAGGATGGACGCGGTAACTTTGCCGTTTATAACAAGAATGAACATGGTAGAAAAATGTAGGAGGAGTTCTTCCACCCCTATCAGATGCACCTGGGTAAGTATTGCAGTGACCAAGTTCTGACCCGTTGCGCTCAGCTAGATTCCCTATTGAAGCGACGCTAACAAGAGCACCGATTAATTATAAAGAAAAAAAGAATCAGTAATTTGAAATGCGTCGTTTTGAAGGAAAAAATTTCCAAGCAATATCAGATTCGTTCGAGGACGCACTTGAAAAAAAAAATAAAAAACAAAACATTATGCAACGCCAACTAGGCCGACCGACCTGCGCGCATGTGCGCGTCGCTGGACTCGAAATTCCTCTATTTATCTGGGAACAGACGCATCAGAAGCGTCTCCGGCATACAGAACCGCGTCGTAGGGGTCCCCATTTACATTCCCAAGCAATATCATGTTCGTGCGTGGACGCACTTGAAAAATAACATTATGCAACGTCAACTAGGCCGGCCGACCTGCCAGCATGGCGTGTGGCGCTGGCCTCGAAATTCCTCTATTTACTGCTGGAAACAGAGACGTTCTTAGCAGAACGAGCTTAAAAAGCGCGAGGATCAAGTTGACACAGCTGAGTTGATCATATGTTGTTGCGAATGGAGGAAGAATGAAAAGAAAATGCACGGGCCAGCTACTGGCTCTGTAGCTAAGCCATCTCCACTGCCTCGTGAGGACAGAAGAGAATTAATAGGGTGCAGTGGTAAGACGCGCCCGACTACTGTGCCGGAGTACCCGGTTTCTACCTCGGCGGCTGCGTTTCGATGGAGGCGAAACGAAGAGGCGTCCGTGCGCTGTGCGATGTCAGCGCAGGTTAAACATCCCCAGGTGGTCGAAATTACTTCGTAGCCCTCCACTACGGCTCCTCTTTCTCTCTTTCCACTTTCATCACTCCCATCCTCCTGGGAAACATACGCACTGCAACACTATAACGGACATTCAATTTGTCGCATATGAAGCACTGAAAAGAACCGCAAAGCGACGCAATAAAAGAACACGTTAGACAATAGGTACTAATAAGATAAAATCCTAAACTGAACACTCGCAATGAATAACGAAATACATTTTAGAAACGATTTTTTGCTTACACCATTTGCTTCTCAAAATATGACTCGACGTTTTTAAGAAAAATATCAAGGCAGCTATCGTCCATAAATTCATGTGGCAGCCTATTCCATTCTTCAATAGCTGAAGGAAAAAATGAAAATTTGTATGCGTCGCATCGAGCTGGGATGGGTCTGATGCACTTCCCATGATTTAACCTCTTCGAACGATGATATGATGCCTTGATGTACAGAACTGTATCAGTTTTGATTCCACCATTATAAAGAATTAGGGTATAGAAATTTCATGGAAGCTACGCGTCGCCGACAAGAAAGGGTAGGAATACCCGCTTTATTTATCATGGATGATAACCTATCGTAGCGTGAGTGGCTCGAGAAAATAAAATTAAGGACCTATTTTGAATTTTTTTCTAATTTTTGGCTCAGGTATGATTGATGAGGGCTCGAAATAATGCTACCGTACTCAAGGATAGGCCTTATGAGGGTATTAGCCTGATAGCTTTACATGAGAATGAGCTGCTGACAGTTTTCTAAGATGAAATCCGATACTGCGCCTTTCCCTTCCTGTGAACCAAAAAAGATTTAAAAAAAAGAAGAAAAAGAAAAAGGGGAAAAAGACGCGCGTCGGCAACAGCCGTCGTCCACCACCGAAACGGCAGGGGGTGCAATGACGCCCTATAACAGCAGATAAAGATATGGTGGCAGAATAGCCCCCTGCAAGCGGCAGTGACCTACCCACCACCTACTGTAGGTAGTGGACCTACCTACCAGTCCCAACCCCGTATCGCCAGGATCAAGCACCCCCGAACGTTCTCGTGCACTGATCGCCTTATGTATGTGACGCGAGAAGTCGATCTGTGTTGAACGTATTATTTACTCGTCCTTATCCGTAGGCGTTCCGTGCCTATAGAAGGCAGTTAATGCCAGGAAGCAAATCGTACAACAAAAACTGACCAGGCTATATATAAATTGTCAACGGCACTTACTGTGCGCTCCGCGGTGATTGGAAATGCATCGATTCTCTGGCGTCGATTGCTAGAGCACGGAGGAAATACATGAAACGATGTGCCATTGTGCTGACACGCGCTGCGGAACGCTTCAAAATCGGTTTTACCCCGCCGGGGTGGTGCAGTGATCATGAGTCGTCCGACTACTGTGCCGGAGTACCCGGGTTCGAACCCGACCAAGGCGGTAGTCGAAACGAAGAGGCGTCCGCGTGTTGTGCGATATCAGCGCACGTTAAAGATCCCCAGGTGGTCGAAATAACTCCGTAGGCCTCCGCTACGGCTCCTCTTTCCCTCTTTCCACTTTCACTCCCACCTTCCTCCCTTCCCTTACGGCGCGGTTGAGGTGTCCACAGAAAAACAAGTGAGACAGTTGCCGCGCCTTTCCCTTCATATACATCAATCAATCCGTGGTTTGTGGTGCTACGAGCACTGTGCTATCGGGTCTGTTTTCATCGCGCAAGCGAGGAGCGCCTGCTGCTGCATCTCTTCATTTTTGTTATTTTATTTTTTTTTATTCGAGGAGTTTGCCCCCTCTTTTGCTCGTTGCTATGGCTTGTAGCATGGTTTCGCCGCCAGGTGCCGCATAGATAGCAGGTCTTTGGAATCGAACACCATGGCATTCAAACCCGCTTGCCTACCTTAACTACTAGTACGGAAGAATGGGTGCGGTCACTCTGCCGTTTATAACAAGAATAAACATGGTAGAAAAACGTAGGATTTATTCTTCCACCATGCAGTATCAGATGCACCTGGGTAAGTACTGCAGGGACCGAGTTCTGACCCGTTGCGCTCAGGTTCCCTATTCAAGCGACGTTAACAAGAGCACCGATTATAAACGGAAAAAGAATCAGTAATTTGAGATGCGTCGTTTTGAATTAACAATATCTTCAAATATTATAAGGCTTCAGTATAGTAGTCCCCAGCCGAATGATTAATAAAAGTTTTCAATGTCGGTAACACAAACGCAAGAACTTTTTTTCAAGCTGGCCAGAATCCTGTTTTTCTTGGGTCCAACGTCGCTGCCCTCAAAGAGTTTTTTCACAGGAAGGGAAAGGCGCAGTATCTGACCGTCTGACTCGCGCTGTACCATAAGGGAAGGGGGGAGTGAAATATTAGTTCGCAGTCCTCCACTACGGCAGATTTGGCGGATATTACGTTACGGTGAGGCCCTGTCACGTGAATTCCGGTCGTAGTTTTTGTGATTTCATTTCTGCTGGCATTGCTTGCAAGCGTGCTGTTTCGATCCTTATTTTCTTGATACCGGTGCTCACTTTGCTGTAAATGTGATGTTGTGCTCTGCTTGAAACTATTGCAACTCAACTACAGCGTGATGCAACGTGTTCTGAGTGCTGTCGAGTTGTGAACGGCGAAAATAGTTGGCCGTTGCGATCAGCTGGCTGGCCGTCGACGGTTAGCCGCACGGGCAACTGGAGGCTATATTTCGAGTATTTTGTCAATGGCAAGTATTTGAAAGCGCAGTAAAAGCTAGGAACGTTCTCTAAAGTAGGTTGTTTGCTCCCGTTCAGAAGCACTAAGTTCTCGCTTGGGCAAGATCGGCTAATATGCTACAACTGCATGTTTTCGCATGATGACGGTAGCAGCGCGCTGTCATTCCGCGACTTCAAAAGGCTTGCAAATTGTGTTGTTTGGCTTCCGTCAGTACCGCGTGGTATTATGTTATAAGTACTGAACAATGTTTTCGTCAGGCATTTTTGCTATATGCAAGTTTCTAGAATGAAGGCCAATGCTTGCCAATCAGCTTACGCTGGTTGGTTTCGTGGCCTACTAGGCCAGTGTGTCAACGTGAGCAGTTGTAAGATTTATACACTGTTGTGTAATAAATTATTTGCTGATATAACTGCCAATAACGAAACATCTTTCACCAGCGAAGTAGTCAGCACGAGCACGCAGAAATTGCGGAGAAATGCGAGCAAAATATTAAAAATCAATTGGCTCTTCTGCAGACCTACTACATAGTGCAGTGGTGTTTATTCTTGTCCTGTGTATAAAGAGAGAGTTACAGACGGTTACAGAGCTAAAAGTTACCAGCATTTTTTTAAAACCCCGAGTCGGAGTCACATGAGAATATTCACTTCAGGACAATACTAGCATTGTCCGGCTATTTTTCATCTTTCATTGTATGTCACGCAAGAAAGCTGATAGCTGAGATAAATGATGTAAAACCAAATTGTTGATGCGCAGCAAAGCAGTTTCATAATGGCTCAGGGGGTGCTAAACATGCATGTGAAAATAAATGAATGAAACTATATAGGTTACTTGTTATGATGCAATGCAAGGCGGCATATAGTGCATTGAATATTTTTAAGATACAGAGCACATGAAATTTACGCGTAATTTTCATTCAGGAGGTCTCCTATGTGGTCTTCAGAAGGAAAACAAGGTGCTGGTGGCCACTGGCTATCTCAAAAAGTACAAATTCTGCAATGTAGGCAGAGACTGGCCTAGTTAGCAGCTGTTACGTCCGCAAGGATCGGAAGAATGAAGGTATAGTAAAACCTGTAATCAACTAGCTTCTTCGTGTGATGAGAAAGCCCAAGCTAGGAGTCTGTGCTCTGCACCATGCATATTCTTATAGCTTATTATTACTCAACAACAAGTCTATCGAAGTCCATTTCTGCAGGCTGTTCTAGGCATTTTGTCATAATTTACTATTCCCCACTAGCAGCCCTGCTTTGAGGTCATAAATCACATGGTATAAGAAATGTGCTGCAAAAGTTTTGCTAGAGAATTGTACTCACTGTATGAGAAAGGTTTCCCATTAACACCCAAGAATCTTTCATCTTTCATGGTTTTATATGAAGACTTGTTACTTTCAATTTCTGCTATTTTCTCTTTTCCCTTGTGCCTGAGTGTTCCTCATTGTGCCTGTAGCAAAGCTGTGCCGTAAGGGCGTCAATTTTTTGCTTTAACTTTAAGTTTTCATTTTGAAGAACCACGAGACAGGCTCACTTTATGCCTGGATTTTTTACTTAACTCCTCTACCTTGAGCCCACTGCATATAGTGCAGAAATTATACATTCCCGCATTTCAGTATGTATGCATTAGGAGCCTGTGTGCCTACTGGAAACATCTAAATGTACACAATCTAGTTTTTCTGTTCAACCGACCCTGTGCACAAAGATCACCACAGCAAAATAGTAACAGGCTCTTCCCAACTTTGGTTGGAAGGCGACAATGGTTTCATGAGATGCCATTAAAACAAACCTTTTGTTTTAGTACTTCCCTTTCTTGACCGTCATAATGCAGCAATCAGTACTGGGAATTCAAACACGAGATTTTCAAACATGGAGAGCTTCCAAAGTTTTATGAAAATGGCCTAAAATATCCCACACACTATGCATCGTTAATGTTGTCTGTCTATGAGTGGGGTTTTCTCGCATCCACTGTGGCAAGTGGATACGTCACTAGCCCATCCAGGACCTCAACACGCATTAGTAGAAGTTTTGGCCGTGTAGTCTTGGCTGCGTACGTTGGAGTATAATGCATGCATGCAGTATGAATACAGCAGTGCTAAAAATGCAACTCGTACGTCACACAGTTGCATTTTTGCAATACAGCTCAAGTAAGGATCAAGTGCTCGAAAAAGATTTTTATTTCTTTCGTGATCCTCCTAATGTTACCATTGATTGACATTGAAAGGGTTGTCCAGTCCACCCTGAGCTTGAACTCCATGGTTAGTCATGGTTAGGTTGTAACCATTTAGGTGCTTAGGCCCTAACCAGTTAAGTGGTGGAAAGTAGTTGTTTTTATAATTTATTTTTGGTCCTTCCAGTTTTACTCTGTATACTATTTATTATGCTATAAATATGCTCTGCTAGTATGCTTCCTGGTCTTCCGTGTCGAAATACACGACTGATATGCATTGTGGTGTTTGCTGAAGAGAAGATAACACCTTTGACTCTGAATGGCACTGTGCTCCTTGGTGAAAGTTAGGGCAGGGCCACCTAATGTGTTTGTCATAGCTGTTCAACGAATAGGACACAGAAGAACAGTGCAAAGCTGTCATGGAGAAAACTAGTTTATCATTTCCTGGTTTGTAATGAAAATAATTTATGTATAATGTCTGAGTGTGTGTTCTTATGTGAAACAACACAGTTCCTGCTGATTGCAAGCTGATTGCAGCAATGCTGGAGTTGTAGAAGGAAAACACTACTCTAAAAATTCAACATTGATAGATAATACTCCTGTGTCAACCCCAAGTGAAAGCATAAAGTGTGACTTCAGTTATTGTGGAAATACTATGTTCCAGCCAAGGGCTGTGCTGATTATCTTGTCTTTATGTGGTAAGTAGTTTTGCCTTTCATGTAAGCTGCACTGTAGAGCAACAAATGATGTGTACTTGTGCTTTATGGTACATAGCTGCCATATCTCATGTTCTTTCTTTACCTGATGCTCTTTTATAGTTTCACGCAACACAAACAATGCTACACTTGCTGCTGTCGCCTACTTAGCTTCAAAGGATGTGAACTGGAAAAGCGAGAAAGGTGCAGAAAGGAATACGTTGTATGAGAACTATATGTCGGGCGTAGACTTAAAGCATGTACAGTATGTCACTACTGTTTAGACATTGATGGAATAATACTTTCTTGACACAAGTGTGCAAGTTTATTTGTGACACCTTTCAGAGCTAACTTGTTGTTGAGACTGTGTGGTTTATTTAGCGCTTAGCAGGATGCAACAAAATGTGCAGCTGGTTGTAAATGTTGAAAGTCCTCTGCTGTAAAGAGAACAAGCAATCTGATATCAGGTGCAGGAGGCACACGGAAATTACTGCTTGTGTTTAGCAATGCGAAAATAGAGCATTAGAAAAGTGACAAATGAAAGCGTTGGACATCTAGATATCAAAGAAAAACAAAATTTGAGGGAGAGCCTCAGTTCACAAGCAAACATTTCAACAAGAGGACTTCTCTTTGTCCAGGTGAAGAGTGATCCTCTTGTTGGAATGTTTGCTTGTGAACTGAAGCTGATGCTCAACCCATGTTTGGTTTTTTTTGATACTGTGTATACATCTTCCCCTCATTCTAGTGAGTGCTTATGCACACTTGGAATACTCTCGTGCACTGCATATGCAGAAAAACACTCAAGAAGCTGTGGAATTAAGTAAATATTCGCTGCTGTCGAGAAAGCCATCACCTTTAATAACGTATCATCAAACACGAAAAACTAATGAGTGTGTTAGCTTGCTTCTACAGCTGATACATCTCCACTTGCAGCTGTTTTATAAGTCAGCCTTATAGCAGCCACAAATTATTTCATATAATTGCAGGTGTGCAACAAAGCACACTCTACGTATATGAAAGGAAGATTGAGAGCATCAGTTTTGTATGGTATATCTGCATTCACTTTCACTTATTCACGGGGATTATTTATGCCTAAAGGGACATTAAAGACATCCAAAGATGCTATGAAAATCTAATAAACTATATTTGGTAACACTGTCGCCGCATATCCGGCAGCAAAAAATCTAATAATTGCTGAGATGTTGCAAAAAGAAGTTGGGGTTTTTTCTTGTTCCCGCCGGTCGAATTCAAACTGTGCCCTCCGACTACTTAGTCGGAATTGAGTGACGCACACTATGACGTAAGCGGAGACTCCGTGATAGCTAGCGAGCCGGCGCGGCCCGCGGCGTCGCATCCCTCAAGGGCCAACATGGCAACAGCGTACTCGCAACGACGGCCACAGCCGAAATAAATGAAACGATGAAGAGAGTGATTTACCGAGAGATGGGCCCATAGAGGAAGAAAAAAAAAACATAGAGCGCTTGTAATGCACAATACTTTACATGTTTCTTAAGCTTTTGCGCTCCTTCTTGCACTGTGTATAAACAAACCGAGCCCTCGGTCATCGCAACGCTTCCCGACAAGTTTACATACAAATAAGATTTAGTTACCAGCAAAATAGTGTCTTCGCTGCTGTGCTTGTCAGTTTTGAAGCTTCGTCGCACTTTTTTCCTTCAAGGTTTGTGCTACAGCTCCGTGTTCAGCGAAAATTACGTCCACGGTAGCAGAGCATGACCGAAGTGCCGGCGCCACTAAATTTGCCAGCGCTGTGAAATTCCATATGTTAAAATGGATCCAGTGCGCAATATAGTGTGCATAGGCATCCAGAACATTAGTTGCAAGACGTGAGAGCAGCCAGCATGTGCCGATGGTCAAGAAGGTGTAATTTTTAGACCGGCAGCAGAAACATTTTATTGTAAATGAGGCCATGACATAAATACCAGAAATATTTCCAAGATTCCCGTGGTAGCCGAGCGATTAGCGCCGAACGTTACGGAACAGGCAGTGGCGAGTTCGAATTGGCGTTTTTTTTTTTATACAAATCGATTTTTTTTTACCTTTTGTAATTTATTTCTGGTGCTTCGTTATTTTCAGTTTTTACTTTTTACCCGAGGCCATTTTTTTCGCCGGGCGGCGAGCGCAATATATCGACGCTCTCCTTGGTATGAGCGACAAGTATACGCCCCTTTTGTTTACGACGCCTGCAGATAGCACGTTGAAGGTCTTGCTGACGCAGTATGTTGGTCAGATGTGCCATGATTTAGTAAACAATTGAATCATAATGCGTTTTTCCTTCGGTACTTCGCATATGTATGCTTTTCGTGGCGTACGTAGCTGCAGTCGAGCGGTCAGGTCGCAGTCCAAGCGGCGACGGCGGCGATATGTTGGCGCAGAAGTGTGAACGAATCGGCGGCAGCGGATTTCGCTCGCTCGCGCCTCCGAATGCTCAAATGGGAACCAGCAAGGCGCATCTGCTGCTCCAAGCTCGTAATTCAGGCGCTGCAGGTCCAAACAAACAATCCGAGTGCGCACGAAATGCCTGAGCCGAAACATAACCAATACTGAAGAGGGCGCCTGTGGCGCCTCCAAGTATATTTTTGTATTTGCCTTGCAACGTTTACGTTGTCTTTTTTTTTTTTTTTAAGAAGAAGAAGTTTGTTTATTCATGAAACAGGTATTACATAAATAATACAGAAGGAGGTCCCAGAGCTCAAGGCTGTATCGGGACCTCCTATGGATGGATGTATAAACTTATGAAAAATATTATTGGTACAGCAAAAGCAGTCAAAAGAGGCAAAACCGGCGAACACAATATGGTAAAAACAAAAGAATACGAATTCAAAACAAGCTCAAAAATTTCATGCGCGGCCGGTATTGTTAAAATTAAGTATACGAAGTGATACATATTCATACAAAGATACATATACAAAGTGATACGTCTTCCCTACGGGAATATGAAAACACTCATGAATTGAATGTGAACAAAGCAGTAAGTATATAAAGAAAAAACTTGTTTGAATGTGACACTATTGTGATAATACGGATAACAGTTGTTGTTTAAAACCGGACAGAGATGATGAAAGCGTGTTATTATATTCGAGACATAAACCTACGACCGCATTCAAACGGGAAACGTAATTCGCATTTGTCAGCCTCCGTGATCCCTAGCGCGTCACGTGATTTGTAGTTGCGCGTTTCGGCTGTGGCGGCGATACCTGTATTTCTGTTCCTCCTCTTTACTACCTTATAACACCTCTGTTTTCAGTAAGAGTGGATTTTTTGTAATCAAGAATTGGCATTCTATCGATGCAAGCCCACTTCAGTTTTCTCTTTAGTGTCCCTTTAAGTAGATGAGGTGATGTGTGGATATATCTGCAAAATCGTTCATTTGTTTTATTGATATCTTTTTCTT
Source organism: Amblyomma maculatum (assembly GCF_055883805.1). Classification (NCBI taxonomy): domain Eukaryota; kingdom Metazoa; phylum Arthropoda; class Arachnida; order Ixodida; family Ixodidae; genus Amblyomma; species Amblyomma maculatum. Next base: position 23,136,711 of record NC_139350.1, on the reverse strand, counting down.
AATGTGCAATGTTCACTTCACTTTTACTTCAGCATATATCACAATTATGGAATATCCTAGAACGGGGAAAGACGTATGAAGGGCCATTAGGAACTTGAGTTCAAAAGATGAGCTCATCTATGTTGCATTTTGAGCCCTGACTAAGCTGTAGATTTCAATATCTTTTTGAGTTAATTCAACGACCCCTTGATAGTTAAATTATTACAGTAATTAAGCTAATTCTGGATCTGCTGTGTGTATGTATATGTATATACACCTCATTCACTGCTGCTTTGGTATTTGGCGAGGTGTGATACGCATTTGAGCACTTAACCAAATGAGCGCCCCGAAGATGTCCCTGACGAATTACCGTTTATTTGAGAATACAATTAAAAAAAAAAGAACAATTTGCCGCGCGGCTTGATCGTTTCACCACGGTAGTCGTCACACAGCTGTCGCCGACAAAACTATACCGATTCAGGGATCTTTTTCAAGTGTAGTAAGCTGCGACGCGGAAAGTGAGCGGCCGCATGGCGAACGATCACGCAACGGGCCCAATTCTCGTAGCGTGCACAGTCCAAGATCGAGCGCAGTGTCACGCGCTGCATGGCCTGCAGATCTCGAGACGCCTGCTTGACGCGGCGAAGAATCAGAAGAATTCAGCCGATCGTCGTAAACTCCTCCCTTAAGCGCATTTGGTGATGGCGTTCTTAGCAGAACGAGCTTGAAAAGCGCGCAGATCAAGTTGACACAGCTGAGTTGATCATATGTTATTGCGAATGAAGGAAGAATGAAAAGAAAATGCGCGGGCTAGCTACTGGCTCTGTAGCTGAGCCACCTCCACTGCCTCGTGAGGACAGAAGACAATTATAGGGTGCAGTGGTAAGACGCGCCCGACTACTGTGCCGGAGTACCCGGTTTCTACCTCGGCGGCTGCGTTTCGATGGAGGCGAAACGAAGAGGCGTCCGTGCGCTGTGCGATGTCAGCGCAGGTTAAAGATCCCCAGGTGGTCGAAATTACTTCGTAGCCCTCCACTACGGCTCCTCTTTCTCTCTTTCCACATTCGCTCCCATCCTCCTCGCTCCCCCTATGGCGCGGGTCAGGGGTCCAGAGAAACAAGTGTGACAGACACTTTGTTTTATTTAAGCATACTGTAAGCCTTGCTAGGCTCTTACAGGAATGGGTGAACGAATGGGACTGTTATACAAAATGAAAAAAACATCACAAACACACAAAAAATGGAAAACATACGCACTGCAACACTATAACGGACATTCAATTTGTCGCATATGAAGCACTGAAAACAGAACCGCGAAGCAACACAATAAAGGAACAGGTTAGACAATAGGTACTAATAGGATAAAATCCTAAACTGAACACTCGCAGTAAATAACGAAATACATTTTAGGAACGATATTTTGTTACACCATTTGCTTCTCAAAATATGACTCGATGCTTTTAAGAAAAATATCAAGGCAGATATTTTCCATAAATTCAGGTGGCAGCCTATTCCATTCTTTATTACCTAAAGGAAAAAAAGAAATTTTGTACGCGTCGCATCGAGCTGGGATGGGTCTGATGCACTTCCCATGATTTAACCTCTTCGAACGATGATATGATGCCTTGATGTACTGAACTGTATCAATTATGATTCCACCGTTAAAAGAATTAAGGTATAGAAATTTCATGGAAGCTACGCGTCGCCGACAAGAAAGGGTAGGAATACCCGCTTTATTTCGCATGGATGACACACTATCGTGGCGTGAGTAGCTGGAGAAAATAAAACGAAGGACCTATTTTGAATTTTTTTCTAATTTTTGGCTGAGGTATGATTGATGAGGGCTCCGAATAATGCTACCGTACACAAGAATGGGCCTTATGAGGGTATTAGGCTGTTAGCTTTACATGAGAAGGAGTTGCTGACAGTTTTCTACGAAGAAATCCGATACTGCGCCTTTGCCTTCCTGTGAACCAGAAAAGTTTAAAAAAAAGAAGAAAAAGAAAAAGGGGAGAAAGACGCGCGTCGGCAACAGCCGTCGTCCACCACCGAAACGGCAGGGTGTGCCATGACGCCCTACACCAGCAGATAAAGATATGGTGGCAGAATAGCCACCCTGCAAGCGGCAGTGACCTACCCACCACCTACTGTAGGTCGTGGACCTACCTACCAGGCCCAACCCCGTATCGCCAGGATCAAGCACCCCCGAACGTTCTCGTGCACTGATCGCCTTATGTATGTGACGCGAGACGTCGATCTGTGTTGAACGTAATATTTACTCGTGCTTATCCGTAGGCGTTCCGTGCCTATAGAAGGCACTTGATGCCATTATAGAAATCGTGCAACAAAAACTGACGAGGCTATATATAAATTGTCAACGGCACTTGCTGTGCGCTCCGCGGTAAGTGGAAATGCATCAATTCGCTGACGTCGATTGCTAGAGCACGGAGGAAATACATGAAACGATGTGCCACTGTGCTGACACGCACTGCGGAACGCTGCAAAATCGCTTTTCCGTGGTTTGTGGGGCTACGAGCCCTGTGCTAGTGGGTCTGTTTTCATAGAGCAAGCAAGGAGCGCCTGCTGCTGAACCTCTTTTTTTTTCAAGGAGTTTGCCCTCTCTTTACCTCGTTGCTATGGCTCGTTGCATGGCACTTTTGCTCCCATCGGTTGTGGAGCCATGGCTCAGCTAATCGGCTGAACGCCGGCGTCCCAAGGCGGGAAGGCCGCTCTTGGCGAACATGGCAAACGCCAACCAGCAACGCGGCTACCACCCGGAAGGCATGACATGGACAACCTTGCCGCAGACCAGCCGAGAGCAAGCCTGCAGTGAAAATGTGATCCGGGCTTTTGAGAAGCGAGCCCAGAAACTCCAAGCCAGCGCGCAAACGAAGGCCCGTCAGCACACGGAGGCGGCCACGCGCAACCCGACTCAGCACCCGGTGAGCGCGCAACTGGGAGCCCAACGCAAGTCAGAGCTGCATGGAAGCCCAAGTTTCTATGCAGATTCAGACCAGACGACGTGGTGCTAATCATCAAACCACAAACGGCCACAAACTTGAATAACTTGAAACACGGCGAGTTGGGCCTAACCCTACGACAGCGAGTCGGGGAGGCCGAAGCAGACAGTTTTTACCTCACAGTGTCCCCGGACCAAAGCCTGATCATCGTGGGCACGTCGAGCATCCATGCGGCAGACAGACTGGTCGGCGACTTTGCAATCCGAGCGCAAGGGCAAGACCTCTATCTTCGTGGACATGTAAAGCAACGATGAGGACAACGTGGGGAGTCATCACTGTGGCCAATCCGGAGACCACCGAATCCCTGCGAGGTAAGGTGAGAAGTTTTCGCGGACAGAGCAAAATCCTGGAGATCCGAAAGTTTGGCACTTCGAACAAAGCAAGGGTCACCTTTGAAGGGAAGTACAAGCCCAGAGCTGTGCTGTACCCATACAAAAATTTCCTATGGTCAGCTATAGAAAATCCTTTGTATGGTCGGCTATAGAAATTTGGCCCAAATATCTATAACCGCTTGTATGGCTGTCTTTAGGTTTTTCTATAGTCTGTTCTATAGAAGTCTTTAGCCTTTTCTCTGGACTTATGGCTCCCTATGTACTGCAGTCCCTAGCATTTTTTATGGTCAGGTATAAACTTTTATGGTCAGCTATAGAAAATTCTTTGTATGGTCGGCTACAGATATTTGGCCCAAAAAGCTTTAGCCTTTTCTATGGTAGTCTGTAGGTTTTTCTATAATCTATTCTATAGAAGTCTTTAACCTATTCTATAGACTTATGGCTCCCTATGTACTGCAGTCTTTAGTATTTTCTATGGTCGCATACAAACGTTTATGACCACCTATAGAAATTCCAGTGTATCGTCGGCTATAGATATTTGGCCCAAAAAGCTATAGCCTGCTATTGAAGTCTATAACCTATGGACTTATTCTGGTGTCCTAATTTAAGTATTTGCAGTCTTTAGCATTTTCTATGGTCAGCTATAGAAAATTCGCGCACGCGCGCGTGTGTACGTATGTATGGGCGTGCGTGTGTTTCTGTATGCGCAGGTGTGTATGTGCGTCGTGCTCTATATCTTCGGTTTTATTTTCAATTCGATGAATAAATAACTGAAAATTGGCCAGCAGTCCCCACGACTAAAACCATCATCGGTCGGAGGTACTCACTGCAGGCGTACTTCCATGCGGCGACAGTGCTCCCACCAGTTATACCGAGATTGTGACGTAATCCTTTTGTCTTACAGCGTTGTAGTTGATGACATACGGTTTCTCGTTGCACACAGCACACAACTCTTAATCAAGCTAGAGTACAAGTCGCGCGAGGGATTCGAACCGACGATATATGTACTTCCATACAAGGGTTAACGCCTACTGGTCTATAGCATTTGGTATATACAATATTCTATAGCCAGCTAAAACAGGTTATATGACTTGCAGTCTGTAGCTTTAGAAGCATTGACATTTCTATAGACGGCTAAAGATAACCGCATGGCTACTAGTCTATAGCTTCAGGAGCATACACGTTTCTATAGCCAGCTAAAGCAGCTTATATGGCTATCAGTCTGTAGCTTTAGAGCCATTTAAATTTCTATAGACAGCTAAAGATAACTGTATGACTGCTAGTCTATAGCTTCGAGAGCATGCACTTTTATATAGCCAGTTAAAGCAGCATATATGACTTGCAGTCTGTAGCTTTAGAGGCATTGACATTTCTATAGACAGCTAAAGATAACTGTATGACTACTAGTCTATAGCTTCAGGAGCATACAGGTTCCTATAGCCAGCTAAAGCAGCTTATATGGCTATCAATCTGCAGCTTTAGAGCCATTTAAATTTCTATAGACAGCTAAAGATAACTACGACGAATAGTATATAGCTTTAAGAGCATACACTGTTCTATAGCCAGCTAAGCAGCTTATATAGCTTTTATAGACCGCTAAAGGTAACTGTATGACTAGTAGTCTATAGCTTCAGGAACATACACTTTTCTATAACCAGCTAAATCAGCTTATATGACTTGTAATCTGTAGCTTTAGAGGCATTCAAGTTTCTATAGACATCTAAAGATATCGGTATTACTAATATTCTATAGCTCCAGGAGCATAAACTTTTCTATAGCTTGCTAAAACTGATTCTATGGCTTGCAGTCTGTAGCTTTAGAGCCATTCAAATTTCTATAGACAGCTAGAGATAACTCTATGACTAAAAGTCTATAGCTTCATGGACATATGGTTTTCTATAGTTAGCTAAAGAGATTTTGTGCGGTCCAGAAGCTATAGACAAAGTGGTATAGAATTTTCTATAGCTGCCTATAAATATTTCAATGGCACTTTATAGCCGACTATAAAAGTCCATAGATAGACATAGCTAACCATAAAAATTTCCATTGAAGTACATAGACCATTTTTGTATGGGATAGAACGCGCAAGTTATACCGGTAGCCGCTTACCGTAGCGCCATACCAGCGTGTAATCTATGTGGCACGGTGGGACATAGGGCAGACGCCTGCCTGACACCGAGGCAAGAAAACTGCGGACTCTGCGGAACGCAAGCTCCGTTTGTGGAGGGGGTGCGGGACCCTCACTAGTGCAATCCAAAATGTGCGGTATGTGGCGGCGAACACGCCACGAACTCTAAAGACTGCACTGCGAAATTCCGAAGGAACGAGCAGCCACAATCCAGTAACAAGAAAAACAAGAAAACGAAAAGAGGGAGCGAGAATCTCCCGCCCCCTTAGATTAACATGGAGCCAAATTCTAAACAAAACAATCAAGAGAGAAACTGGGCAAGCATGGTCAAGAACGGGAAGCAGCAGGTGGGTGGAGTCGCCCCTCCTTCTCCCAATACTACCTCTCCACCTACACCAAATTTGGTAGAGATTGAATTAAGAAAATAGATAGCAGCCCTAAAAGCTCAAATAGAGCTGGTAACCAGTAAACCAGAAACTGCACTAGCTAAATCTCAGCCGCCTCAGCAAGAGGAGGCGATGCAAAGCGACGCAGAGCCTAGCATGGAAAACAAACTAGAAGCTATGACGAGGAAGATACAGGAATCCATTCCCTCCATAGTATCACGACAGATAGCGAAAGCGATGACGATTCGCAAGTATGCTAGCACAAGGAGACCCACGAATCCCATAACTCACAAGATGCGTAGGGTGATCAGTGAGGGTGAGAAGCTGCAGCAGTTCTCCCTTCAGAATAATAATCTCCAGGCACAACATGGCGGGACGAACTCAGGAGAGTCCTATAATTTTAACACAGTGGAATAGTCGAGGCTTTAAATCAAAAACTAAGAGAGCGGACATTAGGATGCACCTTTCCACGTACGAGCATACTCCGGCAGTAGTGGCCGTACGGGAGCTAGGCGGGAACGCGAGCCTCACAAACTGCAAAACGTTCCAACTCGACCCCCTAACACGCATCTTCGTGCATAAAAATTTCACAGCAAATTTGATAGATCTGGAATTACACGGCAGCTTTTCACACGTGATGGTGACTCTCCTGCCCATAAAAAAGGATGATCCTCCGCTCCACATCCTGAACGTGTATTGCCCACCTAATGCAAAAAATGTAACCCTATCCATACTCTTGAGTAAGGCTGTCAGGGAAGCGGGACGAGATCCGTTACTAGTGTTAAGAGATTTCAATGCGCAGAGCCTCTCATGGGGCTACAACCGAGAGGACATACGAGGACGGAAGCTAGCGGAGGCCGCGTCCACATTAGGCCTAACCCTACACGCCGACCCGGCGTACCCCACGCGAATTGGGAACTCGGCGTAGAGGGACACTTCTCCGGACTTAACTTTTTCAAAAAACGCTAGGCGAGTGGAGTGGACGAATACGGAGGAAACATTCGGTAGCGACCACTGTCTGATCAACATAACGATCCTCACTAAACCCCTTACCAGACCGACGGGGCAGACTAGGATGCCGGACTGGGCAAAATTCAGAAAAGAATATAATGTTAGTTCTATCCAGGAGGAGGGATACCAAGCCTGGACCAAGCAGCTGCTGAGCAGTCTCCGTTCGACGGAAACGCGGGTAAAGCTCTCTGAGGCGGTGACGGATGTGGACACCCACCTCCTCCACCTATGGGAAGCCAGACGCAGCATGGTTAAAAGATGGCGCAGGCAGAAACACAACCGCAAGCTAAAAACCCGGATCGCGGCGATAACAAAAGAGGCGGCAGAATACGCGGCGCAACTCGCGAACGCTAACTGGATAGAGAGGTGCAACGCGGCAGCTAGGCAGATGTCTGGCAAAAGCACACGGCGTCTCTTCCGAGCTCTCATAGATCTAAGCCAGACGCGCACGGAGTCGCAGAAGCGTGATTCCGTTCTCTCAACGGTAGGGTCGGCTTTAGTATGGATGGATGGATGGATGGATGGATGGATGGATGGATGGATGGATGGATGGATGGATGGATGGATGGATGGATGGATGGATGGATGGATGGATGGATGGATGGATGGATGGATGGATGGATGGATGGATGGATGGATGGATGGATGGATGGATGGATGGATGGATGGATGGATGGATGGATGGATGGATGGATGGATGGATGGATGGATGGATGGATGGATGGATGGATGGATGGATGGATGGATGGATGGATGGATGGATGGATGGATGGAATATAGGAGCGTCCCCTTTGAAACAGGGTAGTAGCAGTAGCTATCATGCTCATTTTTCTCTATATATCTTAATTATAAGGTGTGCAGCGGCGGTGTAGCGGTAGAACATCCGCCTCGCATGCAAGAGGACCGGGGTTCAAATCCCGGTGCCGCGCAATTCTCCACCGGGTGACAAAAAAAAAATCCGCGTGTCGATGGAATTGCACACACAGGTTTGGGGTGCGACCTGATGCCGGTGAACACCTCCGGCAACGCACTCCCTCACCAGAACAGGAGTTGACAGCAGCAGTAATTGGCCGCAACCACCTATGATAAGCTCCATAAAACCCCGGCCCTCAGTCACTAGCGGCAGCGGAACAACTGACCACGGCGGCGGTCATACCAGAGACGCTGCAGGGGGTGCTAAGAAAGCCTGGCTCCGCTGGACAATCCGCCATTGGAAACTGACCCTGGCAACGTTTATTGCTAGAACCCTAGCTAGTGAAGCTAGTTTAGCAGTGCTGTTAGAGGAACTAGAGGGCATGAAATGGGATGTAATAGGGCTTAGTGAGGTTAGGAGGCCGAATGAGGCATATACTGTACTGAAGGATGGGCATGTAATGTGTTATCGAGGTTTACCAGAGAGGCGACAACTAGGAGTAGGTTTCCTTATCAATAAGTATATAGCGGGTAATATAGATGAATTCTATAGTAATAATGAGAGGGTTGCAGGCATCGTAATTAGGCTTAATAAGCGGTATAAACTGAAGGTTGTACAGGCCTATGCACCTACATGTAGTTATGATGACCAGGCAGTTGAAAGCTTCTATGAAGATGTAGAATCGGCAATGCGAAAAGTAAAGACGCAGTATACTGTTCTAATGGGCGACTTCAATGCCAAGGTAGGGAAAAAACAGGCAGGCGACAAGGCAGTAGGTGACTATGGCATTGGTTCTAGGAATAGCAGGGGGGAGTTACTAGTTGAGTTTGCAGAGCGTAATAACTTACGAATCATGAATACCTTCTTCAGCAAACGGAAGAACCGAAAATGGACATGGAAGAGTCCTAACGGAGAGACTAAAAATGAAATCGACTTCATAATGTGTTCAACCCCCGCCATTATGCAAGATGTAGAGGTAATCGGGAAAGTGCGATGAGGTGACCACAGGATGGTGAGGTCCTGAATTAGCCTAAATCTGAAGAAGGAATGCAACAGATTAGTAAGAAAGAAACCCATCAACGAATTAGCGGTGAGGGGGAGGGCAGAAGAGTTCAGGATCTCGCTACAGAATAGGTATTCAGCTCTAACCGAGGATGGCGACATTACCCTAGAAGCAAGGAACAATAATTTCAGAGATATCATTACTGAGTGCGCGGTAGAAGTAGGCGGTAGGATAGTTAGAGAGGATACCCGGTAAGCTGTATAACGAGACGAAAGCTTTGATTAAGAAACGCCAGAGTATGAAAGCTTCCAATTCAACAGACCGGATCGAATTGGCCGAGATATCAAAGTTAATCAATAAGCGCAAGGTGGCCGATATAAGGAAGTATAACAAGGAGAAAATTGAGCATGCTGTAAAAAGCGGGAGAAGCCTTAAAGCGGTAAAGAAGAAATTGGGTATAGGCAAAAACCAGATGTATGCGATAAGGGACAAGGCGGGCAACGTCATCACTAATATGGAAAAGATAGTCAAAGTAGCCGAGAAGTTCTATACAGATCTCTACAGTAGCCAAAGTAGTCAGGACCATAATGAGATTGACAGAAGGGAAAAACAGTCAGACGTTCCACCAGTGACGAAGGACGAGGTCAAGAAAGCACTAGAAACTATGAAAAGGGGGAAATCAGCTGGAGAGGATCAGATAACTACAGATTTGCTCAAGGACGGGGGGGGGGGGGGATATCATGCTAGAAAAACTGGCCACCCTGTATACGCAGTGCCTGGTGTCATCGACGGTACCGGAACCATGGAAGAATGCAAACATTATCCTCATTCACAAGAAAGGGGACTCTAAAGACCTTAAAAATTACAGACCAATCAGCTTACTGTCTGTTACGTATAAGGTATTTACTAAGGTAATCGCTAATAGAATCAGAACAACCTTAGACTGCAATCAAGCAAAGGATCAAGCAGGGTTTCAGAAACGGTACTTTACTATTGATCATATCCATACCACCAATCAGGTGATAGAAAAATGCTTGGAATATAACCAGCCCTTATACATAGCATTCATTGATTACGAAAAAGCAATTGACCCTGTTGAAACCTCGGCAGTGATGCAGGCATTGCGAAATCAGGGGGTAGTCGAGCCGTACGTGAATGTGCTGGAAGATATATATACTGGCTGCACAGCAACCATAGTTCTGCATAAAGAAAGTAACAAAATTCCCATAAAGAAAGGTGTTAGGCAAGGAGATACAATCTCACCAGTACTATTCACAGCTTGTTTAGAGGAAGTATTCAGAGACTTGGAATGGGAGAAGTTAGGGATAAGAGTAGATGGAGAATACCTCAGTAATCTGCGATTTACTGATGGCATTGTCTTGATAAGCAACTCGGGGGATGAACTGCAAATAGACAGGAAAAGTAGAAAGGTAGGCTTGAAAATCAATATGCAGAAGACTAAGGTAATGTTCAACAGCCTCGGCAAGGAACAGCAGTTTACATTAGGTAGTGAAATACTGGAAGTAGTAGGCGAATATGTCTACTTAGGACAGGTAGTAACCGCAGATCCGGACCATGAAAAGGAAATAACAAGCAGAATAAGATTGGGATGGAGCGCATTTGGCAAGCACTCGCAGATTATGACTAGCAGCTTACCGGTATCGCTCAAGAGGAAAGTATACAACAGTTGCATCTTGCCTCTACTCACCTATGGGGCTGAAACGTGGAGGCTAACCAAGAGAGCTCTACTTAAGTTGAGGACAACCCAGAGGGCTATGGAACGAAAAATGGTAGGGGTAACATTAAGAGATAGAAAGCGTGCAGAGTGGGTCAGAGAAATAACTCAAGTTACCGACATTCTAGTAGAAATTAAGAAGAAGAAATGGACATGAGCAGGACATGTAGTGCGAAGAGAGGATAACCGATGGTCGCTGAGGGTAACAAACTGGATTCCAAGGGAAGGAAAGCGTAGCAGGGGCGGCAGAAAGTTAGGCGGGCGGATGAGATTAAGAAGTTCGCATTTGTCAAGTGGATGCAGCTAGCACAGAACCGGGTTAAGTGGAGAAATATGGGAGAGGCCTTCGCCCTGCAGTGGGTATAATCAGGCTGATGATGATGATCCTAATTATTGATTTAGAATGGTTAACTAAACCATCATTCTATTTATTAAATTTTTGTTCCTACATTACTAACATTATGTCACTTCTCTACTTTTAAGCCACCAATCTTCCAGTCGTTTTTTGCTCCGCCGGTTTATTCACCCGGCCACTGGTATCTCTAAACCCCAGAGCTTCAGGAACAGTGATTGCGTCTGCATCAACTTCCGGACGGATACCATTACATTCGTATATAATATGGTCAATTGTTTCACTGGAGTTTCACATATAGCACATGCGTCATCTCCATTGTTAAATTTCTTTTTGTAGCTGCGTGTTCTAAGGCACCCTGATCTAGCTTCAAAAAGTAGGGCCCTGCCTCTTGAGTTATCAAAGAAATCTTCCTTCCTGATCTGCATTTTCCACTTACGGTATAATTCCACACTGTTTCTTATCCATCGAATTTATCCAATTTTCACCTACTGTGTTTTTCACCTGTTGCTTAATGCTCTTTATTTCTCCGTCCTTGTCACTAGCATACTTACTAGTTAGTTTCCTATAGTTCTTTTTCTCCAATGTGAGTCCACGCTTTTTAAGTACAGGTATTTAAATACTTTAGCTGCCCATCTGTTACTGTCCAATTTCCTCAGGCGTTCCTCATATTATATTTTACTCTGAGCTTCCCGTACTTTGAAAGAGGTCCAGCCCATATCTCCCTGTACCGCCTCATTTGTAGTTTTGCCGTGGGCACCTAGTGCTAATCGTTCAACGGATCTCTGATTTATTTCTAATGTCGACTATACCTCTGATTTTAGGCATAAAACCGCATTTCCGAAAGTAAATCCGGGCACCATAATTCCTTTCCAAATACCCCTCAAAACCTCATACCTATTGTATCCCCACAATGCCTTATGCTTCATTATCCCGGCATTCCTTCTCCCTTTGGCCTTAAGTGATTGCTCATGCTTTCCAATGTATGCCAAGCCTTCGTTTACCCATACCCCCAGATATTTATATTCAGCTACTCTAGGTATTTCATGGCCTTGTATTTTAAGACCCTGATCAGTTAAGCCATTGAAAATCATCAGCCCCGACTTAACTGCGCTGAAACTGAAGCCTAGAGCATCTCCTTCGTCTCCGCAATACTTAACTAGAGTTTGCAATTCTTCCCGACTCTCAGCTAGCAGCACAATATCGTCTGCATACATCAAACCGGGGAGGCGCTGCTCTACCGCCTTTCCACCTAATCTATATGACAGGTTAAAACCTAGGTTACTGTCTTGTATCCTCCGTTCCAGGTTTATCAAATAAAGCATGAACAGCACCGGTGATAGAGGACAGCCTTGTCTTAGTCCTTTGCATACTTTGACATCCTCCGTACTTCTTATCCCTTCCCACGTAATTTCTACTTTGTTATCCCGGTATATTTCCTGTAGGAACTCTATTATCTCATAACCGATACCTTCTTCTTTTAATATGTTCCACAGGAGTTCCCGGCTTACGTTGTCGTACGCCCCGGTTATGTCCAGGAAGGCCAAATACAAAGGTCTATTTTCCACTCTAGATATCTCGATGCTTCGGGTAAGCACGAACAGGCAATCATCTAAGCGCCTACCATTTCTAAAGCCGTTCTGAAGTTCGCCGAGTATCTTGTTACTTCCTACCCATGCTTGCACCTTTAATTTCACCGCCTGCATGGCTAACCTGTACATAACAGATGTTATGGTAATCGGCCTGTAGGATTTTATGTGCATCCTGTCTCCTTTCCCTTCATAAATCAAATTCATTTTACTCTGCTGCCAGCTGTCCGGAATTTGCTTATTTGTTATGACTGTTTCCAGAGCTTTTAACAACGTTTCCTTACTTTTTGGACCGAGTTCATTAATCAGCTTGATCGGAATTCCATCTATTCCTGTAGATGTGTTTTTAGGAATTTCTTTTTTCTGCCTTTTTCCAGTTTAGATTGGTCAGTACTAAGCTGCTTTGTATTCTGCTACCTTGTGTTGCTTCCTGATTTGCGGAGATTGCCCTATCGTCGCTCTTAAATGACTCGGCTATAACTGATGTAATGTAGTTCCCTGCGCTGTCTCCCTTTAAACAATTTCCCTCATTATCTTGAATCCGATCCGGCTTTCTTTGATTCTTCTTCCCTAGCCAGCTTATATGGTTCCAGAATTTTCTTGCTCCGCCTCTAGAGGCATCGTGTATGTCAGCCATCCAACGATCGGTGGACTGCTTTATTTTACTTTGGACGAGGGCCTGTACCTCAAGTTTCTTTTGTCGATATGATTCCCATTTTTGATCGATTTCCTCTTGAGATATCTGTGATTTCTTTGCCACTCGGTGTTCTGTTGAAGCAGCCCGTCGTCGTTCAATAGTTTCCCTGATTTCCTTATTCCACCAGCTCCGTGGCTTCCTCTTTCCATTCCAGCGGTTTGCTACTTTAACCTCCTGAATTTTCCTCCTTATGAGTAGTTCTACCTGTTCATAATCCCAGTCTTCCATGGGGCTTTTCTCTATTGCTTCCTCTATGTCTGCTGCTATCTGCGCTATTTGATCGTCGTTTAATTTTGCTGTTAGGTTTTGTCTAAGTTCTATTTCTCTTTTCATCAAGGGTCCCATCTGCAGACTAATACGTTTATGGTAACTTCCCAGACTACATTCCCCTTCTTCGTCTATTTCCATTTTTGTGACGTTGCTATAAATTTATTGCGACATTAGACAATAGTCAATGGTCGTCTGCCTGTGTCGGAATTCCCACGTGATTTGGCCTTCAAATTTTGTTTCTCGATTTACTATATAACCAGTAGGGTCCTCTGGGCAGCGTCACCTGGCGACAGATAGCGGAAATATTTAAAAAAATGAAGAGGAGCGCATTTACAGCATACTTCGCTCGTTGCTTCAGTGGCGCATTGGATTGAACACTGCTTACCAGCAGACTGAGCGAATAAAACATTGGTTCGAATCCTTGATTTTTAAATTGCAAAGTTAAATTTAGCTAAAAAAACCTCGTCCGGGGTGTGTTCCCCTTTAGGTCGCATTATGTGATGTTATTTTTCTCAATAGCCGTAAAACCAGCCGTGAACTGAGCCATGAAGTGAGAGCATGACAACGCTGACACTATTCAATTACCTTCACCGCAACCATTTTCTGCCTTCAGTGAGTATATGTTACCTTTAGGTTTCGTTTATAGACACCTTTCCTAACAATCACCGTTTAACCCTCTGAGAAGCAACCAGTGAAGAGAAAAAAGTTGCGGGACCCTACCGTTGAGGACACGGAATTACGCGTCGCAGAAACACCTACAGAGAGCAATACATGCATTTCAAGGAAATACGGCCCACCTAGCGCTGAAGCTCCGCGACCAGTACTTGAGCACGACCCAAGACCCAAGGGGAGAAGCTTACAGGTACATATATTATGGTGAGGCTGCCAAAAAAAAAACACATAAAATAATGTGCCTATGCCCGTGCCACTAGGTATAACGGGCTTAAGCTTACAGGTACAGTGTAGACGAAAGTGTTAAGCTAGATGAACCTTTGAAACTATACGAGCTCAAGGCAGCCCTAGCGAGAATGAAACGCTGGACCGCGCCAGGAAGGGATGGGATCACGGTAAAACTCCTAGCAAACCTACCAGAGCACTCGCACCAATCCCTTCTAGAAGACTTCAATTCGATCTGGACGGACGAAGTTCCTCTTTCCACCGAATAGAAGACGCCACTCATAACTTTCAACCCAAAGGCAGGCAAAGCCATAGATACGGACAACCTCAGGCCAAATTCTCTCACGTCGTGCGTGCACAAATTGATGGAAACAATGGTCAGAGACAGACTTTCTGAGTATCTTGGAAATAAGCGAGTCTTCACCGACTCGATGTATGGCTTCAGGCCAAATAAATCGGCTCAGGACGTCTTGCTACAGCTTAGAAGAGAAATATTAAATCCGATAGAACATCTGAACGGGGATAAGATAGTGCTGGCCCTAGATCTGAAGGGAGCCTTCGATAATGCGACGCACGAGGCCATCCTGACATACCTTTCGAAGACGGGGTGTGGAAAGAACGCGTTCGAGTATATAAAACGCTTCCTCTCAGACAGACAAGCCTACGTGAGGATCCAGAACACAGACCACGGTCCCTTTCAATTAGGCACGAGAGGTACACCACAGGGAGTGGTCCTATCCCCGCTGCTTTTCAATATGGCAATGAAAAATCTTCCGGTCCACCTGGAGAAAGTCTCGGGTGTGCAGTACGCGCTGTACGCGGCCGACATCTCCATATGGGCCACGCGGGGCTCTCTCGGAGAAATGGAGGCCAGCTTGCAGGAGGCAGCCACCGCTGTGAATGAGTACGCGAAAAAATGCGGCCTTCAGTGCTCACCAAAAAAAAATCCGAATTCGTCCATATTGGTCCCTCCTTAAAATGCACAGACAAGATAGAATTGCGACTCAGATCAGAACCAATACCCGAGAGAAAGGAAATTAGAGTACTGTGCTTTTTCATTCACCAGCGTAAGCTAGCGACGACCACGCTCGACAAGCTAAAAAAGGTGGGAGACCATGTGGGTCGAATGGTCCGCAGAGTCTCAAACAAGAAAGGTGGTCTGAGAATCAAAGAGTCTCCACGACTGGCCAATGCCTTTGTAACAAACAGAATCCTGCACTCGACCCCCTGTGTCCACCTCAAGAAACACGACGAGAACATCCTCGAGGTGATCACGCGCAAAATAGCGAAGAAGGCCCTCGACCTCCCTACAACCACGTCGAACCTGAGACTCCAAGGTCTGGGCATGACGAACTCGTTCGAGGAGCTGAGAGAAGCCAACCTCACGAGCCAATGCTCGCGACTATCGCAGACACCGTCGGGGCGTCGCCTATTAACCCGTCTACACATACAACACACGACTGTAACCGAGGAAAGAGTAAGGCTTCCCCAGGAGTGGTGATACCCCCTGCACGTAAAACCACTCCCCACTAATATGTCCAAGGACGACCACCACGGTAGGCGCATGGCCAGGGCAGAGGCCTTAGCTCATCACTACGAAGGGAAACCCGGAGTGTACTATGCGGACGCGTCCGGCCCGCACCAAGGCGGGTGGTACACGGCGGTAGTGATCCACGAGTCCAAAACGGTAAACGGGCTTACATTTAAATCCCGAAGCGTAACACATGCTGAGGAGGTCGCCATCGCGTTAGCAGCAACGCACTCTGATTCTAAAAGAATCATAACGGACTCGCGAGCGGCGTGTAGGAACTTTTTCAGCAGGGCTGGGACCCGTACCTGGCCTACCGGCTACTAAAACACAGCTCGGACCTGGCCTACTGACTACTGCAAAACAGCTCGTACGTGGAAAGTCCATCCCGCCGCTTCATAGTCTGGGCTCCGGCCCATTCGGGGCTAGGAGGAAACGAGGCAGCAGATGTCGCCGCCCGTGCGCTTTCTAATCGGGCTACCTCGTCTCCTTCCTCCTCAGAAGAATTCACACCAGCCTACACTTTCAGAGAAATTACGCAGCTGTACCACAACAGACACAATATTAAACCCCACCCGTGTAAAGGGATAACAAGAGCGGAGGAACGCGTCTTTCTTCGCCTCCTCACGAATACCATGATGTGCCCGGTGTCACTTAAACACTTTGACAGTGCCTACTCCGGGGAGTGCCCGCACTGCGGGGAAATGTCCTCGGACCTTTTCCACATGGTGTGGGCGTGCCCCTCCAACCCTGCCTTTTCAGCTAACCAAAACACCACCCGGGAGGACTGGGAGGCGACCCTGCTCGTCTGCTCCGACCTGAAAGCCCAAAAGGCCTTGGTCAAACGAGCAATGGCAGCAGCGGAAGCCACTGGAGTCCCGTACTACGGACTCCACCAAGTGTTTGTGAGGGGAAGGGCACTAAGCCTGACCCCAGAGCAACCTTCATGCAACTCTATATTTTATTAAACGTTTTCACCACCACCATCGTCGTCAGGTGCCGCATAGATAGCAGGTCTTTGGAATCGGACGTCATGGCATTCAAACCCGCTTGCCTACCTTAACTAGTACGGAAGGATGGGCGCGGTCACTTTGCCGTTTATAACAAGAATGAACATGGTAGAAAAATGTAGGAGGAGTTCTTCCACCCCTATCAGATGCACCTGGGTAAGTATTGCAGGGACCAAGTTCTGACCCGTTGCGCTCAGCTAGATTCCCTATTCAAGCGACGCTAACAAGAGCACCGATTAATTATAAAGAAAAAAAGAATCAGTAATTTGAAATGCGTCGTTTTGAAGGAAAAAATTTCCAAGCAATATCAGATTCGTTCGAGGACGCACTTGAAAAAAATAAAATAAAAAACAAAACATTATGCAACGCCAACTAGGCCGACCGACCTGCGCGCATGTGCGCGTCGCTGGACTCGAAATTCCTCTATTTATCTGGAAACAGACGCATCAGAAGCGTCTCCGGCATACAGAACCGCGTCGTAGGGGTCCCCATTTACATTCCCAAGCAATATCATGTTCGTTCGTGGACGCACTTGAAAAATAACATTATGCAACCTCAACTAGGCTGGCCGACCTGCCAGCATGCCGTGTGGCGCTGGCCTCGAAATTCCTCTATTTACTGTTGGAAACAGAGACGTTCTTAGCAGAACGAGCTTAAAAAGCGCGAGGATCAAGTTGACACAGCTGAGTTGATCATATGTTGTTGCGAATGAAGGAAGAATGAAAAGAAAATGCACGGGCCAGCTACTGGCTCTGTAGCTAAGCCATCTCCACTGCCTCGTGAGGACAGGCAGTGGAGATGGGGTGCAGTGGTAAGACGCGCCCGACTACTGTGCCGGAGTACCCGGTTTCTACCTCGGCGGCTGCGTTTCGATGGAGGCGAAACGAAGAGGCGTCCGTGCGCTGTGCGATGTCAGCGCAGGTTAAACATCCCCAGGTGGTCGAAATTACTTCGTAGCCCTCCACTACGGCTCCTCTTTCTCTCTTTCCACTTTCACTCCCATCCTCCTCCCTCCCTCTAAGGGGCGGCTCAGGTGTCCACAGAAACAAGTGTGACAGATACTTTTTTTTTTTATTTAAGCATACTGTAAGCCTTGCTAGGCTCTTACGGGAGTTGGTGAACTAATGGGACCGTTATACAAATTGAAAAACATCAGAAACACACAAAAAATAGAAAACATACGCACTGCAACACTATAGGTTGCAGTGCGTGTTTTTTCTATTTTTTGCGTGTTTCTGATGTTTTTCAATTTGTATAATGGTCCCATTAGCTCACCAACTCCTGTAAGAGCCTAACAAAAAAAAAACAATAGACAGAGAAAAAGAAACCTAATAACTGACATTGATTATAGTAAATAGAAATATACACCAAATAAACAACCAAAACAATTTGTCGCATATGAAGCACTGAAAAAACTGCGAAGTGACACAATAAAAGAACAAGTTATACAATAGGTACCAATAAGATAAAATACTAAACTGAAAACTCGCAGTGAATAACGAAAGACATTTTAGAAACGATTTTTTGTTTACACCATTCGCTTCTCAAAATATGACTCGACGTTTTTAAGAAAAATATCAAGGCAGATATTGCCCATAAATTCAGGTGGCAGCCTATTCCATTGTTCAATAGCTAAAGAAAAAAATGAAACTTTTTACGCGTCGCATCGAGCTGGGATGGGTCTGATGCACTTCCCATGATTTAACCTCTTCGAACGATGATATGATGCCTTGATGTACAGAACTGTATCAGTTTTGATTCCACCGTTATAAAGAATTAAGGTATAGAAATTTCATGGAAGCTACGCGTCGCCGACAAGAAAGGGTAGGAATACCCGCTTTATATCGCATGGATGATACACTATCGTAGCGTGACTGGCTGGAGAAAATAAAACGAAGGAAGTATTTCGAATTTCTTTCTAATTTTTGGCTGAGGTATAATTGATGAGGCCTCCAAATAATGCTACCGTACTCAGTGATGGGCCTTATGAGGGTATTAGCCTGTTAGTTTTACATGAGAAGGAGTTGTTGACAGTTTTCTACGAAGAAATCCGATACTGCGCCTTTCCCTTCCTGTGAACCAAAATTGTTTAAAAAAAATAAGAAAGAAAAAAAGGGGAGAAAGACGCACGTCGGCAACCGCCGTCGTCCACCACCGAAACGGCAGGGGGTGCAATGACGCCCTACAACAGCAGATAAAGATATGATGGCAGACTAGCCGTTCGTTATTTCGTTCGTGGACGCACTTTAAAAAAAAAAAGTTATGCAACGCCAACTAGCCCGGCCGACCTGCGCGCTCGGCGTGTGGCGCTGGACTCGAAATTCCTCTATTTACTGCTGGAAACAGACGCATCAGAAGCGTCTCCGGCATACACAACCGCGTCGTAGGGGTCCCATTTACATTGCCAAGCAATATCAAATTCGTTCGTGTACGCACATGGAAAAAAAAATTATGCAACTCCAACTACTGAAGCCTCATAATACTTGAGGACATTTTTCCTTCAAAGCGACGTCTTTCAAATTACTGATTCTTTCTCCGTTTATAATTAACTGGAGCTCTTGTTAGCGTCGCTTGAATAGGGAATCTAGCTGAGCGCAACGGGTCATAACTCGGTCCCTGCAGTGCTTATCCAGGTGCATCTGACAGTGGTGGAAGAGTTCCTCCTACGTTTTTCTACCATGTTTGTTCTTGTTATAAACGGCAGAATGACCGCGCCCATTCTTCCGTACTAGGAAGGTGGGCAAGTGGGTTTGAATGTCATGATGTCCGATTCCAAAGACCTGCTATCTATGCGGCACCTGGTGGCGAAACCATGCAACGAGCCATAGCAACGAGCAAAAGAGGGAGCAAACTCCTCGAATAAAAAGAAAAAAAAAGAGGTTCAGCAGCAGGCGTTCCTCGCTCTCGGTATGAAAACAAACCAGCTAGCACAGTGCTCGTAGCACCACAAACAACGGGAAACCGATTTTGCAGTGTTCCACAAGCCCTGCAGGGGTGGCGCAGTGGTAAGACGCCCGACTACTGTGCCGGAGTTCCCGGGTTTGAACCCGACCGCGGCGGCTGCGTTTCGATGGAGGCGAAACGAAGTGGCGTCCGTGTGCTGTGCGATGTCAACGCACGTTAAAGATCCCCAGGTGGTCGAAATTACTCCGTAGCCCTCCGCTACGGCCCCTCTTTCTCTCTTTCCACTTTCATTCCCACCCTCCTTCCTTCCCTTACGGCGCGGTTCGGGTGTCCACAGAGCAAGTGTGACAGTTACTGCGCCTTTCCCTTCCTGTGAACCAATTATTATTACTAATAATAATATTAATGTTATTATTATTATTACTATTATTATTTTCCACAATGCGTGTCAGCACAGTGGCACATCGTTTCATGTATTTCCTCCGTGCTCTAGCAATCGACGCCAGAGAATCGATGCATTTCCAATCTCCGCGGAACGCACAATAAGTGCCGTCGACAATTTATATATCCTCATCAGTCTTTGTTGTACGATTCCTTTCCTGGCATCAACATATGCTTTCCATAGGCACGGAACACCTACGGATAAGGACGAGTAAATAATACATTCTACGCAGATCGACTTATCGCGTCGCATACATAAGGCGATCAGTGCACGAGAACGGTCGGGTGTGGTTATTGATCCTGGCCCTACGGGGTTGGGACTGGTAGGTATAGCTCCACGACCCTCAGTTGGTGGTGGGTATAGGTCACTGCCGCTTGCGGAGGGGCTAGCCTGCCACCATATTTTTATCGGTTGTAGGGCGTCATTGCACCCGCTGCCGTTTCGGCGGTGGACGATGGCTTTCGCGACGCACGTCCTTCTCCGCTTTTTCTTTTCTATTTTCTCTTCTGTCCGCACGAGGCAGCGGAGGTGGCTCAGTTCGTTTCGATGGAGGCGAAACGAAGAGGCGTCAGTGTGCTGTGCGATGTCAGCGCCCGTTAAAGATCCCCAGGTGGTCGACATTACTCCATAGCCCTCCACTACGGCTCCTTTTTCTCTCTTTCCACTTTCATTCCCATCTGCCTCCTGTCCCTTACGGCTCGGTTGAGGTGTCCACAGAAAACAAGTGAGACAGTTACCGCGCCTTTCCCTTCCTATACATCAGTCAGGTGGCTCAGCTACAGAGCCAGCAGCAATTTCTTTTCATTCTTCCTTCAGTCACAACAACAACCTATGATCAACTCTTAGCTGTGACAACTTGATCTGCGCGCTTTTTAAGCTCGTTCTGCTAAGAACGTCATCATCAAATGCGCGTAAGGGAGGAGTTTACGACGATCGGCTGAAATCTTTTGATTCTTCGCCGCGTCAAGCAGGCGTCTCGAGATCTGCAGGCCATGCAGCGCGTGACACTGCGCTCGATCTTGGACGGCGCACGCTACGAGAATTGGGCCCGTTGCGTGATCGTTCGCCATGCGGCCGCTCACTTTCCGCGTCGCAGCTTACCACACTTGAATAAGATCCCTGAATCGGTATAGTTTTGTCGGCAACAGCTGTGTGACGACTACCGTGCTGAAACGATCAAGCCGCTCGGCATGTTTTTTGTTTGTTTGTTTGTTTTTTTAAGTTAATTTTTAAGTAAACGGTAATTCGCCAAAAGCAAAGCCCGCTTGCAGGGTGCTCCTTTGGTTAAGTGCTCGCATGCGTATCACACCTCGCCAAATACCGAAGCAGCAGTGAATGTAGTTTTACATACATATACATACACACATCGGATCCAGAATTAGCTTTAAATTAATCAAACAATCAAGTGGTCGTTTAATTAACTTAAAATGACATTGAAATCAACAGCTTAGTCAGTGATCAAAATGCAACTTAGATGAGCTCATCTTTGGAACTCAAGTTCCTAATGGCCCTTGATACATCTTGCCCCGTTTAGTTCCAGGATTTTCCATAAATGTGATATATGTCGAAGTAAAAGTGAAGTGAACATTGCACATAAGAAAAGGATATCAAGAGAACAAATGAAAGATTTTTCAGATATATCCGCACATCACCTCGTCAACTGAAGCATAAATAATCGCCGTGAATAAACGAAAGTGAATGCAGATAGACGATACAAAACAGATGCTCACAACCTTCCTTTCACATACGTAGAGTGTGCTTTCTTGGACACCTGGCACTGAATTGCAAGAAATGATTTGTGGCTGCTCGAAAGGCCGACTTATAAAACAGCTGTCAAGTGGAGCTTTATCAGCTGTACGAGCAAGCTAACGCACTTATTAGGTTTTCTTGTTTGATGACACGTTATTAAAGGTGATGGCTTTCTCCACAGAAGTGAATATTTACTTAATTCGACAGCTTCTTGAATGTTTTTCTGCATATGCAGTGCACGAGAGTATTCCAAGTGTGCATAAGTACTCACTAGAATCAAAAAAAAAACAAACATGGGTTGAGCATAAGCCTCAGTTCACAAGCAAACATTCCAACAAGAGGATCAGTCTTCACTTGGACAAAGAGAAGTGTT
The DNA here is from genome assembly GCF_055883805.1 of Amblyomma maculatum. Taxonomy (NCBI): domain Eukaryota; kingdom Metazoa; phylum Arthropoda; class Arachnida; order Ixodida; family Ixodidae; genus Amblyomma; species Amblyomma maculatum. Next base: position 23,114,394 of record NC_139350.1, on the reverse strand, counting down.
CTTGTTGAAATGTTTGCTTGTGAACTGAGGCTCCTTCTCAAATCTTGTTTTTCTTTGCAACTAGATGTCCAATGCTTTCATTTGTCACTTTTCTAATGCTCTATTTTCACACTGCTAAACACAAGCAGTAATTTCTGTGTGCCTCCTGCACCTGATATCAGATTGCCTGTTCTCTTTAAAGCAAAGGATTTTCAAAATTTAAACCCAGCTGCACATTTTGTTCCATCCTGCTAAGCGCTAAATAAGCCACACACTCTCAACAACAAGTTAGCTCTGAAAGGTGTCACAATTAAACTGCTTTCAGTGAACTTGAACACTTGTGTTAAGAAAGTATTATTCCATCAATGTCTAAATAGAAACGACATACTGTAAATGACAACGTGTCTAACCCCGACATATAGTCTTCTTGAAACATATTGCTTTCAGCACTTTTCTCACTTTTTCAGTTTACATCTTTTGAAGCTAAGTAGGCAACAGCAGCAAGCGTAGCATTGTTTGAGTTGCGTGAAACGATAAATGAGCATCAGGTAAGGAAAGAACATGAGATATGGCAGCTATGTGTCATAAAGCACAAGTACATATTATTAGTTGCTCTACAGTGCAGCTTACATGAAAGGCAAAACTACTTACCACATACAGACAAGGTAATTAGCACAGACCTTGGCTGGAACATAGTGTTTCCACAGTCACTGAAGCCCCACTTTATGCTTTCACTTGAGGTTGACACATGAGTATTATCTATCAACGTTTAATTTTTAGAGTAGTGTTTTCATTCTACATCTTCGGCATTGCTACGATCAGCTTGCAGTGAGCAGGAACAGTGTTGTTTTCTCATAGGAACGCTAACTCAGACATTATACATGGTGAAATGTGGATTTAATGGTTGGCTGGAACGTCTAGCACTGGCAGTACTTCGGGCACAGCAGGGTCGAATTACCAGCCGCAGGGCACAGCACGCGAGCGAGATGGGCGCCGGAGACAAGCGATGGTGATGGCGATGCCGCAGCGTTTTTCTGTTCTTTGTCTTCTTTACATTTCCCCCGCGTGAAGAAGTCGCCATCCTGGCGACTCAGGGAGAAGAGACGACCAGAGGGTTGTAATATGGCTTGAGGCGGCTAACGTGGACAACCTCGCGGCCGCGACGGCGGTGGTCGGAAGAAGGGGTGACTGGCTCGATGACGTAGTTCACAGGGGATGTGCGTTCCAAGACGCGGTAAGGTCCGTGGTATTTGGTGTCTAGTTTGTTGGTGGCAGGAACGCATAGCCAAACGAAGCTGTCGGCCAGGAACGTGGGAGCAGGGGTATCGGTATCATGCTGATCTTTGCGATAGCCTTGAGTGTTGGAGGTAAACGTGCGAGCTAGCTGACGGCATTCCTCGGCCTTCTGTGCAATATCTGACAAAGCACTGTACTCAGAGGCATCTGGATGGTATGGCAAAATTGTGTCCAGAGTACAAGATGGTTCACGGCCATATAAGAGAAAGTAGGGCGAAAACCCAGTTGTTGCTTGGGTGGCAGTGTTGTACGCGAACGTTACGAATGGCAGTACCTGGTCCCAGTTGGAGCTTCCCGATTCAGATGTAACATACATTGCGAGCATGTCCCCAAGCGTACGGTTGAAGCGCTCCGTGAGGCCGTTTGTTTGCAGGTGATACGCGGTTGTAGCCCGATGTATCGATTTGCAAGACGACAGGAGCTCTTGAACTACTTCGGAAAGAAAGACACGACCTCTGTCACTCAGTAGCTCGCGAGGGGCGCCGTGTCGAAGAATGAAGTGGTGCAGAAGAAAATGGGCTACCTCTCGGGCTGTGGCCGCGGAAAGTGCAGCAGTCTCGGCGTAACGGGTCAGGTGATCGACTGCGACGATGACCCATCGATTACCAGCGGCAGTGCATGGTAGCGGACCATAAAGGTCGATTCCCACGCGATCAAACGGGCGAGCTGGACAAGGTAAAGGCTGGAGAGGGCCAGCGGGGTGGGGAGGAATCTTGCGTTGTTGACAGGCGGTACAAGAGCGAATGTAGCGCCGTACGAAATTGTACATTCCCCGCCAGTAGTACCTCTGACGAATTCGATCATAGGTTTTGAGGACGCCGGCATGAGCGCTTTGAGGGTCAATGTGATGGTGGGCACAAACCTCGGAGCGGAGGTGGCGCGGAATCACAAGAAGCCACGTTCTGCCGTCTGAGTTGTAGTTCCTGCGGTAGAGAAGGCCGTCCCGAATGGCGAAATGGGAGGCCTGTCGGCGGAGTGCCCGAGGATGCGTAGCCGCGGAAGTAGTGCCAAGGATATCCAGCAGGTTAGAAACCCAAGGATCTTGTCGTTGCTCGAAAGGCATATCCTCAATGGTGAGTGCTGACAAGAATGCTTGAGGAGGGGACGATGAGTTAGGCGAGCGCACCGGTGACCGAGAAAGAGCGTCGGCGTCAGAGTGCTTGCGGCCAGAGCGGTACACTACACGGATGTCGTATTCCTGAAGCCTGAGAGCCCAGCGCCCGAGACGGCCAGACGGATCCTTGAGAGACGCGAGCCAGCAGAGAGCGTGATGATCTGTAACTACCTCGAAGGAGTGGCCGTATAAGTAAGGGCCGAACTTCGTTACAGCCCACACGATTGCTAAGCACTCCTTTTCGGTAACGGAGTAGTTGGACTCGGCTTTGGTGAGAGCACGGCTTGCGTAGGCGACAACGTATTCGGAGAAGCCAGGCTTGCGCTGGGCGAGGACGGCGCCGAGGCCGACACCACTGGCATCGGTGTGAAGTTCTGTAGGTGCAGTAGGGTCGTAATGGCGAAGGATTGGTGGTGACGTCAGAACATTGCGCAGTGTCGCGAATGCATCATCGCAGGCTGGCGACCAAGAGGAGAGGTTAGGGGTGCCTTTCAAGAGCTGTGTAAGGGGGCTATGATGGTTGCGAAATTCCGAACAAAACGACGAAAGTACGAGCAGAGGCCCACGAAGCTTCGCAGTTCTTTCAAAGTGGTCGGTTTCGGAAAGTCAGCGACGGCGCGCAGCTTCTCAGGATCAGGCAGAACGCCATCTTTACACACAACATGTCCGAGTATTGTGAGCTGGCGGGCACCAAAGCGGCACTTTTTGAGGTTCAGTTGAAGACCGGCGCGGGTTAGGCAGGTGAAGACCTGGCGAAGTCGAGTCAGGTGGGTCGGGAAGTCGGTTGAAAAGACGACGATATCATCGAGGTAGCATAAACAGATGTTCCATTTCAGGCCGCGCAGTACAGTGTCCATCATTCTTTCAAATGTGGCTGGGGCGTTACACAGTCCGAATGGCATAACATTAAATTCGTATAGTCCGTCTGGAGTAATAAAGGCGGTCTTAGGACGATCCGCCTCTGCCATGGGCACCTGCCAATACCCGGAGCGTAAATCGAGTGAGGAAAAGAATTCTGCGCCTTGCAAACAGTCTAGGGCATCGTCGATTCGTGGGAGGGGGTACACATCACGACGAGTGATTTTGTTGAGGCGGCGATAATCAACACAAAATCGTATGGAGCCATCCTTCTTTTTAACTAGGACCACAGGAGACGACCATGGGCTACAGGATTCTCTAATTACTCCGCGTTGCAGCATGTCATCGACTTGTTGGGCAATAACACGGCGCTCAGTCGGGGACACCCGATACGGCCGCTGATGGAGAGGTGGGTGAGCGCCAGTGTCGATGAGGTGGGAAACGGTCGTCGTGCGGCCCAAGGAAGATTGCGGAATGTCGAAGGAGGCGCGGAATTGGTGTAGAAGGTCGAGAAGTTGCTCGCGGTGGCGCGGTTCTAGAGCGCTGTCCACGGAATGGTCAAAAAGGTCCCGCTGTAGCGGATCTGAAGCCACACGAGTTGGAGTCAAGGCGTCAACTTGGCAAACAGGGAATGACACATCATCAAAGGTGAACAGAAGGTCCACGGGCTCGATGCGGCCGAGGCACTCCCCTTCGATCAACATAGCGGGAGACGGAAGAGGATTGGCTACCAGAAGTGTGCTAGCGCCGTTTTTCATGTCAAGGACGGCAAACGGCAGCGGTAAGTGGCGGCGGCGGCAGACAACGTTAGAGGGCACAAAGAGGACTGTCGCGGCGGTGGTAAAAGAGGCAGTGAGGGGAACCAGAACAGCGCTAATGGGTGGGATGGTTGTGTCATGTGCTACGAGGAGTTTGGTCGCAAAACGAGGACACGGCTCGTGGAACAGGGCATCAGACGGTGCATCACTCGATTCAATGAGCTCTACTTGAGGACTGGCGCAGTCAATGATAGCATGATGCTGGGACAGGAAATCCCAGCCAAGAATGACTTCATGAGAACATGTGGGGAGAACGACGAATTCGATGATGTACAAGGCTGCATCAATGACGACGCGAGCAGTGCAGATAGCTGTCGGCTGTATACTGTGAGCGGATGCGGTACGAAGCGATAGTCCCTCGAGAGGCGTAGTCACCTTTCGGATGGAGCGGCAGAGTTTTTGGCTGATAACTGATACAGCGGCACCGGTGTCGACGAGCGCAAGAGTATGAACACCTTCAACGATGACAGGAATAACATTCGCGGGATTAAGACGAGGACTTTGAAATTCGGTCGGATACGCAGTTCGTGCCTCGCGAACTGCGGCGGTTAGTTTTCCGGCTGGGTAGCGGGTCGTCGGCGCATTGGCGAAATGGAGCGGCGGCGTGGTGATGGCGAACGACGAGGGCGGAAGTCCGGAGGTTCAGGGGGTGCTGTTGGAGGACCCGATGGGACTGGGAACTGGGGGGGCGAAATAAGGTGGCGCAGGCCGTGCAGCAAAGGCCATATTTATTCGGCGCCTGCAGTAGCGTGTAGTGTGCCCAGGGATGCCGCAGTGGTAGCAAATAGGCCTGTTGTCTGATGTGCGCCATGGAGATCGTGTCGGAAGCAAGGGGGGAGCAAAAGCTGTTGGTGCCGACCGCATGGGGGGCGAAGCATAGGCATATGCTGGCTCAGGCGGTGGACTTGAAGTGACTTCGGCATACGTGCGGCGCAATACTTGAGGAGGAGCCGGCGCGAATGCTGGAGCGTAGCTCAGTGGCGCAACGCCGGACGATGAAACTGTGGGCGTGAGTAACGGCATTGAAGGTGCGACCGGAGCTGGTTGAGGAACAGGATTAGGGAGGACTTCAGATACATGCTGTTGGATTGCATGGCGAAGCTCCGGAACAAGGCCAGTTGTTGACGACTCCTTAACATAGGGCTGCAGGGACAGTTGTCGCGCGACTTCCTGGCGTACGAAAGCCTTGATGTCTTCAGAGAGGCTAGATGACTCCCTCTCCGCGGCTAGTCCAGCAAGTGATGTATGAGGCTGGCGAATCAAAGCACGCTCCCTCCGGAGCTCGTCGTAGCTTTGACAGAGGTCATAGATTTCCTTGACCGTAGTGGGGCCTTTCGCGATGAGCATGTGAAAAGCGCCGTCATCAATTCCTGTGAGGACATGACGTATTTTAGCGGCCTCGGTCATGGTCGGGTCAACGCGACGACACATATCAACAATGTCCTCAATGTAACTGGTGAACGTTTCACCGGGCAGCTGGAGTCGCGACCGAAGACGCTGTTCCGCGCGGAGTTTTCGGACGGCGGGGCGGCCAAAGACATCAAAAAATTTCGTCTTGAAATTCGCCCAGGTGCCAAAGTCCGACTCGTGGTTTCGAAACCACAGATTAGCGACGTCGCTCAAGTAAAAGATGACATTGTTGAGCTTACGGTTGTCGTCCCAGTTATTGTGACGGCTGACCCGTTCGTAAGTGGTCAGCCAATCGTCGACGTCGTCATCGCTGCTTCCACTGAAGGTAGCCGGGTCCCGTTGACGAACGGCACCTGTGCAGGTGACTGGCGGAGGTAGGTGCAATGAAGTCGGCTCCGTCATTGGGGTAGTCAATGTTCTGCTGCGAAGTTCCAGGGCGAGATTGGTACAGGGAACCTCAGATTGACCTCCACCAAGTGAAATGTGGATTTAATGGTTGGCTGGAACGTCTAGCACTGGCAGTACTTGGGGCACAGCAGGGTCGAATTACCAGCCGCAGGGCACAGCACGCGAGCGAGATGGGCGCCGGAGACAAGCGATGGTGATGGCGATGCCGCAGCGTTTTTCTGTTCTTTGTCTTCTTTACAATGAATTATTTTTATTACAAACCAGGGAATGATAAACTAGTTTTCTCCATGACAGCTTTGCTCTGTTCTTTTGTGTCCTAATCTTTGAACAGCTGTGACAAACACATAAAGTGGCCCTGCCCTCACTTTAAGCAAGGAGCACAGTGCCATTCAGCGTCAAAGATGTAATTTTCTCTTCAACAAACATTAGAATACATATCAGTCGTGCAGTTAGACACGGAAGACCAGGAAGCATACTACTAGAGCATATTTAGAGTATAATATATAGTATTCAGAGTAAAACTGGAAGGACCAAAAATAAATTGATAAATATAACTTCTTCCCACTACTTAACTGGTTAGGGCATAAGCACCTAAATTTTTACAACCTAATCATGACTAAGCATGGAGTTCAAGCTCAGAATGGACTGAACTACCCTTTCTTCAATCTCTAGATTAACAAAAAAAAATAAGGGCAGTAATTTTCAGTGGCCGGGCGTACAAGTCATTTCGTATTGCTATTCTGGGCCTACCCAGGGCCCCACTATATGATCTACATCAAAAACAAATACAGCAGCACTATCTCCGGTAAAGTATAGAACCCTCTCCCATCGAGAGGCTGTCTTCCCACTTGCCTCCTGCCCCCCGTCGCCCCATCGACACACGCGTTGCTAGTCAAATTCATATCAATTTTATTTCCCAGAATGTTATGGCAGGCTGCCTGGGCTAAAAGCTGCAAGTAACCAGCTTGATGAGGCCCAGGCAGTCATTACAAGGCAGGCCAGCATGCAATAAAATAATATGCATACATGTCAAGAAGCAAATATACATTTTTTTTTTCATGTCTTAAACGCACGAAACCAGACCACTAATGTAAGCAATGCAATGCAACCATAGGTCTATCACAACAGCATCTAAATATCAGTTCAGCAAGCAAAACAAACTAGCAGAATATATTCTTAGTATGACTGGAAAAAAAATGAATGCAGGTAGTGCATACTTTAACAACGCTTTAAGTGCAAAATTATAACAGAGGCCATGAATGCAAATAAGAGAGAACTTTATAACTGCGGAAAATACCATCGGGTTACATAATTACAAAACGCTGAACCAGTGCAGCTTTAGTGGACTTATTTATGTCTTTGAATTTACTTCAAATTATGGGAAGAGTATATTCTAATGTCTGGAGCCTATAGCCCATGTGAAAAAATGTCTGTGTTACGTGTGTTCACTAGATCTCTAGTTTCTTTCAGCAGGGTGGCATCTTTATCATAGTTCTCAAGCTGGAAGGAAAATAATATCACAAAAAACCTCGAAATTCATACATATTTTACTACATTACACTTCCACTATGGGCTATGTAACGAACATTTGCTATACGAAGAATGGCTTACATTTGAAGGAGATAAATTTTTTCTTTGTTTTTTTTAGCAGTTGTGAGCCAAAGTAAAGAACAATAATTCATATGCGAGATGAATAATGCGTTATATATCTGAAGTTTTATTTTAGAAAGAAGAAAAGTATGGCAACGAGAAATTGTCCCTGTCACTGATGAGAGCTTATTAGATAACCTCTACACATGCGAATCCCAGGTCCACTGCTTCCTTCCTTTGATGTGCTTCCACGTGTCATTTATGATTAGATTCTGCCAAGAACAACAAAGAAAGAGCTACAAAGCCGCTATGCCGAAGGCGATTGGGGGCTCGGATCAGGAGAGGACGGGAGATTCTGGTTCCCACGCTTTGTACTATGCCAGAGTGATGTTTCAACTGCTTCCTCAGGCACTCTGTCGCCTCATCAAAGAAGATAAGGAGAATCCCCATATCCCATTGCACTCAGTTGTATTATTAGAAAGACACCCTTGTTAGGCAGGTACTGGAGGCATGCACCTGTATGTGAGTGAAGATCTGCAGAATCACTACTGCACAACAATGACATACATAATAACTGGGAAAAGTTTGCTGCACTATCACCAAAGTATTGTTTTACAAATAAACACCAATCTCCATCAGCAGTACCCATGCAACGGTCATGAAAATCCAAGCAAAAAGAAATGGCAAGGGGACGAACTACAGTGTAATAACTTCGATAAAGCGAATCTACGCTGGGCCTAACAAAGCCAACAGCAGAAGGTTTGAAGAAATTGAGCTAATTATCTGAACGATATATGAAATGCAGAAAAGGTTGGCAATAAACTGATGGGCTTGTATAAAGATACAGTGAGTACAATTCTCTAGCAAAACGTTTGAAGCACATTTCTCATACCATGTGAATAATGACCTCAAAGCAAGGCTGCAAGTGGGGAATAGTAAAGTGTGACAAAACGCCTAGCACAGCAAGCAGAAATGGGCTTCAATAAACCTGTTGTTGAGTAATAGGAAGCTATAAGAATATGCATAGTGCAGCGCACAGAAACCTTGTTTCGCCTTTTTTATCACACAAAGAAGCAAGTTGATTTCAGGATTTACTACACCTTCATACTTCCGATCCTTGCGGACGTGACAGCTGCTAACTAGGCCAGTCTCTGCCTACATTGCAGAATTTACACTTCTTGAGATAGCCAGTGGCCACCAGCACCTTGTTTTCCTTCTGAAGACCACATAGGAGACCTCCTGAATGAAAATTACGCGTAAATTTCATGTGCTCTGTATCTTAAAAATATTCAATGCACTATATGCCACCTTGCATTGCATCACAACAGGTAACCTATATAGATTCATTCATTTATTTTCACATGCATGTTTAGCACCACCTGAGCCATTATGAAACCGCTTTGCTGCACAGCAACAATCTGGTTATACATAATTTATCTCAGCTATCAGCTTTCCTGCGTGCCATACAATGAAATATGAAAAATAGCCGTACTATGTTAGTATTGTCCTGAAGTGAATATTCTCATATGACTCCGACTCAGGGTATTGAAAAAATACTGTTATCTCTATAACCGTCATTAACTCTCTGTTTCTACGCAGGACAAGAATAAATACCACTGCACTATGTAGTAGGTCTGCAGAAACAGCAAATTTGATTTTAACATTTTGCTCGCATTTCTCCGCAATTTCTGCGTGCTCGTGCTGACTACTTCGCTGATGAAAGCATGTTTCGTTATTGGCAGTTATATCAGCAAATAATTTATTACACAACAGTGTATAAATCTTGCAACTGCTCACGTTGAAACGCTGGCCTAGTAAGCAACGAGACCAACACTCGACAGCTGATTGGCAATTCATTCTAGAAACTTGCGTGTAGTAGAAATGCCTGAGGAAAAAATTGTTCAGTACTTATAACATAATACCACGCGGTACTGACTGAAGCCAAACAACACAATTTGCAAGCCTTTTGAAGTCGCGGAATGAGAGCACGCTACTACCGTCATCATGCGAAAGCATGCAGTTGTAGCATATTAGCTGATCTTGCCCAAGCGAGAACTTGGTGCTCCTGAACGGGAGCAAACAACCTACTTTACAGACGTTCCTAGCTTTTACAGCGCTATTAAATACTCATTGATAAAATACTCGACATAAAGTCTCGAGTTGCCCGTGCGGCTCGCCATGGACGGTCAGCCAGCTGATCGCAACGGCCGACTGTTAATTCGCCGTTCACAACTCTACGGCACTCGAACACCTTGTATCACGTTCTAGTTGAGTTGCCATAGTTTGAAACAGAGCACAACATCACATTTATAGCAAATTTGTGAGCACCAGTATCGAGAAAATAAAGATCGAAACAGCACGCCTGCAAGCAATGCCAGCAGAAATGAAATCACAAAAACTACGACCGGAATTAACGTGACAGGGCCTCAGCGCAACGTAATGTCCGCCAAATCTTTCGTAGTGGAGGGCTGGGAACTAAAATTTCACTCCCCTCTTCCCTTACGGTACGGTTGGGCAGCGACCTTAGACCCAAGAAAAACAGGATTCAGGCCAGCTTAAAAAAAAGTTCATGCGTTTGTGTTACCGATATTAAAAACTTCGAGAAACCATTCAACTGGGCACTATACTGAAGCCTTATAATACTTGAAGACATTTTTCCTTCAAAGCGACGCATTTCAAATTACTGATTCTTTTTCCGTGTATAATGGGTGCTCTTGTGAGCGTCGCTAGAATAGGGAACCTGAGCGCAACGGGTCAGAACTCGAATCCTGCAGTACTTAGCCTGCTACCTCAGACAGGGGTGGAAGAATTCCTATGTTTTTCTGCCATGTTTATTCTTATTATAAATGGCAGAGTGACCGCGCCCATCCTTCCGTACTAGGAAGGTAGGCAAGCGGGTTTGGATGCCATAATGTCTAATTCCAAAGACCAGCAATCAATGCGGCACCGGGTGGCGAAACCATTCAACGAGCTATAGCAAGGAGCACAAGAGGTGGCCAACTGCTCGGGAAAAAAAAAGAAAATAAAAAAAAAGAAAAAAAAACATACGGAGGTTTAGTAGCAGGCGTCGTCTTTCGCTTGGGCTCTGAAAACAAACCAGCTAGCCCAGTGCTCGTAGCACCGCAAAACAACGGAAAACCGATTCTGCAGTGCTCTGCAATGCATGTCAGCACAGTGGCACATCGTTTCATATATAGGCCGGCCGACCTGCCAGCATGGCGTGTGGCGCTGACCTCGACATTCCTCTATTTACTGCTGGAAACAGAGAAGTTCTTAGCAGAACGAGCTTAAAAAGCGCGAGGATCAAGTTGACACAGCTGAGTTGATCATATGTTGTTGCGAATGAAGGAAGAATGAAAAGAAAATGCACGGGCCAGCTACTGGCTCTATAGCTAAGCCATCTCCACTGCCTCGTGAGGACAGTAGAGAATTATAGGGTGCATTGGTAAGACGCGCCCGACTACTGTGCCGGAGTACCCGGTTTCTACCTCGGCGGCTGCGTTTCGATGGAGGCGAAACGAAGAGGCGTCCTTGCTCTGTGCGATGTCAGCGCAGGTTAAAGATCCCCAGGTGGTCGAAATTACTTCGTAGCCCTCCACTACGGCTCCTCTTTCTCTCTTTCCACTTTCATCACTCCCATCCTCCTCCCTCCCGCTATGGTGCGGGTCAGGTGTCCACAGAAACAAGTGTGACAGATACTTTTTTTTTTTATTTAAACATACTGTAAGCCTTTCTAGGCTCTTACATGAGTGGGTGAGCGAATGGGACTGTTATACAAAATGGAAAACATCAGAAACACACAAAAAATGGAAAACATACGCACTGCAACACTTTAACGGACATTCAATTTGTCGCATATGAAGCACTGAAAAGAACCGCGAAGCGAATCAATAAAAGAATACGTTAGACAATAGGTACTAATAAGATAAAATCCTAAACTGAACACTTGCAGTGAATAACGAAATACATTTTAGGAACGATTTTTTGTTTACACCATTTTCTTCTCAAAATATGACTCGACGTTTTTAAGAAAAATAACAAAGCAGATGTCGTCCATAAATTCATGTGACAGCCTATTCCATTCTTCAGTAGCTGAAGGAAAAAATTAAAATTTGTATGCGCCGCATCGAGCTGGGATGGGTCTGATGCACTTCCCATGATTTAACCTCTTCGAACGATGATATGATGCCTTGATGTACTGAACTGTATAAATTTTGATTCCACCGCTAAAGAATTACGGTATAGAAATTTCATTGAAGCTACGCGTCGCCGACAAGAAAGGGTAGGAATACCCGCTTTATATCGCATGGATGATACACTATCGTAGCGTGACTGGCTGGAAAAAATAAAACGAAGGACCTATTTTGAATTTTTTTCTAATTTTTGGCTGAGGTATGATTGATGAGGGCTCCAAATAATGCTACCGCACTCAATGATGGGCCTTATGAGGGTATTGGCCTGTTAGCTTTGCATGAGAAGGAGCTGCTGACAGTTTTCTACGATGAAATCCGATACTGCGCCTTTCCCTTCCTGTGAACCAAAATAGATTTTAAAAAAAGAAGAAAAAGAAAAAGGGGAGAAAGACGCGCGTCGGCAACAACCGCCGTCCACCACCGAAACGGCAGGGGTTGCAATGACGCCCTACAACAGCGGATAAAGATATGGTGGCAGACTATGCCCCCTGCAAGCCGCAGTGACCTACCTACTGTAGGTGGTGGACCTACCTACCAGTCCCAACCCCGTATAGCCAGGATCAAGCACCCCCGAACGTTCTCGTGCACTGATCGCCTTATGTATGTGACGCGAGAAGTCGATCTGTGTTGAACGTATTATTTACTCGTCCTTATCCGTAGGCGTTCCGTGCCTATAGAAGGCAGTTGATGCGAGGAAGGAAATCGTACAACAAAAACTGACGAGGCTATATATAAATTGTCAATGGCACGTATACTGTGCGCTCCGCGGAGATTGGAAATGCATCGATTCTCTGGCGTCGATAGCTAGAGCACGGAGGAAATACATGAAACGATGTGCCACTGTGCTGACACGCATTGCGGAACGCTGCAATAATTAGTTTAGCGTTAGCGTAAGTAGCGGTGCTAACGGAAATAAAGTTAGCGTACCGCAAAAAACTCACCATCAGATCTAGTTTTAGTATAGCGTTTAGCAAACGGTACACAAACGTGAGGTATCAGCGACTGAGGATATATTGGGATGGATGGATGGATGGATGGATGGATGGATGGATGGATGGATGGATGGATGGATGGATGGACGGACGGACGGACGGACGGACGGACGGACGGACGGACGGACGGACGGACGGACGGACGGACGGACGGACGGACGGATGGATGGATGGATGGATGGATGGATGGATGGATGGATGGATGGATGGATGGATGGATGGATGGATGGATGGATGGATGGATGGATGGATGGATGGATGGATGGATGGATGGATGGATGGATGGATGGCTGGACGGATGGATGGATGGATGGATGGATGGATGGATGGATGGACGGACGGACGGACGGACGGACGGACGGACGGACGGATGGATGGATGGATGGATGGATGGATGGATGGACGGACGGACGGACGGACGGACGGACGGACGGACGGACGGACGGACGGACGGATGGATGGATGGATGGATGGATGGATGGATGGATGGATGGATGGATGGATGGACGGACGGACGGACGGACGGACGGACGGACGGACGGACGGACGGACGGACGGATGGATGGATGGATGGATGGATGGATGGATGGATGGATGGATGGATGGATGGATGGATGGATGGATGGATGGATGGATGGATGGATGGATGGATGGATGGATGGATGGATGGATGGATGGATGGAATATAGGAGCGTCCCCTTTGAAACGGGGTGGTAGCAGTAGTTATCATGCTCCTTTTTCTCCCTATATCCTAATTATTGATTTAGATTGGTTAACAATACCATCATTCTATTTATTTAATTTTTGTTTCTACATTACTAACATTATGTCACTTCCCAGCTTTTAAGCCACCAATCTTCCAGTCGTTTTTTGCTAGTTTCCACCGCCGGTTTATTCACCCGGCCACCGGTATCTCTAAACCCCAGAGCTTCAGGAACAGTGATTGCGCCTGCATCAACTTCCGGATGGTTACCATAACATTCGAGTATAATATGATCAATTGTTTCACTGGAGTTACCACATACAGCACATGCGTCATCTCCATTGTTAAATTTCTTTTTGTAGCTGCGTGTTCTAAGGCACCCTGACCTAGCTTCAAAAAGTAGGGCACAGCCTCTTGAGGTATCAAAGAAATCTTCCTTCCTGATCTGCATTTTCCACTTTCGGTATAATTCCTCACTCCTTTTCTTTTCCATCGAATTTATCCAATTATTACCTTCTGTATTTTTCACCTGTTGCCTAATGCTCTTTATTTCTCCGTCCTTGTTACTAGCATACTTACTAGTTAGTTTCCTAGTTCTTTTCCTCCATTGTGAGTTAACACTTTTTAGGTACAGGTATTTAAATACTTTAGCTGCCCATCTGTTACTGTCCAAATTCCTCAGGCGTTCCTCATATAATATTTTACTCTGAGCTTCCCGTACTTCGAAGGATGCCCAACCCATATGTCCCTGTACCGCCTCCTTTGTAGTTTTGCCGTGGGCACCTAGTGCTAATCGTCCAACGGATCTCTGATTTATTTCTAATGTCGACTCTACCTCTGATTTTAGGCACAAAACCGCATTTCCGAAAGTAAGTCCGGACATCATAATTACTTTCCAGATACCCCTCAAAACCTCATACCTGTTGTATTCCCACAATGCCTTGTGCTTCATTATCCCGGCATTCCTTCGCCCTTTGGCCTTACGTGATTGCTCATGCTTTCCAATGTATGCCAATCCTTCGTTTACCCATACCCCCAGATATTTATATTCTGCTACTCGAGGTATATCATGGCCTTGTATTTTAAGACCCTGATCAGTTGAGCCGTTGAAAATCATCAGACCCGACTTAACTGCGCTGAAACTGAAGCCTACGTCCCCTTCGTCTCCGCAATACTTAACTAGAGTTTGCAATTCTTCCAGACTCTCAGCTAGCAGCACAATATCGTCTGCATGCATCAAACCGGGGAGGCTCTACTGTCCTGTATCCTCCGTTCCAGGTTTATCATATAAAGCATGAACAGCACCGGTGATAGAGGACAGCTTTGCCTTAATCCTTTGCATACTTTGACATCCTCCGTACTTCTTATCCCTTCCCACGTAATTTCCACTTTGTTATCCCGGTTTATTTCCTGTAGGAACTCTATTATCTCATAACCGATACCTTCGTCTTTTAATATGTTCCACAGGAGTTCCCTGCTTACGTTGTCGTACGCCCCGTTTATGTCCAGGAAGGCCAAATACAAAGGTCTATTTTCCACTCTAGATATTCGAAGTGCTTGCCAGCGGCGCCTGGTAAGAAAAATGTTCACTAAAATGAAACAAGGCGTGGGTTGAGCCGCAGGGAGCCGAGACAATCTACTTTGAAGCCGCGAGCAAAGCGAAACGTTTAGAAGCAGACGAACCTGGAAGGGCACGCCTTCTGCTTTGGAAGCAGACGTGCGAAACGTCCGGAAGCAAGCGAACGTCTGCTTCTACAGGTGATGTATACAGATGTTTTTCTGCTTCTAAACGTTCCACACGTCTGCTTCCAAAGCACAGAAAACGTGCCCTTCCAGCGCTGAGCTACTGAACTGCACATTCTTCAGGCATTTTTCAACTATACCGTAGAGCGTCTTGGATGATTCACGATATTTGTCGGTGTTGACATGGGTGGAGTACGAGCTCGCGAATTCGCTGGAAGCCGACAGTTTGGAAATTTCGCTGCAAAGCAGAAGTGATCCGACTATATGCCACTACCGCTCGAAGAATGGTCAGCGGATGTATCTGCTGTGGACTCTGCGCTGTTCAGATTGTCGTTCCGAATCGAAAACAGGATTTTGAGCAACAATACAACTGGCTTTCTGTGCCAGACACTTTCACCAGCGCCCAAGGCGTTAATGTGTCTGGCCGACAGGCGCTTTGTATTACACCAAGACGGCTTTCCTATTCCAACCACTGGTTCCATTTGGAACTTATCTTCGGTCTTCATTCATCAGTGATGCCCAACCGTCATGGTTCAAACTACCAACTACATTGTTGGTAGTTTTCTGCACCTGTTTAGCGATGTCAACAATCACAGCTGGCTGACGGAAGCAGCAATCACAGTGTGATGACAAATTCGAAATAGTGCGTACACACACAATTGATTATTAGTATTTTTCCGCTACACTGTGCTCCAACTCTGGCTTTAGATATTTTGATTATAGCGCTTGTCGTCTGCTCTCTTCTACTCTGAGAATTGATGGATGTGTGCTACAAGAACCCCGCTTGCATGCCCTTTTGAAGTGAGACTGAATATTTAACAGGTGCGCTGCAAGCTTCACAGCCAGCTTAATACGTTCTCGTAAATTGTAACTATATATCAGTCAAAATTAGTAATAAAATATAGTAACCACCGAAACTAGACTTTAAACAATTCGCTTCGTTCAGAGCGGTTGCATCTTCGTAGGCGACCTCATTTGGCCTAGGAGCATCAGATTCCAGACCGAATTCTAACAAGGAAGCTTCTTTGCACCCAGCACATCGGCGTCAAAGCAAGATTAGTGAAAGCGAAAAACGACAGTACTAGTAGTTGCCCATAAACGTGCCAACCGGAACTGCAACGACTTCTTGTTCGTCTGAAGCGGACGGCCGCAGGAAAAGAAAATGCACGGGCCTGCTACTGGCTCTGTAGCTGAGCCACCTCCGTTGCCTGATTGATTTAAAACTGATTGATTTATAGGAAGAGAAAAGAGCGGTAACTGCCTCACTAGATTTTTGTGAACACCTCAACCGTGCCGTAAGGGAAGGGAGGAAGGTGGGAGTGAAGGTGGAAAGAGCGAAGGAGCCGTAGTGGAGGTCTACGAAGTAATTTCGACCACCTGCGGATCTTTAACGTGCGCTGATATCGCACAGCACAAGGACACCTCTTTCGCCTCCATCGAAACGCAGCCGCCGAGGTCGGGTTCGAACCCGGGTACTCTAGCACAGTGGTCTGGCGTCTTACCACTGCACCACCCCGGTGGGGCAACAATCGTGCGGACAGCAGACAAAATACGGAAGGAAAAAGAAGTGGGGGAGTAAGACGCGCGCCGCAACTACAGCCGTCGTCCTACCACAACATTAAACATTCCTAAGTGGTCGAAATCACACACAACCTCGAGCGGCGCGCAGCAGGTAGGGATCGAATTACTCATCTCACAGCGGCCGATGGACCGGTGCCTCGGAAAATTTTTTTGTGTGTGAGCTTTTATAGTTTATAACCGCCCAACATTATGCCGGCTTCGACATACAGGGTTCCCACAACTGCCGCCTGCTAAACCTGATGGTGAATAGAGCGTGTAAACTCTAAATTCTAATACAGGAAAGTAATGTACTGATAACGAAAGCAGTCAACACAGTTCTTCGCCTGCATGTCATAGCGCAAAACGCCCCTTACACAGATGGTACATAAGAAGTAATCGTCTCTTTGATGAAACGTTTATTTCGATAGAGTCAGCTGTACTCCCAAAGCGTTGTTTCAGCAAGTACGCACTGTTTTTAGTGGGAATGCACTATTTCACGAGATTTACCCGAGGCTTCAGGATGTGCGCCATAGGTACAGCGCCTTTCCGTTCCTGTAGACCAATTATTAATATATTATTCATGTGTCCAGCCCCTCCGGTGTGGTGCAGGGGTAAGACGCCCGACTACTGTGCCGGAGTTCCCGGGTACGAACACGACCGCGGCGGCTTCGTTTAGATGGAGGAGAAACGAAGTGGCGTCCGTGTACTGCGCGCTGTCAGCGCACGTTAAAGATCCCCAGATGGTCGAAATTAATCCGTAGCCCTCCAATACCGCTCCCCTTTCTCTCCTTCTACCTTCACTCCCACCTTCCCTCCTTTCCTTACGGCGCGGCTCAGGTGTCCACAGAGCAAGTGTGGCAGATACTATGGTGGCTAGAAGGCATGCCCACTCAAATATTTCCCAAACGAGATATAATGTTTTCCTCTTAATTCGTGTCACCTTGCAATGTCTGTCTATGTTGATGAAGTCAAGTTCTGGTTGTTTGCTGCATTTCATTAGCATTCAACATTAGTGTTGTTGGCAATATTGATTTTTTTCTGATTTATTCTTGTTTTGCTAATAAATAACTTAGGTTCATAACAATTCACTTATAATGCCCTTTCCGGCGCTGTGTATACCTTGAATATCGTGCGTGTTTTAAAACTGCAGTCCAGTGCTAGTTTGAAATTAAAGTAACTTCCCCTACAAGCAATAAAATTGTGTCGTTTTTCTTTTCTCTGTGCGTGTGTGTAAAGGAGGAGGGGAATCAATCAAGGGCGCGACATGATTACTCGCAATATAAGATTTTTGAATAGACTCATAGACTCACGCGGTTGTTCAGTCGTCGCAGTGCACACGCCCATTCTCACTGACTTCTCTTTTAGTGAACTCATTAAATAACTCTTCACACCTGACGTTGTTTTAGACGACAAAGGAATATATATATATATATATATATATATATATATATATATATATATATATATATATATATATATATATATATATATATATATTACATATTGTACATATACGGGAGTGCGAGAGTGCCGATCCTGAGCTATGTTCCACGCCATACCTCGAAAGTGAGACATTAAGAAAAGCGCTTCTGATTAGGCGACGACGGAGGCCGTTTATGCATAATCTGTGTTCACTATATCTTTTGACGCGAGTAACCAGACTTCATGCACTGCACGAGCAGGCTGCCCAGGCTACCAGATTTCTGAGCGTAATTGAGGCAATCTGCGCAGCGCAGTAGAAAACGTTAAAGCCACTGTGTTACCTTGTAAGGTTAGAGTGCTCCTATGCACTGGAAAGTTGGCTAATTTGTTTGCTTGACAGGATCTATGTCGTGAAAGAACATACTACAAAACACAGACCAGCGAGTAACGCAAGAAACAGTGCTCGTGAGCGATCCGACGTCGCTCACACTTGTTTCATAGCATTAACAAATGAATTGCGCATAACACAAACGCGTTCTCTAAGGTAATGCGTTGCTTCGAAGCCAAAGCTGTCGTACTGTTGTTATAATTATACTGTAGACATGTACAGTGCAACGGCAGCACGCAAAAGCTACGTGTGTGCTGGCCGCTGCATGCTTTCGCGCCGCGTGAAGCAGACGACGCGCTCGGCCAAGGGGAAGAGTTGACTGCAGCGCCGCTAGTTCTCGCGACCTCCACTTGGGACACTCTCCTCCGCTGGGCGGTATGGGGAGCCGTGAAACTGAGTTTGTTCTAGTAAAGTTGGCGCTGGTATATCTCGTGCGGCTCGAAGCCGCTACCAACAAATGCTCCTTCCCAGTTCCACCTCCAAACACTGATTACGAAAGCAGTCTACACAGTTCTTCGCCTGAATGTCATTGCGCAAAACGCGCCTGAAACAGATTGTACATATGAAGCAATTGTCCCTTTGATGAAACGTTTATTTGGATAGAGTCAACTGTACCAACTGTACTCCCAAAGCGTTGTGATTCAGCAAGTACGCGCTGTCATAAGTGGGAATGCACTATTTCACGAGATTTAACCGAAGATTCAGGATATGCGCCATAGGTACCACGCCTTTCCGTTCCTGTAGACCAATTATTAATATATTATTCATGTTTCCTGCCCAGCCGGGGTGGTGCAGTGTTAAGACGCCCGACCACTGTGCCGGAGTTCCTGGGTTCGAACCCGAGCGCGGCGGCTGCGTTTCGATGGAGGCGAAACGAGTGACGTCCTTGTGCTGTGCGCTGTCAGCGCACGTTAAAGATCCCCAGCTGGTCGAAATTAAACAGTAGGCCTCCAATACGGCTCCCTTTCTCTCCTTCTACATTCACTCCCACCTTCCTCCATTTCCTTACGGCGCGGTTTAGGTGTCCACAGAGCAAGTGTGGCAGATACTGTGCTTTGAGAGATACCATCAGGGTTGTTTGATGTTTTGTAGAAAACGCGTGCGCAGAGCGTGTTTGATTTATATACTCTGATGTATTTTTAGATTTTAAGTGATAATTCATATGCATTTATGAAAACGTGCAGTCTTTCAGCGTACAAAATGTGCGTTGCGCGCCGAATGAAACCACTCGGACGTGAAAACATCGTATCCAGCGGAGGTTCCTTTCGTGAACCGTTCTCTTTCAAGATGGCGTCAATACGACGTCAGCAAGACAGCGGGCGCCACCTCATGGCGATGACGGGAAAGACAGCGCCCAATCAGCGATGGTGCCAGATCGTAGGCGTGTCCACCATGGTCCACCGCAAGCATGTGGCTTTTTCTGGTACCAAATACTTGTACCAAAGTGGTGTTAAGCACGAACTAAATCTAATAATTACATAGTAATGCAAACTAGTGAATAATAGACTGATATATTCTTAGAAACTTCCTGTTAACAACTGCCAAGCAATTTTCTTGGCTCATGAGTACCTTTTTCGCCGCTAGATAGTGTCGCGCACGCGGCGGCGGCGTCTGATTCCTCGCTTGATGTGAAGTTTTTGTAAGTTCTGTCTTTCGCACAGAATGGCAAATATCCTAAGAACGAGCTCTACAACGCCCGTAGTATGCAGTCCGAATCACGCTAGCTCTATGACGGAGGAGTTGCTGCCGCCATTGCGAGTACGAACGAGATGCTTGATACCGGCACCGCGCCGGCGCGTCCGCGCCTGTCTGTGTAGCGGTGCAGCGTCCGTAGCCTTATCGGCCGCTCAAGCATCGTGAGTATGCGCGAACTTTCCGTGAATAGCTGTCAATGTAGGACGCAGCCGATGACATATGGAATCCGACCGTACTCGATCCAGTCAGCCACCGTCTGACCCCCTTCCGCTGACGTAGGGGGAGGCAAAAACTCAGCTCGCACACTTACGGACGCGAATTATTCTTCTCTACGACTGCCGGATTCAAATGGTCACACTGCTGTTGACCGAGAGCTCCCGATCGCAAAGTAGCGATCGAAGCGCGTAGAGCACCTTTGCTTCTGACGGCAGCCCGGCATGCGCCCCTTCGTCCCCACTTCGCTTCGCGATCGGCACACAGGCTTAGCCAGTGTTGTCGCTAAACCTCCTGAGACATGTAGAAGCCGTCGTCTCGTTTTTCTTTCTTTACTGCGTCAGTTTACTAAAACCGCAAAGCGCGGCTCCCCCCCCCCCCCCTCCTAAAAAAAAAAAAAAAAAAAGAAAAAAAAAGGATACCACGGCCGTACTCAAGCAGCTGCGCGGCGCGCGCCGTCGCCCGACGGCTCGACTACGGCCATGAGCTGCCACAGAGACCGCAAAGCGGTTCCATCTCGAAGCAGACCAACTCGTCGCGGTTCCTGCGCCAGCCGGCAAAACAGTTCCTTTCGGAGCGGTGGCCCCGCCCCGTAACGTAGGCGAAAAACGCGGAGCCGCCTCCGGAAGTTTTGGGGGTCACGCCGGACGTGACGCAACAACCAATTAGGAGCGGCGAAAGGAACCAGTCCCCGAACGGAACCTTCGCTGGATCTGGCCCCTGGACAACGTTCGGGGCTCGCACATGCGAGGAGCATGGTCCAGCAAGGGCGAGCTGGAAGCTACTGCTGAATTCATTAGCAATATTAGTGAGGTTGTCAGTTATGGCTACCATTTATTTTCAGCTGTTCCACACTTCTTTTGGTTTCAGAGAGGAAGCGCCAAAACTTTTGGGGTGACTCTTTTAAGAAATTTGTTAACGTTTGACCATAAAACTTGCTGCGTGCATTCCTTAATTTATTAATCAGTTCGTCCTTAAGGGCAGCCAGTGCAGTGGCAGCGTTTCCCTTCGTTTTCCGTCTACGTGCAATACGACGTTTTAAATTAATTATTTCGCGGTTAATCCCGTATTGCGTGGCTTTGCCGTCTTATGACGTAGTGGAACAAAACTATTAATGCAAGATAGAATTAAAGCTTTAAACTTATTCCAAAGGTACGAGACATCTGCACTCTGATTGACTCAAAAAAGAAGTATAAATTATCAAGAACGGACTCATCGTCGGCAGCTAGAAAATTACGAAATGTTTCGTGAGAATGCCTGTTTTTTTTTACTGTCGAATTTCACAATTACGTGAATGAGCTTGTGGTCCGAAATTTCATCTGTGGTACTAGCTGCGTAGTCATCGGGGATGTTTTTGAGAAATACAAGGTCAAGAACCGATTGTGTCGATTTAGTAATGCTTGTTGGGGCATTTATAATCTGCTTAAGGTCATGAAAAAAAATATGGTGTCAAAAGAAGGCGAGCGCTATCTGCATCTTCGGAACCTGAGACCGCAAAACTTTTCCAATCTATGCCAAGTAGGTTAAAGTCTCCAGTAAGCACTAGCCTATGATTAGGTTTGAGCGTGCGCTCTAAATATCCTGCCAGCGATTCCATAAACGACACAGCACTTTTAGAAGGGCGGTAAACCACCGCCGAGCAAAACGGAAATATTTAGAAAGTTTAGTTTATTGTGCACCATAAGCTTTCATGACCCGGGTTTCCTTCCAGCTGAACTAATGGTATATCTTTTTTACTATGATGACGTCATCAGGGGTGTAGTATGTCGTACCTTGAAATTGATGATGCGGCCATGACTGTCCGTACGGTATGACCATGTTACACCTTATCTAGTATA
Organism: Amblyomma maculatum; assembly: GCF_055883805.1. Lineage (NCBI taxonomy): Eukaryota > Metazoa > Arthropoda > Arachnida > Ixodida > Ixodidae > Amblyomma > Amblyomma maculatum. The sequence goes on along the minus strand of NC_139350.1, from coordinate 23,092,174 downwards.
GTAGTAGTTATGGCTAATGACTGACTAGTCACTAACCGGTACTAATGAGTAACTAGTCACTAACTAGTACTAATTAGTCATATGACTAATTTTGTCATGGCTAATGACAGAGATTACTGCGGCGTCATCACCTGGTGCCGTCATGGCCGGATATAACGTCATCATGATGTCACATTCGGCGATGTCTAATAACCGGAAGTGACATCACGATGGCGTCACATCCGTCATGGTGTCACCAGGCGATTCACGCATATACAAAGCTGACCCCGCTGGCCGTCCGATCCAGGCGTCCGTGCGGCGCCTCTCATTTGGCGCTTCCTTGAACGCCGCACCCCGCAGCATACAGAAGCAGACGCAGTATACATTGCGTAAGATGGGAGTCCAAAGTCATCTCGCACCACTAATGTATCGCGGGTAGAGAAAGTTCCGGAATTGGCGATGTAAATGAACAGTTCTCTCCGGACAAAGATTTTGATTAGAAGTTATTAAATAAAAGGGGGGATGCTACTACAGCGACCCACGAGCCCGGAGAGACTCCCCTGATCTGCCCTGGGAAGTAGCGGAAGGAGATGGGAGAATGGCAAATGGGATAAAGGGATGGGTTATGGGTAGTTGAACGGGATCTGGGGACAGCGAGTTTTTGCCATGCCTTTCTGATATTTCTTGGCTACCCGGAGGGCCTGTCTACTCAGTAGCCAACATTAGCCAGTAGCCAAGTCACTAGTAGCCAGTAGTCACAACTGCGGTAAAGTGAGCTAACTGCGGCGGTCTCGCACTGTGCATGCTAGGCGTCCGTGCGGCGATTTGGCGCTTCCTCGAACGCCGTACAACACAGCATGAAGAAGCAGACCCAGTACAGCAGGCATCAGCGGAATTTCGAATTGGTTTACAGAAACGAAAAGGCGCAGTATTTGTCACATTATCCGCGGACACCTTAACCGAGTCCTAAGGAAAAGGAGGAAGGTGGAAGTGTAAAAAGAGAGAAAGAGGTGTCGGTAGTGGAGGGCTTTAGACCACCCCACAATAGCGGCTTTTGCATCATCGAAGTTTTAGCGGTCCAAACTGTCCCTTATCATTTTTTTCGTGGTTTTAAATTTTTGAGGTGAGGTTGTGGGTCTCCGCGGCAAGAAATTGCGTACAATTAAAGGGCCACTATCCAGGGAAGGACCTTTTAAGCAAATGAGCCCAGTGTTTCGCTCAGGTACCGAAGATAGTCTGTGCAAAATGCTACAGTGACACGCGCGCCGCAAAGCAACGAAAATACAAATCAAAGCTCTCTCATGCTCTCCTTCGGGAAGCCAGCTTCCCCGTTTCCTGCGCTGGCCCGTCGAGCCACAGTTATGACGTACTTCCTGAGAACTACGTCCATTGGTGCGTCTCGCTGACTGACGGGAGAAGGATGGGTGTCTACCGCTCGCTGCGCGCTTTTCCCTCGCCACGGCCAGACTGAATCCAGCGGCGCGCGCTCCCTCCCCCGCTTTTTTTTTCCTTTTCGCGAACGCGGAGTGCCACGCCCACCTCCCGCCAAACGCGGAGGAGGAAGAGGAATTCGTCTTGCGGAGGCTAGACGACCTCGGGCAGGAGAGTGAAAAACTTTTGCGAGGGAACGGAAGGAGAGAAGCATGACAATCGTGCGATTGCGGTGGCTTTAACTGCGTTATTGGTTACTCTTTTCAAAAACATTTTGCGGCCTTGCGTTCTAGGGGCGAAGTCTCACAGTCACCGGGGAAGAAAATATTTTCGACCGGAGGGTGGACAGTGGGCATTTAGTGCCAAGCCTGCCCCCGGCCGATGTGTGCGGTTTTTATTAGATTTTGCTCGTTTTTTTTTTTTTTTTTTTTTTTTTGTAGGGCTTAACGTCCGTAAGCGACTCAGGCTATGAGCGTTGCCGTAGTGGAAGGCTCCGAAAATTTCTAACCATCTTGATTCTTAACGTGCACTGACATCGCACAGTACACGTGATGATTTTCTCTTCAATCGAAAAGCGGCCGCAACGACCAGGATTCGATCCCACAACCTTGATTCAGCAGTCAAGCACCTTAACTACTCAACCACGGTATTTGTTAGAGGCAAGGCTAATGCTGATTCGGAAGTGATCGCTGCCCAGGGTTTCCGGCGTATTCTACCATTCGTATAGTGTTTGGCATTCTTGACTAATGAAATTTCAAAGTATACGTGTCTCTAGAACGTTGTTACCGTTTCTCGTGGGATGCTGCAGGTCCGTGAGTGCGTCAGCGCGACGTAAGAAACCATCGTCGCCAATTTACGACCTTTCAATGTCTCCTTAGTGTAGCCCCACATGCAGTTAACTAATATGTGCATCGAAGTCCCCGACTATGACGAGAGAAGCTGTTTTCGCCATCTCTGCAGCTTTTTGAAAGTCTCTTTAAGCTCTCGTCAAATGTCACCGTTTGCTGTTGCGATATGCTGTAGATATTTTGAGTAAAGGTTATTCTATCTCAATTGCGGGTTCCAAGTCTATTTTATTGTAAGTTCTGTGCAATCCTTGTAAACCAAAATACGTGCATGCAGAAGGGTTAGTTTGGTGTGTACTAAAGGAAGTGAGTTTGGATAGGTATTAAAGTCATGAAGGGATGCAGCAGAGTCGCCTGGGAGAAACCGGTTTGACTGGGCTGTGAAGCAGGCGTGGGGAGAGAATCCGCAGCTTTCTCCTGTGTTGTGAGCACAGCCCAGACTCCAATATGGCAGCGCCCTTTGGCACGTTTTGAAAAGGTCTATACGTTGCCACTGTTTACTGGAAACATACACGTGCGCTATATCGTTACACGTCCAGCCTTTAGCCCCGTGCCTCTCGCGGCTTTTGTAAAATAGTCCGGGGCGGTACTGATCTCAAGGATGCGCGGCGGCATTTCCTTTACTTGCATAAGCACAAGGCACCATTAACGTTTTCAGCGGCTCATTGCGACCTTTTAACGTTCAATTCGATAAGAGATGGCCGATCGAGGGACTAGCGCATAAAGGAAAAGTGCTGTGTTGCAGCATCTCAGTCAGTACCGGTGCACACTTACACCGCGCCTAAAGGCAGGGGGTGAAGGAAGGGCGATTGTTGAAGGATAAAGAAAACGCGCATTAGCATCAATCTTCGGTGGACACTTACCCGCGCCATGAATGTTCGTTTTGGCGAAATATATATGGACGCAGTAGCAGTTTCACTTCTCGGTGCACAGGAAAAAAGATAGGAAGACGACCCAGTTCGGAGGGCTGCGGAACAATTTCCAACCATTAGGGGTTCTTTATAGCAGTTCGGCACTGAGCAGAGAGGGAGCATCCAGCGTTTCGGTACCTCGTGCCTTGTACTTCTTGTACCCGCCTGTGCCATCCTATAGGATAGCAGTATGGCAGTAGAGCACTCCTGACTCCTGAACTAGCTAAGTTTGGTTGCCATCCCTTCCTCGTACATGCAGAACAGAAGGGAGGTGAAATAAATACGGTTGAGAAAGAAAACTTTAAACAAAGTATAGCGTTTCGCGGTAATCACGTATGCCCAAACGATTGCTGAAGCATGCAACAATAACCTCAAGTACCCAAAGTAAAGGAAGATTGAAATAGTAAGTGCGTAACTTCAACCACGATAACCAAGCGACTGGTGAAAAACGATACCCTAAAACCTGTACCGATATGCAAATAGTAATAGAGAAGCTTGCACAAAGCTCTTCTAATGGCAGCTTGCAGGTGTATAGTGCGGTACTAAGGATATCAACGTTGCTAAAAACTGGCGAGAAATTTGTGCTCTTCAATGAACGAGGTCGAAAGCAAAGAACCGTAAAAATTCCCCGTGTATGAGGGAAATGTTCAAAATTACGAAAACACATATACCTGAAAACAGACTCCTTGGGAACGTTGCCGTCTCGCACGTCTCGTGCACGCGGCAAAGTAAAGGGCCGGTGGCCTGGTTTGTTTATCGACCAGCATCGTGTTTAGAAGCAAAACGGGTACCCGCGGAGCTGCAGCAGGGTGGTGGTAAAAAGTTATCTTAGCGCCCATAGGAATACATGAAAGCAAATGTTTTCAACGCAGTTTTTTTTTTTTTTTACCTCACAGGACACCTATAGGATGTCGTCCTTAGAGCAGTGCAACCATATACATCCTAGAACAGACTGAGAAGGTGTGAAATGTCATTTCGAAGGGGGAGCACATTTAGAACTCCGTGAAACGCGGGAGTATGAGTCGAGAGCGCTACTCATTGAAATACATGCAAGCGAAACTTACCTCAATGTTAATTCTTTCTCGTTTCACAGAGCCTGCGGGTTGTTAAAAGTTGGCGAGTGCTTTAGGGAATGTGTGAGAAAGTATGGTACGTTATTCCAGAGGCAATCTATTTTTAAAACGCTGGTAAATATATGTGTTCTGAAGCCATAATAAATACCGCCGCAGGGGTGTTTCTCCAAATTGCGTTAGCTTCTCGTGTAACCTGATATGCTGCCGCATGCTCTCAATTTGCCCACCAATATCGGTCGATCAATGTATGCAGCTTAGACAAAACTACATTAAAAAAGCTCTTCTCAAATGGCATGACAAGCGAACAAAATAACGGCTCTAACTGTCGCAGATGGCGGCGCATGCAGACGACCATCTATTATAAGCGCAGACGACGGCGGTGTCTGCGAAAACGACTTATGTGAGCAGACGGGGGATTTTTGTAGTCTGCTGCTGCGCGCGATTCTTTTTTCTGTCTGAGCGATGTCTGCATTCAACTTAAAAGTTTGTATGGTTTGAGCGGCTGTATTTAAGAATGAATGTAGCCTGTGCGACAACATGCAGGACAACAGGAGAAGCACTTATAAGATAATAAGTTTTCAGATATGTCTGTCTTTACGGTATATATTTAGAGAGGCATTTTAAAAATAAATTGACTGCAAAATGACGTCCCCCATACTATGTCACACTTTTTCTTCAAAACACTCGCTAACCTTCAACGATTTTTTTTTTTTTTTTTTTGCGTTTCCCCTCCATCGAAACGCGGCCGCCGCAGTCGTTTTCTAACCTGGTTATCTTGATTTTGGTGCGACATATAGTCAATTAGACGTAGCGTTTTCAAATATGCGTTTATGACGAGGTCGCCTGATATCGCCTCATTCGGTGAGACGCCGCAATTATATCACGAATCTATGTTAGTCTACTCACTTATAGGTGTGTTGGATCTCTGGTAGAAGAAGCATGTTGATTACGTGTTGGAAAATGTTAAAAGCGCACTAAGCTCTCTGCGCTGCAGTTTTTCTTCTCCTCCAACTTTTTTGAAACAATTGCTCCATAAATCTGAAGTTTTACCTTTTTGCCGCACACAAGTAACTACTCTAACCGACTTCCAGCTTGTGCTGCTACCATCACCGATGTCATAACCTTCAAGAAAGCTGTAACCGATTTGTTCTCTTCACCCACTCCTGCCTATAATGCCCTGAAGTTATTAGAGGATAAAAATAATAAATGTGCCACGAAAATCGTCCCGGTGCTTCTTGCCTTACTTCTGCAGACCTGCATGCATGACTGAGTATATTTTGAGCTTCGCGTGAGATTGTAAGGATCTGTTTCGACGATAAGCTCTTTTCGCTGTTCCACAACCGTAATCCAGCCATACTCGGCGCCTGTTCTTGTGAATTCACTTAGCATCGGGACGGCCTAGGCATATCTTCTGCGACGTTGCCTTGTAGAGGCAAGCTGAAACCGTCCATGTTGAAACCCGTGCCAACTTGTTGAAATGCGTTAAAGCGAAAAGCCTTCCAGTTGGTACTTTGGCTTGGTGCCTTACTGCCTCACGGTGTGTGAGGAGAAGGGTGTACCAATATGGAATGTGGGTCAGTCCCATTTATGGTTATTGCGCACTTCAGATGTAATTCATATCTTACAAAGTGCTCGTACCGTTCGAATATCGGTAGCCACACAAAATGGTCGGCGAGCCGTCGTTAAGGTGCGTAGGTTACATTTCTGAACAGCATGCATAGTCAGCATACCGAACTAGCCAACGGGCGTCGCAGGGATAAGGTGACTACTGCAAGCAGTATTCTTAGCCTTGTAGATTTTGCATATCAGCAAATCTGATGCCGCGATTTTCAAGGTAGACGCGAAAAATTCAATCGAGGGGTAGCAAGAGACTTGCGAGAAATTACTTATAACAGTTACTAGAACTTTACGAAAGGAAAATTTGCGTGCCATGTACTCTTGAACGTCTTTATCACTTAACGGAAACAGGAATGAATCAGGTCTCGCCTCCACCACTGGTCCGCTCAGGGCGCGGTGAAGACACATACCTCGAGAGATAAAAAATGTCGCATACAAATGTTTTCTGTGCCCATAACACAGCAAAGCTATGTTGTCCGTATAGCCCCTACAGAAATTTGCCACTACAGGCAGATTTGTCGCAACTCGCGTGACACACCCTTTCTACTGGCTGGCTTTTCCGTCCTTCGCACCTTTCACGGAGGTTGACGTGAAAAATCTTTCTCCCTCCTGCTGTCTCGACGGCGTTAGTTGGCTCCCCCTTCATCTTGATCTCGAAGAGTACATTCCAAAAAAGTAGTAGCTTGTCGGCAGGCGATACATTTGGGAGCTTGACTTCGGCATCGAAGAGATTTCCTCTGATTTTCTGGCAGTAAATTTAGCGGTGCGTGTTCCAGCCTCTCCTAGCTCATCGTACGCTAGATTTCATGCTGTTCGTGGACCCTGCTGTTTGCCGGACGAATTCCACCCGGAAACCCGAGCGTTCCCGGCAAGCCGTACCGCCGATGCTGCTGCCTCGAGGCGACGACGTGGCGCGTGGCTGCGTTCTCCAACAGCGCATCCACAACGCCATCCGAGACGGGTATACAAAACGGTAGAGTACATTCCCCTCTCTCTTCGTCTTGGACCTACGAAACTCGGATACTTGCCCGAGCAGCGATTGCCTCCCTGCGTGAAATGCTTGGGGCAAATGACGGCTGCGCGTGTGTTCGTGTGAGAGCAATAAATTCTAAAAAAAGAGGCCCCAGCAACGGGCTTGGACCTATCCGCCTCTTCGACTGTGCGCAGCGTCAGCGCAGAAGAGAGACTCCGCTGATTGGTGGAAAAGGGCGTGATCTGAAGGACTGAACTCTATATAAGAGCGCCCGACCCCATTGTTCTTCTCTTTTCCTTTGTGGTCTCTTTCTTTTAAATGTGACGTCTACTTCTATGCTACTCTTAGTGTGAATAATGAGGATACAGTTCTCTTAATGCTCGCTGTTCCTGAGCCCATGTCTCTTCTTCGCTACTGCGGGTCAGTCCCCCAGAGGTCGCGAGCCAATACAAGACCCTCGACACGCAACCATGCCTACTGTCAGTAACTTCCGTTTAGTTTGGGAGAAGCACGGCTTGAGTGTCTCGTCTTCTGCTTGCTCATCTCTGAACGCGGCGTCAGGGAATTTGAGCGTTTCGAACTTTCTGGGTGGCTTCTTTGTTTGCGCGTTAGCCACGACTGCTGCTACAGCTGTCTCCCCAGAGAGTTCGTTGACGACTGGTGCCATTCAACAGCCTCTTTAGGGTATCGCGCGCTTTCGCGTCCGGTATATATTTCCGAGTATTAGATCATATTTTGGTTCCACCAAGCAGGGCGCTGTGATGATCCCGGAAAACTGCGAGACGTCGACCTCAACTCGTGCCTCGGGCAGCATCTTGGCTCTTCCAGCGACTAATAAAGGGGCCGTTCTCTTCCGTATAAGCTGATCTACATGTATGAGTTTCCTTTCTGATATAACATAGTACGATGCAGTACAGTATTTGTTGTGCGTGAAATCTATAAATCCAAAATATATATGGCAAGCCAGCCAAAGCCATAAAAGGCTTGAGTGGCAGTGTCTGGCATTTAGGTCACAGAAATTGCACAGATCTATTGACAGAAAAGTCAGAAAGAAAAATCTTATTTTAAACATCTGAAGCTCTTAGTACTTTCGTAACGTCATGTCTTTTGCTTGAATACAAGACAGGCTCAGGTAATTTATTAAATATGGCAGGAATATAACCCGTATTTTGTTGCATCCTTAGGCTATGGTTCTTTGGGTCTTAGGCAGCCGACTCGGGTAATCATATCTTGTAATCTTGTTCCAAAAGTGATATCACAATACTTTTAGCAATCAGGAAGATGAAGTTCGATATATTGAGCAGTTTAAATACATTTCCCTTTTTTATACAAATCGTATGCCGTTATAGATAAGAAGAACCATAAAAATAATAGTCTAGAACCCCACCTTACAACGTAACGACAATAAACCATTAACTCATAGCGCAGCAGGCTCTTTACTAAAGCATGGGCAGTAACTGGTCTCACGGAGAGTGGCATCAAACATCTCATATTGTATAATACACAGGAGACCACGCACAGCTCTTTGAATAGGCTCCACGAAAGGTCACTGTCAAGAAGCAAGTCCAGACACTTCGCTATGCGCATTTGAATGGATAGCAAGCATATGCCTAGCAGTAAAATGTGCAGAGTAAGGATTTCAAATCAACAATTCTATGGGGTTATGCAAAGTGTTTTATTAGGCTGAGGCGAATCACGAACCATGAAACAGTCCACAGGCTTAGCTGCCTTGTGGTGCAAAGAGCTGTTTGTTTCAGAGTAATTAGTTGCATAGAATGGAGTAGTTGTACCGTCGCCACGTTAACATTATTAACTATATACTGGATTTACTGGATCGTTCACATAGGTGTTTTAAAAAGAGAGGAGCTAAATATTGAGCTCCTGGGGATTCAGGATTGAATAGAGAGAAAAATATTTCACACCTTTACACACTGTCATCTATCGTGCAGAAAGTTAGTAGATTCGGAAAATGTCCGCGAAGGTCCAGTAGAAGCAGTTTCTGCAACAGAATGGAGTGACAAACACTGTCAAAGAATCCAGACAAAAAGTACGTGCTACCCAGATGCGATATAGTGAGGAATTTCATTGATTCGAGAAATCTTCTAACATTGTTTGCGTAGCTTTCCCATTTGCAGGTCGGTAACATAGTTTGATATTACACTATGCTTATTCCAAAAATGCAATACCTTAAGAGCCATGCGTTTCTTTTATATTTCAGCTATACTCGGAATTTTCTAGGCCTCTAATTTTAACACTATTAATCCAACCTTACTTCTGAACAGGAACTACGACTGCGGTTTTCTTTACAACTGTACTCACATCAGTAGCCATAACTGATTTTAAAAGAAAGAGCAGGCCCTTACAAAAATGAGCATTGACAAAGAGTTGACAGACTGCGGCAAACTTGTGGAGTCAACAGCTTCCACACACGTTGTTGACTGTGGCCAACAAGTGTAAACGAAATGGATATTTACCTTTAGTCAACAGCGTAGTTGTTGACTAATATTTGTGTAAAGTTTGTTAACCATGTTTTGACCTAAGTAAAAACATATGGTTGTTGACTAGCATGTGTGTAAATTTTGTTAACTATGGGTTGACTGGCTGAAGCTTATACGGAGGATCTTCAAAAATTCTCAGGGACACCTTAGTTCATAGCTTGAATCCGTTAGCATTTTTTTTTGCTAGTGATTTTTCTCTTTCTTCCTTTAGTGCTTTTTGTCTGCTGATTAGTATGCTTCCATGTTTATTTCATTTTACCCTTCTGGCACAAAAAATAAAAAACGCGTAGCAAATGATAGCAGATGTTTGGGTTTTCACGCATTTTACTTACTCAAAAAATAATAGAATCAGTTTCAATGCGATAGCCTGTTAACAAGTAAGTTATCGTTTATTAGGCTGAGAAAAAAAAATTAGCTCCTGAGAAGACAGCTTTATATACACATGGGATGGATAGATGGATGGATGGAATATAGGAGCGTCCCCTTTGAAACGGGGTGGTAGCAGTAGCTATCATGCTCATTTTTCTCCCTGTATCTTAATTATTGATTTAGATTGGTTAACTAAACCATCATTCTATTTCTTAAATTTTTTTGTTTCTACATTACTAACATTATGTCACTTCTCTGCTTTTAAGCCAGCAATCTTCCAGTCGTTTTTTGCTAGTTTCCACCGCCGGTTTATTCACCCGGCCACTGGTATCTCTAAACCCCAGAGCTTCAGGAACAGTGACTGCGCCTGCATCAACTTCCGGGTGGATACCATTACATTCGAGTATAATATGGTCAATTGTTTCACTGGAGTTACCACATACAGCTCATGCGTCATCTTCATTGTTGAATTTCTTTTTATAGCTGCGTGATCCAAGGCACCCTGACCTAGCTTCAAAAAGTAGGGCACTGAGTTATCAAAGAAAGCTCCCTTCCTGATCTACTTTTTCCACTTTCGGTATAATTCTACACTCTGTTTCTTCTCATGCATACGCCGTCTAGCGCCGCCTAACGAAGAAATTATGATCACGTGATTGACATATACAATGCATCGTTTCGGATAGATCTCATCACAACAAATCATTTGGTACCACTCCCGTTTGTTCACGGCTGCCCGTTATAGAGTTATGTCCCCCTTAGTAAACGTCCCAAATCAAAATCGGATTCGTTTGAGGGGTTTCAGCGGTCGAGGATTCGGTCACTAATTTGACATGTTTACGTTTTAATTAGTAATTCGAAGTATTGAATCTGTAGGTTTTATTTAAATGTAATTTTACTGCTATACCAGAAACCATAGGGTTATACTTTCGAACCAAATTAGGTATACAACTGTTCTGGGCAATGTGGTTCGTGTGGTAGGAGTCAGGCCGCACCACCTGTGGCTCCTGATCCAGGGAACGCATTCACTGCCGGTTCATAACCGTCACCTATCGCGTCATGCGACACTTCCGGGTGTCAACCCCCCTTCTCATCTAACAATGGCAGTAATCTCGTACTCGCCGGTATATTGGTATGGCGCTACAGTGTGTGGTTTTCTGACTGTGCAATGAGACCTTTGTGGCTATGTTCAAATAATGTCACATTATTCCAATAAATGTTCTGGTCAGACATTTAATAAAAGATAACTGGTCAGACCTGCCTCATATACATTAAATCATTTACATATACGTCACTTGGTTCCCAGATAGCACATTCGACCGGCCCGATATTGGAACTTGATTGGCGACGTCTGGTCCACCAGTGTCCCGGCGTTGCCATTGCGCTACCAATAATGGTACAGCCGTGCGATAACATTGACCACTCTTGGACCAGTGATTTACATGTTCCCCCCTTGATTGGCATTCATGGGCTATCAACGGGCAATAATGACCTTGCATATAGAATTGCTTGCCAACATTGTATACACAATGATATATGATGGCCAATATTACCCAGCCAATAGCAGTCTTGTCCATAATTCGCGAATCGTGGCATACATTGATAAATATTTTCCTGCCAGTACATATGGCTTCTATACAAATCTATACAGTAGCCAAAGTAGTCAGGACCGTAATGAGATTGGCGGTAGGGAAAAACATTCAGACGTTCCACCAGTGACGAAGGACGAGGTCAAGAGAGCATTAGAAACTATGAAAACGGGGAAATCAGCTGGAGAGGATAAGATAACTATGGATTTGCTGAAGGACGGGGGGGGATATCGTGTTAGAAAAACTGGCCACCTTGTATACGCAGTGCCTGGTGTCATCGACGGTACCGGAACCATGGAAGAATGGAAGAATGCAAACATTATCCTCATTCATAAGAAAGGGGACTCTAAGGACCTTAAAAATTACAGACCAATCAGCTTACTGTCTGTTACGTATAAGGTATTTACTAAGGTAATCGCTAATAGAATCAGGACAACCTTAGACTTCAATCAAGCAAAGGATCAAGCAGGGTTTCGGAAACGGTACTCTACTATCGATTATATCCATACCATCAATCAGGTGATAGAAAAATGCTCGGAATATAACCAGCCCTTATACATAGCATTCATTGATTACGAAAAAGCATTTGACTCAGTTGAAACCTCGGCGGTGATGCAGGCATTGCGAAATCAGGGGGTAGACGAGCCATACGTGAAAGTGCTGGAAGATATATACAGTGGCTGCACAGCAACCATAGTTCTGCATAAAGAAAGTAACAAAATTCCCATAAAGAAAGGTGTTAGGCAAGGGGACACAATCTCCCCAGTACTATTCACAGCTTGCTTAGAGGAAGTATTCAGAGACTTGGAATGGGAGCAGTTAGGAATAAGGGTAGATGGAGAATACCTCAGTAATCTGCAATTTGCTGATGACATTGCCTTGCTAAGCAACTCGGGAGATGAACTACAAATAATGATTGATGACCTAGACAGGAAAAGTAGAAAAGTGGGCTTGAAAATCAATATGCAGAAGACTAAGGTAATGTTCAACAGCCTCGGGAAGGAACAGCAGTTTACATTAGGTAGCGAAGTACTGGAAGTAGTAGGCGAATATGTCTACTTAGGACAGGTAGTAGGTAGTAGGTAGGACAGGTAGGATCCGGATCCGCAGATCCGGATCATGAAAAGGAAATAACAAGAAGAATAAGATTGGGATGGAGCGCATTTGGCAAGCACTCGCAGGTTATGTCTAGCAGCTTACCGGTATCGCTAAAGAGGAAAGTATATAACAGTTGCATCTTACCTGTACTCACCTATGGCGCTGAAACGTGGAGGCTAACCAAGAGAGTTCTACTTAGGTTGAGGACAACCCAGAGGGCTATGGAACGAAAAATGGTAGGGGTAACATTAAGAGATAGGAAGCGTGCAGAGTGGGGCCGAGAAATAACACAAGTTACCGACATTCCTGTGGAAATTAAAAAGAACAAATGGACATGGGCAGGACATGTAGTGCGAAGAAAGGATAACCGATGGTCGCTTAGGGTAACAAACTGGATTCCAAGGGAAGGAAAGCGTAGCAGGGGGCGGCAGAAAGTTAGGTGGGCGGATGAGATTAAGAAGTTCGCAGGGGTCAAGTGGATGCAGCTAGCACAGAACCGGGTTAAGTGGAGAAATATGTGAGACGCCTTCGCCCTGCAGTCTGTATAGCCAGGCTGATGATGATGATAATGATGATATATGGCTTGTCGACATTGAATATAGCTTGGCATTCATTGGTCAATATTATCCCGCCAGTCTTAGTGACTTGCCAACACTGTATGCATCTTGAGTTCCAGTGGCTGATATTGCCCAACGAGTGGTGGCCACTGGCCTACATTGAACATATCATGGCATGCATTGGTAAATATTGTCCAGCCAGTATTCGTGGCTTGTTAACATCGAATATATCTTGGCATACATTGGTCAATATCCCCCTGCCAATCATGGCGGCTTCCCAACATTGTGTATATCTGCAGATGAAATGGTCGATGCTGGCATACAATGGTAAAATATTGTCCTGCCAGTATAGCTGGCTTGTCGACATTAATTATATCTTGGCATATATTGGTTAATGTTATCCCACCGGTCTTAGTGGCTTCCCAACAATGTATACTTGTTGGTTCCAGTGGGCATTATTGCCCAATAAGCTGTGGGGACTGGCCAGCATTGCACCTATCATGGCATACATTGGTGAATATTGCAATGCCAGTATTGATTGCTTGTCAGCATCGAATGTGTCTTGGCATACATTGGTCAATATCCTCCCGCCAGTCGTCTTGGCTCCCAAGCATTGTATATCTGCAATGACAGTGGTCGATGTTGCCTGACGAAGTGTAATGGCTTGCCAAAATACCATACATCTTTACATAAGTTAATCAATATTCTCTTGCCATCATTGATGGCCTGTCAACTTGGAATATTTCCTGCCATACAATGGTTAATATTTTACTACTAGTTGATATGGTTTCCCAATATTGTATTCATCATGGGTTACAGTGGTCGATATTTTATGGGCAGTTGCGATGTCTTGCCAACAATGCACACATCATTGTATGCATTGATTGATATGATCATGTTATTATAGCTGACTTATCTACATTGAATACATTTTGGCACACAGTGGTCAATGTGGCCCCGCCAGTTTTGGGGACTTTACAACAATGAATATGACTGGGTTATAGTGGCCGATATTATCCACTGAGTTTTGATGGCTGGAAAACATTGCACATAACATGACGTGTTGGCCGGAATTGGCTTGCAGATAATAACGGTCAATTCTCAACCTGCCCTGATATATTTTTAACGTCCCGAACAATACTGTCATGTCCTTCGCGATGGCTTTCAAGTATGTTTTATACACCATCAACGATATGGTAACAGTAGTAAAGAACATTTATTCAAGAAAAATGGCTTAGGTGGTAAGGGCACGGTTGGTATAGGGTCCTCCCCCATTGCTCCGGTGGCTTAACCCCTGCTGGCGTAAGGCTTCATTTTCTTGACAAACCCATGCCATTAGATAAAGGCAGAGATTCTTTAGCCCAAACATTTAGAAAGCCCCGAAATGAATGATTGGGTGGCACTACGCATGCAAGCAGGGCATGCTTCGTGCAATGTTGCCGTCGAGTCGGACGCGTGGCGTATGCCATCTACGAAGCGCTTAGAAATGCCCGACTGTTGCGCTGTTCTCAACTGTGAAGAAATTTAGTACATAGGTGGAACGCGCAGCAGTTACAGGCCCTACCATTCTTTCTATACGTCTTCAGCGTGATGCGTGAGGCCACTCATACATCAAAATTTTAAAAATACTTCGTCATCCTCCTCGATAAAATCGCGACAAAACAGACGCATAATTTTTTTTAAGCTGACAACGGCCGCTGACTATGTATAGAAACGCATTACGAGGCAGTATACAAGCATATACACTTCTGCAATCTGCAGTAGGCCAGCTAGACGTATGCTTCAAATCCATGTATACTATAAGCCGTTATCCTGGCTTAATTTGTTGCGGTGAGATTTTACATCCGCATCCTGAAAACTTTCGTCCATATCTGGAAATTGTGGTAGTCGTAGCCGGTATAACAGGCAAAACTGTTTATTTATTCTATTAAAGCACTATGCCCAATTTACTTAAGGAAAACCATAGCACATGCATTGGCGTACAGTGTGCTGAGATATGGAATTTGTTCTTTTTATTTCTGTTCAGTGTTTTGGCGCAATGAAGTTGATTCTTTACTAAAATCCATAATTCGGGCGGTGATGTATGGTGTGCACATTACTAACAATCCCGGTCTTTTTTCATGCTCGCACATGCCCTCGTTTAGGCTGTTATTCAAAGAAACAGTAATCCTTTCCTATATATGGAACAATGAGTTCTGCCTCCCGTATGTCCCCGCCAGAACATTACGTCCACGCGACCGCTTTTCCTTACCAAGAGTACGGACAAGATACGGCAAACGTGTCCGTGCCTTCTATGTACCCGATGTGTTGAACGACCTGCCAGATAATGTTTTATCTTCCAGCACGCGGAAAGAAGTAAAATCTTATATATTTGATCAGTATGTGTAATTTTGTTTCTTTTCTTTCTTTCTTTGTTTTTTTTTCTTCCCCGTCATTTCTTACTGCCTTTCTTTAGTTTTTAGTTTGAGTTTGTGCAATTGACTTACTGTGCCGCCCCTGGGCTTGCTCCATTCTGCCGAGCGCTGCCCCACAAGCCCATTGTTGGCTTGGGCAGGCTCGTATTTGTATGTAATTTTTTGAAATAAATAAATAATTTATATATAATATATATATATATATATATATATATATATATATATATATATATATATATATATATATATATATATACACATGAGGTAATGGCGCCCGTTTTCGCTCTGCTTGGCGCGGTCGCCCATGCCGGGGTCTCCCGGCGGTCCGCCTGGTTAGCTTGCCGCTTGGGGCGCTGTCGTCAGTGGCGCCCACACCTCCCTTTCTTGAAAGGTTTGATCTCACAGGTCCAGACGTTCTGGTAGCTTACAAACACGTCCAATTCTTGTGGTGCTCGTGTCCTGCAACGGTTGCAGGTGTCTTGCTGTACGTCTTGCTTGTCCTCTGTCGGTTTGTACAACGTAGGACCTTGGTTCTGATGTTGGCTGTGTTACCACGCCGTGTGATGCAGCTCCAGCAAGGATGCGCACCGCTGCGCTTGGTGGTAAGCGCTCTCGGCTCCGTACCTTGTGCCGGGTGTCGTATGATCGTTTTGCACGAGCTCTGTAGGCTTCATTATTTTGTCTGAATTCGCTGTCGTCCCACTTCGGGGCTAGCAGCTTCGAAGTGGTTGGTATACTGTGGTGTTCAGACGACGACCCATTAAGAGTTCTGGTGAAAACCCTTCCACGCTGGGTGTAGCCCTATAGGCAAGTAGCGCTTCGTGTATGTTGGAAGACTTCCTCAAAAGCTGCTTTGCTGTCTGCACAGCCCTCTCAGCCATACCGTCGCTCTGCGGGTAGTAAGGGCTTGAGGTTGTGTGTGAGGATCCCCAGTGATGCACTAGTTTTTTGAACTCTGTGGAAGTGAACTGCGGCCCGTTGTCTGTGCGTATTGTCCGTGGAACACCGTACCGTGTAAACATTGGCTCCAAGACTAGGGCTATGTTTTTTGTAGCTGTCCTCGGCAGCTGTTCTAGCTCGAAAAATCGGGAGTAGTAGTCTACTACTACAACATACTCTTTCCCCTCCAGCTAGAAGAGATCCATGCCGACTGTGTCCCAAGGGTGTGCTGGCAATGGGGTTAGAAGCAGGGGTTCTGTTTCTGGCTTTCTGTGCTCTCTGCAAGTTGGACACTTTTCCACGCAGTCTTCAATGTGCTTGCCTATGCCTGGCCACCATATGCATTCTCTTGCCCTCGCTCGGCACCTCGTTGTCCCCAAGTGGCCTGCATGGAGTTTTTCCAGAACCTCTACTCTGATGTCTGGCGGGATGATTATTCTGTCGCCTTTGAATAGCAGACCATCAACGAGCGAAATCTCACTAGCCACCTCAACGTACCTTTTCAGGTCAAGTGACAGCCCATGCACAGTTGGTCATGATGTAGTGCAGAAGGTAGCCACCCTGGAAAGTGTTTCGTCTGACTGGATGCTTGCCCTGATTCTCTCCAGCATTTGATTTGAAGCAGGGAGCTGTTCAAGTGCTAATTCTTCAAACTCGCGCACTGCACTCTCGAGAGTTCTTTCTTTGCCTGCTGGTTTCCCAGATGGCTTCCGGGACAGAAGGTCAGCTATGTACAGCTTTTTGCCGGGAGTGTGGGACATGGTGTAGTCGTACTCCAAAAGGCGCATCCTGAAACGTTGAAGGCGAGGACTTAGCTCGTCAAGTCGTTTAGTCGTCAGCAGCGGTATTAACGGCTTGTGGTCCGTTCCACGTGAAAGGTTGATCCCAGCAGGTATTTGCAGAAATGTTCGCAAGCCCATGTGATTGCCAGTGCCTCCTTTTCGATTTGGGCATATCTTTGTTCTGTATCCGTAAGGGAGCATGATGCATATGCCACAGGTAGGAGCTTTTCGTGCGACTGCTGTAGAAGTACAGCCCCGAGACCGCTTATGAGGAAGCATCCACAGACACTGTGTGAGGCGACTGAGCATCGTAGTGAGTGAGAATCGGCGTCCTGCTTAAAGCTTGCTTGAGTTTGTCAAAACTCTGCTGCTGAGCTGGGCCCCAGTGCCAGTCGGCGTCTTGGTGGAGCAAGTCTCTGAGAGGCTTCGTAAAGTCTGCTAGCTCTGGAAGAAATTTCGCTAGGTGGTTTGCAGAGCCTAACAGACCTGATCACTTCTGATACATCACATGGTGGTTGGAGCT
This sequence comes from Amblyomma maculatum, assembly GCF_055883805.1. Taxonomy (NCBI): domain Eukaryota; kingdom Metazoa; phylum Arthropoda; class Arachnida; order Ixodida; family Ixodidae; genus Amblyomma; species Amblyomma maculatum. The sequence goes on along the minus strand of NC_139350.1, from coordinate 23,074,579 downwards.
GGACTATGGCCCTGACCTTTTCCGGGTCGGCGCTGACTCCTGTTGAGTTTACGACGTGTCCTAAGAATATTACTTCTGTTTGTCGAAAGGAGCACTTGTCGATGTTGAGGGTAACACCTGCATCTTCCATCTTCCTCAGCACCAGCAGTAGGCTGGTGTCGTATTCCTCAGTTGTCTTCCCTGAGACAATGATGTCATCTTGTAGACAACTCACACCATCTAGTCCTTCGAGCACACGGAGCATTTCTCGTTGGTAGAACTCTGGCGCTGTGGAGATTCCGAAGGGAAGCCTCAGGAACTGGAACCTGCCAACTGGTGTGATGAAGGTTGTGTATTCGCGAGAGTCCTTGGACAGTGGCACCTGCCAGTACCCTGCTCGGGCATCTAGGCGGCTGAAAACTGTTGTACCTGCTAATTTTGCAAGACACTCGTCCACCGTAGGCATAAGCACACGTTCGCATATTATTTGTTGGTTGAGTTGACCATAGTCCACGCAGATGCGCAGCTCATTGTTCTTTTTTCGCGCGACAACCATTGGAAAACACCACTCGGTTGCTCGCTCGATCTTCTGGATGACTCCCAAATCTTCCATCCTTTCTAGTTCTTTCTTCACAAGTGGAAGCAGTGGAAGAGGCACGCGCCTAGGATAACTGACTGCGTATGGCTCAGCATCATTTTTGACTTTGATGCGGTACTCAATCTTCATGACTCCAAGGCCAGACGTTAGCTTTGGGTATGACGCCAAGAAGTTGGGGACATCAGTTGATTGTGCGAGGGTTTCGTCTAGCTCAAGAGGGCGCTGTAGAATCCCAAGTGATTCTATAGCTGGTCGACTGAGCAGCGGTTCTTTTAATCATTTGATGATGAAGACTGCTTCTTGGACTTCAGTGTTGTGCCAGGTGTCTGTTGCATCGATGTAGCCAACAGTGGCTACCGCTGTCTGGCCTGGGCCTATCAACAGCTGTTGCGTTGACTTGATGGGTCCCATGGCGGTTTTCTCGTACTGGTCGTGTGCGATTGCAGTCACATCCGCGCCGGTGTCGACCTTGAAGGTAAAAGGCAAGTTGTTCATAGTAGCAGTAATCCTCCACGGCTTGTTCACTCCCACTTTGATTTCGCCTAGATATAGCTCTCCGAGATCTTTTGGTCGTTTTCGAATACTCGAGGTCTCGTTCTTCGGCTTAGACATGCAGACGCGGGCGTAGTGGCCTTTTTTCCCACACTGGTTGCACGTCTTGTCTATCGCGGGACACTGTGTCTTCGTGTGGTCACGCACACCACCACACCACTTGCAGCGTTCGTCTCCCGTCTTGTGTGTACGTTGAGGGCGCAACTTGAAAGGCACCTTCGCTTCGTTCTGGCGAGTTTTGACGTTTGTCTGGCCGCGAACTTCTCCCATGTCGAGAGCTGGCTGTTCGATGGAGAGAATTTCCTTGTGTTGAAATTTCACGCTCTCTGAATTGCGGGCAGCTGTGATTGCTTTTTCGAGAGTGAGTTCTGCGTCAAGCTGCATTCTCTCGCTGAGTTTTACGTCTCGCAAGCCGACCACGAGCCTGTCCCGAATCAGTTCATCTTTGAGAGTTCCGTAATCGCATCTTTCGGCCATCTTGAACAGTTCAGTCGCAAATGCGTCGACGTTTTCATGCTGCTTTTATTTCCGAGAGTTAAATCGCGCTTTCTCATAGATGACATTCTTTCGAGGTAGGAAATGCTTTTCAAAAGCACTCACCACGGCGGAGTATGATGCCATCTGTTCGTCTGTCAGTTTCAAAGCAGCGAGCACGTCCTCCTCTTCTTCGCTCATGGCTTAGAGTAATGTGTTGATTCGCGTCGTCTCGTCCTGTCCTGTCAGACCGGAGATGAGTCGGTAGCGTTCCCACCTGCGATGCCATCGTGTCCAATCTTCGGGCTTGCGGAAATCGAGCTTTGTCGGCAGTTCCACGGCGAGCGGGTTGAACGTCATTCTCGGAGTTCCGCCGCTCGCGCGCTCTTCGTTCGCGCCGCGAGTGTCTGGCATGACGCTGCGGCCGCTTACGTTGGGCTCGCTGTCCTTCTGGGTGTCACGCTGCGTTGGTTATCCCGCCACTGCCGCCATGTGGTAGTCGTAGCCGGTATAACAAGCAAAACTGTTTATTTATACATCAGGTAATGGCGCCCGTTTTCGCTCTGCTTGGCGCGGTCGCCCTTGCCGGGGTCTCCCGGCGGTCCGCCTGGTTAGCTTGCTGCTTGGGGCGCTGTCGTCAGTGGCGTCCACAACAGAAATAGACACAGAAATGCTTTATTTAAGCACTATTTCATTTGCGTGGTGAAATAAAAGATCAAATTCTGGAAAACAGAGATCGAAGAGATTGTGCTAGTGAAGGCAAATGCTGCATCATTTCATCATGTACGCTAGCTGACTCCTCAACGAGGCGCCTGAACCGACTCTATTGCGCAGCAGTTGGCCTTTTAAGCACAGAAGACGGGCTAGCTGAAGCATATTGTATGTTGTAATTTACATCAGCCATAAACCTGCACTTGATTCCTCTATGCCGGTGTGCTCTGCTTTGAGTGCTTCAGCGAGGGACGAATGATGAACAAATCCTTTATTCTGTTGATGCAGCGTAGCTCATGGTCAACAGGTAGATCCCTTCACATTAAAAAATAAAAGCATTATTTTCTATACGTTCTCTACCTTCGCCTAGCAGAGAAAAAAAATCTAGCCTTCTCAGATGTTCTGGAATGAAGTGCATTTAAATTCAATAGCATTGCACGCTGCCCAACTTTTTACTATAAGTTGTGTACATGCTGTGGCAGCTGTTAACTAGTTCGGACTTAACATTTCCTGGTAAACACTTAAAAGAGAAAATATTGAAGAAGCTTGAAGCATAGCAACTCCACAATTGGAGACTAGAAATAAGTGTCAATTAATTTTTTGTTTTGCAGAAAAAAAAAACATGAATGCGTGCTTACCACCAAAATATTTGTCATAAAATTATTGTTGCCTAGCCATGCTGCTTTTCAAGGAAATTATTTTTGTCCGAAAGCTGTATAAGCGCGTGTGTAACTCTCGTGACCTGCCTTCGAATATTTTTGCAAACTCGGCTTAACATCACGCGTTTAAATGCTTGTTCCTATGCAGTAAATTGTGAGAAGATTCTCCGTTCTTTTTAGTAATATTATCAAAACACATTGCAACCAGAGCGAGGGTATTTCAATCTATAAATTACGTTAGTTCGCTCTAAAAGTTAAGAAAAAACGTACCGTCTTTGCCAAAAGTAACCAGGCTGCAGGGTTTCCTTCTCAACCGTGTTTGGAGCCCTTGATCGATTTCAAAAGGAAAAAAATGGTATTTACAGATAAACGTGATGGGCTTTTTTTCCGCAGAGGGGATTACTAATATGGCATGTTCTGTAAAACGCTTAACTACAGGGCCGAGAAGGAAATCGGGCAGCCTGGTTGCTTTTGGCAAAGACGGTACGTTCTTTCTAGTAGTGTTAGACAGGCGGCTGTATGCGACGCAGCGGCGCCAGCCTTCGCCGTGGTGGTGACATACAAGCTGCTCGAGCATACATAGGCAAGGGCTGCTGAAAGCTGCTGTGCTTATAACCGAGAGCAAAAGGCGCATGCTAGAGATGCTGGCTTGGCAGACACCTGAAGATGCCTTTAATGCGGCGTCTTCCTACAACTTGGGATCTGCCGACACCTTGTCAATGGACCTAACCAGAGGTGAAGTCCTGGAAGTCTGAAAGAATTCTGCCTATAGTTTTTTTTCTCTATGTACCACATGCGCACCTAATAAATATCCACGAAACGAACAATTCTGGCTTTTTTTGTGTGAATACTTGTGTATACTTTCAGGATGCTGTATATATATTATTATCTGCGTGTAAAATACCTGCACAAACACAAACTCAACCCTGTATTTGGCGCATGATGGCCTTAGCTGCCTCTGCGCCGCAACACCCATCAAATAAAAAAATATTCACAAAAACAACATTAAACAATAATGGGATTTCCTGGATGCCAATTATGCAAAGCCAGTGGACAAGCTTGGGTGGGCGATGTTGGGCAGCCGATGAGCCTAGCTGGATAGCAGTTATTAGAAGCCAGTGAGTAAGCTTGGTTGTAAGTATTGGATAGGCAGTGAGGGTTGCTGGATGTACGTTATATAGAAGCCAGTGGTTATGCTTGGATGGAAGATATTGGGTAGCCATTGAGTGAGGCTGCATGCCAATAAATAACCTTATCTGCCATTGGTGGCCATTGTTGGAAAGCCAGTCTGGTAGATTGGATTAAATCTTGGCATGGGTAGCGCCCCAATGAAACACAGTTATTGGTCCCAATATTGGGGCCGGTTTCCCCCAATATTGGGCTGATGGCGGTCCATTGACGGCGTGCTACTTGGGTTACTACTACTGTACAAAAGCTGACATAGGATGCTTTTACAGCAAGGTTGACATTTTGTGTGCAGTCAACAACTATGATACAACTTGTAAACTCCACAACAGCAACACACACAGCCAACAACTTGAATGTTAATCACAGAATAAGTGCTGTGTTGACAACCTGTGCTAAGTCAATAACTTCAATACAATTTGTCAGTCGACAACATCAGTACACCCAGTCAACAATTCGGAGTGCCACTATTTGATAGGTGTGGAGTGGATATCAGCAACATTTGTGTGTCCTTTTTGTGAGACATTTATTGATTGACTCTATAGATAAGAAAAGAACTGGAACACATACTTTACACACTAATTTTTGTAAGGGACGGTCGTTCGTTTTAGTTTTGCCCTTCCGTAAGAAAAATGGCCGCTAGCTACGGCCGGGATCGAGCCTGCATCCTATGCCTCAACAGCACAAGGTCTTTGGCCAGCCTTAAACGCTTTAGCAATCAACAAGTTTCACAAAGGTGTACTCGTAACCGAGTGTGTGATCGTGATGTGGTATCGTCTCTGTAATGTGGGCGCGGAGCTTACCCTTGACCTCGATGACAGATCGTGGACGAAGAATAAAACAACGTAGTCCGACGATTGAAGAATAGTGTGTTTGACATTTCAAAGTAAGAGAAAGATGTTCTTGCCCCAGTGAACTTCTTCGTCTTCAAAGTACGACACCTTTGTGAATTCCTCCGCTGCCGCGGTGCCTCTCCGATTTCGTTTTCGGCGCATAGTAAGTACCTGCAAAGCCGATTGGAAATGTGGACAACACAGAAAGACCCACGGATCACGCGTGGCCGTCATTTTTCTCTTAAAGGGGTCGTGAAACGAAAATGTAGCAGCCCAGTTGCAATTTTCCTTGCTTCAGTAAACATTAAGTATGCCTATTCCAAAATATCTCGTCGAAATATTGCTTCTGCATTTAATAATACCATTCTGAAATCAAAGCATTTTTGCGTTCCTGAAGCGACCATGCGACCCTGTAGGCAGGAATTAGAAGTACTCGTCTACGTCATGTTTAGCCTTTTGGAAACGCAGATATAATCATTATTTCCCATACAATAGTAGGTTGCTGTTAAAGTTAGCAAATAAAAATACATTACATCAATTATTCGCTCACGCAAACGCATTTCTTCAACAATACTGTCACGTGACGCGCGGTCGGCGGCGGCGGCGGCGGAGCAGGACGGGTGGTAAAGCTCACTTTACGGGTGGTGTCTGCTTCTCGCTGCGCTCTGGAACAGAGCGAGAGGTGACGCTCAAGTTCAGATTTTCGGTAACGACGGCTATACCTCGCTCCGCCGGGTACTCCAAATGACAATGGTTCCAATCTAATTTGTTGTTGTTATTTTCTTTTTCTTTTTTTGTGAACAATCGTGATGGAGCACAACGTCTTGAGCAGTCTCATACCACCGGTACAACTTGGTTGTGCGGCCGCTGCTGTAATTTTTTTTATTATTATTATTCTTGGCGTCATTAAAGATACGATCTAAATACGGTTCCAGGTCAAAGAAATCGACAAGTGTGTTCAATCCGAGTGGTGGGTGGAGTGTTTCAGGAGCGGGCGCCGCGGCGCGTACTCGTATATTAGTTGCTCGCCTCCGCGCTGCATCACTGAGAATAGCGTGTCGAGCTTCGCTTCCTTTATTTCGGCCGGATGACCTGAACTATGGCACTACACGGAAAGCTGGAAACCGAAAAAAAAAAAGGTTGCTACAATGTACTTGGGTGGCCCTTTCACCCTACGCGTTTTCGCAGCTTTGCTCCCCCACCTTCCCGACGCCTCTCTCGTAACCTTTCTCAAAAAAAAAAAAAAAAAAAAAAAAGAGGAAGCATACTTCCTACAACGTCTACAGTGCTCAGACTTCGCCTATTTTTCCTGTCACCGTTAGGTTCTGGGTTTAGGCGTGTTGTGCGGGTTTGAGTGCTCGCTATGCCAACCGTGTACGTCGCGATCGATTGCAGCACGGCTTCTCCGAGTGGAAGTAACGTTCGCTTTCACAAGTTTTGGCACACCGATTGGGTTCATGTGTTCGTACTACTTTCTACTGGAAGTCCTAAATGAACCTCGGCGTCATTCGAAGCCTCGGCATGGACCGGAAACGAAGAAAGCTCACCTCAAACGATGCGTCGTACCGACTCAAAACCGCTGGCCCAGTGCATTGGCAAAAAAAAGTGTAGGTCGCGTGATAAAGGCAGTAAACGTAGTTGCGATTTGTAGCCTTACAGATATGTTTATTTGAGAACTACTCGACTCGCAGAAGCCACCAGTTCTATTTGATTGTTCCCTGCCAGATTGCCCTCATAGCAGTAATATGCGCATTTTGGATTTTTTTTTTATTTTGAACGATACCGTGAGGCCAGCACAACAGGTGCCCCTACCAGCATATCGTACCACCCAGAACAGGCCCCTTGGTTCCACTTCGATCACGTTCTTTCCACAGCACTCATCTAGTCCCATAGAACCTGATGAAGACTCCAAAGAGGAGGATCATGTTGAGCAGAGCTCAGAATCCTTCACATCATTTAAAAGACATTTCTAGGGTAAAAATTGTTCACCTCAAAAGCTCATACGCCCCATGTCCTTGCATTACGATGGTGTGATTACCAGATCAACCATCCAGGAGAAATGCATTCACACAAGTGTTATTGATTGGAAAGGCGGATAGATTGGCTTAAAAGTTTAATATCTGACCTGCTACAGAAAGAGAAGAACAAAGAGGGTCGTGACTTGATTAAAATATATACAGAATCCTTCACATCATTTAAAAGACAATTCTAGGGTAAAAATTGTTCACCTCAAAAGCTCATACGCCCCATGTCCTTGCATTACGATGGTGTGATTACCAGATCAACCATCCAGGAGAAATGCATTCACGCAAGTGTTATTGATTGGAAAGGCGGATAGATTGGCTTAAAAGTTTAATATCTGACCTGCTACAGAAAGAGAAGAACAAAGAGGGTCATGACTTGATTAAAATATATACAGGAATAGTAACTTGCACCACAGTCACGAGTCAAGTCCTGTGTCATGCAAGAAGCAGCAGAAAGCCTGCACTGCCTGTAGAGCTTTCCATTTCTGGCCAACCGGCCAATAAGTCCTCTGAGAGAGGCCTGTTGCCAAAACACTTCAAAGAAGTAACTCGAGTTATTGTTTTGCACGCATATACTGGGACACACCACTAGTACACGCTCCAGAGTCTCCGTAATGTCACATGTGGAACATTCTGGGCTGTAAGTATAAATATTTGTGTGTGAAACCACATTTAGATGCAGTCTATGGAGAAAGCATGCATAATGGCATATAATTGGCAAGTGGGTATGGATCCACTAAAGCACTACCTTGTGGCCTTGAGCACAAGTAGATATAAGGAACTCAGTGATGTGTAGTGCCAAAGGCTGGTAAGGGTGTGGTGTTGAAAACTTCCAAAAATTTGTAATGCAGGCTTTGAAACTGTGAATTCACACCACTTCTAAAGTGGTTTCCCACAGATGTGGAAAGCCTCTTACCAAGGGGCCACAAGCTCAGCAAAGGTTTGTGGAGAATTATGCCCCTAAAAAAAAGATGAGTCATGTTCTGAGCGGCATCACCACAATTGTAGGCGACGCTTGCGGTGATACAGATCTGTGTATACATGGATAGAGTTGTAATATTCTCACCAGATGTATGTCAGATTACGTTGCTTGAATCTACTAATTGATATCTTGGATTTCTCCAGTATCCCGAGAACATGCAAACGCACCAAAGGTTGAGTCATTACACACAGAGGTTGGGTGGGGTGGTATGGGAAGTCGTAGCGTGATAGCATTTGTAATTAATGGCAGCGGAGTGTACGTGAAAAACTGCTGTTCAGCTGCTCATCATCAGTGGGTGGCAATGGTGTTGTGCAAGTAGTCGTAAATACACACAAAGTGGTTCGTGTGACAATTATGTAGATATTGGGCAGGCACGTGACATTCTGAAGTAACAGCACAAAACGTGGATGGGAGCACAAGACGAGAAGACGACACAATGTCTCGTCTTCTCGTCTTGTGCTCCCGTCCACATTTTGCGCTGTTACCTCAGGATGGAAAACCAACAAGCCCAACCTGCTATTCTGGCTAACATGCCATTGTTTGAGGTGCATTGCGGCAGCCAAGGTTTATCCCAAGCACCTGCACGTCTATGTACATGTTAAAGAGTACTGGGAGTGGTGCTCATATAGGTGTGTACCATTTTCCTGGCTCGGGCAATCAGATTGCAGGCGGGCTAGCACACACAGCCCAAAGCACATGTAGTAGAAGTTTGGACTGTCGAACCGCGAAGTCTTCAGTTCAATTCCTTCCCTTATATTTTTCAATTTGTATGAGTATCATACAGTCTGTGCTAGTATGGTTAAATTGCGAGGGTGTACATATCACCTGCGCTCCTGACCAACCTCACTCTGCATAAGTATTCACCAAGCAGTTTTCGTTCCATCAAAAGGCTTTCACAATATTCAGCGACACAAGCAGCTACTCAGACAGCATCAGTGTAGCATTCTTGGAGCTTCGCAAATCTGTGGTTACATTGTTTACTAGCAAAACATGCACGGTATGTAGATATGTGTACTAGGACGCATAAGATGCCGTGACAATGTGGACTGCCCTTACGTCTACAGCTGCCCTTTAATCCTGTTACATTCTAGCCTGCAGTGAATTCAGCAGCAAGGTTTCACAATTAAATCATCCCAACTTTATATTTCTAGACTTGACCCCAGCACCGACAAAGTTCATTGTATTACCAGCATTTTGGTGGCATATTCAACCAGCAGGCCAATTAACTCAACGTCATGCAGGTTCTAGTGCAGATGTTTTCATGCAAACTACGGGTATCATCAACGAAGGAGGCTTTACTATACATACCTTTTCAGCACGCTGTTTTATGACTGGTTAAAGTCTGGTACATTTCAAAGTATAAGGCACATATTATTGTATGCATGTCTACAGATTGCAGATTATGCTGGCTTGCTTCTGAATGAGACTGCAAAATGCTGAAAACAGTGGCCACCTTTCAAAGCAGCTTTTGCAGAAAACGGTTTGATTTTTCTATTCCCCATGAACCACTATTTTTCGAGGTCGTGTAAAGGTGAACGCGGCAACTAGAAAATCTAGGTTTGTCAGTGCCACAAGGACCACCACTTTGTAGTACATTTGGGCATTATCTAATGTTACCAAATGAGTGTTAGAGACATGTTGCTTTCAAAATAATTTATTGGTTGGCCGCAGGTTCATCAGTGCATACAAAATTTTTAGGCTAGAAGGAAGTTGACCTAGAGCAAGACATCTTTTATTCACGCTTCTTTGCTGTCTTCCTCTCTCCTAAATATACAAATGTGTATATACAGCTTCACAATCATGATGTGTTAAGGTCAGTGCTAAACAAAACAAAAAATGCATCCGACAAAGGTATAGTTAGAGATTGAGTACACAAAATTCATTCTAAGTGAGCCTATATATGTCTTGTAGATTCCAAGGGAAGGCAAGTATAGCAGGGGGCAGCAGAAACTCAGGCAGGCAGATAAAAAGTTTGCGGGGATCAGATGGATGCAGCTGACAGAGGATCGGGTTATTTGGATAGATATGGGAGAGACATCTATACAAGCAGGTATATACACAACTGCACAATTATGATGCATTTGCGGTCAGTGCTAAAAAAAATTCCACCCATTAAAGGTATAGGTGGGGAGTGAGCACACAAAATTCATTCTAAGTGAGCCTATATATGTCTTGTAGATTCCAGGGGAAGGCAAGCGTAGCAGGGGGCGGCAGAAATTCGGGCAGACAGGTGAGATTAGGAAGTCTGCGGAGATCATATGGATGCAGCTGATGTATCTGCGGTCAGTTCCAAAAGAAGAAAAATTCTACCCGTCAAAGGTAAAGGAAGGGAGTGAAGGGAGTGAGTACACAAAATTCATTCTAAGTGAGCCTATATATGTCTTTTAGATTCCAAGGGAAGGCAAGTTTAGCAGGGGGCGGCAGAAACTCGGGCAAGCAGATGAAATTGGGAAGTTTGCGAGAATCATGCACCTGGCACAGGATCGGGTTATTCGGATGGATATGGGAGAAGCATTTGCCCAGCAGTGGGTGCAGTCAGGCTAGTGATATCAACAAGACTAACAACTGGATGAGTTGGTACTGATTCATCTTAAAACCAGCCAGAAGACGAAACACGTGAGAGGAGCACAAGACAAAGTTTGACTAACAACTGAAATTTTACTGAAGGAAAGAGGCAAAAGAAGATTCGCACAGAAATGCACGTGCACGAAAAACCCCCAAAGCAGTGAAAGTGTGGAAAGCAGAAAGGGTCTAAAAATCAAAATCTAAAAAAAGCAAATTCCTTATGGTCAAGAACCACTCGTTACAAAAGGGAAGCCACAGATCCAAGTCCAAAGGCACACTATACTGCAAAGGCTAAGGACGTGTGTGTGGCTAAGAAATCGGTCAACAGTCTTTTGGGGCCTTTTTTACATGTGCATCTCTGTGCAAGTCTTCTTTTGCCTCTATCCTTTAGTAAAATTCCAGTTATTAGTCCAGCTGTCCTGCAATCATATTTTCCGGCTTGTTTCAGAATGAATAAGGTGATGACTCTACAAACCTTACACAAACTGGAAACCAGTGTAACTGTCAGATGGAAACCTTTCCCTTATTTGGCTTGCATTACAAATAGGGAGGACTTTACTGTGATGTCTGCCGAGGCATCCCCAAAGCCAGTGCGCAAGCTGGCTGTAGCAGATGTAGTGGTGCCTCCTGTTGACAAGAGAAAAAGCAATATTCACTTTTCAGCATAGCAAAATGAAAATATGATTTAGGTCTTTTACAAATTTGAAAGTTATTCATGCATCTGTACAATTAATTCCCATCTAACAGAAGCTGTGCAGTGTAACTTTCACTGTCAATTTATTCTCCCTGGAAGTATGCCAAACTTTGAATTCTGCTGAAGGTGATTGAGAGAGAATGAGACCCACCCAATATTAGAACTCCAGTGCAATCACAATTTGCTACTGCAGCAAAATAATGCCTGAAGGCAATGCAGCTTTTGACTGACAAAACCTGGTAGTCGTCTTACACCCTCTATACTAGTGTTGTGGCCGATGTCAATGTCCACGCTGATATCATCCGCATAGCACGAAGATGTTAAGTATGCGACTTATGCATTAAGCAGCTCTGTGCATGGAGTCATTCTATTCGAAGGAGCCATAAACTACAAGTGCACTTCTGTCAACAGCTCTCAGTTGTTTTCCCACAACACGGCACGTGCCAAACTTTCTGCAAGTGCCCCAAAACTACTCTATAACTTCATTTGCTAGCTGTAAAATTTCCAACACTTACTCAAACTGTGGAAGTTTCGGTGTACTGGCCTTTGGGAGAACGTCTTTCTTTCTTTTTTTTTTTTTTTTGGTTGTTACATTTCAGCACATGTAAAATGTCAGTGTCAAAGCATTTTGGAGAGGTTTACTGTGTGCAGGTGTTGATGATGGTATCAGTGAAGTCAATTTTTTTAATTATATTTGCACACTATACAACACTCACCTAATGCAAGTGGGTAAAAAAAAAACTAGCAAATAAAACTTTGAGTGCTGGTATGGTGATTGTTCTGGCAGCAAGTGGGGACAGGCTATAACAAGAGTTGTCGGGCTAGTTAGTGATCGTCTGCAGAAGCCAGTCCTGCTCTGTGTTTTTCTTTTCTGTGTCGTTTTTTAGTGCATTTTCCCACGGCTTCCGCAGGAGACAGGCTACTTCACTGCATGCAATTTCACTTAGCACAGAGTCCTCCGAAATGAGATTGCTTTTGTACTTATTTACTGCATTTCTTGTGGCATTCCTTATGTATTTATTTTTGAAGTGCTGCACTTGCTGAAGGTCATACCTGGCTAATAAAACAAGCAAATGTGTCCGGACAGCGTCCCCCCCCCCCCCACCCCCCCCTCGTTACTTCACATCAATGTGCATGCCCTTTCCATTTAGCAAGTTCACACTATCAGATGATGCGTGTTTTCTCATTTACTCGTGCATGGAATTAAGCAAACCAGTAATTTGCATGGTGAAACGTCATGCTCATGCGCTTCTACGAAAACAAGAAAAATATGAAAACCAGCGATGTGTTCGCGCTAACGTGGCGCTATATCAACACTGTAGACAGTGTAGATGATCGCAGGTAAGTAACGTTAAAGGGGAAGCTTTATTTTATTAACACTGCCTTCCGCAATAGATTTCATTACAGCATTTCTTGCTCGAGAAAATGAAAAACAGGTGCCGCTTGTTCAAGTTATGTCGCCTTTCGCTCAAGGTTCTTACCTTGTGTTCTCGACTAGCAGTCCATGATCAAGAAGCATTTGGAGTAAATGCGGATGATCTGTAACACCCAGACGGCTGCTTCAACTACGTAGTCGCCGCCGGAATCTCGCCAGATGCTCTCAAGAGCAGTCGGCATCGGCACGCACCGCCCGCAGCTGCACCTGTTCGAAAGCTTCGGTTAGCGATTGCGCACTCTCGCAACGGTCAAACGTAGGCTAGGCTGCAAGACTCGGACATACAGGGTGTTGCACAATTAGACCCGCGCTGTAGAATGCTTCTCCCAGCTAAACCGCGGAATCCTTGCAGTTCAGATTTCGCACAGAAATCGCATTTTGTCGCTAGTATTTTTTAATACTAAATTTGGTTAGGGTACTTGCCTGATTCGATCAGAAGAAGTAAAATATTCCCATCGCCTGCGGCGGCGGCGACGCCAGACAAACCGCTGCGCCAGCAATGGGACTGGTGGCGCCACCTCATGCTGCTTACAACTTTGTAGCAGGAAAAGAGGGGGCGAACGTTTCTGGCAGAAGGTTTGAGTTGTTGTAAGCAGAATGAGGTGGCGCCACCAGTCCCATCGCTGGGGCAGCGGTTCGTCTGGCGTCGCCGCCGCCGCAGGCGATGGGAATATTTTACTTCTTCTGATCGAATCAGGCAAGTACCACAAACAAATTTAGTATTAAAAAATACTAGCGACAAAATGCGATTTCTGTGCGAAATCTGAACTGCAAGGATTCCGCGGTTTAGCTGGGAGAAGCATTCTACAGCGCGGGTCTAATTGTGCAACACCCTGTACATACCAATGCGTAGTTCCGAAACGGCTGGGATCGGGAGGCTGACGGTCGGGGCTTCTGCAAGCCGGAGTTGCGCTGCGGTTACCGCGGCCTCTCGACACAAGTGTTACTGTACCGGTCGCTCGCAGGGTCCATCTTCGCCGACCTGGCACCCGAAAAGTTGCGTCGGCGTAAGGCTCAAAGCCCACGATGTAACCATGTTTTAACAGTAGCGACTATATATTCTAGTTCACTATAGCAGCACAGCGACGCTGGAACCCACGGAGGAACCTAGGCGTCGGCCATATTAAAAAACTGTGTGAGCGTAGAGTAGGGCACAATTAGAACCTCTAAAATACACCGAGCTTGGTCAACTTTGGCTCAGCAGGCTCCGGCAAGGGGAGCTTCTCATTGGCTTAGCGCTATGACGTATCTGTTGAGTTGAGGAGGACGCGCGCTAGGAAACCGAAATTCTGTTTTTGTCGCTATTAAATCAACGCGGGCGATGAAACGAATCGAGGTATATTATATGATGCAGGACAAGGATTCCATTTAACTAAGCCGTGCAAAATTTCTGGAAAACGTTTCACGACCCCTTTAAACTGTAACATAAAAAAATCGCCAAACCGAGAAAGCCGCTCATACGTTCCGCACCCGGCAATCGCGCGACTGCAATCCCCCAACATGGCGTCGCTTACTCGTTTCGGTTTTCCTCTGGTATATGGCAGCCCTTTTGCATAAGGCCTATAGACCATTTTAATTTCGATGCCTGGGCGCAGCGATTTTAGTTTGATTGTGGCTCCCCGTATGAGCCAAACTGGGAAAGTCCCCTTGACGCCATCTTGGGCTGTGCGGTGCGTGTTGATGCTGCGATGGGGCAGTGTAAAAGTGCTGTTGTGTGGTGGTCGTGAAAGGTATCCGACACCTTGGTGCTATTTTGTGTTTTGCGCGCCAGCCAACTGTATACCATCCGTTTGAAGCATGACGGCAGCTGTTGGAAACAGCAGCGGCCAGGGCGACTGTGAAGGACTGCGTTCCGCAGGCCGAGCTCGTCAGAGTTAATTCTGCTGTATCTTTTATGGTACATGAGGATGTATCTGCTGTATCTTTCATAGTACTGTACACACAAACACTAGCGAATCGTACGGGAGCGGAATATACATATACTACGAAAGATGCTTTCCAGCCATCGCCGCATTGATTTAACGTAAAGTGCGACCCATTTCATGTCGCGTATTTCTTCTCGACAGTGCATATTTATATTCGATGTTGCGCTGCTTTCATTTCGCATTAAAGGCAGGGGAGCGTTCACCGCGGTTACGTCGCTAACCGCTGCTATCGCGTAGCGAGCTTGGCGAATGCATGCGTGTCTGCGGTGGGCCGGCGACCGAGTGCGAAAAGCATACGATCGAGCCGTTCTGCTTCAGCAATGTATACTTTCAAGTTAAACCGTAGTTTAAGAACATCACATAAAAGAAGTAGTGTCTCAAGTACCATCCGTCGGCGTTTTTATGCCCTTGGTTTACGTCCGGCGGCGCAGCAACATCGTATCCCCGTCCCGTCGTAGCAGCATCGTTTGCACGACGTATTGTTGAGCAAAACTTCGAAAAACGTGCGCTCTCAGCTGCACCATAAACAAAGACGACAAATTCACAGCACATACAGCAGGTTTCACGAAAGCGGCGCCGCCCGCAGGCACGGCGGATGACAGCACTCTCGCCGAGCGCTACTCCCTAGTCGTCGCTAGGCCTATATTGTTTCGCATCGAAGGCATATCCGACTGCAGTGCACAGTCCGACGGCGCTTTGTAATATTGCTCAGCGCTAGAGTAAATGGTCTCTCGCGGAACTGCTTTCCTGCCGATCCCATCGTATCAGTAAAAGAAAGATGTAAATTTCGGTGGCGCCTTAGCAGGGGAGCCAGCGTGCAGATGATGCTGCACGCCGCACCAGCGTCAGCTGACTGTGTTGAGAACCTTGTTTGTATTGCAATTATTAACAACACGGTATGGGTCAGAGATCCACAAGAAAGTTTTTTTTTTGCTCTCAAGTGAAGAACAATAAGTGAAGAGATCCACCGTATACCGTTGGCGCGGCCGGCTTGCGGGAGGCCGCGCCCGCACGCACGCACGGCCTGCCCGGCGTGCGTGTTTACTACTGCGGATGAAGTAAAATGGGAATCACATTCGTGAGTCCATCATTGGTACTAAGTCTGTCTGGCTTACACAAAACGTTCATTGGCGAATTAAATCAGGGTGGACTGGAAAGCCGTGAAACAGAAACATATCACAGCCGCACTCGGACTGTCGTTGCATGCTTTTCGCATACGCTCTCGGCAATCATCTTGCGATTTCTTTGATTGTTTATGCAGTCCACGATCACGCATTGTTGCCTCGATGACATTACCACTAAAACGGGCACTAATAAAGGTATTTAAGTCTCTCAAACGAGAATATACCGAAGTGCAAGGCCGCTTTTACCGAGAGCAAGAAAGAAAGGAGGAAAATACTCTCTAACCAGATTCCTTGCGCCGGCGCATTGTTGCCAGTACCAAGTGGGCTGTGCATTAGCACGCTTCATGCATAGCAGAGCGGCCTTGCACCTCGGTATATTGTCGTTTGAGAGACTTAAATACCTTTATTAGCGCCCATTTTAGCGGTAATGTCATCTGGACAGCAATGCGTGATCCTGGAATGCATGAACAATGAAAAAAATCGCAAGATGATTGCCGAGAGCGTATGCGGGAAGCATGCATCGGCAGTCCGAGTTCGGCTGTGATATGTTTCTGCCTTCCATTCTATCCTGATAAATTTCGCCTATGAACGTTTTATGTAAGCTAGATAGACTTAGTACCAATGACGGACTCACGAATATGACGCCCATTTCACTTCCTACGCCGTAGTAACCACGCACGCCGGACAGGCCGTGCCTCCCCCAAGCCCTCCGCGCCAACGATACGGTGGATCTCTTCCGCCAGCGCAAGAACAGCGTGCTAAAATCTGTTCTTCATTTAAACAATAAGCCAAAAGCAAAAAAAAATCTTTCTTGCGGATTTCTGATCCATATCGTGTTATTGATAATTGCAATACAAATAAATTACGCAACACATTGCCGCTGGTGCGGCGTTGGTCATTGTCTGCACACTGGCTCCGCTGCTAAGGCGTCACCAAAATTTACATCTTTCTTTTACTGATACTATGGGATCGGCAGTAAGGCAGTTCTATGAGAGACCATTTACTCTAGCGCTGAGCGATTACAAAGCGCCATCGGATGTGCCTTCCATGCGAAACAATTTAGGCCTAGCGACGACTAGGGAGTAGCACTTGGCGAGAGTGCCGTAGGCCGCCGCGCCAGCGGGAGGCAGCGCTTTCGTAAGCGCTGCTGTGCGTGCTGCGAATTTGTCGTCTTCGTTCATGATGCAGCTGAGAGTGCAAGTTTTTCAACATTTTGCTCACAATACGTCGTGCAAACGATACTGCTAAGATGTACAGGACAGGGGTATATATGTCGCGCTGCAGGATGAACACTATAGGGCTGCATAAAAACGTCGATGGATGGTACTTTAGACACTACTTCTTTTATGTGCTGTTCTTGAACCGTGGTTTAACTTGAAAGTATACATTGTTGAAGCACGACAGCTCGATCGTATATCGAAATGGGCAATAATTCTGGAAAGCGTCTTTCGTAATATTTGCATTCCGCGTTCGGCAGCTGCCCGTACGGTTCATTCGCTGTGTGTTTGTATGTGCAGTTACCATTGCGATTATAAAATATAATTGAAAATGCATGTATCGTGAAAGATACAACGGGTACACCCTCACTGCGGAAGTGAAGCGCAGTCCTTCGCAGTCACTCCGGCCGCTAGTGCTGTTTCCAACAGCTGCCGCCATGCCAAACGGATGGTATACGGTTTGCTCGCGCGCTCAAACAAAGCACAAATAGCACCAAGGTGTCGGATACCTTTCACGAGTACCGCGAAACAGCACTTTTACACTATACCGCACCGCAGCATCAACACGAACAGCACAGCCCAAGATGGCATCAAGAGGAGCCGGGGTGGACTTTCCCAGTTTGGATCATACGGGGCGCCACTATCAAACTAAGATGGCTGCACCCAGGCATCGAAACTAAAGACGTCTATAGAGAATCGAACTCGAGCATCGACGCTCTATGTACGGACAAAAGCCAGATCCGGGCTTGCAGATTCTCGGCTCGGTCTGCAGCGGTGGCGTAGCGGTAGAACATTCGCCTCACCTGCAAGAGGAACGTGAAGGACTAGGAGGTGACAGTGAGAGCCTGCGAACCTCATACACATTGGAGGCCCAAACGCGTATAATTACATCAAATGGCATACCATTCTCATTATCTATGCTTAAATATCGAATGCCGTGCGAGACTAGTGGAAAATCCTTCTTTATTGCTCGTTGCAATACATCCCAAAAATAAACCCCTTCACAACAATGTAAAAAAATAAAGTTGTCCGGTTTTTGCAGATTAGATAATGCGTTCCCCATGGTAAAAAAATCCCTTCTCTTCGAAAACGTTTTGTTGGTGACGTTTTGGTATGTAATGTAAAGAAGAAAGGTCTCAGCTTCTGGCGGAACCTGCATTTTCTTAACTCTAAGACGTATCTGCCCGGTCCTGAGTCCAGTGTATAAGGCCCTGTACAAGGGTTCTGGGAATATTGCAGAGATCGCAGTACAGCTTTATCTGCTCTACACTGGCGAAATATATCATAGAGAAACGCGCTGAAAGAAATATAACACTTGCGACAACTTCCCTGTAGTAATAAAAAATCCCCCCCCCCCCCCCCCCGCCCGCTACTTCGGTGGAGACAGCAAACTTCGGCAATAGGCGCGGCAGCCTAACTTGGCATACGATGCGCAGGAATTA
The DNA here is from genome assembly GCF_055883805.1 of Amblyomma maculatum. Classification (NCBI taxonomy): domain Eukaryota; kingdom Metazoa; phylum Arthropoda; class Arachnida; order Ixodida; family Ixodidae; genus Amblyomma; species Amblyomma maculatum. Next base: position 23,056,180 of record NC_139350.1, on the reverse strand, counting down.
AAGAAAATAAAAAGCCTTATGGTGGCGTAATATGACTTCAGCGATCGGTTAGGGATCGGAGGTGTATTGGTTGGATTTCCGATAGAGACGATCATACTTTTTTTTTTCTTTAAGTGGCAGTGCAATGGACTTTTTCTCATCACACCTTTTATACACGGCGCGCATGAGCCTTAAGTCTAACTTTCGAGGTATGGCGTGGAACATAGCTCCGGATCGGCACTTTCGCACTCCCGTACAATGTAAAAAAAATAATAAAAAAAATTCCTTTGTCGTCTAAAACAACGTCAGATGTGAAGAGTTATTTAATGAGTTTACTAAAGGAGGAAACAGTGAGAATGGGCATGTGCACTGCGAAAGGAAATGACTGAACAAGCGCATGAGTCTATATTCAAAAAACGTATTGCGAGTAATCAAGTCGCGCCCTTGAGAGATTCCCCTCCTCTTTTAAACACGCATGCACGCACGCACGCGCACACACACACACACACACACACACACACACACACACACACACACACACACACACACACACACACACACACACACACACACACACACACACACACACACACACACACACACACACACACACACACACACACACACACACACACACACACACACACACACACACACACACACACACACACACACACACACACACACACACACACACACACACACACACACACACACACACACACACACACACACACACACACACACACACACACACACACACAGAAGAAAAACAATATAATTTTATTGCTTGTAGGGGAAGTTAATGTAATTTCAAACTAGCACTGGACTGCATATTTAAAACACATACGATATTCAAGGTATCTACAGCGCCAGAAAGGGCATTAGAAGTGATTTGCATGAACCTAGGTGATTTATTAGCGCAACAAGAAAAAAAATGAGAAAAAAGTGCAATATTGTCAACAACACTAATTACGCAAACAGCGTCTGAGAGTCATCCCTTCAATCAAAGAAAGGGTTTATTCATTATCTTTTTTTTTTTTTTTTGTCAGCTGCCGCAGCTCGCAGCATTTTCTATCTCGCATGCTCAGTTATTTTGAAGATGTTTTAATTTTTGTGATCATCCTGCTTGTCGAATTTCTCTGCAGTTATATGATATCTCCTCTCTTCGCATTAGCTCTGAGTTGGAAGCTCCGTACACAATTTCGTTTCCCTGACATGCTTCAGAAAAGCTGTTATCAACGCTCAATTCACATGATATGAGAACATTATGCGCAACAAATCATTGCCGTGGCAATTAACCGCTTAATGACAAAAGTCTTCTCAACAAGCAAAATTCCTCGCCCTCGTGGCTCGTCTATTTCCTCGTCACGAAAGTACTCAAATTTCCTTCGAAATCAAATTCCGTTATGTAGATCAGCTGTCCCATTTGCGCTATGTAGTGCACTGATAGGCTCTTGGAAACTTGCATGCTCTCTACTGGCATTGCTGTCGAAACACACGGGGCAGCGCGATTAAGGTGCTTTCTCTTTGGTATATATAATGCCTTTTGCGTTCGAAATATGTGCCAGCAAGAAAATAAAGAGCCTTGCTACCCGAACTATCACGAGAGTACTTGAATATAGTTCCTTCAGAAATTGTTCACTTCGAAGTAAGTTCTCTGTTATGTGAAGAGTTTGTGCCCACATTTTAATCCCAAGGAAGTCTATCATTGACACGAACAAATGACGGACTTCCAATTCGTTTCAGTAGGCGTTGCCCTCGGTGCAAAGCATGCAGGCCAGCATGAAGAGGTCTGATGTTAAAAACGAAATATAGCAAAAAGCTTTGTCTTAAGAGAGGACGCGATAGCGCGCCTTTAACGCGGTCTCTTCGTTCCGCCAATTTTAGGCATCTAGAGGTTGGCACGCAGTTGGCAAGCTTACGTCTATTTGTTTTTGATATTAGAGTAAAGACGCAGCATCTTTTCGGCGCACACCCTACGTTTACAGTGAATAGCATAGAATTGAAGGCACACATGTCGGCAAATTGGACTTAAACTGAAAAAAAGGTGGATGCTAAATAAGGAGCGAAAAATTGCATGACAGTGAGCTGAACGCTGCGGAATGAACGGCTTCGTCATAATTTAATGCGAAATGACTTTCGCGTCACGATATCGCGTAATAAAAAGAAATGAAACCGAAGAGCAGAACGTTACTAGAACGCTGGTTTTGGCGAGCAAGTCGACAACGCTGTCGCACTTGTTTCACGGCATTAAATTTCGCATCACACAAACGCGTTCACTGAGGTAATGCATGCCTTCGAATCCGAAATTGTCATAATGTAGTCATAACTGCACTACAGCCGTGTTGAGTGCAACGGCAGCACTTAATAGCTACGTGTATGCCGGCCGCTTCATGCTTCCGCGCCGCGTGTAGCAGACGACGCGCCCGGCAAGGAGCAAGAGTTGACTGCAGCGCCGCTAGTTCACGCAACCGTTACCGGGGGCACCTCTTCAGGCGGAGCTGTGAAACTGAGTTTGTTCTAATAACGTCGGGCTCGGGGTGGTAAAAAGGGTGTCCTCACCCTGAAAGCGGAGGCGAAAGACGAAAGACAAGGCAACTTAGTTGGTAGTGGTATTGGTAGCGGTGTAAAGCCTCTAGCGGCGGCGTCGGCAGCGCCGCTAGCCACCCTAGCGACTAATGGGATGTTTTCCCTAGGTGCGTTCCTTGTTTTAACCTCAAGCATTCGTTGTGTGGAAGCTGGCTGTTGGGATTCATGTGCAATCCTCTCTGTAACCGGCAGGGCTGCTTCGCACATGGTTCCTTCGTAGATGAGCACGCGGTTCATTACAGTGAATCGTTTTAATTGCTGCGCCTTGACTAATACCCTAAGACATTCCGCCCGAGGCTGAAAGATGCTTAGACGCTTGTGTCCGAATTTTAAGAAGTTACAAGCACGGTAAGACGCCTTACGTATCGGTTTCCGCATACTATTGCTCGAGAGGTCACGGGCATCTTGAAGTCCGCATGTTTGCGGTGTATCCTGATTTCGTGTTTTCGCTTCAGGACAAATTTGCAACGATGGAATCACACAGCTGCGGTCAAGCAAGCCTTAGAATACAAGACTGGCGACACGATCGCAGGGTATACCGTGCGTCAGGTGAGTGCGGAAGAGCTCCGCAGTACGGATGCATGCGCACTGGTTTTAAATGCCACTTTATTTTCGTTTGCTCCAGGTTGAAGAAGTTAAGGAGCTGCATCTTGCTGCTGTTCGTCTATTGCACAATAAGACGGGCGCTGATTTTCTTCACATCGCTCGCGACGACCGGAACAACCTCTTTAGGTGAGGGATGAGAGTCTGTAAAACCAAGAAAAAGGGCGTTTTTCCTATTTGCCTAGCTGAGAGCGAGAATGCGTCCGGGGGACCTGAATAAACTGTTGCGCTCCTAAACCAACGCTGTTATACTCGGGGGCAGTAGAAGTTCAGAGCGCGAGGCGGCAGCTTTCGTGGGCGCGCTGTTTTCACGCGCGTAAGCTGACGGCTCGCGTTCATAACGTTTACCGTAGAACGACTTGAAATTGCCCCGTAGAAAAAGTCAGGAGCTAAAGTGTTACACGGGTGTACGCAAGTCTGCGCTAAAATTACTGGAACAGTGGTAACACGCCACTGCTCCAACAATGATAAAGCATTGGTTCAGGCCTTGAGTGAATGGGCCGGAGGGGCTGATGAAAGCTTGCAAAAGATGGAGCAGATTTAGTTTTAGGGACATACAGGTATGCATTATGTTTAAGTCTACAAATATTACGAGTACTGAAAAAATGTGTGCACAAGGATGACATTTGTGTGACTTCATTTGAGAGTAAAATTTTTGGCATGATTTGGTTGCATCATATGAAAAACAGGCAGACGAATGACCTGTAGCTGTTGAACATGGTATTAAACTGGAGGACCAGAAGTTGGGTTAGTTATACATTTAATTTGTACAGTGGCAGTGTAGTGGACAATAACCAAACATATAGAAAAACAATTCTCTGTGCCTTCCATACCCTTTAATTTCAATAGTGTGAGCATTGTAAGTGGATACATCTGCATGTTTGCTTTGAAAATCATGTCCTATGATTGCAAGGATACTGACATCTGGATGAGTCTGTGCAGCAGCTTTTTGCTGAAGTAAGAAAGAACAAGGGCAAGATTTAGGCTTTAGGTTTAGCACTACCTTACTTGAGGTGATCCTCTATAACTTGCGCCCACATTCGGCTACTCAAAGCCACAACCAGTAGGTATTCCATCTGAGGAATGGTTTCTTTCCAGAGCTTCTTGCAAATGCTTTAGCACTTCCTCAATTCAGGATGGACCTCCTTAACGAAGTATAGACACCTAATTTTTGGGTTCATGTTTTATTCTTTGTAATGATTCATGACGTTACTGTTCACAGATCACTACGTGATATTTGCCTAAGACTGCTGAATGATTTATAATCGGATTTATTTTCTCACCTGTTGTGGTTTCAATAGCAGAGAAATGCCTGTGATGTCAAAGTCATGTCTAGGCCACATGAGAGACAAAAAAACAACAGTGATATTATTGTTCTTCAGTTATTATAAGTCACTACAGTGCTATAACCAGTCTGCCTCAAGAACAGGAATTGCAACACGTGAAGAAGCAATAATCATATCACTGCTTTTCCGATCCCTCATGTGACCTAGATTTGTCTTTGACGTCGTAGCTGTTTCAGCTGTTGGGCTGTGGGAGCCAAAACAGGTGAAAAAAAAAATTAAGTCATATATTATTTACAGGTCGTAGGCAAAAACCATGTGGCAAACCATGTGCAGGAATGTCTCGCACATCACTGAGAAGAAAAATGCAACTAAAATTTGATGTGTATGCTTCATTAAGTCCTGTCTGCATTTAGCTGCTCAGGGCTTTGAACAGGTACTCCATATAAAGAATGGTGGCTTTGTATGGTACATTCTTGTAGGCGAGAGGAGCAGCTGCTGAAATGTCGTAGTTTTGACAGAGATTCACAGCTTTGATATGAAATGGGGAGTAGCCATTTAGATATTGTATCATACTTCCTTGGCCTTTCCTTGCCTTGAAAAAGAGTGAATGGTAGGGATGTGAGGAGCACAGAAATGATGGAAAAGAAGCCTGGTTTGCACCCAGAATACCAGGCATTAGAGTCTGCTCTGTTGTGGTGTCATGTATATGGGCCATACATTGTGATGTGTAGATGCAAGGCTCAGAGAGTACTTTTCTGTAGTGGACTCTGGACTGAGCATACACTTGGCAATTTATTGTAAGTGTTGTGGGTGCATGACAGCATGCTCAGCGGGCATGCAGGCATTGTTTAGCATGTCTGTGCACGTCTTCTGTTTTACTTCGTTCCTGTCTTCCTTGTGCAGGCACACATACCTTTAAATGAATGAACTGATTCTCCCAAATAAAAGTACTGATTCTTTAATAGGTGTGATAAAACAGCAAGAGAGATCACACAATCTTGAAATATTCAAAGATGAAAGGAGAGTGGCATCGACCATACTATCTCATTGCTGTTTATCATAGGAGCGGAGTTCTGTTGTTGGCGTTCAAAATATATTTGCTGCCTTGCAGCGCACATCCTGCAGTGGATAGTTAATACTTGTGGTTTTCTCATGCATATTCTTGTCTATTTTCATGCTATTTGCTTTTTTATAATTGCAATCATCAAACTTTCATGCCCTTCCAGTTTTTCATATTTGTGCTGTTTTAAGAAAGCTGTTAATGATTGCATTTATTTGGCAGCTTGTAGCAATAGTCTTTATACATTCAAAATTAAAAAAAAAAAATATTTGTTTGTGTGTATGGATTTATCAGCGTGGCTTGCTTTTGAAAGTATTTTATTTTTTCAGAATTGTTTAATATAATTTCGAAGTACAGAAATACTTTTTGCTTCTTGTCAGTCCCGTCACAGTGGCTCCGAGGTTAGGGCGCTCAACTATTGAGCCAGGTGACCCGGTTCTGATCCCAGCTGCGGCGGCTATGTTTTGCTAGAGATGAAATGCAGGGTGCCTGTGTGCTGTGCGATGTCACTGCATGTTAAAGAACCCCAGGTGGTTGAAATTATAGCCCTCCATCCCTCATAGCCTGGGTTGCTTTGGGACGTCGGACCCCACTAACCAAACCGAACTTGTAAGTGCACAGGTTGCCTAACAAATGTTTGCTCACTTTTGAAGAAGTCGAGGAGGTCAATTCTAAACTTGGGTTAACAAATCTGTAATCATGGATCTGAGATATGGCGCTGTTTTTCTGCATTATTACTGACTTTATTTTCCTGTGTATATATTTTGCGTTTCTGTGAACAGTACATGTGTGTGTGCACTCAGTTCTATTTTTCTATTGAAAATTAATAATTTTTTCCCATTTCAAGAAACCTGTTGTTGAAGCAAAGTGGCTGCATTTTTTTCTTATTATGCAGGTAGAATTCTAAATAGCACTTAGTAACAAAAGCTTGGGCAGAAAGTCAGTAAAGTTGCAAAAGCATCAATATTCACCTCTGATGAAATCTCTTTTTGCGATAAATTATGGCATTTATGAGAAAGCTGTAGTTGATTGCTCTGTGTGGACATACTACTTTCGGTGAGGTTTAATTGGAAACGAATGTAGTCACTGGGCCAGCATTACCAGTTTCATCTGAACTGAACTTGCCGAGATATTTTGTTGAATTGTAACATTCCAAGGGAAATATGTTAGTTTCACTGCTCATGCACCTTATTATGCTTTTGATAAGATTAGTAGCGTACTGGCGGGTTAAAGGCTTGATTTTCTTTTTATAAGTTATAACTGTTGTGTTATTCTCCTATAATTTTGAGTAACTTTTCTCGAGAGAGCAATACGTATATTGATTTAAGAGGAACTTGCAACTTAACATGTCTAAGCACTGAACTGAAACTTACTGTTTTGCTGCTTGCATGTCACATCTTTGTGCACAGTGCATCAATTTATCACAGCATATTTCACTTGAAATTTAGTGGTCACTTTATTAAAACTATCTTCATACAAGATGCAGCAGTTTGCACAAATGACATGACAGAAGGACATTGATGAGTTTGCATTCATGGAATTTTGTAGTATTGTGCCATGTAACTAACCTGCCTTCATTTGTAATGTTCGCCTGCTTTTGAGTCACTGAGAAAAACATGTTCTCGAGCCTATTATGCAAAGAATGTAGAGAAAAAAAAATGCGTAAAGCAGGATTGATTATTTTCTCGGGTCTTAACCAAGTGGGTCGTATGCAAAGTCAGCACAGTCTTCAGGGCACTCAAGCAGCTAAGCCTGTTCATACACTGGTGCTTTTGCACTCTGCCTTCCTTCGACACAAAGAAGTGATAGCGTCACTGCAAAAGAATATTGTCTTGGTATATGATGCAGTGTGTTGACCATTCTCAAAATTTTTTTCCAGTGTGGCATTTTCAACACTGCCGACGGACAGCACAGGGGTACCTCATATTCTTGAGCACCTGAGCTTGTGTGGCTCACAAAAGTACCCCTGTCGAGACCCCTTTATGAAGATGCACAACCGGTCCCTGGCCACCTTCATGAATGCTATGACTGGCAAGTTTTCACTTGGAATACCTATTTACAAGCATGTGGCTGCTTTTGGAGGTGCACTGTGCTTGTAGGCCTAGTAAGGTGTACCATGTTAACAGGCTAACATCTGATGGGCCAGTTTTCCAGCCAACTGATTGGGAGTGGGCCATTCTTGGACATCAGCATTTCTGGCTTTATATCGGAGATCAGCTTGTAAATTCCATTTTCTGCAACCTGTTGTCGTCGTTGAGACTTATGTCGTAAAGTGGTGTATATTTGAGGCAGCTGGGCACGTGAGGTCTTCAAAATGGAGCTATAAAGTAATTTCATTACGGCTATTTAGGAAGCGATTAAGTGTGGGGATACTAAATAAAACCGAGCACATATTTGGCCTTCATTATTTTGTATCTGTGCACCAATTAGTTGGCTGTTTAGAATCTCTCTTCCTTTTTTTGCAGGCTGTGATGTGACGTTCTATCCATTCTCGACACAGAACATCAAGGATTATGAAAACCTCATGCGAGTTTATTTAGACGCAGTGTTTTTTCCACAGCTTTCAAAGTTGGATTTCATGTAAGTTGGGATTTTTAAATAAAACTTAAGATGAGAGATTGAGTTAAGTGTGATTTTCATTGGCTTTAATTTAGAACCTGTTGCTTGGTGCATGCTAACATCATTGTATTTCTTTATTTGTTAGTTTTCAGTCACTTCAGTCAGTGCGCCTTGTAATGCATGTTGTGAATTGCAAAGCTTCATCACAGCTTGCTTTGTTCACATCTGTCCTTTCTGGGAGTTGTTTTTCTGTGTAGTACGCAATATGCTTGCTTTGCGATGGCTAGTTTGTGCATAGTTTGTGCATATCTTAAGAGTATCAACTTAAATATCTGAAATACTGCACACACGCTGCCTTTACTTGTGAGTTTCGAAAAGCATACTGCTAAAAAAAAGGGTAAAGCAATTTTTATTACATATAAATATTATTATCATATCTGTGTGCCTGTAAGGACTGGTATTGATATTAATTTTTCTTTTACATCTTCTACTTTCTTTATCCTGTCTCTTCTGTGCAGTCATTTTATTTCTCTCGTTTTGTGCATCTCATGACCAATCTCTTCACTATCCACTGAAATGGCCAAGAGATGCTAAAATGATTTTGTAGATTTTTTTCATTTATCTTTCTGAACTCTTTTGCTGGACTTGTACAATTAGTTCAGTCTGGCTGAGTAAAAACAGAGAAATGGTATTTCCTTTTAAATGGTACTTCGTGCATATTGCAGGCAGGAGGGATGGAGGCTCGAGCACACTGATCCTAAAGACAAGTCTACGCCCATTATCATCAAGGGCGTTGTGTACAACGAAATGAAAGGTGTCTTTGTAAGTGCAGCTGAAAATATGAAAGGGTTTTTTATTTTTAACATGCATAACAGGTGTCTGGCAGTACCATACGCTGCAAAAGTTACAATTAAAATATAAGATTTTAACATGCTGCAGACTGTCAACTGTTACACTTGCTGAAGAGCATAATGTTATTTTTTGTCAGCTAATACTTTTTAAACGTGCGCTCACCGCTAATCCTTCACTAATCACCAATTTTGGCTGTATGGAAGAACTTCATGGCCAATAGTACATAATCTTCGTTTTTATGGTTGCATTTGTTGCTTTATAGGTATGGCGAAGGAAAAAAAAAAAATTGAAACCTTAATATCTCCCGTTAAATCCCATCTTATAAATGGCTTACACGTGCTGTTGTAGATGCTATGACGGAGCACCAGGCAAAGCTTTTATAGTGCAAGTCATCGATAAGTGGGTTAATAGTATGTGTGGTCTTGGCTGCCACAGAGACGATGCAAGCAGTTCGAGATTTTTCACTTGACACGAGTTGAAGAGTACACACAACCATGGCTGTGAAAGAATTGGGCAGTTTAATGTGCTAGTGATTGCCTTTCATTACCTCATTTCACAGTTACAGGAGAGTTGTGGTGTTTGGAATAATGCGATTAGGCCCAGTGCCCTGTAGCTGTGAGTGTACTATGGAACACCTACTTCTGCTTGAATCGCTGTACTTTGATTGGAGGTGCTGGTTGTGACCTCAACAGTGTGGTACCTGCCAGTACGTTTTGTCGCCTCATTCAATTTGATTTTGTTATAGATGGGGGGGACAAAATCACTGAGCAAACCGTGCACGTGCCATCAGAAGTCTTTCATTTCACAGTTTTTGTTAACAAACTGTTACTAGGTGGAGATGAACGCAAGTGTTTCATTAACATCACTAGTGGCTCTTATAGCTTTAGAAAATGTACAGTCATCGACAGAAGTTTGCGAGATGCAGATTCGCAGCAAAAATTTACTTCCATGAGATTAGGCAAGACAGGCAAATGAAAAGCGTAGACACTTGAAGAGATGTGTGCTCTATCCACTGGAATGCGTACCAGTGAATCCAGGCAACACGGAAATAAATCTTTTTTGGTGAATTTAAATTTTATACTTTTGTCTGTTAATTATGTTTATTGTTCATGACTGTACCATTTCCTCGATACCTTTGCGCGATAGCATATTGGGCCAGTTCAGCCAAAAAACCATCGCCGTACCATAGAAACTTGTTGGAAAAAATGTGTGATTCAATAAAATAAATTTGATCCCATCGGGGTCCCTCTGCATGACAGCCGGACATGCAACGCATAGGCCACAGACGGCTGCCCCCACTAATACCAAGCATATTAGAGGGGCACTTATGGAACAGCTTGAAGTGCATATGACTTACTAACATGTGTTTGAGATATGTACTGGTGATACAGTAATGGTAATTTTAATAATACAAATTTAAATAAGAAAAATTTGACAAGCAGTCACAGAATGAAAAGGCAGTGTTAAAGGCGCTTAAGAAGCTTAAGCGTCCTGCTAATTTTTGTGGTCACTTTTATGTGCTCGTGGTGCTGCACGGTTGTGGCAGCATATTTAGGAAGGCTCTGCTGTGGAATATTACCAGTATGTTATGCTGTTTTGAGCATTACAAACTTGTGAAAGAGCGGTAATTTCCTTTGTTTATTTTATGACACTGCAGGTTTGTTGCAAGAATGGTATGTGTGACAAATGGATATGAACCATTAGTACATTGTAAAAATATTTTGCCCTAACTTTATCGCTTTTTACTTGAGTAATTGACTAATTGTTAGTGCTAGTGCTTGATTTTGTTTGTCATTAGTGTATGGTTGTGGTTAGTTGCTGATTTAGTACTTCGGCATCACAGTCTAAAAGTGATGCTTTACAAATCAGACCTATAGTTGAATGAAGCGCTTTGTACGGGATATGCTTTTTCTATTTTGCCATATGTGCAATCAGAACTAAATATACAGCTGATCGGGCACTTATGTGGTGCCTGCCTTTTAACCCGATAGCGTTAAAGGTCACATTACTCATAAAATCTGGCATTGGCGTTGGTGTCGACATTGTGAGTGGAATACAGTAAAACCAGGATATATCGAACCCAGATAATTTGAATTTCGGTTATGTCGAACTCACGGAATATTCCCTTGATGATCCCATGTAAAAGTATAGGAAAGCTGTGTCGTATATCGAACTCGATTTCACCGGTTGTTCGATATATCGAACTCCGCACCACGCTTTGGACGGTGATCCTTCCCCAAAGACAATCGCATCACCCTCGGCCGTTTACCGCGTGAAGTTTTCAAGCCGCGCGCGGAAGGAATGAGAGGGAGCAGTTCGGCGACGGTTGGTCTAGGGCATGCTTTCCATCACCACCCTTCCCCCAGAGGTGCGGGCATCTGCGGTGATCACACTGCCGCGCTAGCATGTGACGTTTTCAAGCCATGTGCGTGAAGGAACGAGAGGGAACCAATGCAGCCATGGTGTTCGGGAGAGGGGAGAAACGTGATAGAGTGAAGCGCAAGGGTGTGCCCACTCTTCTGCTTAATATAATAATGGTGGTGAATAGTGGCTGTTCCTGGCCCTATGGAGCTGGGACTGGTAGGTCAGTGCCGCTTGCAGCGGGGGCTAGCCTGCCATCGAATTTTTATCTGTTGTAGGCCGTCATTGCACCCGCCACCGCTTAGGTGGTGGACGACGGCTGTTGCAGCGCGCGTCTTTCTCTCCCTCTTCTTTTCCTTTCTTCTCTACTTTCTCTCTTCTGTCCGCACGAGGTAGCGGAGGTGGCTCAGCTACAGAGCCGGTAGCAGGCCCGTGCATTTTATTTTCCTTCTTCCTACAGCCACAACAACAACAACAACGAGGCAGCGGAGGTGGCTCAGCTACAAAGCGAGTAGCAGGCCCGTGTATTTTCTTTTCCTTCTTCCTACAGCCACAACAACAACAACAATATAATAATAATAATTGGTTCACAGGAAGGGAAAGGTGCAGTATCTGTCACTTGTTTCTGTGGACACCTGAACTGCACCATAAGGGAAGGGAGGTAGGTGGGAGTGAAAGTGGTAAGAAAGAGGAGCAGTAGTAGAGGACTACGGAGTAATTTCGACCACCTGGGGATTTTTAATGTGCGCTGACATCACACAACACACGGACGCCTCTTTGTTTCGCCTCCATTGGAACGCAGCTGCCGCGGTCAGGTTCGAACCCGGGTACTCCGGCACAGTAGTCAGGCGTCTTATCACTGCACCACCGCAGCGGGACAACTCTTCTGCTTCTGCCGAACTTTCTATCTCCTCTTCCTCTCTCTTTCTTGGTCTTCGTTCGCAGCAGCACGCACTACGCATGCACGGACAAGCTAGCTCGGGCTGTGTGTTGTGAACGCTCTGCGCGCAGCTGCTGACGTGCGATGCACATCTCATGTCGTCGTGCTGAATTTGCGTAAGCTACGGCGGCTGCGGACGCTAAGAAGCGGCAGTTCTTTTTCTTTTTTGCGGGAGTCGTTCATTCTTGCAGTCGTGCTGAAAGTGCGGTGTGAGTATGTTATGGCGGCTGCGAACGTTAGGAAGCAGAATTTTGTTTTTTTCTTTTGGGAGAGTCGTCCTTACTTATGCTGAACGTGTGGCATAGCATAAGCTGTGGTGGCTGCGGACGTTAAGCAGATGACAGGTTTTTGTTTTTTCGAGAGTTGTCCATTTTTACATCTATAAATCAACGAAAGCATGCGGTCAGCTGCGATCGTCACACTGACTTTAAGCATTGTTCGTTTCAAACGGCATTTGCAGCTATCACTCTTCCCAGTGATTTTGTGGCAGTGGACTATGCCCGCCCCAAGCACGGCGTGATAAATCGAACCAGGCTTGTGCAATCAAGCCATCATGCTTACTCTGCCAAGTTCGCTCCCTGCCACCGCAGGATCTATCAAAAGTATAGTGAAAAGATGAACACGCTGTGATGTTATCGCTGTGTAGCATCTTGGTGCGCTGCCAATAAATGAGTGTGGATGCGATGGTCAAAACGGGGACGCACCACCGAATGCTTTTTTGTTTGTTTTTTTCAAATTCTTGGGGGCAAAAGTGGGGAGGGGGTTGATTGCGCGGCAAATACAGTATCATTTTTTACGATCGCAAGTGGTGTCTCAAGGCGATTTTTGTATATCGAATTATTGATATATCGAACTATTTCGCGATCCCCTTCGAATTCGATATATCCGGGTTCGACTGTATCATGGGCATGGCGCTGGCAGGTGGCAGCTGGCAGGTAGAATTGCTGGTCTCTGATTTTTTTTGATGGTTTGTGTGAATTAACGAGACCACATGGTACCAGAAAGTTGTGAGGAGCTGCCATTTTGGGTTGTCTATTTGAAGTGGAAAGGTAGAATAAAGAATGAACCTTCCAGTGCTCTTTGATGCTGAGTCAAGCACGTTACACCTAGGCTACACAGGCACGCTCACACGGTGTGCTTAAAATGAAGCTTTATATGTCAGGGTGTCCCCTACTCTATCGCGTCGTACACTTAAGCACGGAGCTTAAGTGTCCCTCATAATTGTTTTTTATTGCTTTATCTATATTAATTTATTACATGGCTATCAACCTTTACCAGTGCAACTACAGTAAGCACTTTGAATGTTGTGTCACTCAGTGATAGATTTTATGACACATGTTTTTGTGTTAAAACCAGGTGATTATGCGCATCTGGTAGAATTGCCCATTTGTGTCTTGCATCTGTGGCTGAACTCAACTCCTCAACTCACTGCCACGAAGTCAGTTTTAGAATGGCTTTAGCTTTGCCACCATGCGGTGTGCAGAACAGTTTGTGTCATTGTGTCCTCTTGCACTAATTTGAACTCTCTTACTGGTGTAGTAAATTTGATTCCTGGCTTCTTTGCAGTCCAACCCGAGCAATGACTTTAATCAGGCCATTGTCAACAAGCTGTGCCCAAGTGGCGTGTATGGTCATGTCAGTGGCGGGCACCCACTGTCTATTCCGGAGCTTACCTGGGAGCAGCTGAAGGAGTTTCACAAGAAGCATTACCACCCCAGCAATGCCAGGTCTGTATGCCATAGTGTATTGCTGGTAGTAGTGGAAACTGAATTCGTTCTGTTTTGCTCCCTTATGGTTGTTGTGCACTAAACACAAACTCATAATGTAGGCTTTGGTCTTGGAGGAGAAATTACTTTCAGCCTGTGCTGTGCGACTGAAGTCCTTTTTTGTCTGTAATGGTCAGATTTCTAACCTATGGCGACTTCCCCCTGGAGAAGACACTGTCATTGATTGAAGAGTTGGCTCTGTCAAAGTTTGAGAAGGTGGAGAGGAGCCACATTGTAGTACCACCAGAGCCAAGGTGGCAGGAACCTGTGAGCAGCTTTGCTTTTCTGTTTTAAGCTTAGCTAGCTTGCTTTGCATGAAACTAATCAATGGACGTACACTGCAGAAAACGGCGAACATGACCTGTGTACCAGACCCATTGGCTGCAAATCCTGAGAAGCAGTCGACAGTGGCAGTCACTTATGCCATGAATGAGTGAGTTTACTTGTTTCAGTGTTATGCTTGCTTTTTCATTTTATCTTTTTCTTCATTTTGTTAGCGTTTCTGTGACACATTTAGCATGTGTCATCTACTTGTGGTAATTTTGTGACAGCACTTCACTCCTTATTACAGCTAATAATTAGTTGATATATGTACTTCTGTGTGAAAGGGTGCCAAAGACCGTTTCAGTCATTATCTGGTTGCTTCCAGTAACTAGAGATTTAAGCTAGTTGATTTATATGTGTTTACCATCCCAAAGCACCTTGGGCTATGTGGGATGCCGTAGTGGATGGCTCTGGACAATTTCAACCACCCGGGGTTCTTTAACGTGCACTGGTATCATGCAGTGTATAGGTGCCTGATGGTTCGTCTCCATTGAAAGGTGACTGCCGCGGTTGGGATAGAACCTAGGTCCTCTGGCTCACTAGTCAAGCACCCTAAGGTGCCTAGGCAATGTTCACTGCAGTTTGTGCGCAAGATATTGATTCGTGAATAAAATGCTTTCCCTGTGCACTTGATGTGATTAGGAGCATCGTCTGTAATGCCTTGGTACAAGCCACAATGGACAAGTGTCTGGCAGATTTTTTTTATGGTAGCAGATACCTGCTTGGCTCAGCTTTTAATGAGACAGTGTTAAAGGCCCCGTACATAATGTGGTAGGTTACGACTGCATGCTAATGAGTATATGTGAGGTAATAGAGGCATGATTTAAGGAATTAGGGATTAATCGAGTTGCTAAGTTCCCGTATGGAAATGAGGATTAGCAATGGGCACCACAGACAGGAGCCATTAATGCTGTGATGTCATATCCTTAACCCTTTGACTGTCAAATACTGTATCCTGAAAAAATAATCACCCCCAGTGTCAAATGTTTTTTAAACGCTATGTGTTTAGCGCAGTACCCGTATGGCAAAAACGCCGCGGGGCGGAATGTGGCGGCAGTACCCATACAGCAAAAACAGTCAAAGGGTTAATGGTGGTGCTTAAGTGTTCATTTTTGTTTTTTATTGTGTCAGCATAAGACCGGTTGGTAGAGATGACATCACTGATAACTTGTTTGCTGTGTTTCTTGATATTGGGAGTGTTATTCCTTATAAGACAACTAGCTGGTCAACTTGCCCATCACAAAATTATCACCACATGTGATGATAGCGAGTTATACCCTTTGCAGAGGGGTACAGCTCGCAGAGCATGCTGAAAAGCAAAGACAGGCAAAACAGAGGGGCATCAGCTTACTTACATCTGACAGTCTCTGAGGCTGTCATTTTGACTACTGATTCAAAAGTAGTTGGGGATCAAGTTAATGTATTTCTAACGTTTTATAATTTAAGCGATGGTGTTTGGTTTTGAATTTTTGTCTTGAGTTATCAATGTTTGATGAATGCAAGGCGGTTCTCAAGGGCTCTCGAGATTCGAAGTAGGCATTCGCAAACCTCGATCGAATCGATCCCCGTTAAGTTCAGTGTTTTTTGAAAACTGCCTTGGTGGCATCGGCGGATCTCCATTCATTTCTATGAGTCTATGACAGCTCAAAAGGCATTAAAACTGCTCATATGACAAGGGCATTACTATGAGCAATTTGTGTTTTCATTGTGCTCTTTTTAGCAAAACCGGCTCATGGACCTTGATAGGTCGACCATTCCTAATTTATCAACTTAGACTTGCTTTGCATGGGGATTTAGAGTCTCTTCAAATCAAGTTGTCATGGCAAAAGAGAAAAGAATAGAGCTTTGTTATGCAGTCTGTTATGTCATGTGCAGTAGTTGACATGATTACCGGGGGCTTCTGCATTTTGCAAACAAATGAAAGCTCACGAGAGCAGCTAGATGACTTGAGAGTGTCTTACTCACCTTCTGTAATGCATAATGAGGATCAAAATTCTCTTTAGTATTCTTTCGATACTCCCTGGGTGATCATTACGAATGTGCTATCTTCCTGTGAATTTGTTTTATCAAGTTCTTTGCTGTTTTACTCTAAGTGAAGTATGATGAAATCTGATGTCGTGCATGCTGCCTTAGAGTCAAGCCCACTTATAATGAACTTGACAGTCACATGGATTTTGTTCATTGTGTCCAAAGTTTGTATTAAGTGGACTTGCCTTATTTGAGCCACAAAAATGTAAACTTAGAGAAAAGTAATGTTTATCCTTAAGGAGTCGTATATGGATATTTTTTCTTCAAAGCAGACACTATCATGCTGCTTTCTAAGCTCTCCAGCGTGATCATCTGGTTGAGGCACAATCTAGGGACCAGCCAGTTTACGAAGGCGGTAATCGCGATAGCAGATGAAGTGTTCATGGCATCCGTTAGATGCTTTACCCAACCGGGGTATGGGCACCGTGCAGGAATAACTCTCGCCGCGAGAAAAAGCTTTTTGTAGTGGCCGGTGCGTCCGGCCGCGCCGCGCAGACGCGGCAGATCTGCTGTGCATGGGTCGCATTTGCCATTTGTTCTTTCTATTCGCAGCATTTTATGGTCACAAATGAATTGCTAAGTTGCGGTCGTTAGGTTGCTGGATTGCACACATTTTCACTGGCCTGATAAAATATTTTTCACGTCCCCAAATAAGCTTTACGAAGCGAAGTGACGCTAAGTTTGGATCGTTGCTGTCTAACAAGCAGTGAGCTGGCAATCATGCCCGGATTTGCCACGTCCAGATCTTCCGCAAAGCGTTTTTCCCAAAAGAGGACACACTACCTTCACCTGTGTTAGCAGTCTTTCTCAACTTGTAAAAAAAAAAAAAAAAAAAAAAAGAAAAGAAAAAGAAATTGGGCAACTCATAGGCATCTGCACTATCTGCATAGTGCCAATTGGCATGCCCGACAAATGGAATGCATGTCTACTGGGACCGCCGTGCGCGCCGAGTGGGCTGCGCTCGTGGATGCAGTTGATCATTGTGTAATTTTTGTTTAAGTTGTCCTGTGGCCTATATTTCCCTGTCTACGATAGCTTGCATGAGCTCCAATCTTATACGAGGTACTTTGTCAGGTGTCGATACACCTTTTGCCTGCTGCCCCCAAGTTTTCATTGCTTTTGTAATGCAAACTAAACAAAAATGTGTAAAAAAAAGAACTTCCTTATCAGACGTCGAAGTACCAGCTGTCCGCTTCGCCCTCCTATGTTGATGTGATTCATAATGCCCCTGTCTGCCATTCCATACACTTTATTCATTTAGTTGTGTTAATCACATTTCAATGTCCACTGAGCTGTTGAACCTCGAATGATGAATGAATGAATGAACGAAAACTTTATCGGTTCTTTAAGTAGTAGTAGCGGTAGAGGACGGAGTCTTCGTCTTGAAGTCTGTGTCCTCCTTGGCCGTGAGTGGGCCCCTAGTCCAGGGCTCCACTGAGTCGGGTCACCTCGCTTGCGTGTGCTATGAGTGCCCTTTGGGCCTCTAGCTCGCAGCTGGTGAGCCGGCTCTCCCATTGCTCCACGCTTGGTGTTTTGTGTTTGTGAAATGCTTGATTCCTTTCGCACTCCCATGTGACATGATATAGTGTTGGTTTTGCTCCGCACCACAGACAGTTGGCGCTATACTGTGTTGGGAATATCTTATTTAATCTGTACAAATTTGGGAAGGAGCCTGTTTGTAGTCTTCGCCATCCTGTGGCTTCCTCCTTAGATAAATGTTTATGTGGTGGGGGGTACTGGAATCATAGCCCCTTATATAGGTTTAGTAATTCCGAATAGCTGTCCCCGCAGTTAATCTGGGGTTCCTCCAGGGTTAGTGACGTTCCTGCTCGGCTAGTCATTTCTCGAGCTAGGTTGTCTGCCCCGATCCCTGCGTGACTCGGTATCCAGATTATGTTGTGTATTGGTCATTCCTCAGGGAGCGGACCTGTTTCTCATGCCATACTGCTCCATCAAGACTGGTAACTTTGGTAAACGTTTTTTTTTTTACTTATTCGTGGACGCTCTGAACAGATCTTGCATTCGTTGCACGCCATCCTGCTCCAAACAATTGGTTGAGCGGCTGGCTGTCACCTGTTACCTTTCCCTGGCCTAACTTAATTTTGTGGCAGAGGACTTGAAAGTACGGCAAAAGAAGCAATAAGTACCGTTCAAAAAAAACAACAACAACAAAAAAAAACAAAACAGACTAGCACTCAAGTCGGGATTTGAGGCAGGACGTTCTTTCAACGAAAGAGAAAAGTCTGCATGCTACAATCCTTGACAGAGAGGAAAACATGCATGTGTATTAGAAACCGTAGATCGCTTGTTGTGCCGTGCTGTAATGGAGCGTTCCATTCTCATAGCTGTCGTTGTATCAGTGACCGCATGCGCGAGCACCGCGTAGACATAGCGATCAGTATGAATCTGCCATCCTTTCCCTTATCGTCAAGAAAAGTGGCAACTGCCTCACCAGAAAGACAGCTAAAGCTTTTCAAGTCTTCTGCGTAATATAAGTGCCTGCGGCATTGTTAGCCTGGTAATCATTCTCAAGTTTTCAGGCTTTTCGCTTTGTTAATTTTTCTTTTCATTCTTTTTTCTCCTCTTCGGCTCCAGCTTCATTAATTCGTATTTATCTCCCATACTCTTTCCATCCTTCTCCGCCGTTGAATTCCCGCAGCTCTCCTTTTTTTTTTTTCTCAGCTAGTCCTGTTTGGAGCATTTGAGGCTGGCTTTGTGTAGCGGAGGCGAAAGGCATGGAGGCACTCTGGTTTTGTGTTAAGCTGTACCACACGTGGGAGGAAGGGTTTTGCCATAATTTTTTTATATTTTTCTACATTCTTGCCATGTTTTTGTATCTCCCCCTTCCCCTTCGTGTTTTTGCTTGGCCTTTTCCAACTACGCGCACTTCTCCTTCTGTCGTCTTCCATTTCTCGTGTTTCCAGCCTAGAAATCAACGCGCAGCAGGCAGCCAGTGCTCGTCCCTGTCCCTCTGTCTCGTAATAAGGGAGTAATTACTCATTGGCATCCACCCAAACGCAGCTATACGGCTACAAAGGAAAGCTATACAGCATTCTCAGAAACTTTCTCTCTGTCTTGTGTCGTGTGGCTCCCGCATTGTTCATGCTTCGCTACATCACTCCAGCTGGCCGAAACTGCCATCATTTCGTTGCGAAGACCCTGATTACATTCCCATGGCTGCCTATATCAAGCGCACGCCGTGCCCAGGTGGCCGCGCCGGCCACTACAAAAATCCTCTGGTGCCCTCTCGTGGCACTGCATGCTTGCCGCGAGTGCTGCCCCCTGGGTTTCTGCACGGTGCCCATAGGCAAGCACCGATTTACCTCGTGACCTTTTTTTCTTGTGGGAGAAATATGAGACTTGGGATATACTCTTTGGTTTCCGCATTGGCAGGAAGCGCGCTTCTTTTGACTGCTGACTGCGGTGGTGTGGCGAATCGCCAGATTTTCGTTTATTATAACCGAGTGGTGCAATCATGGTTGTTTGTTTTACCTGAGACACAGTGCTATAGCTCTAATAGTAGGTGCATATTAAGGCAAAAGCCTTTCTAGGCTCATGGAAATAAATCCTGTGAACGAAACTTGTGTGCGCGATCTGTCATATTCCGCGAGATATGTTCTTGTCTAGCGTTCCTGCCATCTGCAATCCCACACTTGAACGCTTCAAGGAATGCCAGGTGACAGGGGCAATGGTGTACCATCCAAACATATTTACTTGCTGGAGAGTGTGTGACAGATACTGTGCCTTCTCTTTCCTATAAACCAATTATGGTTATATGTAGCACTGCAACGAATGCCGATAAGAGGCTAATGATAAGAGGCAAATGATATAGGAGAGGAAGGGTAAGCTTTCGCCATTCACCTCTTAAGAGACATCTAGGAGACCCTCAAAATGATTTTTGATGCATCCTTGTTCGTAATAAGCAAGCGTTTGTTATAGGACTATAGACACCAAATTTTGGTGGCATTTTTCTTCTTGTTAATGATACGTAAGTCATTCCTGTATATCGATCCGCACGCAGTTTTCACCTACCACCGCTAAATAATTTATAATTGAATTTTCTTTTCTCACCAGTTTCGGCTTCGACAGTCGAGAGATGGCTGGGACGTCGCAATCATGTCTTGACGCATGAAAAAACAGCAATATAATCACTCACTCTTCACTTGTAGCGATTTCTGTTCTTGAGGTAGGCTGGCTTTATCATTGTAGTGAATTCAAATGACACATCAATGATTATATCGCTGTATTTTCATCCCTCGCGTGACCTAGACTTGACTTTGACGTCACAGCCATCGCTCGTCTGCTGAAACCGAAACCAAAACTGATGAGAAAAGAAATTCGATTATAAATTATTCAGCAGTCGTAGGCAAATGTGATGTGGTGATCTGTGTACAGTAATGTCCTAGGTATCATTACAAATGATAAAACACGAACCCAAAAAATAGGTGTCTATAAGGACCGGGCGCCCATTGCATGGCGCCACTGCGCCTCGTCGGAACAGCGCCGCCCGTGGCAAAACGCTTGTTAGCGGAGTGCCAAGGCAGCTGAGCGGTGCAGTCGTTTCTGTTTTGCGAGGTGTACTCGAGCATGCCCCTGCCCGTCGTTTTGCGGTGTGGCTTTTGACAGCTTTGAGCTACTTTTGAGTAATTGCAAGGAGTATTTTTCGACCAGGAAATCTTGATAAAGGAAAGGGCCGTCCTCGGCAGGGCGTGCATGTTTTCTTTTTTTTTTTGAAACCGCCCGGCGCATGGTATTTGTTACATACTCGAAAGGAAATCTTGATAAAGGAAAGGGCCGTCCTCGGCAGGGCGTGTGTGTTTTTTTTTTTTTTGAAACCGCCCGGCGCATGGTATTTGTTACATACTCGAAAATGCCGCGCGCGTGATTTCACTATGTGCTAGGAAAGTCTTCGTTAGGTGCTTGTGAAGACGATTTTGGAGACGGAAAATACGCCTGCACTGCGCGTTCATCTTATTTTTGTTCTTGTCAAAACCCGCCTGAAGATCAAATACCGCCGAGCCGTGTAGCCATGGCGGCGTAGTAGTGGTAGTTGTAATGGTTAGCGTTCATGTAAAATGGAAAAGATGCTGCACCTGTCTTTTTTGGTAATAGGCTCAAACGATTCAGAATAGAATAATAGCAGATGACATTACGGCTTTAACCTTGCAACGAGAGCTGGAAAAAGAGAAAAATAAACAAGCAAGTAAAAATAGGATTATCTTTATGGTAGGAAAAGCAAATAAACATACTTCCAGGACTTCCTGCACAATTATGCTACAATAGCTCACTGAATCCGGCCTTGAGACTATCAAACTTAATCATAATATTAGCGAATTGAGTAATACCACCTCAGCATCCTTTTTGCATATACGACAATGCTCTGGTTGAACACATTGGAGCTGCTACAGATAATTGACTTAGAAAATGCTATACTATAAATACGTTTCTCTCAACTTGCTGCGGAGGTTCTGAAAAAAAAAAAAAAAAAAAAAAAAAACGTTTTCCTGCTATGAGCGGCCCTATTTTTTCAGGCGCCTGCTATGATAGAGAGATCTTGGGAGAATTTGGCTTCTGCTTTAGATGTCTCCCAGCGCAGGAAGTTCAATGCGATTAACCACAGCTGCCTTGAGCATTTGAAGGCAGTAGTTCAATACTGCCAAACTTTTAAATACAATCGAATAAAAACAGACAGTGTGATGTGTTGTAAGATAAGCCACCAGACAACTAAGAGGGCGTTCTATTGTTAAAGGAATCCCTCTGATGGCTCGTTTGCTAAGGTGTTCTATTTTCTCCGCGTACCACAAACTTGCGGGGCCGATGCCTGACTGCCACATCTGATGAGTGTTAGGGGATATGACCATGTAGGTAGTTTTCTATTTGCACGTCAAGGATTCTGGATAACTGAAAGCCATTCCTTTTACATACCTTGTCACCGCAGTTTGCAGGACTGCCGCTAAATGTTTTTACAGGATTGGCCATACAAGCAATTTCTGAGAGGTAAAACAGTGTTATCTTACTACGTCATAATCTGGAAGTCTCGCGTTCACTAAAACACAAATGAGAAACACTGTATTTAGGCGGGCCAGGAAATGGGCACTGCTGAGAAAATACGTAAACCCATGTCAAATGCAATGTGAATTTGAAATAAAAGACAGAGAAAATTTTGCTACTCAAGGAAAAATATGTGCGAGACCTATCAACACTCCAAACGGCAATCTGCTTGCCTTCGAAAAAAAAAAAAATACTGCGTTCAAGCTCATTTCCAACAATTAAAATGTATTTTTTTTCTTAATCACCTTTTATATGAAGCTGAAAGCAGATTTTGTGACCATGCTGTATTGAATGAGCTCTGAAATGAGTGATTTTATTAGGCAAGACGGACATGCCACAAACAAATGTCAACAAATTCTAAGAGTATCAACATAGAGCTCTCAGCACATTTTCATTGGTTGACACACAAAGAGAGGAAAAAGGACAAGAAGATCATGGTAATAGGAATTGTACATGTCTCCTATGTGCTCTTTCTGTTAAGAGAAAAAAGAATTCTCCATAACTATGTCAGCGAATGTAGCTTGTCTCTGCCCATCACTGAAGACCGTAATGCAGCTCGCATGACCATGGTGGCTGCCTTTTCCTTTTCTGTGCTGGGATTTTCTTGTACACAGGTGGGGAAATGCTGGCGTTGTAACATAGGCTGTTGGGTTCCTTCGATTTCCAATTGTCAATAAAGTGATTACAGATGAAGGAGTGCAGCTTCGGCTCCGAGACTCGTGCCTTCACTCCTGGGGAACAAAAGGCACAAAGCATCCGGTTGCAACCGGAATTCAAAAAATTCAGCACTTTCCGCGACCACACAGTAACCAAATACGTAGATGCATGCCTCTGTCTTTCAAAGAACCGTGCTTAGGTCACCCGCCACTCACACTTGTGTGGAAACCCGTAGAAATTAATTGACTTAAAACCATCCGACGAGTTGGCATAGCTGCCAGTGCAGCCAATAACGCACCACATTTCGCCAGCCTTGTTTGGCCAGACTTCTTTTCACCGAGCATATTCATACAACTAGCCCAACTTTCTGCTCTCCTGAGGATATATTCATACACAACATCATCTAAACATTAGGATTTCCAATTACTACACAGACCAACGATAAACAGTGTGGTCCAATGCGCTGGTAATGCGCTGGCTGGGGCCGGCGCATGCCAGCAACTAGCGATGCGCCGAGAGGTGGTGCCACCTGTTCAGCTGTCCGGTCCCTATAGTCCTTTATGACTGCATCCTTTATAAGTGGGCTCGACTGTACTTTGTTCATGTTGTTGCGTATATGCTTTGTTTTGGTTTCTGTACTTGCATAAAAGGCAGATTTAACTACCGGACTGTGTTAAGACATTAACATTTTATTCTCTTTTTTGTTTTTCGTTTCTTTTACAGCATCACAGATACACACGAGTCATTTGCCATGTCAATATTGAGTCACTTGCTTGTGAATGGACCAAACTCGCCCTTCTACAAAAACCTGCTCCAGGCAGGTATTGGAGCGGATTACACACCATCACTAGGGTGAGTTCATTAGTTTGGCATTAAACTTTCATGGGCATGAAAAGTAACCTTGTGTGCTAAACTGTGTTGCTCTAGATTTTTTTTTTTTTAAGTTTATGTTCAAGATGTCGAAAAGTTGTATTGTTTTATTGTGACCTGTAGTTAGAGGGATTTGACTCTCTAAGTGAAAGAGCAGGAGCCATTTTTTAATACTCTGCTCATAATTGATGTAAACACATTTTGCAATGCAGGTACGATGCAAACCTGAAACAGGCATTCTTCTCAGTTGGATTGCATGGTGTGAGCAAGGACGACATTGGGAAGGTGACTGACATTATCGGTCAGACATTTGATGAAGTCATTCGGTAAGACTATACACGGAACTTATGCTTTGATTTGTAAAGTTGATTGCATGCCTTAGTTTGGGACCTCGTGTGAAGCTGAAATGCTTTAAAGATTTTTATGTGTACACGTCAGCATCCTCATTTAGTATTAGGAATTTTTCAAGCTTTCTTTCTTTAATCCTTCAATGACTAAAGTATTTTGCTTTCTTTCTGTTAATGCTATAAATTCATAAAGTGCTCTTCTTGTATCCAGGTTTCATTATGATTGTGCAATTCATTAATAAAAAAAAATAGACATTAAATATAGAGAAGACAACAAAATAAGCATTGTCATCATTTTTTTATCTTTTGTGAACTGTCTGATTTACATAGCGCTTAGAAAGAATTTCATGCACTAAAGAAAGCGAAAGACAAAGTTTACTGGTATCAATGTTTTGACAAATTCCAGTAACTTTGTTTTACTGATTGCAAAAGGAAATGGATGTATTGCTGAGACATGCGCATGCCTCAACCTTTCCTTTTGAATATAAGATGCACATTTTGTCACAATCCTAATCTTGTGGCATAGAGGTCACACATGCAAGGAACAGAGTGCACTGGGGAAATCTGCAATTTCTTTAATTCGTTTGGTATCTACTTCTCTGCCTGTAAAATGCTGTGCTCTGTTTTATATCAGGCTAACTTCATGACTATGTGATTTCAAGTATATTGTTCCTACAGCTTTCTCCTCAATTGTTTGTTTTGGGGTTTACGGTCTTTGGAGAATGTACTTAAGGTTGACAAACTCTTGTGCACTGGTGCAGTATGGGCACCAGACCTGGTCTTAAAGAAATCATCATCAGTGCCCAAAAACTGAGTGCTAATACGTTGACTGCATTATCTAAGTAACTGTGGTTTATAATAAATGCTTAATGGGACAATGGAAGGTTGTTTACCGAGGGTAAAGAAAGGTAATGGTACTACTGATAAATATGGAATCGCTTATCATCCCCATGCAAAAGCTTTTGATCTAGCTTAGGTAGCACCAAAATATTAGCGTTTGAAAACATTCTCCACATTTCCTCTCCTTCCTGGTGATGTCACACGGGCCCCGTGATGCTCAGAGGGGAAGTTCATGCGATAGACTAGCGCTGATGGCTGATGGTCGCCGCGAGGCACAGGAACGGCTCTTTAAAAGAAATCATTCGCAAATCATTGGCTCACTTCTGAGGACGTGCATGTGGCATGCGGCGCTTAGTGGCATCTGCTCTACACAATGCAACCATTTGAGAGGCACTTCTTGAGTCCCTTTTCTTGGACCCTTTAATAACTTATTGCTACTATTGTTGTAAAAGTGCATTTTATGGGCTATTTTTAAATTTGTCATTTAACCCTTTGACTGTTTTTGCCGTACGGGTATTGCGGACCGCATTCCGTCCCGCGGCGTTTTTGCCGTACAGGTACTGCGCTAAACCCATAGTGTTTAAAAAAAATTTTACACTGGGGGGTGAATTTTTTTTGGCATATTTGACAGTCAAAGGGTAATTTCATGTGGAACAATTCCTCAAAAACTTGCGTAAATATGTTATGTAAGTATCTTGGGAAAAGGTTTTAAGAAGTTTTCCTTCAGAAAGCTTGGTAAAATGCTTGTCATTGGTGTCTACTGACATGATCATTTTACCCATTTTTGCATTCCTTGATATTAGAAGACATCAATGGCAAACATTTTAGCAAGTTCTGTGAAGTGAAAATTCTTGAAAGCTTATTGGAAAAAAATTGCGTAACATATTGCACAAGTGCTCAAGAAATGGTTAAATCATGAATTTAGAATCTGCACACAAAAAAGTATGTGATCCCTGAAGATATTTTTGTTTAGTAATAACTCATGTTCTTCCTTAAACACACTTGAGAGGGCTCCAGTACAAGTGCATAAGGAGGTATTTACTTTTGTTTAGGAACTTATGTGCCTTACTCAGAGCCTATGCCTTCAAATAAGTGTGAATAATGCTATTAATCTTGAATTGGTCTTGGACTTGGATAATTAGACAGTGTAAACGGTACTTCTGATTAGGTAGCACATTTGCCAATAACATATTTTCGGTGCCATGTGAGCATGATGCATTACCTTTCTTTTTTTTTATGTTTGGTTTAAGGTGCATAAAATATGCGTATTTCAGGGTTCATTATGAACAAAAATATAAGTTGGTTTAAGTGGTGGGTTTGTTCCTGCTTACTTGGTGATTGTGATTATGTACTAGTGTTTTAGCACAGAACAGATACTAATGACATTTCTGACTAGTTCTGAGACAAGTTAACTGTGCCTCTTTTTTTTTATCACTCAGTACTGGATTCGCTCAAGAACGCATTGATGCTGCTCTTCATTCAGTCGAGCTGAGTATGAAGCATCAGACAGCCAACTTTGGTTTGCTCCTGAATTATGTGAGCCACTTTTTTTGCATTATACTTTGCAACTGAATGGTGTGTCTGAGGACATGCAGTTTGAATTTGTTTGCTTCTTTTGGATAGCAAAATGTGGAAATTATTCTTAAAAGTTGTAATATCATAGAAGAGCTTTAAAGGGGCCGAACACTGAAATTTAGGTCTAGATTTTTTTTTTTTTGCCGCAGTGGAAAGATTGATGTCTAAAATGTTCAATTCCATAACGGTTTTGTTAGAAACGCTGTAGAAAATTTTATCGGGAATTTTTCGATCAATGCGTGCGCCCGTTTTTATGTAGTCCGATGCTGGAAACCATGAGCAGCGACCACGATGACGACTGGCGGTCGACAAAAAAAAAACGTACTGAAAACAAATATAACTTTCACTCGCCAGACAGAAATCGGAAATTTTTTGCGTAGAGTAACTTCCTTTTCAGTTTCACACTAAATGCTGTTACGGAACAATGACGCACGCCCTCATTGACGAAAGTTTTAGTGGGCACTGTTATCGCTTCATTCACGAAATTGCAAACACTGTGGCGCCATCTAGTGGCAGAACCTGAAAGCATACCTTTCGCGGTGCGACAGCAGGGGTGGATTTTATTTAAGGAAGCACTGGAGAGAGCACAAAATATAAATTATGGCAAGCACTCCTAGAAGAAAAAAAAAAAAAATGTGGAGTTACGAAAATCAGCTATATTTTGCTGACACGTAGTCACGTGGGGGGCTACACTGAAAGTACTAGGGTTTCTCCGCTGCCTCGGTTGTTTTTATGCAATTTTCAATGGCAAAATAAAATTATAAAGCCTCTTTGATATTTGAGTGCTAGATCTGTACTATATGAGGCAAGGGCTTTTTATCTCCACCGTAATCTCATGACATATTTTGGCCAGTATTCTGCCCCTTTAAAGCTACACAGCTTGCAATGAGATATGACTGTGGCCATTAGGATCACAGTAGTGCCATTATTATTATTATTATTTTTTTGTGTACAGTTACACTGGAATATAGATGAATTTCAAGGTGTTTCATATTTTCATTGCATAACCATAATGAGGAGAATGGTAGGTAGAAATATCTTAGCATTTTTTTTTTTATTGTGCTCCTAAAGATGCTAGGATACTCGAAATTATCTTCAAAACAGGTTTGTATGAGCACTGGAAGGTAAATGAAAATAGTGCAAGCTATGCGAGTGCATTCTTTAAATTAGACATGACATCAGGCGGTCGTTAACTGGCTGTTATTGGCTTTAAAACAAAGAAAAAGCGATGTGAACATTTTCTTTTTTTTTTTTTAATTTCATGGACCACAGCTCAGACACAGTTTCTCCTTTTAATTAGCTCAGTATTAGGTGCTGTAAATGAGAAAGAGATAGCTAATTTTACCCCGTGTCGCAAAGTTTCTTCTCTGCCAAGAACACAAATGCAGACTGAATTCTATGAGCATCTGACAGAGAGCTGCCCAGAACCTGTGCCTAGTGCGAAATATGATTCTTATGAAGTGAAAATGCCTATGTGCCTCATTCAGCAGTTACATTTTTCAAAGTTGGGTAGTTTGGATGATACATTTTCTTAGGCAATATGTTTTTTCTGCATTCTTTTGAAACATATTGAGAAGGTTTTGCTGCAGTTGTGTGACCAAACTGCAACCCTCAGTTTTTGAAAACGGTATTTTTTTGTATTCAGAGAACATTTTCTTCACAACCATGAAATCTTCCACAAATTTTACCTTAAATTTTATTACATGCCTCATGCGTATGTGAACCAAAGGAGCTGAGTTTGCATGAAGTATTTATATACTAAATATAAATCAGTTTGTCTTGGCAAGAAGCACAAAAATTGAACCAATGGTGCTTCTCAAATTTTATTTCGAAAGGATTTTCCAGATGGTGATTATTGTTTGGTCCAGGAAAAAAAAAACAATTGTTATGGGTAATGAGTGAAAAAATTCCATAGCTGTAGCTTGAAGATATATATTTCAGGAATGTTTTGTAACAAACCAAAAAAAAAATTTAGTAATTTATATTTTTGTATTGCTCCGCCGCGGTGGTGCAGTGGTTGAGATGCCATACTACTGTGCTGGAGTACCCGGGTTCGATCCCGACTGTCGGCAGCTGCATTTTGATAGAGGCGAAATGAGGAGGTGTCCATGTGCTGTGCGATGTCAGTGCATGTTACAGATGCCCAGGTGGTCTACATTACTCCGCAGCCCTCCACTGCAGTACCCCTTTTTCTCGTTCCGCTATCACTCCCATCTTCCTTTATGGTGTGGTTCAGGTGTCTACAGAACAAGTGTGACAGATACTGTGGCTTTCCTTTCCTATGAACCAATAATTATATATTTTTGTACCATAATTATTCTAGAAATATTTTTACTAAACCTTCATCAAGAGTAAGTATGCAATAAACCTGGAAATTTTGATTGCGTTATCTTGAATAGGAGTTGAAATAATAGAAAAAAGGTTGCGACTTGCGTTAGCATACCCCCCCCCCCCCCCCCCCCCCTAAATTCAGGCAGCCTGTAGCACTTGCAAAAAATCAAAAAGGCAACATGTGTGATATCTTGTGCAAAGCAGGCTGATTCTTTTTTTAGCCCTGCACCTGATGTTGTGAAAGGACAGCTAAGAAATTCATACTGACGTAACTGGAGGATAGCCAGAGTGTTATCAAATAATGCATCGGCAAAATATTGGGTTGCAGGTTACAGAGAATTTATTGACTGTGTTCTTTTTTGTAAACACCTGATCTGCTGTGACCATTTTAAAGCTCATGCCTTTCTCTTGGCTTTTTTTTTCTTTGTGCCAGGCCACAGTTGGCATGTGGAACCATGGTGGTGACCCCGTGAAGTCGCTCAAGGTGAACGAGCACATTACCTGGCTGCGTGAACAGCTGGCTGGCAACCCACGCTTCTTTCAAGAAAAAGTTGATAACTACTTTAAGGTTTGTAATAGTATTCATTTTCAGGGTGCACAGTAAACATGGCATGATACCTTAGATGCAGAATGCCTTCCATTGATATTTTTGAGAGCTACTGTTAATGGTTACCTTTAACTCTATGCCATTAGTCACCTTATAGCTTCTCTGACTCCTAGCGTGCCAGCAGAAAAAAGATGTCTAAATATAAAAAAATATGGGAAAAAGTAGGGTATGTTAGCACTAAGAAAAGCTGGCTATACCACATGTTTCAGGGAAGCCTGCTACGAATTATAGAGAGAGGCTTCGGGAGGTAAAATGACCACTTTTTTTGCAAAGGAATACCAGTGTGGATGGGTGTAAAAAAAAATAGGTGAATCACATTAACTAATTCAGCTGGTAACTAAATTATTGTCAGCTTTTTAGCTGTTACAGATCTGGTTGAAATTAGAAGTTTATAGCTGACCTTATCTGCTCTTAGAGTTTCGGAAATGTGGTTGCCCCTTGTGGTGCGCTTCACAAGTTTTGGCCATATGTTGCGCAATTAGAAAATTGCGCAATTAGAATTAGTGGCATTCACCAAATTGTGTCACTTTGCGGTGCCACATGATCTTCTCTGTCCCACCTGTGCTACCTGCGCTGCACTGCTTGCCATTGTGCCTGCCTGCTGGGGTGGAGAAGGGAAGGTCATGTGACATGTGAGGTCTGTGGCCCATGGGCCACACACAGGGTGAGGTTCGATAGTGGGCATTGCTTTGCTTGCAACGTTTTGGTTGTGCAAGAAGTGGCTGGAGTTTGCAAAGCCAAGTCACATTTTCAAAGTTATAAAAACTGCTATTATCATTGGTAAGGTACAAATCATTTAATTGTGATGAGGTGCTTGTCTTAGTTAACCAGCTCGCTAATGAACATTGTTCACTTGACATCTGATATCTGCTAGCACTGGTACAGTCGAACCTGGATATATCGAACTCGAAAGGGATCGCAAAATAGTTTGATATATCGATAAATCGATGTACAGAAATCGGCTTGAGATGTCACTTGCGACCATGAAAAATGATACTGTATTTGTCGCGTAGTCAACCCACTCGCATAATGAAACCACTCCCTACTTTTGCCCCCAAGAATTTGAAAAAAAAAAAAAAAAGCTTTGGTGGCGCATTTCTCCGTTTCGACCATCGCATCCACAACTCATTTATTGGCAGTGCGCCAAGATGCTAGGCAGCGATAACGTCACGGTGTGTTTATCTTTTGACTATAATTTTCATAGATCCTGCGGTGGCAGGGAGCAAACTTGGCAGAATGCCCGTGTGTACAATGGCTTGATTGCACAATCCTAGCTGGTTCGATTTATCGCGCCACGCTTGGGTCCACTGCTGCAAAATCATCGGCAAGCATGATAGCTGCAAATGCCATTTGAAATGAACAATGCTAAAAGCAAAAGCCGATGTCATGATTGCAGCTGACCGCATGCTTTCATCGATTCATGGATGCAAGGATGGACGACTCGCAAAAAAAAAAATCCTGCTTCATAACGTCCGCAGCCGCTATAGCATACGCTACGTCGCACGTTCAGCACGACGGCAAGGATGAACGACTCTCGCAAAAAAAGAAAAAAAAAAGAGAAATAGAAATCTGCCGCCGCTTAGCGTCTGCAGCCGCCGTAGCTTACGCGTGTTCAGCACAACACGAGACGCGCATTGCACGCCAGCCGCCGCGCTCAGAGCGTTCACACACACACTGCAGAAGCGTCTGCCACAGGCTCAGCTGGCTTGTTCATGCATGCGTAATGCGCGCTGCTGCGAACAAAGACTGGGAAAGAGAGAGGAAGGGGAGAGCTAAAGCTCCGCAGAAAAGTGGGCACACCCTTGCACTTCGCCCTATCGCGTTTTTTCCCTCTTCCGAACACCACGGCTGCATTAGTCCCCTCTCGTTTTTTTCACGCTAACGGCTTGCAAACATCACTTGCTGGCGCGCGGCAAACATGGTGGCAAATGATCATCGAAGATGTGCGCGCCTTTGGGGAAAGAGCGTGGCGCTGCCCTAGACGAGCTGTCGCTGAACTGTGCTCTCTTATCCCTTCCGCGTGTAGCTTGAAAACGTCATGCAGCAGACGGCCGAGGCTGATGCGATCGTCTTTGGGGAAGGCGCACTGTCCAATGCGTGGTGTGGAGTTCGATATATCAAAAGACCGGTGAAATGGAGTCTAATATACGACGCAGTTTTTCTATATGAGGTATACTTGTGACGTCATCCACAAGGGGCGTTAGGGGCTGGCGCTGGATTCACCATATGCATGGTTATGTGTGCGGGCGCTGCAACCATGCCGCAGTACTACTCTGGTTCCTAGGTGAGCTTTTTTTTTTTATTGATACTGTTAACCCTCGCTTGAGGGTTAATACAGGGAGAGTATACAATACATAAAAGATTAATAACGCTAAGTTGGACGCACTAGACATAAAATATCAATGGATTACATGCCCCATCTACGCCAGTTAGGTGTAGTGGCGGACTTCAGCGCAGCCGCAGTGCAATGGCCAGCCTCAGCCCGGGCAGACTGTATTGCTGAGCACCGATCTGCCAGCACCAGGTAAGTATTGTGTACATTCGTGTCTTGTCGAAATTTCTGCGTGCACCAGCGAAAACCGTATGAGTGAGAGGATACATACTTACACCCGTGGACATTGTGGAACAGGAAAAACGTCAGTCTCGATAAAATGTTCGACTTTGTGAAACCATTGGCTAGTATGACTGCGGTAACTTCGTCGTAGTGTGCGGCGTACTACAAGACCACTACTTCGCGTTGAATTCCCCGACATCGGGGCCTGCTTGTGAAGCGCACTCTTAAGGGGGACCCTGGTCTTAAGACAATATTTTTTATTTACTTGTAGATTTTGATGAAAGTTGCATCATTTATGCAGCTTTTTGTACTGATTTCAAATATGCATAATAATTTTATGTAAGCCATTTAGTTCTGAAGATATTGAGCACTTTATGTTCTTTGTTTGGAGGTGAGCTGTCAGTAAAACTACAGGAGTTATAATGAAAACTGACATATCAAATCAATTTAGAACACACAGAGAATGCAAAAATCAAGATTGAATGTCCTGGTTCCATTCTAACCAAAGTTACAGCTTGTCAAAGCCACCTTGACACTTCAGAAAACATGCAATTTTTAAAAACTTCCCTCATTAAATACCACAAATTTATTTATATTTTTGCACTGTTTACCTTTCTGGTGCAAAAGTAATTATAGCAATATCATAAGTAGAACCAGAGATATCGCACCTCCAAACATATACCGTCCTCAATATTTTGATTTTGAGAAATTGATGAAAAACGTGTTGATAAATTTTTGAAGCACCAAAGCTAACAGTAACTCTATAAAGTGGGTTCTGACTAGTTTCTGATGTCAATGCATCATTTACCGTCGATATAATTCGACCTCAAAGAATGAAATTTACGGCTAACGGAATGCATGGTCCGGAGGGCGTTACCAAGACGAGTGCGTTTGCATCGTGACCTCCGCAAAAGTTGGCGTGCGATCGCCATTCTCACGTTCATGCTGTAAACACAGTCGGCCTGCAACTAGTGATAAGTGACCGTTGCTCGTCTTGCACTGTGTAGAAATTCAGAAGAAAGTTTATTTCGACAAGATTTGGGATTCCGTGCAATCTTCTCTATGTTCCGCGTGTCGCGGGACGCTGCTTCGCGACTGCCGCTGCGGCTGGTCGCGGCACTGCCTCACAGGGCGATCTATCCCGGCATTGAAAGCTGCACTTGCTCATCTGCATCATCACGATTCCGTACGCGGCAGATTGTGCCACTCCTCGCTATCGCACTGAGCACGACCAGCTATGCTACGCCGTTATCAAGCCATCACGGACTCGACGCGGAGCGCCGGCGCTTCGTCATTGATTGCAGATAAGCAGATGCGGCGATGCGGCATCCCCGGCGCATTTATCTCCTCTCGCTACTTTTGAATCTTAATAGCGTGAATCTTAATATTGCGCATTTCGCGTTGTGGTTACGATGAGGGAACGGCGCTAGGCCGACTAGGCCCTAAAGGAGAAACCTTTTCAAAATGGCGCCGTACTGCGAGCAGTCGACGCTGCCAGCCAACCAAAGTTCGTCATTTTGCTCATGTGCGGTGGAAGTCTAATAGCAGGCCGCGGAAAGTCAGCGGCACTTCCGTCCCGTCTAATTCTCCCAAGCGGGGGCGAAAGGAGGAAAGAAAAAGCTGAGAGGAGGACTTCTCTCTTTCGCCTAAATTTTCCCCTCGCACTGACGGCGCCGCCGACTCCGTTGCGTGGCTTGCTTCGTCCTCGCGTGAACCGCTGCAACCGTTACGACTCCGCTCGTTTCGAATTAGAACCGTCGTCTGCGTCGGTCGTCTGCGTAGCCTAGCGCTGTGAATTCTCTGCATGTTGGCTTATCTGCCGAAGTCGGGATTTTTCGTCGCGGTTCTTTTACTCTGTGCATCTCATTCCTGCTGGCTCTTCGCCCCTTCGTGAGACGAGAGACTTGTCTGCGTGCACCTCCAGTTCCGTGGACCCATCTCGTCTGCTGATTGTGCTGGCCATTACAGTCGGCGATATCCGCTGTGTTTCGGGTTGTTGAACTTGTACTGTGGATAAGTGCGTTTTGAAGAATACGGTTCTTCCAGGAAGGGTAGTGTAAATTTTTAATTGTGCATTTTGGTTATGTATAGCACAGTGACATGTGATTACTTGCATCAAATACCAACCACTAGGTAACTAGAACGCAGGTATTTGCTCATGTTTCTACATTGCTTTGATGGTATGGAATGTTTAGAATGAATATGTGCATCATTTATTTAATTTCATATCAACTGTACACATGCTGACAGAAGCAGTGCCGGCAAACTGGGTACTTTTGTAGTGGTAAAGCAAGCATGCAAGATTACAATGTTAGCGCAGAACAGAGAACACTACTGTAAACTGTTAGCTATGTAAAGTGTGTGTGTGTGAGGCATACCTCGTCGCATCTTTTCATTTTCTGTTTCACGTGCAGCTAATAAAAAAGAGAAACGATATCTGCTGTTCTCTGTGCTATTTCTTGCTGCGGTCGGGTACGCTTGCTCGCGAGCGCCTGCGCCCTCGAGAGTGCTATGTTTGTGGTTTTTCTTTCCATCACACTGTTCCTGCCGCGAGCCGGTTGCGCCGCTGCTGAACGATGATGCGGTAGAAAATCCACAGGCAGAGCGTTCTCTCGGGCGCGAGCGCACGCGAGCGCGCGACCCGCGCTACTTGAAGCAACCTACCGACACCCCCTTCAGCGCACCGTGTTTTTGGACCAGTCCGCTATACGGCCTCCCCCGTCAAGTCCATTTTTTACGCGCCCCCTCCCGCTATAATCCTGTAATGGAGAGTTTGGCGCTAGCGTCTGTAATTCGTGGCCGCTGGGAGGTATAGGGAGTTTCACACACCTGCTAATAGCAGAGCGTGACAGGGCGTGTTTCACGCGATTTTGTTCCTTTGTTTTCTGCTTCGGTGGGCTCGCTCATGGTCACCAACTGAGATATAGGAATGGCCTGAATCGCGATCTTTCGAACGACACCAAGATTATGCCCGCTGATCGCGTATTTCTCGAACTGCGAGGGATCGAAATACGGTGCGATTTGACCTCAGTTTAAAGGGCCACACGCGCAGATTCTGATCTTTGGAACGCTGTAACGCGCAAATTAGGCGATATTTTTCAACGAAACTTCGGAGATAGCTGCGGAAAGATCTCAGAATCGCGAAAACGAGAAGATTGAAAATCCGATTTTCAGACCGATTTTTGCCTACAAAGACCCTGGTCCCCCCTAAAGTTTTACGACAGTTGAAGAAATTAAAACTTACAAATCCATGAAAGCATTTCAATTTTTTGACAAGCGAGTGAAGCCAAGAGCCACATAAGCGTGAAAGCGTCGATGGCCGGCGTGCCATTTTTAAAGATGAGTGAATTTGCGACGTGTCTGTTTTTTTAGCTAGCGCTATAATCTCTACTGACTTGCAAGTGACGTGTTGCAACTTAATCAAGAGTTATCGCTGCACATCGCGTTGTTGCGAACCTAAGTTCCTAAGTTTCATGGCAGCAACAAGCAGAGCTATGTTGCTGACATGAAATTTCTAAAACATGCTTGCTGGGTGTGCCGTTTATGCTGCGAGCCCGTGAAAGCATTTGCTCTACCTTTTGTCACCCAAATTAAGCATCAGCATTGCTTCGCTTTACTGCTGGAGCAGCACCTATGCAAGCTTTGATCGGCAGTTTGCCGACTTCCACCACTAGAAATGTGCGTTTTGTGGTTGCTTTGGAATCAGGGCAAGTAATACGCTCTCTCTCCAAGGTTTGTGTTCCTGCTCAGTTGCAGCTAACAACGGGTTTACTAAGCTGCAAGTCGTGTTGCGCGCAACGGGCAGCTGGCCACTTTTGTTGTTGCATGGGTGAATTCTTGTTGCAACACAGAACAACCAGTGTTGTTATATCCTGGAGCAGGAAAATAACGCTGCAGACTTCATGCGCATAAAGGGCTCCACAACGAAAAGTGGATGTGGAAGTATCTAACAACATGATACAGTTCAGCTCACTTATAACGAACTTGATCGTCACGCGTCATTTGTTCGTTGTATCCTAAGTTCGTAGTAAGTGGACCACCTATAATACGGGCAAAAAGAGCAAGTGAGACGAAAGTTAACTTTATTTTTGAAAAAAGTCCATGATGCATGTCTGCTTCTTCAAAGCTGATCGCATCACTGCCGTTTATAATTTTTCCGGCACGGTAATATGGGGGGGGGTTTCATCGCCAAGGCCTCTGCTGCACACGAGTTTCTTAAGCGACGCGATGTAACCGATCGCGGTTGAAGCGTTCACAGCAACCGGCGGTAGAGCAGCATCCTCATCATCGTCCTCGTCGGTCTCTGGGCAGTCAGGAAGGGCTCGCACTTTACGCACAATAGCTTCGTCAGTGCATGGCTCCGCAATGTCGGCGTCGTCATTAGCAGAAACGAAATCGTCCCAGGCAACGTCAGGTCCGGCCAGCTGCGTGTCAACGACGCGTTGCCACAAGTCCTCGTGCGACCGGCCTTCCGGTGGGTGATGTATGGCGTCCTCGGTGCCTGGGCCCATAAAACCCGCCTTGCGGAAGCAATTTGCTATGCACTCCGCGGTGAGTTCCATCCACGCTGCTTTCAACATCTCCACGGCGGCAAGCAAGCTGATGCGAACTGGCATGGCAGCATCAATCGCGATCAACAAGCGTTGGATGACGCGCTGCTGGTAGCACACCTTGAACGCATGAATGATGCCCATATCCAGCGGCTAAATTTTGCAGGTTGCATTGGGAAGCAAGAAGAGCACTGTCACCGCACTCAAGGAAGGCTGCACATGGTGCGCTGCACAGTTATCCAACACGAGCAGGACCTTCCTGTTTTTTCGTGCCATGTCGCGGTCGAGCTCGGCAAGTCACTAGGCAAATAAGTCACGACTCATCCAGGCTTTTGTATTGTTCCTGTAGCATACTGGCACATAGCTTCCAAAGCATCGTGGCTTACGTGACTTGTCAATTACAAAAGGCAGCCGCCGGTAACTGCCGTCCATATTGACACACAGAAGAATGGTT
Source organism: Amblyomma maculatum (assembly GCF_055883805.1). Taxonomy (NCBI): domain Eukaryota; kingdom Metazoa; phylum Arthropoda; class Arachnida; order Ixodida; family Ixodidae; genus Amblyomma; species Amblyomma maculatum. The sequence goes on along the minus strand of NC_139350.1, from coordinate 23,018,994 downwards.
ATGCGCAACTTGCTGTTCTTCCTTCCTGCACACTTGTCGCCTTTCAAGGCATGCATTTTAGATGGCAACATCTGATAAAACAACGCAGTCTCGTCGGCATTGTAAACGTCCCGTGGAGCATAGCTCTTGATTGTTGGGAGGTTGTCGGAAAGCCACGCATCGACGTCCTCGTTGTTCACAGACGCGGCCTCGCCGACGACCGCCTTGAAAACAATTCCGTGGCGAACCTTAAACCGGTGGAGCCATCCATTGCCTGGGCTGAAGTCGGGAGAGTCCAAAAGGAAGGCAAAGTCTTTAGCCTTGGAGAGCATCAGCGCATCACTGATCGGAACGTTGCGAGACCGGGCGTCAGCGAACCACTTCAGCAGTGGGTCCTCAATGTCCGCGTAGGTCGCCTTCCGAAGGCGCTTTCTAGTTGTCGGGTCGTCATTTACGGTAGCACCAAGAATCTTTTCCTTGCCCTTAGCAATGGTTGAAATGGTCGATTTCGACAGTCCGTACTGCTTGACCAGTTCGCAGTTTTTTGCACCTTGAGCAAGTCCATTAACAATGTCCATCTTCGTTGCGATGTCAACAGCTTTCCTTTTAGCACCTGAGGAGGTCGGCGTACAGTCCTCTATCGCACCAGGCGCAAGTCAAGCCCTTGGGCTCGCGCGTTGAGGCAGCCTTCAACTCCCCGATCTGGGAAAGCCACGGATGCGGCAACGGTGTCAACGCAGTGCCATCGCACAGAAAGAATCAACGGCGCAATGCCCTCAGCGCGGGTTGGCAACGGAGCAACAAATGGAGAACCGGTTTGAACCGGTAGAGCAGGCGCCTGACTTTCCGGATTGGCGGACGCAGATCACGTGGATGCATCACAGCGACGCGGGCGGCGCCACTTTCTCTTTCATCACCGCGCGCGCGTGCTTTTTCGTTTTCATGTTTCAACGCGCGCTTTTTCTTTTTTTACTTTATGTTACCCGCAAAGGAGCGCCGGGGGACGCTTTGTGCGCTCTGTGTTCGCGTCGTGTCAGGGGAACACAAAGTGCGCGAAATTCGCCTGCCGCGAATTCGCAGTCGAACGAAACCGCGCCAAACACTGCCGGCTCGATCAACTACGTGGGCCCGACAGCTTCGTGTTCACTCTAACCGAGTGTTGAGGCCACAACAGTTCGTTCTATGTGAAACACTGTGCCATTGCCCCAATATATATTTTGACGGTAGCACCGCCCTCGTTCGTACTAAGCGAGCGTTCGTTATGTCTGCAGCTGTTATATCTGCGGCTGTTATAAGTGGGCTGGACTGTAAATCTTTACGGATCACTTCCAATGTACGCCGGATACCTGACAATGAATCTGATAGTGTGTGAGCTGACGCTCGGAGATGCCACTGGCGACCTTCGATATGGTGGGCGAGGCGTAACGATGCTCGCGCCATCTGGTAGTACGGCCTCAGTGAATACTTCCTATACTTTTATATGGGATTTTCAAGTGGATATTCTGTGAGTTCGATATAACTAAAATTCAACTTATCCGGGTTCGACTGTATTACAATTATCCACTAATAGTCTATATTTAAAAACTTGTAGCAGGCTTTCCTGAAACACCTGATAAAACTAGTGGAGGGAGGCGAAAACACAAACTGTGAAATTCCTGAAAATGTTCATAATGCATTTTCTGATGTCTCAGAAAGCTCAAAGCTAGTAATTTGTATTGTGTATTGTATGTCTTATGCCCATGCTGAATAGAACAGTAGTCGGCTGCAGTTACATGGAACGTCTTGCTAAACTCTTTCTCTGAATCTCGCTGAATCATGTGATCCCTCTATGTGCCACCAATATATGACTAAAAAAAGTGCCTTCTTTCATTAATAATAAGTTCAAAGCATATTGTCATATACAGCCGAACCCGGATATATCAAACTCGAAGGGGATCGCGAAATAGTTCGATATATCGATAATTAAATATACAGAAAACGGCTTGAGAAGCCACTTGCGATCGTGAAAAATGATACGGTATTTGTCGCGTAGTTAACCCACTCGCATAATGTACCCACTCTCCATTTTTGCCCCCCGAGAATTTAAAAAAAAGAAAATGCGTTCGGTGGCGCGTTCCTTCGTTTCGACCGTTGCATCCACAGCTCATTTAATTGAAAAAAAAATTTATTTCCAGTAATATACAGGAAATGGGCCTCGGGCGAAAAGCTACAGCGATAGCTTGAGAGCAGATATTGGCAGCGTGCCAGATGCTGCGCAGCGATAACGCCATGACGTGTTTATCTTTTAACTACACTTTTCGTAGATCCTGTGGTGGCAGGGAGCGAACTTAATTGGCAGAGTGCCCGCGTGATGGCTTGATTGCACAAGCCACGGTTCGATTTATCGTGCCGCGCTTTGGGTGGGGCGGGCGTTACAAAATCATTGCCAAGCGTGACAGCTGCAAATGCCGTTTGGAGCGAACAATGCTAAAAGCCGGTGGCATGACTGCAGCCGACCGTATGCTTTCGTTGATTCATAAATGCAAGAATAAATGACTCTCGCAAAAAAAAATCTGCTGCTTCTTAATGTTCGCAGCCACCATAGGTTACGCTACGCCGCATGTTCAGCCTGACAAGAACAACTCTCGCAAAAGAAAAAAAAAATGCCGCTTCTTAACCTCTGCATCCGCCATAGCATGCGTTCAGCCCGACGGCAAGAATAACCGACTCTCGCAAAAAAAAAAAAAAAAAAAAAATAAATAGATCTGCCGTTTTTTAGAGTCCGCGCGCAGAGCGTTCACGACACACAAGCGTCTGCCACGGGCTGAGCTTGCTTGTCCGTGCATGCGTAGTGCGAGCTGCTGCGAACGAGACCGGGAAAGAGAGATGAAGGGGACAGATAAAGCTCAGCAGAACAGTGGGCACACCCTTGCGCTTCGCTCTGTCGCGTTTTCCCCCTCTCCCGATCGCCATGGCTGCATTGGTTCCCTCTCATTCCTTCACACACGACTTGCAAACGTCACGTGCTAGCGCTGCAGCAATCACCGCAGATGCGTGCGCCTTTGGGGGAAGTGCGCGGCGCTGCCTTAGACCAGCCGTCGCCGAGCTGTGTCCTCTCATTCCCTCCGCGCATGGCTTGAATACGTCACGCGGCAAACGGCTGAGGTAATGCGATCGCCTTTGGGGGAGGCGCACCGTCCAATGCGTGGTGCGGAGTTCGATATATCGAATGACCGGTGAAATTGAGTTAGATATACGACGCAGCTTTCCTATACTTTTACATGGGATTTTCAAGGGGATATTCCGCGAGTTCGATATAACCAAAATTCGAAATATCCGGGTTCGATATATCCGGGTTCGACTGTATTATATTATTCAATTGCAATTTCTTTGCACGATTTTTGTTTCGAGTATGCCATAACTGGAACCCTACACAAAGCCAAGACAATCCATTTGAGGCACGTCTGGCTTTGTTGAAATTTCAACTGCAGTTGGCGCTGCCGTGTAACATCGCCAACTGCTGTTCAGTTCAACTGACTGCCAACTGAACTGCTGTTGAAATGTCTATGTAACAATGGCATTATGCTTTTAGAGCAGGAGGCTACAGGAAGCTTATTTCAAGTGGCCAACGTTAGTAAGTAGGCTTTTACAGGCTGTTTGATCTAGTTTTTGTCTTGAAAAAAATAATTTATTGGACAATGAAGATTTGGCTGTAGGCATGGATATAAATGTACATATACTACATATGTATATGCTTATTTTTGCACCATAACAGGAGAACAAGCACTGCCTGACATTAGTAATGAACCCTGATGATCAGCATGAGGAGAAAATCCGCGCCTTGGAACAGAAGAACATTGACAGGAAGCTTGGGGAACTGGACGTAGCTAGCCGAGCGTCTATTTTCGACACTGGTAAGCTGCCACTTTCTTTTCCCCCTTTTCATTCCTGCATTGGTTACTCTTTCTGTGGCCTTGAATTATGTTGTACACCACAGCTATTAGTGGCTTTGAAGGAGATCTTACTGTTGACTGGTGTAGCTACCGATAGTGCTGGTCTGCTTGGCTACCTTTGGCCAAAACTACTAGTGGGCCCAATTTTACCTTAAATGGATGTTGACCTCCATAGTTGTGAATGATACTTGAGGTTTACCAGTAGTCGAATAAATGTGGTAAATCTGTAGCACAGTGTTGTGGGGCCATTTGAGATGCACTAACCTTGAATTCTTTTAGATGTGTTGTTAGAAATGGAGTACTGTATTTGCATGACTGTATTGTGAGCTTTTCCCCTTAGTTTATTGATTTCAAAATGTATCTAGCGTTATATCCAAAACCGGATATGGATGTAATGTGATCTTTGTTTTTGGTGCTCTGCCGAATAGCTACTAAGTTTGTGAGCTTGTAGGAGACGCCTACTTTTCACCAGTCTTGGGCTATGTAATGCACATTGGCAAAGGAGAGGATGGCTGTGAACTTGGAGAGGAGGTGGTGCAATGGACTATTCAGAGAGAGAAGCCACTCAAATAGTTAGGTGGAGTATGGAAAGAAAAGAGGGATGAAAGGGCGGCATGAAATACGAAGTGGTGGTAGCTCACTTCCGGCGATGGCCACTGCGGTGCAGCTGATGACATGTGTTAGCGCGTTAGGGGCTTTGCTGTCCTCACTGACATTGTGTGCTTCTGAAGGGTTGAGTCTGAAATGATATCGAGATATCCCTTACTTTTGTGTTTCTGCGTGCCGTCTTTGTTTTTTCTGAGCCCTGGTCTGTAGTTGGCTTGAACGGCTGAGGTCATGCTATAATCTTCATACAGTACAGTATCAAAAAATGTTTTGTGAGATCTCACTCTCCTTCCTAATGTAATATGGGTAAATGAGACACCTAGTGAACACTTAAATTGGCAGCTAAAGTGTGTTTTTATTTTTATTATAATTTTTTTTTTTGCCATTTTCATTTGATGAGGACATGTGATAACATTGTGAAGTGTGGTCTGGGAAGGGAGTGTTTTGGAATTCCGCTTTAATCAGAATAAGTGCAAAATTGTTGCAGCTGTAATTTATCAGCACAACTGGTAAAGGTCTTCTCATTTGCTAGAGCACTTGTTTTTATTGTCTGGCACAGTGTGACCAGATTCGGATCTGATTTTGTGTATCTCTGAATCTCCATGTGCGTATTATTCCTCATAAGATCTGTAGACACTGGCTTGAAATGAAGGAGTAATGTGCAAATGGATAGCCTCTTGTGGAATCTCATGGTGATTGAATCTTGATTTGGTCATTTCTTTCAAAGCTGGCTCATACTTTGAAAGCAGCATTTGGAAAAACTTTGCTATCGTTAGGCTTATTCATAAAAAATTGTTGCATGGCAGGTGCGGGACGGGACGCCTTGCAAGCGGTCTAACAGAGCAGAGTGTTCCGATACCGATAGGAAATCGAGGCAAGGATGATGAGGTCATAAGCACAAGGGTTCAAAACACTGAACTGCACCGGAAGGTCATGGCCAGCAACACTAACAAGCAGTGCAGAGCCCATCAACACCAAATGTTCCGCCGTCCGCGACACGCACCCGAGACCAAGCCAGCGTGAGAACTTTGCGTAAATAACAACGAAGATACAGAGATATGTGCTCCAGCGTCTACAAGCGCACGCACTGGGACACCATCAACACAAATGTTTAGTTGATTCAAGCGGGAGATCTGTAGAGGATTTGTGGACTTGGTTGTGGATGCAGCGTCACCTCCGGGAGCTGCATCAGCTAGTTTTTCCAAGTCAGATCAGATTGGCCGTATGAGGCTGTAGCTGAGGATTGAGCAGGCTGCAGGGATCGAAAATGACGAGCTTGTGGAGATGGAGAGCGGGAAGAATGACGTGGTCCGGAGCTTGCGTAATCATTGAGTGAATGTGACTGGTCAGGCTGTGGTTGGGGTGGAAAACGGCAGGGCATATCTGGACGGTAGTCATGGGAAAACTTGGTACGTGAGGTTGGAGACCATCTATTGCGGCAATGCTGGGAAATGTGGCCGACATAGGAACACTTGAAATACATGGGGCGATAATCAGGCTTTCGCCATTCTCTTGGATTTGGATAGCGACGAAAGTACGGGCTCAGGGACGGAAAACATTCGTGCTTGGTGGCCGGTCACGAGGGTTTCCGATGGAACAGGCAGCAGGCAAGAGGTCCAAGTTTGCAAGTTCCTCTCGCACGACGGCCTGAATAAGGGAAACATCAGGCAAGGGGTGGCCAGGGACGGTGGGTTGAGGTGGTGCAGGTGCACAGGCCTCCATTTTGTGGCGAACGATCCGGGTGACGGTGTCGGTAATGTTAAGAGGCGAAGGGGAAGGTGCATTAGTTGGTGGCTGCTGCATAACACACGAAGTTGTGGCTGCCGTATGGGGAAGTCATTGAAACTGTGGAAATATGCACCGGCTCTTTACTTGCTCGAAGAGACGGCACTCTTTGGTAAAGGCATCCATGATATCATAGCCTTTGCAGAAGAGCAAATGGAAAGCATCGTCCGCTATCCCTTTTAGGGCGTGGCCCACCTTTTGAGATTCCGACAGGACTTTCACTGGAGGACTGCGCACGTGACTCAAGGTGTGTTTTAGCTGCGGGCTTCAAAGCATCTGGTGGTACAAAGAAAGCGCGAAGCTTTGCTTTGAAGACGTCCCAGCTCGTTAATTTGTCCTTGTGGGTGTCGTACCATTGCCTCGCTGTGCCAGACGAATAGAAAATGACGTCTACCAGCATTACGGTGAGGTCCCACCAGTTATGGGTGCTGACACGTTTGTACATTGAAATCCATTTGTCCGCGTCATCACCTGAGGCACTGGAAAAGATGTCTGGGTCACGAGGGTGAGCCATGATCATGAATGTAATGGCAGTGGGACGTCGCGAGTCGCCGGGTTGAATCACTATAGCCCCTTCCGGTGTAGCGACCGCTGCGAAGCTCCGTGGTGCAATAGGCCAGGACACGGGTGATGGGAAAGTCCACATCTGCACCAAGATGTTACGTGGCAGGAGGTGTATACACCACATAAAACACTGGTACACTCACACCAAATGTGACACAAGCGCAGGGTGCACCGGATGTCAATGCACAGACTGCTACCAATGATTCGGGCCCCGAGCACACGCCATGCACACACACACTTAGTCTGCCTTATCTTCGATGAGCCGACCCGTGGCAATATTTTTGTAGTGGAGAGGGGGAACTGTTCTGGAAACTGGTCCTTGAAAGAGCCAGTTTAGACAGCAGGGTAGAGCTGTGTTGCCATCTGTTGGAAACATTTTATGAGGTGAGTGGCAGTACCAGTCTTCTTAGCTGGCTGAACTTGCTGTTCTGTGGGTCTCTTTTATGCAAATGAGGAAAGTATCTCTGCCAAATGCGTTACTGTACAAGGCAGGCATCAGAAATAAATTTTTATGCAGAGCATGTATTCAGGTAAATGAGTTTTATTCAGGAAATAATTTCTACTGGAGCAGAGTAAACACTGTTGTATAAGTGGGGCCCTTCATGTTTGAGTAGAGTCCGGCTTCACTTGATTCTCGTAGCCTGAATAGACGTTTTGAAAAATGTGGCTAAACGGAATTTTTACTTGAAAATATAGTTTGCGAGTGAACAAAGCTTACTGCACCACGTAAAAGCTTATGCTTAGTTTAGCGGGGTGCATTCAGTTCACTGTTGATTTAGATCCCTTTTATAAGCATCTCGCATAGCCCGAGTCGCTTTGGGACGTTAAACCCCACAAACCAAACCTTCTTATAATGCTTTGTTATCGATAGCATAGCTTAACTCCCAGCAAACTTCGAAAAGTGCTCTTTATAAGAGGTAGGCCAGAACCTGGTCATGCATGGAACCCATGCATTTAGCTCAAAATATAGCATCTGATTCTTAGCCCCCGAATTCTGGAGAAATAGACGCGAAAACAAAAAGTTGTATATACTATAAGTAGGTGGGCCTGTAAGGGGACTGAGAGCTTTGAGGTGAAAATATGAGCCAGATGTATAGCTTAAACAAAATTTTTTATACTATCGTGTACCGTAAAAACCTGCATCTAATACGGACTCGCATATCATACAATGTGTGAACTTGGGATAGCAAGGACGGGGGAAAAAGTTTTCATCCACTTGTAATGACCATGCGAGGTGCGCTCGGCTTGCTTCCGGTCTCGTATGCATCGCGAACGACCGGGGTCACAAGGTCAGTGTGGTGAAATATTGTCGAAACTGAAACTATCGAACCAGTCAATCGATGCCACCGCTAGATAGCGCCTCCTCTCGCTGGAAGCCCGATGCTGATAGCGCGCAGTAGTAACGAGACCGGAAATGTGAATTTAGGCTGAAGATTGTTCGGATCCACATATTAATGAGATGTCCATCTGATGTGATAAAATTGGGGACAAAAAAAACATCATATTATATTTGAGTTTATGTGGTGGTACAGAGTATATCCCATTTTATGCCGGATGGATCTTTCACAGACATGCACGCACGCATGCAAGTGCACACACCCCTTTTCTCTCTCAAAGGATGTAACAGGTACAGCTGGCCACATTCTTATCAGGTTTTTCTTATCAAGTGGATGTCTTCTGATTCTGATTAACATTCTGTTTAGCCTTTTCTTATCAACTTCTATTGAATAAAGTGAAACATGCTGTGTTCTCGGCAGTAGTGCTGAAATTTATTAGAAAATGTGCAGAAAGAAGCTTGCAGCTGATGTGTCCACCCACCAGTCAATCCCTGTCAAGCATCAAATCTCGTTTAGAAAATTGTGTTTGCAAACAGTTTACTGAGACGCACTAGTGCTCACTATGGTGGTGCAAATTTTTGTTTCCTGTGCCACTGGTTAGAATTGAACATTGTGCACAACAGATTCTAGAACGTTTGGGAAGTGGATTTCTTTTGCAGCCCAGGTGAAAATGTTTTGCTAAAGAAAATTGTGATTATTGCTCTGTTCCCTTATGCTTGGGCTTAGTTTAGCATAGTCTAATACACTGCTTTGTTCGTTCTTATATCCCATTGGGAAGCAAGTGTGTTTAGGTGTGTGTGGGCTTGGGTGTGCAGTGTTTAGACCTGCTTGTGTAGTGTCTAGACCACACTGTTTAGACCTGCTTGCTTTCATGGTCAGTGCGAAGCATGAGTCTTGAACACATGGCCTGTGTGGCTGTGTAACGCGGCTCGCCGGCTCCAGAAATATCCGCCTTTGTTCAGAAAGCTTGCGCCAGCTTCACGTGTTGGCTTTATAAGTAACCACACTCATTTTCCAACCAAATCTAGCTAAATGGCCTCGTCCATAGAAGGTATGCATTCTTTGTGGAGGTGAAGAGAGACGGAGTCTCAGTAATTTGTGTCAATTTCGGACAGATGTGAGCTGCCTTCAAGAGCATCTGGCGTTTAGGTATAGACAAGCGTCATGTTTGTAAACAAAGGTGGCGCTGCGATCGGCAGCGACAAGGGGTGTAGGCAAAAGTGCAGCGTGCCTACACTGCGCCAAGTGACGCTGCCTTCGAAACCAGTTCACGCGTGTGAATATCCTAAGCGTAAGCTTCGCTTGTGCGTAGAAATAGTTTGGTTTATGCCTGGAGAGTGTTTCAGCACGTTATCAGCCGATTACTGCTGGAATTACCTGGCAAAGAGCGCTGCATTGACTTCCTTCTCTGTGGCCTCAACAGTGCGTAGCTACGGTACGTAGGCGACTACAATGAGTGGTTAAGTTAAATAAAAATGAGAAAGCGCAATGTATAAGAGAGACTAATAGTGAGCATTGTTAAACTCCCGGGCCTATTCCTAGCGCATGCAAGGAGGACGACAATATGAATGACTGAATTGTTTTTTCTGCTGCTTCTGCTGCTTCAAGCACTTTCCCTCTAAAGAACAATATTATCGGCAACTATATACAGTCAAATCTCGATATAACGAATCCCGTGGGACCGCGAAAAATTATTCGTTATTTTGAAATATCGTTGTAATGAAAAAATCTGCGATTATAAGCCAGTGGTCAAACCTAGGTATGAAAGTGACGTACCTTTGCCGTAGGCACGTGTGTAGACAAGCAAAACCTCAAGTGAAAAGGTTGCACTAACTCCAAAGCTGATTTATTTGAAGAAATCCATTAATTTCTTCTGCCGCGTGCAGCAAACACGACCGCGCACTACATTACAGCACTACAGCACATACACCTTCCGCTTTCCGGAACACCTCATCGCGTGCATGATTGCACCGAGCGATGAAAGTACGGATTTTGTCCACGTGCAAAAAAAAAAAAAAAAAAAAGGTCGGAGTTTTTTTATGACCCCATCTTCAATGCTCCCTGAGCTTTGAAAATCTTGTCTCGGTCTTTCATAATGATCGCGGCAGTCGATGGGGCAATGCTAGCTGTCTGTAGAGGCCGAATCGCTTTTTCCCTGCGTCGATTTCTTGCAGTGAAAGCAGCTGCATTCATATCTTCTTGGCACTTCGTTGGCTAATATCATCGCCAATCTCGCACAAACTTCGCAATAAGATAATCAGCGGCAAAAAAAAAAAAAAAATACCGTCCCGCACGCGCGTACGCACGAACGACCGAATCGCGTACGGCACACAACACAGAAAGAAAAAAAACGCAGGCAGCTAGGCCTGCTGGCTACTGCGTAATAAACCATACCTTCATGGTGGCGCTAGGAGCTGGTCCTAGATGTCCTGATGATGATAGCTACAGCCCACGAACCATACGCACAGAAACGGCGGTTTCTGTTTCGTTTCACGCGAGAGTTGCAAGTTGCGGTGCTGTCAATTTTAGCCAAATTTGTAATACTGATGTTCCAAAATAAACAAGAAATAAAATAAGTTCGTTATTCTGAAATATATGCTATTATGAAATTCGTAATTCTGAAATAGTTTTACATTGAAAACATGGCAAATCTGCCGGGGATTCTTAAAAAATTCGTTAATTTGAAAAGTTCGTTAATGTGGTGTTCGTAGTAACGAGATTTCACTGTATATATAGTGAAAAAGAATACACATTTCTAGCTCTCTTTACCGGCAACTTAGGTAATATAATTTCATATTTAATAAGAAGAATTCAATCTTTTAGTTCTTGTAACATGTTCGCCTCTGCCAACTTGTTTTCGCCTGCTCGATAAAAAAGACGTTTGACGTCTGTTTCATCTTACAGACGTAGCCAAGGTCATTCACATGTTAATATGTACATGCCCGTAAGAATGCTCTCATTTTGTTCTCTTTCCTCTATAGGAGAGACGCATGAGTGCAGATGCAACGTTCCTCCACGATCGCTTGCATTGAAATTTGCGCGATCTGCTGAGCTTTTTTAATGCACTTGGAATTTTTTTATTCAAATTGCACGTCATCTTATTCTACTGATTTTGTACCCCTCATAGCCGATTCCACTTTGGGACATTAAACTCCATGTACCCTAAATACTTAAATATCCTGCTCGATCAGAGCTAGGTTGTATGTGGATATTTAATTCGTTCGTCACGATCTTATAATGACCTCCAAAAATAAATTTAAAAAATATGAGAAACAACGCTGCGGGACTGCCTGGATTATAACGATGTTTACTATAAAACCGGTGATGAAGATCGTTGAAACTCGCGAGTGTAAAAGCAGAAAAAAGCTACTATACAAGTGCGTGCCTGTTATTTTGGCAATATCCCACTGAGTGACCGCTCAAGGTAATTGCAATTACCTTCGCGGCAGCTTTTGTGTCCTTTTCTGTGTGAACATATGCCCGGGCAGTACTGCGGGTGAATGGAACTCACAGTGCATGCAGCTTCCCCGCGGGGTCATACGCACACGGAATATCGCGTCTAAACTTTTTATGACTTGATAGTATATCAAAACGGGCACGAGCTGCGGGCGTTTATTCTTACGCTATTCATCGTGCCGCCGAAAAGCAATCATGACAATTAAGGGTTGCAACGAACTGATCTAGTTTCAGTGCAGAAGTGCAACACACGTTAGCCACGAAGGCAATCCTTCACCGAAGAGTCTACTTGTCGCGCTCAACGCCGCTGCCCTTAGCTCTCATCTTAATCCGACCGCAAGAAACATGTTAAAACAAGTGCCATTTTGTTTTTTGTGCCTCGAGGTGCAATAAACCGCACCACAGTTTGCAGAAATATTGGGAATTATGCCCGAAAACACTGCAAGCGCCGCGCATTCAATGCAGACGGCTCGCGCTTTTGCCTACACCACGAAAGTCACTGCTGTCACCAGCGCTGCTGCATCTCCACTGACGTCACGGGCTGACGCTTGTCTATAGAAGGGAGCATGCATCACTTTCCATTTCCACAGAAAATAGGAGGGTGTTGGCTGGAAATGAGCTTATTGCAACTTACTGCTTTTTATTTTACCATTGCTTTTTTTTTTTTGTACCTAGTGGTGTTTGTTACTTTGCGGCTTCTGGTCCGCTAGGGACTAAATTTTCTCAACGTGACCCGTGGAGCAATAAAAGTTTGAGACCCTGGGTCTGGGAGAGAGGCTTATCGTGTCTGCTTAATACAGTCAGCCTTGCATTTGTCAGTGATTGTGGGCTGTGGTCTGTGGTATGCTAAACCAGGGACATTGTTTGTTGGGCTCTGGCTTTGTGCCAGTGTGTAGGGTGAACCACGCTTAGTGTGCTTAGATTGGCCCTGTGTACAGTGGGATATACTGCGTGCAGTAGTCATGGCACTATGCTGCAGTCTCTCTGGCCCAAGGCGGTTTCACAAAATTTCTCATGCAGGATTGAAGCTGTTAGAGCACCAGTCCAAGAAGGAAGATGAAAGCTGCCTGCCACGCCTTCTCCTCAAGGATGTTGCCCCATCTATCGAGATGACCAAGTTAAACCACCTTAATATGAGTAAGTTCGGCCATTTCATTTAGCTAGCTAGAGTACTGTTTCAATGAGTTCAAGAGGAATGTTTACAGTATAAATACCAAAATTTTGGATGTCTGTTTTTTTGCTCTAAATAGTGCGCAAGGCAGTAGTGTACTCAAGCAATGACATAGAATTTAGCTATGGCTGCTTTATAATTTATAATTGCATTTTTTTTTCTCTAGCAATTTTGGTTTTAACTGCCGAACGACAGCTGTGGCATCACAGATGAGTTTAGGTCATGTGAGTCATCAAAATGTCATGCAGTCACTGCTTATTCAATTTTTGTGATTCAAGCTCTCAGACAGGCTTACATAAAAGTTGTTGCTAATCAAAATGAGAAAAGCAGTGACGATACTGTAGTTTTTGTATGCCTCACTTGACCGAAAACTGATTTGTGACTTCTCAGAACCGAAACTTTATGAGAGAAAAAATTATACTGTAAATTATTTACCGCTTTTTTGTGCAATCCATGTGGCTGATTATGTTTTGCAGTGTGCTGTGTATTATTCCAAAGACAGCACTCACACCTAAAATTTGGTATCACTTCCCCTTTAAGCTTCTGCTACTGAGTATCAGGTCGTAGGTCCAGTTTCTGGTTTTGACAGGTATGTTTTGATGGCATGAAAATGTGAAAATGCGCATGTTATTGCTTGTTATGGAGCTCCAGATGGTTCATATTAATCTTGAACCCTTTACTATGGTATGTCTCATAGCCCGAAATGCAGGTGAGGCATGTAAAATCCAACGAATTGCAGTCGAACCCACTTATAACGATACCTGTTTTAAAAATATGTCGGTTTCAACAATGAAAACCTGCTGCATTGTCCAATTTTGTATGTTTTCTATGGTAAAATAATTTGCTTACTGCAATGCCCCCACATTGCATTAGCACTTATAACATTGAGGTCTGGCTCTTGAGTTCTCATGCCAAAAGGTAGTGGAATGCGAAATCTTTGAAAATAAAAAAGAAAAAAAAAATTGCAGCCACTGCACCTTTCCTGCCATGTGCTCATACAATAGAACCTGTTTTCAGGCCTTCTCCGCATCGCGAGCCTCGCGCTCCTCTCTCCGGCCAGCCTTCCACCCCTCCGAACACAAATGGGCTGCGCCCATAGCTGTATACCCCGCCACCCTCCGAAACACGAATGGGCCTTGCCAACGCGCCGACAGTACAGTGGCTAGAATACTGAAGTGTGATTACCGCCAAGCGGCGCCTATGGGGAGCGCTGAAGCCGTCTGGTGATGCCTCCGCTAGATGTCGCGCCCACCCGCTTACACGTCAGGTCGGCGCATGAAATGCTTGCTTGAACCCTTGACTGTGCGCGTGATGTTGGCTCCTTGCATTGTTTTTTGGTGCAAGTTCTGCCTGACGTTGCATGATGAGTTGGCGACAAAGTAATTGTTTTGTACCTTGTTACAAAAGCGGGTACAAATCGTACTAGGAAGGGTTGTTTTGTGTGCCGAAATTATTTAAAAGCGCAACGCTGCCGTTTGCGAGCTTCTTTGAAAACTCACTGTAACGTCAGCTTTGGCACGTTATTTACGTCGCAACTGCGAAGGGTAATAGACCTTTCCAGAAATTGCAGCACCGCGCCATCCCCTGGCGGATCTGCGCAAAGCATGATGAGAGAAGAGAGCGATTGTCTCCTGCGTCTTCAGCGCGCTCACATCTCTTCCGCCCGCCACCGTCCGGTTGTTTCTCTGACTCTGCCGGTCTTCTCGACATCATCGCCGCGCTGCTTCACGCTGTTTTTTGGTGATCCTAATGTGCTCAGTGTTTTTTCGCATCGCATGGCACAGTTAGGTGTTCCGTTCTACTTCCATTTCGAAAGATTATTTTCATTTCGTGGCCGTGGTGGCTGCTGTTTACAAGACGTCAGATAGCACGTTCGTGTACTGATCGTTCGCAGTAGTGTTTTTTCACTTCAGCAGCACCAAAATATGCGCGCAAAGTTGCTGCTGCTCATCCAGAATGTAGTAGTATCTCTTCGTAGAGTGCGAGTTGTGTCTCCGCCAACGCTTCAACCACTGCTCTAACTTGTGATGTGCGCAATACCGCGCTGCGATAGTGTGCCGCGTACGATTTCTTCAAACGCGTTTGTCGAGAGGATGACTCGATCAAAATGCTAGCATAAGCCAAGTAATACGTCGTGGACTTTCAAACTGAGAACGAGCGCAGAAATCAATTTTCAGTAGAAATTTTTATGCTGGGTAATTTTGCAATAACTAATAAAGATTACTTTTTCTTTACGAAGGACATTAAGCAGTTAAATATTTCTGTTATATGTGGATATTCTTCTTCACGCTTGGTGTCTGCAGAATAGTGGAGAAAAATGTTTCTTTACATCCATAAAAAGTTGACCCAAATGTAGTTTTGCTTCTTTTTATTCTTCTCTATGGCTAGAATGAAGCTAATTTTTTTATTTTTTCTTCACATGCTTGAGGGATTTACACTTGACAACATGATTTTTTTTTTTTTACTCCTCCTCATTTGTTGTTACTTACTCCTAGTCATTGCTCTGTTACTGCTGTTTGTCATTGAGGAGGTAAGGCCCCAGTCAAGCTGTGTCCACAGCTTTTTGCCATACCTCCTCTATAATGTTTGATGGAAATCCCGAAAAAAAAAAAAAAAAAGCACTGAAAGCCAGTGAAGTACTGACAAAATTTCCTGTTCACCAAAAAATTTTTTGATGGCACGTAGGATCTATTCAGTCATTGTCTGGTGCACAATAGTAGACGTGCGCAGGGTTCTGCATTAAATGTATGGAGGCAGAGTGGCAGCATTTACCGATGACCACCCCCCATACCCCACAGTGGAGTAATAAAGAATTTATTTCAATGCAATTTAATTGCAGAAAATAAATATGTTATTGAGCAGCATACTTTTCCATAATACTGTCACAAAACTTCCGTGACCGAAACCCTGCATTTGAAACAATGGCGGGACAGGTCCAACAGAGTAAATCAGTTCAGTTCAGTTCAGTCATTCAGTTGTGTCCGACTCTCCGTGACCCTATGGACCATATCACGCCACGCTTCCCAGTCTGTCACTGTCTTCCTAACATCACATAACTTCATCTGCAGCACCTTGAGGATGCCATCTAACCATCGCGTTCGCTGCCTACCCCTTCTCCGGTGACCCTCAACCTTTCCCAACATCAAATCTTTCTCCAGCGACTCCTCTCTTCTCATCAGATGACCACAGTAGCTGGGCTTTAACTTTAGAATTTGACCCTCCAATGAGCAGTCAGGGTTTATGGTCGACAATATCGACTGATTTGATCTTCTGGCCGTCCAAGGAACTCTCAAGATTCTCCGCCAGCACCACAATTCAAACGCGCCAATTCTTCGGCGGTGAGCAAGCATCTCGAATCCCGGGGTTTTCCTGATTAATTTAATAATGCCGCTGAAGAACTGAAACAAAATAAAACAAAAACAAATGGCAGTAATTTAGAAATTTTTTCAATGCTTGAGTGCATGCTAATCAATTATGGAACGAATTTGTCTTCTGCAGCAGAGGTGTTTTTTTTCTTTGCTCACAGAAGAAAAACAGCCAAATTAAAAGGCCCAAGCAAAATCAGCAGTGAAGCAACATATTAATTCCAAAAACAAAATTACAACTATCTCTAAGTTGTAATTCCTAAGCTGCTCATCTAGCTATTCAGAAAAGAACAAATCTCGGTGAAAAAAAAATTCTAAAAAAATTAGTAAATTTCTTGCTTTGTTCGAACAATCGTGAATGGCCAAGGATTCAGCGAACGTCTAATCGCAACCAAAAAGACAAAAGGTCACGTGACCGCTTATATAGCGCAAGTTAACACATGTTAAGCGCTTCATACTCAATTCGGTGTGTTGTGAATGCATTTTGTTTTGCATGTTGTCGTAAAACACTTCAATTCTTGCAATTGGTATGACTGCTGTTGCATTTGCAAATAGTTTTGTGGTGTACTATGCGAGCAATGTAGAGCGTCGTCGCCATTTCGCGTTGCCATCGGTTCGCGCTGTTGCATGCATGTATCTTCACCAGAAGGCGACAGAGCGAACGGGATCGTTTTCGCTGCGCCGTCGCGTCGCTCTCATTTTCGCTCACGTGTAGCTCAGTCTTTACTCAAGCCACCCTTAAGAATGTGATCCTGTTTAAGCCACAATCACACCCACCTCTGCTATAAGCGTCTCCTTTTTTTTATGATGCCGTAACCCTTTGAAATAGCCTGCTTGATAATATGGTCAATGACCGGCTAGTCACTGTTCATAACCCCGATAGACCCATTTGTGAAAACTGTATTGCGTTGTTGAAGTGTCAGCTGTGTCTTATAATGCATTTCGAAGGATTGCTTTTGCATTGTCTTTTATTACTGAGTTCAAGTCGTATGCTACTGTGTTACTTTTTTCTTTCGTGTCTTTGCTTGCTGTTCTGCCATCACCCAACTTGAAAGCACCCGCCCTCCCTCCCTTTCATTTATTGCCTCAAGGCCTGTAAAGGACAGTAGGATACGTTGTTGGGCCAGTTGGTTCATAATGATACAGTGATGGTGCAAAAGAAGGCCCTCACAAGTGAGAAGACAGGACGATGGAACGATAAATTGCATAAAAAAAGAAACGCGGATGACCTTGTTTTCACCTGTGAGCGCATTATTTGTGGAACCTATCACTCCATATTTAAAGGACTAATAAATGAAATGAAGTGGAAAGATGCATTGCATGCATTTAAGATGTGTTCAGCGTTGGCTGTGATTGTCTCGGGGATGCATGAGCATTTTTATTTCAGGAGTTAGTGAACAATTTTTATTTAATTGTAAGCATTTTAGCTGTTGAAGAAATGTGGATAATATTCGAAATTAGAATATTGTGGAACATGGATTGAAACTTTGACGAGCATTAGAGAGGTCATGCATAACATTTAGGTTAAGTGGCAGTACAGATTTGGACATAGTACAGCAGTGATGATACCATCTGCTGTGGGCTCAGATGGGGCACTTATACTGCAAGGCATTCCAGTTTACCTTTTCTTCTTACTTTAAAGTTTTCTTAACACTTTCCTGTCTGCGGGAAAAGTAGTGGTTTTTGGGTGGTGTCATTAATCATTTTTTTTACCAAAAACTTGCGTGGTATAAAAGTGTTTGGTATCAAATTGTAGAGGAGGAAATTCTCTTTACAATGGAAGTAGGCGACATGAATGTCTTTCTTCAAGAATCGCCAAAAAATGAAAACAGTCACAAAAAAAGTGTAGTGAAAAATAAAAAACGCACAAAAACATCAAAATTTCTTCACAAAAAAATATTAAGAAAAAATGTTAAATATACATTTTGTAGGTCAGGGACCGGTCTAACAATGTAGTAAATTTTAACTGTTTAGATACAATAGTAATGAAGTTAAGAAAATGTTACACCTAGTGACGATCGTGCCACCGTGCGAAGGGCGAAGTGGAACTCCGGCACGCAACGCCGAGGTAGACCCCTGGCTCTCTTTGCCGAAAACACAACTCTGCACTGTCAGCGGCAGGTAGTCCCGCCCGAATGACGTTGAGACCCTGCAGATAACATTTATGACTTTAAGAACACACTAATTTCTACCCATCAGCGCGCAGCAAAAGCGGAACTTTTCGAAAAAGAAAACTAAGCTTACCGTGGCATGGCCGTTGAAGTTCCTGGTCGGTTTGACGCAGTTTCGCTGTCGGTGCTGAAATCTGAAGAGCTGAAGTCGTCTTCAGAATCATCACTGTGCTGGTAGCATCCACAGATGAGCACTCAGATGCATCAGTATGCGCGACGTCGACGCCATTTTGCAAGCAAGGAGCTCCGGTCACCTCACTCTGAAACTATAAGAACGGCCGCAACGCGGTGAGAAAAATAAAACCGAAAGCGAAATTGAAAAAGCAGTTTCTCTATTTCCCACTGAATACCGCCACTTGTCAAGGAGCGCTTTGAAAGCGGGAATATTCAAATCGTGAAACCGTCGATAACGGGCTATCGATGGGAATAGGCGCGGACAGGAAAGTGTTAAACGTTGTTTGAAGTGTTTGATGTGAAGCTGAAAGCAGTGGCTCAAGAAGCAGGGTGTGCTTATTCGAAGGCCATACTAAGAATTTGCATGGTCTTGACTGTTTTTCATTGTGGTATTGTCGAACTTTGATATAATGAACTTCATTGTTATGAAATCTGCAATGTAACCCATTTTTTTTATTTCCCAATCTCTGCCCTATTGGAAACCATGTATATTTTTCATGATTTAATGAAGTAATTTCATGCCGAACTTTCGATTTAATGAAGTCTTTGAGCATCGCATGCATGTACAGTTGAACCCGGATATATCGAATTTTGGTTATTGAACTCACGGAATATCCCCTTGAAAATTTCATGTAAAAGTATAAGAAAGCCGCGTCATATATCGAACTCAATTTCACCGGTCGTTCGATATATCGAACTCTGCACCACGCACTGGAAAGTGTGCTTCTCCAAAGACGATCGCATCACCCTCGGCTGTTTGCTGCCTGACGTTTTCAAGCCACGCTCGCGGAAGGAATGAGAGGGGACAGTTAGGCGACAGCTGGTCTAGGGCAGCGCTGCTGCACCCATTCCCCCATGGCGCGCCCATCTGCGGTTATCGTTTCCCACATGCCAGCATGTGAAGTTTGCAAGCCATGTGCGCGAACGAACCACAGACAACCGGTGGGAACGAGAGGGGAAAAATGCGATAGAGCGGAGCGCAAGGGTGTGCCCATTCTTTTGCTGAGCTAACTCTCTCCTTTCTCTTTCTCGGCTTTCGTTCGCAGTAGCACGCTCTACGCATGCGCCAAGCCAGCTCAGCCCGTTTTCAGACAGAACGTCGGACGCTTTCTCCAGCGTGTGTTGCGAAACCTCTGTGTGCGGCGGCTGACGTGCTATCGCGCCTGCAGACGTTAAGAAGCAGCATTTTTTTTTTAATTTTTTTTTGCGAGAGACTCATTCTTATCGTTGTGCTGTACGCGCGGCGTAGCGTAAGATATGGCGGCTGCGCACGTTAAGAAGCGGCAGTTTTATTATTATTATTATTTATTTTTGCGGGAGACGTCCATTCTTATCATTGTGCTGTACGCGCGGCGTAGCGTAAGATATGGCAGCTGCGCACGTTAAGAAGCGGCATTTTTTTTTTCTTTTTTTTGCGGGAGTCGTTTATCCTTGCATGCATGAATCAACGAAAGCATGCGGTCAGCTGCGATCATGACACTGGCTTTTAGCATTTTTTGCTTCAAACGGCATTTAGCTATCACGCTTTCCAATGATTTTGTGGCAGTGGACTACAGCTGCCCCAAGCGCGGCGGGATAAATTGAACCAGGCTTGTGCAATCAAGCCATCACAGGCACTCTGCCAAGTTCTCTCCCTACTACCACAGGAGCTATCAAAAGATAAACACGCTGTGACGTTATCGCTGCGCAGCATCTTGGCACGCTGCCAAGAAGTGAGCTGTGGACATGGAGGAAGGAAACAACTTAGGAGAGGCCCTTGCCATTCCCAATGCATTGGAGAAAGTGTGGCGGAAGTGACGTCAAAATTTAGGGTTAGCCAAGTCGGTCCATTTGCAACGGCGACGCTGTTGCTATGAAAACTCAGGCCGCTAGCAACAGCGTTGCTAAGGGCCCTAGGTATGTGAGCGTCGCGGAGAAAGAAAATGCGGAGGGTAAAGGAGGAGGAGAGACGTTGCAGCATCCGGTCGCGGCGCGGCCGCTGCGGCTTCAAAAAAATGACGTCAGGGCCTCTCCTAAGTTCTTTCATTCCTCCATGGCTGTGGATGAGATGACCGAAACCGAGTGGCGCGCGCCATCGACATGCAAGCGAAAACGGTCGCGATTTCTGTTGCGGCGACGTAGAAACCTTGTTTTGAGCTGCCACGGTGGCTCGAGCTGTGAGAGGGACGCAGTTCCAAGTTGGAAATTTTTCGCTCTGTCGCTGCCGCTCGTCGCTGAGATCGCTCAATCGCTTGCATATGAGCGAGCTGGCCTTAACGCTTTTTTTGTTTGTTTTTAAATTCTCGGGTGCAAAAGTGAAGGGTGGGTTCATTATGGGAGTGGGTTGATTACGCGACAAATACGGTATCGTTTTTTCGCATCGTAAGTGCCATCACAAGTCGATTTCTGTATATCGAATTAGTATCGATATATCAAAGTCCCCGTCGAGTTGGTTATAGTATCGGGGTTCGACTGTATTAGCAGCCATTCTGACAATGGGATGAGAACTAAAACTTTAGCCGGGACACACCGCATTTTGCATTTGCCCTACATCGATATCAGTTTGAGGGGAGGGTTCAATATGTGGGAAGAAGTATACTTGTTATTTTTTTTTTTTGCAACAGTTGTCCATCCTTCCTTCCATCAGTCGTCAAAGAAAGCATGTGGTCAGCTGTGATCATGCCGTGGGCTTCTTTTAGCATCGTTCGCTTCAAGAGCTACACACGCTACGTTCCAGTGATATTTTGTGGCAGAGGACAGCGCCCACCCCAATCTCTGGGTGATAAAAGGAAGGCACTGAGCAACTAGCCGACCCCCCCTGCACTCCTGTCAAAGCCGCTGGCACTGTGCCAAGTTCACCCCCCTCCCCCCTTACCCCACCACTGGAGCTAATGTGCACCATGAAGTTCTCTGTGCAGGAAACCTTGGCACCTTGTCAAGAAATACACTGGACAGCGATGGCAGATGGCACATAAGGGAGGGACGCACGAACCACTAGCACTTTTTTTTTTTTAAGCTGGTGTCAAAAGTTGGAGGCACGTTCATTGCGAGTGTAAATACAGCACAGACACGTAGGTGAAGCCTGAACAAAAGATTGCCCTGCAAAGGTAGCTGCGCTGGCATGGGCGATGCACTAGCTCTTTACTCACATGAAAAAAATATGATGCGTTTGCTTCCGTTTGCTGTCACTCATTATGGTCCTGATATACAAAACATTCAGTACCCTTGTTAGCGCTATTATTACTAGAATTTCTTGCTTATTTCCTGAATTCGTAATTTAAAAGCTTCCATCTACTAGCAGTGTTCCACTAACCTGTTACTTTATTTGGGCAGCTAAAACATGGGAACTTCGACGTAACGAAATTTGCGATTTAACAAAATTTTTAGCTGCAAATAGGACTTCGTTATATCGAGGTTCAACTGTATTGTGAGCTGGAGGACTAATTGTTCTTGTTTGTGCAGGTGGCGTGAAAGTGCAAACCACAGAGCAGGCCACCAATGGTGTGACCTACTTCCGAGCTGTTCTCAACACATCGCACTTGCCCCACGAACTGAAGCGCATGGTTCCACTATTCTGCGAAGTGGCCACGAAGTGTGTACCTTTCACTCTTTTACTGCGCCTTTCTAGTGAACCTGCATGGATAATTAGCATTTAATCTGGGTAGATGAAACGTGCGTTTCTTAACAAAACTTTAAGCTGCAATGCTTTACTGGTATATTGCTGTGCAAGGTGGATATTTAGCATTGAATTATTTAGCAAGTTCTTGTTTGCAGGTGGTGTGCTGAAGTCATGGTTGTTTACTTTTTCGAGCTATAGTTGCCATGCTTGTGCTTTTGAATGTGGTTGCAGTCAGCACCTGTGCTTACAGTAGCCACAATTTGACGTCTGGAATAGACATGAAAGGGCATGTAGTTTTGGATTCAGCAGCATGAACAAGCCCCCGAGATTGTTATGAAATAATGGATGCAAGTAACATGAAATTCGAATTCGAGCCGATTTGCATACGCATACTGTATTTACACGATTGTAAGTCGACTTGAATGTAAGTTCGCCCCCCGAAATCGAATAGTCGGGAAACAGTGCCATGCTTGGTTTTGATCGTAAGTTCGCCCCCCCCCCCCCCCCCCTCTCCCCCTTTCTTCTGATTTTCAAAACTGAAAAGCAGATTGACATACAATCATGCAAATACGGTAACTGTTCTTTTTGATGCATGGAGCCCCATGCACCAGCACTAGGTGTGTTCTACCTGCTGCTTGCCCAAAATGCCTTACGTCCCTCAGATAGGTGGGCCATACTTCTTTCTGATGGTGGTTTTTCTGCGACAGTACTTAAAACAATTAGGTACTGGTAACCACACCCTTTACCCATGGCACGTCATTAAGAGAAACGGTGCAGGCTAGTGTAGAGCTCAGTCAACTCGCTGAGGGCACGGAGAAAAAATGGTTGCATCGCGCGACATGCTTTGTACGAGGGGCAGAATGCTTCGATTTCATTGCCTTCGCCACATGCTGCCTTGCTGCCTTACCAGCTTGCAGAGAAGCAGTGAGAGCGTGCCCTGCCTCCAGCCCAGCCATACCTTGACAACACACTGAGAGCATGTTACTTTGAAACTGGTATCCATGGCTGAATTGCAGTGAAGCGTTTCTTCAATTCTGCAGGCACGTGCTTCGGTAGTCTGCAAGCCACTCTGCAGAATGGTTTATTGTGCTGGGTGTTTTGGGACATGGATGCTATGGTATGTCAAGCATCAGCATCACTTTGCTGTGCCGCTTTGCGTTTCTGGGGGGCCCTCACTTCATTGCTTTTCAATGAAATTGGCAGGGGTGGAAGTGGTACTCTATTGGCTCCATTTTGCTGCAAGCTGCTTTCCCTGCTCCAAAACACAATGTTGCTCCAAAACTGCTCCACACTGGTAGCCACTCTGTTTTACTGTCGATTTTAACTGAACACTGGAACAATGGCAACGCACTGGTAACAGAGGTACTGGAATGCATCTTGTACTGGGCTACTAATTTTGAAAGCCAGGGAAGCGGGCAGCGTAATGAATATTTGTTCTCAAGTAAATTTCATACAAGGCACAAGTGATTAATAGAAATAATTGTAAAAAAATGCACTGTGCGTAATGCTTAGTTTCCTCCCAGCCTTTTGAACCGCCAGTGGAGAGAGAAGTGAGAGGAGTAAGCGAAGCAGATAGCACAAACTACCACAAGCTGTTGGGAAACTTGTGGGGGGGAAGTAACTACATTAGTTCTAATGCTTTTGTTGTCAGAACAAGCAGATACTTCACCTGTAATCCTCTGTCGATGACAAGCGGGCCAGGCCTATGTCGGACAAAAGCACGCTTAAAGCATGATATGGTGGTGTGCCAAAGGTGCTATTTACTAGAAACCTTCTCAAGGATGTTGGAAAGCCACACTGGGTCTGTCGCCAAGATGTGAAAAGTGAAGCCTCAGCATCGCTCAAAAAAAAAAAAATTGGCAGTGGCTTAGCTCTGCTATGCCTGGATTTACATAGCTTAAAGCATGCGCAGTAGCGCGCGGTGCAACTGTCGTAAACATGGCTCTGGCTAAAGGTCACACGCCGGAGGGCAGTGCACACCGGCGGCGGCGGCGAGGAGCGCATACCGGCTGTGGTGAGGAGGCGATGCACCGGTACCTCTCGTGACGTCACGCGGCTCTCGCGCATGCGCATAACGGGCGGCACACACTCATGCGAAACTCGGCTCTGACCTGCTTAGTGTAGCTTTAAGCTACAAAACATGAGGAGCTACTGGCAGGAGGCAGTGACATAAAGAAGCTGAAAGATGAAAGGCTATGCTTTAGTGCTCTCTGTTCTGTGAGAAGGCACTACTGACCAGTGCTCAGGAATTTATCAGTACAGGCATAGGATCACAAAGGATATGTACAAGATAGAGAGCTGAAATGTCGTGCCCGTTGATGTGAACTCCAGTTTAGTAGCACTGCTTGAGCGAATCAAAGTGGTGGACTCCATATTTGAATGTATCAAGTAAAAATAAGCAAAAGCTTTTGGTCAAACTTGATATTCAGTTATGAAGTGCATAAGCAAGCATTCCATTTGCTGCTGGTTTGTTCTGAATGGTTGCCTATGTCAGCCTGTATTACAGTCGAACCCGGATATATCGAACTCGAAGGGGATCGCGAAATAGTTCGATATATTGATAGTTCAATATACAGAAATCGGTTTGTGACGGCACTTACGATGTGAAAAAACGATACCGTATTTATTGTGTAATCAGCCCACTCGCATAATGAACCCACCTTCCACTTTTTCACCCGAGAATTTGGGGAAAAAAAGCGTTGAGGCCAGGTCGCTTACATGCAAGTGATTGAACGATCTCAGCGACAAGTGGCAGCGACAGAGTGAAAAATTTCCAACTTGTTGGAACTACGTCCCTCTCGCTGCTCGAGCGACCGCAGCAGCTCAAAACAAGGTTTCTGTGTCGCCGCGGCAGAAATCGCTAGCGTTTTCGCTTGTATGTCGATAACACGTGCCACTCCATTTCGGTCGTCTCATCTACAGCTAATTTCTTGACAGCGTTCCAAGATGGGGGGGGGGGGCTGCACAGCGACAACGTTGCAGCGTGTTTATCTTTTGATAGCTCTTGCGGTGGGCAGGGAGCGAACTTGGCAGAGTGCCTTTGATGGCTTGATTGCACAAGCTGGTTCGATTTATCACGCCGCGCTTGGGGCGGGCGTAGTGCACTGCCATAAAATCATTGGAAAGCGTAATAGCTGCAAATGCTGTTTGAAGAGAAAAATGCTAAAAGCTGGTGTCATGATCACAGCTGACAGTGTGCTTTCGTTGATTTATACTTGCAAGGATAAACGGCTCCCTCAAAAAAGAAAAAAAAAAAGAGAGAAAAACCCTGCCGCTTCTTAACGTTCGCAGCCGCCTTATTTTATGCTATGCCGCGCGTATAGCACAACGAATAAGAATGGACGACTCTCGGAAAAAAAAAAAATAAATAAATAAAGGAGAGAGGTAGAGAGATTTGCCGCTTCTTAACGTCCGCAGATGCCATAGCCACGCAAGCCGCCGCGCGCAGAGGGTTCGCAACACACGCTGGAGAAAGCGTCTGACGTTCTGTCTGAAAATGGGCTGAGCTGGCTTGGCGCATGCGTAGCGCGTGCTACTGAAAACGAATGCCGGGAGAGAAAAAGGAGAGAGAGATAGTTTGGCAAAAGAATGGGCACACCCTTGCGCTTCGCTCTATTGCGTTTTTCCCCTCTCGTTCCCACCGGTTGGCTCTCTCTGGCTCATTCCCGCACATGGCTTGCAAATGTCACGTGTTGGCACGCGGGAAACCATAACCACAGATGCGTGCCTTTGGGGAATGGCCGCGGCGCTGCCCTAGACCAGCCGTCGCCGAACTGCCCTTTTTCATTTCTTCCGCGTGTGGCTTGAAAATGTCACACGGCAAACAGCCAAGGGTGATGCGATCGTCTTTGGGGAAGGCACACTTTCCAGTGCGGGGTGCAAAGTTCGATATATCGAACGACCGGTGAAATTGAGTTCGATATATGGCGCGGCTTTCCTATACTTTTACATGGGTTTTCAAGGGGATATTCCGTGAGTTCGATATAACCAAAATTCCATATATCCGGGTTCGACTTTATTCTTTATTCTTTGACAAGCCTTCACTATAATATGCGACATTAGTGATCCTCGGACTTGTTTTGGGCTTTGTCTAGAGATTGTCGAGGAGGCCGAAATCAGTGGCCTCAGGATGCATTATTTAAGCGTGCAATCAGAAGCATATTATTCTTACATCATGAGAGTTAGCTTGTTTAGCAACAAAACGCTCCTGCATATAAAAAGGCGCATGCTAACGTTTCCTTCCGCTGTGTGCGCAGCGAAAGGGGGAGGGGTTAGCGAAGTGTTGCTGATTGCTAAGCTATTTCCCATTGCTCTTACGCTCCAAACTAAGAGGAAATCCCAAACAAGCATGCGTTGATGTGAGAGCATAACTTGCGACATTAGAGAAGCAGACAAAACTTTCGAACGAAGCGGTACCCTTTGACTTGCTGTTATATGCGCGTGTTAGTCAAACCTAATTATTTTTGGCTGGTAAAGCATTTTTTATTGCAAAACTATGTTCAGTCTGGCCATGGCCAGTGCACGAAAGCATCCGCCGCCACCATCGCTTCAGTCCTGTCATTGCAAACCCCAACGTGATTTGAATGCGCTTCACTGCCTGCAGTGAACAAGAGCCTCCCATCTGCTGCCTTCTCCGAGTCTCGCCTCCCCCGTAGCTATACCGTAGCTTCGCGCGCGACTGCGACCGACTCTCGAGCAAAATGACGTCTCGTGAGTGCTTCGACATAAATGCAGTAAATATACATCATTTAGTATTTAGTGCGTGAGCCCTAAACTCCCGCAGGAATGCGCTAATTCGTGGATTACGACTGTGCCCCCAGCGTGTTTGTATACCTAGAAGCGTTAATTCGACGCCGACTAACATTTCTGGCCAAGGTCATTGCTGATGGGAAGGGGAACGTATAAAGTGTAGCCACTTGTTTTCCTTTTTCTAACACAGGTAAGCTACAGACAAGCGCAGCCGTTCAAGCTGTTAACTCATTGGGTGTCAAGTTCTCGCTCGGCCTCCGATTGCAATTCGACCAAAAAAGATTGAGCGACCGTCTGCTGATAAGTTTCGTCGGCGTCGCTGGGCCAAAAACTCGACACTACGCTGATAGGCGACCGTTGGTCGTGCCGGCGTCGTTGCCAATGTAAAGCTATGAAACCTAACTG
This sequence comes from Amblyomma maculatum, assembly GCF_055883805.1. Taxonomy (NCBI): domain Eukaryota; kingdom Metazoa; phylum Arthropoda; class Arachnida; order Ixodida; family Ixodidae; genus Amblyomma; species Amblyomma maculatum. The sequence goes on along the minus strand of NC_139350.1, from coordinate 22,991,702 downwards.
TGCAGTTCACTGACTACGACCGTGCCTTATGCTGAAGAAAACATGCTTTCTCTACATTGCTTTACGGCGATAACTTATCTTCTTCATCGAGCACATCTGCATGAAGGACGACTACTGGGTCAATCATCCATAAAACAGAGAGAGACGTGTCATTTGATATTGCAGCCTGCATTGCAGATGACGCTCCGCTGCGTATCCTCTGTGACGTCGCGCTAGCATTTCAAAATGGCGGTCGCTCTCGGTGGGAGGAGCTTCTCGATTTCAATTTCTATCGTTTTTTTTTGTAATATGCGCCGCGCACTAGGCACTAAAATTTTGCATGTAGAATCACAGACCTGTATATTATTCACAAAAGTACAAAACGGCAATACATCAACCGACCCTGTCATCGCCCCTTTAAGGGGTGCATGCCACTACCACTTTGCGGTTTCGCTTGCTGCCATCAGTGGCAGGCGAGTTTGTTGAATTCATTTTTCTTTCACAAATTGCTGTATTTGCCTTGTCTGAGCCACTAACAGTACCCATTCTGCATATGATTGCTCTGCAGTCTGATTGTGTGTGGCTACAGATTGGAGCTGTGGCTCTTCTGTGTGTATTCCAATGAAGGAAAAAAAAAATGCTGTTGTATTGCATGCTGAGTGGGACAGTTTTTTGCGTGCTCTCATGTTTCAAGCTCTGACACACTGTCAAGAACTACTGAAAACAGTTGTCTGTTGTGTCTGTTTCTTTTGCTGTTTTGCTTACTAGCAACATGTGCAGGGCACTCAGATGTGCATTTGCAGTTATCTATGCTATCTTTTGTCATGTGCACAGCTAAAAATAAGCTGCCATATTTGTTTCCTGAGATAGAAAAGACTGACACTGAGTATGCTTCAATTTCAGAAAAAAAAACCAACACCGAACTGGAACGAAATCGATATTGGGATTCGTAGTTTTTTTTATGAGGATGTCATTTGCAGACACAGTGAAAACAGTCCTTTGAAAACTGTCCGTTGCAAAGTGTGCTTTTCTTTGAGGTATTCAATGAGATAACTCCATAATGAGATAACTATAGGGTTCCCTGTGCTATTAGAGCCCTAGGGTTCCTTTATGGCTCTGGCAGGCAGTGTTGTCAGAGTCATTTCTTGGAGGTGGGTTGATGCGCTCTTAGTGCAGGCAGTCTATGTCAGCCTAATTCTTTCTGGAACTTGTAAACTGCTGATGTCAAGGTCTTGGAGTTGCAGTAAAGCTCCTGCAAGCAAGGTGGCCCTTGGGTCCTTAAAATTTATGAGACAGCATTCATCACTTTAAAGGCCTGTGTCAGGAGAGCAGTAATGAGGTCAATTTATATTAACATACAGATAAATTGTTAATTAGAGACATGGAAGCTGTAAAAGAATATCTGACATTGAATAGTGTACATTCTCCTGCTTTATTGCAAATGCACTTGTGTTCATTTTGTTAGCACATACTATCTGCCATATGAAGTCTCAGGTGTAAAAAAAAATAAGTTGTGCTGGCATTGTTGGGTGTTTCCCTTGTTAGATCTGACTCAAAGCCCCATCAGTAGTTTTGGCCTGGCGGCTCCATGGCTCAGCGGAAGGCCTCAGTGGTCCCGGCAAAGACGAGGCGTCGACTAACAAAAACGATGTTTAATACAACATCATGTAGGAACGGGCAGAGAAACAGGCCCCGAGAGAAAACTGACACGCTCACAAAGCAGGTGTCTGGTGTCGTCTCTGCGACGTCTCTGAAGTCTCTCTCGCAGCGGAATCAGCCGCTGCTTTTTATACGCTCGTCAGTTCAAAGGGAAAGGGAAAAGAATTCATGTCAGAGCAAGCTCTGATGACTCAGTCACGGTGACGCGACAAAAACTCCTTCACCTGCTGTTGACGAGCGAGGACGACGCTTTCTCCCTTGAGCGCCGGGCTTGGCCAGCGTTTGCACACGCACGTGCGCACACATATTAAGGCACGTGTAGTTGTAACACGTCGGAGCACGCTCGCGGGAGGAAGAGTTGGGCGGCCGATTGCACAGCGCTGAAATGGCCGAAATACTCGCTGCTTTGACTGGTGCTGCACTGTGACTGTGTGGGTTATCGGACATAACGGTGGCGAATCGTAACACCCTGTATATATAAATACTAGTGGATAAGAAGGAAAAGGAGGAAATAAGTACAGGTAAGCAGGAAAAGTGCAGGGAGATAAGGATTTCTTGGAGAAGGTATGCTGGTTGTGCCCATTGTGTGCCTTTCTTTTTCTCATGGCTGCTTTGTGTCCCTTCTTTCAGGATGGGCACCCAGGACCGGGACTACCGGCAATTCTCTCAGGCGGCTGAATTGAAGACGGGGGGCCTTCATACTTCAGTCCACATCTCACCCCATCCAACAGAGCTTGGCCGTTTTGAGCAGGTACTGTAGGTGGCGTGCAAAATGAATTCAAATTTTCGGATAATTCGCACTCCACTGCTCGGTTTGGCCAAGCTCCACATAAATCTATTTCTATAAAAAGGCCCATTCATTTGAACGTGAGTCGGGTCCACCGTGGATAATTAGAATTTGTGCACCGCTGCATCTGGGCGGCCTGCTGCCCGGCACATGGACCAAAAGACATCCCTGTGATAGGGCAGCTTAGTGACGAGGTTGCACTGACTGCACGTTTCAGAAATGGGGAGCAAAGATAAAACTATGTGAAATCATGGATGAATGGGCAAATCCAAACTGGCGCAGCAGCCGGCAGCACTGGAGGGTAGGGCTTGATGGCTGCGGCCGCGGTGGTGGCTGCCTGCCGTCTGTTCCACATGACTTGAAACAGGCAACTAAATTCTCGTTAATTTGACCACCATTAATTCGAAAAGAACAGATAAGCATTACTGACGGCGTGGTCACAGCCAGCGTCCAGGTAAGGCTGGGGCGTCGGATGGGTGCAATGGATCTTGCACTGCTCGGGCCGTGTGCTGGTACAGTTTACTTAGTAAGCAATGATCAAAATAGCACTTCCTCCTCAAACCTGAACTGCTTGCTACGGAGTTGCCAATGCACCTCTGATATGCGTGCAGCAGCAAGTTTGACAGACACAGACGGCCTTGTCTCTGATAATAAGCAGACTACTTAGTTTTGGCTTTATGAGCTCCGCACCGTTCGCTCCAGCCTGCAGTGATGGCGGCTATCAGCTGTGCATCAGCCAGCTGATCGCAGTTGAATGGAGTCTCGGATGAATATTTCTTGTGTTTCCATGTACTTGATTTTTTTTCACTGCTCCGAAAATGTCCGCTCATCAAATTCCATTGGGCGTGTCATGCAATGAAGCCTCACTCGGGATGCAGGGTGCTTGTGATGGGGGCACCACCACTGCCGCGTCGCACCGTGAAGGATGCTACGGAGGTCATTTTCAAGCAGTTCTGCTTTGATCCTCCTGACAGCGTGCATGCAATAAGCATTAATGGGAATGTAAAAAATAATTATCGTGCTATTCTTATCTAGAAGGCAAGTGACCATTACCCAATTTTTCGCCACATAAGTTTGTAGTAATGCAAGGGATTCTGGTCAGTTTTTTTCGAGGCTGTTTGATAGTTTGGACTATGAATACAGTGAAACCTCGTTATAACGAACAGTTAAAAAATCGAAAAATAGTTCGCTCTATCCATAATTTGTAATATAAAATTTCGTAGAAAATCTATGCAAGAGCAGCAAAATTCAATCAGAGAAGGCACAACAACTCGGAGGGTGCCTTCTTGGGTCACGTCCGTTTATTTACGTGCAAAGAACTGCGTTATCGCGGCCTGCTTTTTTGTGTTGATCGCGTTTCGTATCATGCCCTGTTCCACAGTTTGCAAACGCTCAACAAGGGCAAACCCACTGCTCTCAATAGCACTGTAGTGGCGGCGCAGTAAATCCAATGCAGCAAGCGCTTCTTGTGAAGTCGGAATGTTCTCGTCATTTGCACGGTCAGCCTGAGCTTCGTCTGCGGGATGTTCAGAAACTTCCACAGCGATTTCGGCGTCCGTCAGTACAGCCGTGGTTGCCGCGATGTCGTCGCCGCCTACAAAGTCCTCTACAGTCATCGTTGCGGGCATCTCACCTCATCGAGCTCGCGGAGCTCCGCTTCTGCTTCGTCCCCATTGTCACTTGATGCGCGGACCTCTGCTGGAACAAAAGCTGCGTGCCGAAAGCAGTTGGCAATCGTTTCGCCTTTCACGCTGTCCCATGCTGCTTTAATGCTCCCAGCAAGTCGATCAAGTCCTGCTTCATAAGAAGATTCACGAGAAGAGTGTCAATCAGTCTCCTCTTGTAAACTGCCTTTATCTTGAGCTTGGTCTTTAACGTCAGTTCTGCTCTTTTTTTCACGTTCACTGCCATCACAGCACTATGCACACCCGCGCACCACACTCGACACGACGACCGACGTAGCCTCCGCCGAACGCTATGACGGCCACGCCGCTGCTAACACTAAAACCAAAAAACGTGAATGGCGCAAAAACCAAAAGAGCAAGTTGTTTCCTTCCTCCATGCAAAAAGGCAAAAAACATTCGATCGTGCCGCTGCCGCCGCTGCTGAAGCGGCGCTGTCGGCGATTGTGAGATGCAAACGATTTCTTATGGCCTCCGAGATCACCTCCGTGCGCACAAACAGGCGCGCGGGGGTAATCTCGGAGGCCATAAATTTCTTCGGCTGTCAACTTCCAATGCCGTCGTGGCATCTGTGGCGCTGTCAGCGCCTGCGAGGTAATCCTGAACGTTTGTTGCGCCGCATACCACACATGTAGTGCAACGAAGCCTGCCTCCTGCTATTAAAGTGAGGTAGTGCTTGGTGCCGCGAAGTTTGTAATATCTGTTTTATGCCAAACCGCGTTCGCTATGGGAAGGCAAAAATACATGCGTTTGACAAAAATATTTCGGAAGAGTTCGCTATATTCAATAATTCGTTATATGCATGTTCGTTATATCGAGGTTTGACTGTAATTTTAACTTTTTTTTCCTCAGTTTTATGAAGTTAGAATTACCGAGCTTTTACCAGAGTCCTTCAATACTGCGAATAGTCATGAAACTCCCACCGAAGTTTGGTTTGCTGACAAAAGCAGCCGCGAGAGGCACCACTGCCAATTGTGGGGCTGTGAACGGCCAGCCGTTCCGCCGGCATATGGTGTGTTTGCACTTGAAATTCTTGCTTTCCCGCTTCTGCTGTTTTGTCCCGTATTTACAGTCGAGCCCACTTATAACGGCCCCACTTAAGACAAACTTTCGCTTATAACAAACGAGACCGGAGCGACCGCCAAAATATACATTACTTCAATGGCACAAGATCGCACGTATAACGAACGTCCATGAGCGCTGCCGATCGGTTACAGCGAATGGATGGCGTAAACCCGGCGCCCCGATACGAGATAACGATGGGCTCCCATCCCTTTTGGTCTGTTTTCGCAATCCTCCTCGCAAGCGAGCTACCCTTTGCTCGCCGACACGCGCTGCCTACGAGTGTTGGCGCGTGGTGTGGCCTCCAAGGCCACGTTGCCGCCCCTCCTCGCAACTCCACTCCCCTCTCCTCTCGCCGCCCCTCCTCGCAACTCCACTCCCCTCTCCTCTCGCCATTCCCTCGTCTTCGCCTGTCTCCACGGCGCCGGCCGCCGGCATAGTCTTCGAAGTTTCGTCGTTTCGTTTCCTGGCTGTTCCATTGAGCGGCCGTGCCAGGGGCGCGGGGCGCCAGGAGGCAGGCCTCTCCATACGCTAGCGGTTGTACTGTTTGCACGGGCAGACTGAATGCGCAGCGGCGCGCGCCGCTACATTCAGTATGGCGGTGACGGTTCGTGGCCTCCGAGATTTGCGGAGGTAATCTCGGAGGCCATGGGCGGTTGAAAGCAACTACGGTAGGAGCCAACAGGTGGCAGCACTGACGCTCAGGGATGCCTCTCATTGGTCTCCCCGCTGCATACCATGCCCCGCTGTGTGTCCGTTCCGTTCCGTTCCATTCCTTAGGCGCTTGCCTCGCGTGATTGTCGCACGTGTGCACGTGCTCCGTCAGTTGCGGCGCTTTGTTGTCATTTTCGTGTGTGTGGTGTGAGCGCTTCGTCTGTCGGGCCTGAGTCGTATAATTCGGGATGGCGGACGGGAATTGCCTGCCTCCAGCGGTCACGAAACGAAAAGCGCTGGACATGGCAACGAAGCGAGCAATTGTGACGGAACTGTCTCAAGGTGCTAAAAATTGCGAGCTGGTGAAGAAGTACAACGTGTCGAAATCAACCATCTCGACAATTCTGAAGAATAAAGAAAAGATCGCCAGCTCCGACGCCAACACAGCGGACAGAAAGCGCCTGCGGAAGGCCACCTATGCGGACGTAGAGGATGCGCTGCTGAAGTGGTTCGTCGACGCACGGGCTCGCAACATTCCGATAAGTTGACCAATGATGCTGGGCAAAGCCGAAGACTTCGCATTCCTACTAGATTTTCCCGACTTCTGCCCAGGCAATGGCTGGCTACATCGGTTCAAAGTGTGGCATGGGATAGTTTTTAAATCGATTGTCGGTGAGGCGCGTTCGGTAAGTGACCAGGACGTTGCCAATTGGCTTGCAACAAACCGAGCCATTATTGCAAGCTACGCGGAGCAGGATGTGTATAATGCAGATGAAACTGCATTATTTTATCAGATGCTTCCAGACAAGATGCACTCCATGAAAGGGGAGTCATGCGCTGGCGGTAAACACAGTAAAGTGCGCGTTACAGTTCTTCTGTGCCCTAATATGAATGGCAGCGACCGGCGCATGCCGTTTGTAATCGGAAAATCCAAGAAGCCACGTTGCTTTCGGAACCATGTACCCGTGCGCTACAGGCACAATACTAAGTCCTGGATGACATGGGATTTATTCGCAGAGTGGCTGGGCGAGTTTGACCGCGACATGCAGAGGCAAAGCAGGCGCGTGCTGCTGTTGCTCGACAATTGCTTAGCGCACCACGTGCAAACGTCTCTGACTGCAGTGACTGTACTTTTCCTGCCGCCCAATACCACTTCTAAAGTGCAGCCTCTTGATTTGGGCATAATACGCTCCTTTAAGGCATCGTATAGGCGCCGCATTGTGCAGTGCTTGCTCATCGCCGTTGACCGTCCGGCCGCTAACTTGCCGCTCCGAGTTTCATTGTATTCAGCCCTTGAGATGGTGAAGGCGGCCTGGGCGGAGGTGACGACCGCTTGCGTGCGAAACTGTTTCCGCAAGGCCGGCTTCGTCGACGCAGTACCGGACGTCGGGCCTGATGCCTCCGATGATGATTCCGGCGGCGATTTGTGGCAGCGCGTCGTCGACTCCGACATGGGAGGCCCTGGCATTGGTTGGCAGGATTTTATTTCTGCGGATGAAGACGCGGATATTGCGGAACCGTGCACGGATGAAGGCATCGTTTCTGAAGTGTGGACCGAGAGCGACGCGGAAGAATCAGATGAAGATGAAACATCTGAGCCAGCACCCGTAAGCACATCTGTAGCAATGGGCTATATAGAGGGCCTCAGACAACTTGTCTATGCCAAGGGACTCGGCGAAGAGCACGCTAGTGCTTTAAATAAACTGGAGACCGCCCTCATCGCATCTGCACTGCAGAAACAGACGAGCATCACAGACTTTTTGCTAAGAAATAAATTTCGTGTTTTGACCGCCAACTTTTTTTTCTTCTCTTTTTTAGTTTGTGGTCCAGTTACTACGAACTTCGGGATATAACGAACGGACGCCGCGTGACGCTCAGGTTCGTTATAAGCGGGCTCGACTGTATTACTTTGTGGGAAATTGAAGCTGAGGTCCTGTATCGGCTGCACTTGCATAATCGTAGTACAGTTTAAGCTTGTATGAAGAAGGTGCTGTCGGCAGAGGCACGTGCAGATGGCTCCTTACCCATGATTGTCTAGCTCCTGCTGGGAGATTTGTTATGTTTCACACTGAAACATTGCCAAAGGGTGTGGTGGGTTCATTAACCTACAACATGCGAGTGACCGCAAAGCAGGGCACAATAAGGCAAAGGCCGTGTTAGCAGACAGCACTCAATGGATTCGTATTGAACTTGTTGCTCGCCCGGCTTGCTCATATGGTCATCCGACATCAATAGATGTTTCACAGTATGTAATTTCATCTTGCTGCACGTTGACGACTAGGTGTCATAGGATGCTACTGGATGGTTGATAACCAAGTGTCTCAGGCTGTAGCGCGCAAATATGCAAAAATGCCACACTCGTTGCTGTTGTGTGCGGCATTAAGGTGCTGACCAGTGCATTCTACTTCACGATACTTGCACAGCAGAGAACGTTTTCACTTTTGAGCTTATTATTGTACATTTTGGCCAGTTTGACGGCAGTTTGCCAGTTTGACGGCATGATTTGTAACTTGAAAATGCTACGACACGGTTTCGCTAAATTCTCCGATTCCGATCAAATAACACTGTTTTGAAATTCGGCATGCTTAAATACACATTACAGCTTTGTACCGAGGTATTTACTATAGCAATGTAAATTATTTTCCCCAACTTAGCCACCTTTGTCATCGGCGGTGCACATGCGCAAAATAAAAAAGCGGGCTTCCTATACAGAATGAACAATCTATTCACATACTCCCATGTAGTTCGGAAGTGCATACCTGCCAACTTTTCTGAATTTTTCGTAAAATGTACAAATTTTGACGAGTCTTACGATTTTACGCATCTGGCGTGAAATTTTACGGAAAATGTTTTATTTTCGAAAAATAAGTGTGGACACCTATTAACACTATTATGGTACTTTTCTTGGTCACGAGAGGGCAACACATATTCGTGATATCATCATCAGCAGCTGCAAACGTAGTGACTTCTGCCATCTACTCGGGGGGACACAAATCCATATCCAATACTCGATGCTGCCTCCGCCTGGCTAGTGGCTGTAGTATCTGTAGTCTGGCTGGTCAGGCCTCCATGCGGCCTCCGCAAACCTTTGTTCACGTGTTTGGACGACTTGGGCGTTGGCCTCTGTTTTTGTCTGATCTGCGGCTGTATCCGATGCAGTGCGACTTAGGTGTTTTAGCAGTAGCGGTTTCGTGTTGCAGTGGTGGGCTCAAAGCCGCGACAGTACTTCCAAGTATTTTTGAAGTCGTACACGTCAGAATTTTCATGCTTTGTGCCATCTAAGGAAGGAGAGAAGTTTGGATTTTGCACCACGTGTGCCTGTGATAACATTTTACATGGTGGCAAGTCCGACATCAAGATCCACATCGCTTCGAAAAAGAACCAAGGATACACGCGAGCCACGGACAGCCAGCCAAGCCTGACAAGTTTTGTACACAGTGATAGCGACTTTGGTGTGATTCGTGCAGAATGCCATTTCATGGCGTTTTCAGTTGAACACAACAACCCCCCCGGTCGCGAAGGTTTTACGAATTTTGAAATCCTCAGGCTGGCAGGTATGGAAGGGAGGAAAAGAGCTTATGGTTTTACAACGAGACACTTTATTGAGTTGACAAGCGCCAGCAAAGAAATGCACACTCAGCGGCGCCAATAGCAAGAAAGTACTTGGTGCTCAAGAAAGCGCGGGGAAACGACAATAATAACTGATTCTGTCACGGTATTTGAATCCCCCTTCATCTAATTGGCGGCGCGCATGGGGTTTAACATCTTGAAGCAATTCAGGCTATGAGAGATGCCATAGTGGAGGGCTCTGGAAATTTCTACCACCTGGGGTTCTTTAACTTACACTGACATCGCACGCAGCACATGGCCGCCTTGCTTTTCAGAAAACTCCATCAAAAAGCGACCGCCACGACCGGCAGTTGATACCACGACCTTGGGCACAGCAGTCGAGCGCTATAACCACTGCACCACTACGCCAGGGCAGAAGTTGTAAAAAAAAAATTGATAAGAAGTACATGTGAAGTAAGCAAGTAAAGTAAAAGTAAATTTGTAGACACCAGGAGAGCAACGAAATGCAGAACGAGCTCATAACGAACTATGGCACGGAACTCGCATTGTTTTTGCATTTCTGCACGTAAGGAGACCCCTCTGTCAATTTTTTGCCGAGTTGTCCACATTACCAGCTGCTGTATGTAATACCTCTCGTCAGTTTTACTTATGCCTGTTTCACCATTCCTATTTGTCATAATATGCTACTTCAAGCATAGTATATATATTTTTTTTTCTGTGCTGTGTTGTGCAATGTATATTTCCTCCGCTTCCTTCTGCAATTCCTTTGGGTTCTGAGCTTATATAAATGAATAAATATATGCTGTTAATGTTCTGCATCCACTGGGTGGGCATTTAATATGCACAGTCGCTTTCAAGGCATTGATTTTTACCTGAGTGAAAAAAACGTACACGGCATATCAGAAATAATGAAATGAAATATGGTGCCATTTGGAGATGGACGAGGACGTGGTTTTGTCATTGTTGAATATCGTGGGAGCCCTTGTAACATTTTTGGAACTGCTACAGGCATAAATTTTGGGAGCTTTTCAAAGACACAAGTTTCCCATTCCCTTCGAATTTATCGTACTGCGCAATGTCCATAGTGCCTAAATATCTCCTAGTAACACACACGTTTGGGAAGTTAAATCAGAGGTCACAATATTCCTTTTTGGTGGATGGCGCGTCAGGGTGTCCAGCAACCGAGAAAACCGGGAATTGTCAGGGAAATTTCATGCACTGGGAAATATCGGGGAAATGTCAGGGAAACCAATAATTTCGCCAAGTCAGGGAAAATGGCACAATATATTCTGTGGTGCATTTGCATTTTAAGGTGGCGCACAGAGTGTGGTATTCATGCAGACTTTTTTTTTTTAAAGAGCGCGGCCACGCTGGCACTTCCATGTCCAAAATCGCAAACTCGGTACTGGCGTCGCATTCTGCACTGAAGGCGAGGTGAAACTCACGTTGGGCCGCTGACTTCTCTGACAAAACAGATTTTGCGCCGACCACTCAACACAGTGCCGGCTCCGCCGTAGAGTAGTATGCGGTGACGGCGTCAGCTCGAAGTGGACCGTGGTCCGGGATGCGATTCGCGCTGTAATTTCAACCAGCGGTGTCGCCATCGGGCAGCGTGGTTGATGTTTTCTGCACATCTAAAAATTCTGGCATGGGCTGTAACTCAGGTTCCGACGGCACGCTTGTGGCCGGTGTCTTCTGGTTTTTGCTCCGTGTCCGTTTCTTACGGCTTCCAAAGGCTTGTTGCATGCATGGTTACAATCTGCTGTTTCCCGGCATCTCGATTGCAAGGAAAAACTCTGCACAAAGTGGTACATCGAGAAACATGAGCAAAACGCAGATACGCACGAAGAGGCAGTGACGGTGGCAAACGCAAAACAAAGGAAAAAAAAATGACGTGCCGATCATGCCAGCCAATGGGAGACTCGCGTGAGAACTAATCAGAAACCATAAACGGCCTTCGGAAAACCGGCGCACGCACCCAGTCCGCATGAGTGAAGCCCTTTTGAGATGGCGTAAATTCTGAACAAAGAAAACAGTTTCAAACCAAGCCCAAGATGGCGGCGATCGGCCAACTGCAGTGCAACTGCAATTTCGAAGAAATATTCTCTTTTCGGGGGGCATTTTGTGGCTGTCATGACATTTTGAAAGCCGATTTTATCGCACTTCCTGACCGAATTCAGCGTTAATAATTTGATCAAAATAGTTTTCTAGGTCAGTTGGTTCATACTTAGCACATGAAAAGACCAGCGCAAAAAACAGGGACAAAGGAACACAACGACAGAACGGGCGCTGTCCTGTCGTTTCGTGTTCCTTTGTCCCCGTTTTTTGCGCTGGTCTTTTTGTGTGTTAATAATTTGAGTGCAGGTGCTCTAAAGGATAAACGTTACGAAAACGCGTTTTTCTCAAAATAGATTTTTTACCATTTTCGAGGCTCGCGTCTTCCTACTATATTTAAGAATTTTTGCTACTGCAAGTCTTCAACTAATTTTGTTTTCCACTTGATTGCGCATTTATCAGTGATTGAAAATTAGCAACTTAGATGCAGTTTCCTTTAATGGCTGCGTGCACTGCCACTATTATGCACCTACGAGGCACCCAATATACACCCGAATTTTGACCTATCAAATTCGCAATTTTTTGATACGTTGTAGTTTTAAAGAGCTGAGGCTGGCATCAGTGTGCTTTTAATTCTCAGTAAGCTTTTGACATTTTTACTGGCCATTAACACTAATAACAGCCTTTCACTGTTGTAAATTGCACAATATGATTATTAAAAAATTGTTTTTTGTTGGGAATTATTCGTCTATGCTAATTATCGTCAGCAGCTACATTTTTGAGCCTCTTCACTCATCAGGGAGTTTGAACTGGAATAGTCAGGGAAAGCCTGTAAAAGTCAGGGAAAACCTGGAAAAGTCAGGGATTTTGAAAATAATGATTTGCTAGACACCCTGCGCGTATCCATATCTGTCGTAGTTCGGTACCATACATGAAACAAGGAAGTGACACCTTTTCGTCGTCGTTCCCTGAGCTGTAGCGCCAGCCCATCATGCAACAAGCTTACAGCATCGTTCGCAGAACGCAATGGCTTTACGAAAACAAGCGCATTCGCATATTTCGACAAAGCGTTTATAAAACCACTGCGAAGTGAAAACCCTACAAAGCACCCCGCAACACATCACTTTTCACGCAGCTGGCCGCCCGCTCCGCCATCTGCAAAAACATGCCCCTCAATAGATGCCAGTGCCGCCGTGCGGCAGCTCTGGGCAGCGCACCAAGCTCTCCCATAGATTGACGGAGAAGTTTTATGACCATAAAACGGTATTGAAGGACTATATTTTTACTGCAGTGAAGGATGTGCTTCTTCAAGCACATTCTTTAAAACTTTTGTCAGCTTTCCCAATTAGGCACATTGTTGTGGAAGTACATGCCAGAGTTAGGTTGACAGATAATGAAAATCGCGTAGCTTCTGCACAGCAGTTCTTTTTTCTTTATTTCTTTTGAGTCAGGGTGCAAGTAACATCTCGCAGACAGGGAGACAACAGCATTGACGCAGCATGGGTCGTGTGGCTGCGAAAGTCAGCGATGCGGAGTTTTTTTATCACCTGTTCACATCTGTGCATTATATGCAGGCTGTTAAAAATGTCATCATTGAGAAAAATCAGCCTAATAGCTGGTTGTGCTGGGCCAGAAACCTATTGCATACTGAAGGTGTATGAATAATAGAATTTAAACTAGAATTGAATGTAGGTTGTGCACTGCTGAGTAGTGGAGAGGAACAACAAATTTGGAGCAAAATCTATTACGTTAAGAATTTAGTTTATAATATGTACTTGGGCACAAACAAAAAAAAAAAGACACTTTCAATTAACATGCTGTCCTCTTTTCCTGCAGAATGCGGATTATGTGAATCATTGCAGCTGATGTTGTGCAGCTAAAATTCTTGGTTAAAGGAATAAAAACTGGTTTAGATTGGAGATGAAACTAGGGAAGGGCTCATGCTATTTTGTTCAGTCTTTATACAGGTCTTGCTTTGAATATATTTTTTCCACCATCAGCAATAGACTTTTCCAGTAATTCCGCCGCGCCACCGAGCGGCGGCGCAACGCCCCCTGGGAAAGTGGAGCACCGTCACGCTCACGTCTCTCCGACTCTGCTGGTTCTCAGGCAAACTTTTCTCTGTCATTTCAACGTCCTTGCTGCGCTGCTGCTTTCCGCGGTTTTCTTTTACTTACATTGTGCCCACTATTCCTTTGCATCGTGTTGTACTGTTGGGGGTTGCGTAATAAATCCATGGATCATCAGCAGACACGAAAACTTCCGGCGTTCGCCCACTGCAGCTCCCCCTGGCGGTGCGTGCATGCACCGTGCGGAAGCAACCCTTCTCCTCTCCGCTATCTCTGCGCCGACGCGCGCATCTGGAGCCCAGCGGCAGGGGGGTAAAGCTGAGATACAAAAAAGTTCCCACATGTAGTGCCGCCATTATGAAACTCATCACTGTGGCCAGCATAGTTTTTTCTCGCTAAGTAAAGAATGAGCAAAGTTTCAACTGGAGTTTTAAAAACTGCAGTAGATTACGTAGCTTTACAAAATTTTTACGCGTTTTTTCAAATTTTGAAACACTTTTTAGACATTGTTTGGGGCATAAGGAGTTGATGTAGGACAATTGTGAACCATATTCCAGAGGAGGCGCTTTTTGAGTTTTGGTTTGAAAGTTCTATTCTTGAGTGTCGCTTCAGCTTGCAGTTTCAAGATGAAAGCATTTAAAATAAAATAACAAGCTGTTCGTAACAAAGAGCCGCTCGCGCTCTCATGCATCGTGATAGAACTTTTATGTGTTGTATACAAGGCCAAAGCTCCAAAACGATCTGGCATATCGTCTCATGCACGTGTGAGCAAATGCGCCACACTGAACTTACATTTGCAAATTTCATAGCAGGTTTTTCCTTCCACAATGAGAGCCATACCTGGACTATAGATTGCAAGGCGTGTGAACGAAAACATCCCGAGGCAAATGACACCAAGTGAACACAACACTTTTATTCGCCGAATTTCTTACGGGAACAACTGGACTTGTACAGCGCCATGGGTTACAGTTAGACTGAACACGCTGCTGTGCTTACATCATTCTCAACTGTCATTTATGAAAGAACACAGGGCAAATAACCTGAACAGTAAACACACACGCAGTCAACCTTTGACGTTTGCTGTACGGAGCGCTGGCCATCGAGAATAAGCCAGGCAAAGGAGATGCGCGTGTGCTCGACGGACTAAATGCATGCGAAGCGCGTAACAATCATAGGACTAGCTGCCTTAAGGCAACACAGAAGAAGCTTGACTTCTATATGAGATCAAGAAATAGATACGCAATGCAACATACCATTTCAGATGCCCCAGGCGCGACTATTTTGCCATTTGTTTACAGAGTTACTCAACAGCAGCTGTCAGTTAACTGCACTCTGCCATCTTCAACGATCTATGTTGCCAGGAAACCTTGTTCATTGACCACATTTAGCAAGCAAAAGTCATCGGGCAACCATCAAACTGTATGATGATGGTGGCAATCATGCGGTCACCACTCGAATGCATGGGCTTAACAGGCAGCTTTCTCTCTAGAGTTTGTGTCCCAGCAGGAACGGGAGCAGTTCGTTGCCATGGTTATGGCGCATCCACTGTAGCGGCGTGTGCCACGCACGGCGACCTTCACTTTACATGGCGTAGTGAAGCTTTTGTTTCAAAAGCCACGAAAAATTTGCTTAAAGACTAGCAGTTGACCAACAAAGCAATCCGGTGCTTGCTGCATTTTGCAAGGAAGCACCAACAACGCGCACGAAAAGATGCATTACAGCAGAAAGCAGCGGCACAGCACTCCAAAACGTTTGCCAGCAGCCAACTCGGGTGGTTATCGCTCTGTTCTCCCATCATGCTTTGCGTGGATCCGCCAGGGGATGGCGCGGCGCTGCAATTCGTACAAAGGTCTACAGGCATGGTTTGGGTAATGTAGGTGCTTAAGCTTGTGTCACATACTATCATCCACTACACAAGCTGCTCCATCATAGTTATAATGGGGGCGAATTACTTACTCCAAAACAGCAACTATGAACAGCATTTACCTCTGGGGCCATGTTAGCACAGGCATCTATTCTGAGGTGAAATCACTAATCATTTGGGATAAAGAACTGAATTGAATTACTTGGCTCATTATTATCCTAATTTTAATTCAGAACTCGTGTCGGCCCAACCTTGGAAAGAAAAGAAGGCATGGCTTAAAACAACAACAGAAAATACAGACGGTTTAACTCAACCACGGAATATCATGCAGCAGCAGGGTGTTTTGACAAGATCTTGTTTGCTGTGTCTCAATTATTAAACATGTTTTTTTCTGTGTTAATCAGGTGGCCATGCTTCCATACCATACATTGCATGTGCTTCATAGATACGTTCTTCTTAAAGTAATGCTTTTGTTAGCGATGGCGTTGGATACGAATCAAGCTTTGTATGAAAGCTTGAGCGTTGCTGCTGCATACGGCACTCACGCGCCCCGAGTCGAACACAACCAGCATTCCGTTGAACGCATCAGAGTTCACCAGCGTTCGATAATTGGTTCACAGGAAAGCAAAGGCGCAGTATCTGTCACACTTGTTTCTGTGGACACCTGAAGTTTCTCGAAAAAGTCTAAGATCAAATCGGCGTAGATGTTGGATTTTTGTGAGAATGTAGGTAGTAGCGCTGCAGCACTAAAAAAAAAAATAAAAGAGAGGAAGCAAAAGAGACTCTACAGAGAGTAAGTATACAGGGGTGGTAGTGCTGCTCCATTTGCTCCATTCTGCTCCAAACTGCTTTTCCTGCTCCATCCTGCTTCAAAACGCGATATTGCTTCAAAACTGCTCCGATCCGGCTGCCTCAATGTTCTACCATCAAACTTAGCAGAGCAGGGAGTTTTGCTGCACAGGGGGCAATTAACAATATTTCCTCCAAAAATGTGATTCGATGCAATTTGACTGACAGCGAGAGGCATACAGGGCAGTGGCATGCTGCGAGCCCCGTGTACACGCTCTTAGGGCTGCTTTAGTGAAAACAAAGGCAGCACTACGGCAGCGGCTATAATGCACCTCATGCTGAGTTTAAGGGGGGACACGGGTCTTTCGGACCAAAAAATTGTGAGAAAATCACTTTTTAGAAAATGTGATTTGCGAAATCAGTAGCTCTTTATCTACCTATCTGCTAAGTTTTTCATCTCTAGGGTCGGTATTTTAGTCACAATGCCAATTTATATAATCGATGTCGCCCAAATTTGGGTCGAAAACGACCCCCGAAACAACCCTTTTCCGCGAGGCGTAGCTCCCATTTTGTGCGCGGCACCGTAGCCATCTTGGTCTCATTCGAAAGAGCCGCCTTTCGTCTTCAAATTGCCGCCTCTGCTGTTTACATTCGCCCATTGGTCGCATAAAAAATAGCAAAAAAGAAAACGTGGCATTTGCAATCCCATTGGCTTTCGGGGCGCACGTGACGATAAGGCGTCCCCGCATTGGTGGAGCTGGCTGACAGCGTCTGCTCGGCGCGCCCGAGCCGCGGGGAGACGGCGGAGATGTGACGCCGGCCGCGCTTGGTTCCGAACCGCGAGGTGCGTTCATGGCAAGAATTTGTGAAAAAAGTGAAAAAAAAATAGTTGAATAATCATCTCAAGTGATGCCCTGCCCCGGCTGTGCGCACTCAGGCCGACGAAAATCGTGCGCCGAATGATCGTGTGTACGAGCCTGAAGTAGGCCTAGCGTGTTCCCCAGCAAGTAGCGGTCGCACCCGCCGCGACAGTGATAACGCAGGCCGCAGATGAGCAGAAAGATAAGCTCAAAACAGGAAAAGCTTGAACTCGCGCCAACTCCAGCAACGAAGCGGTAGACGGATTGTGTTCGTAACGATGACGGCAGCGCGGCGGACAGTCCGCTTGGCGATGCGGAGTTCACGATCGTCAGATCTAAACAGTTTGCCGAGATTGGCGAAGCGTAAAACATACGGCGGCGATATTGGCATTTAAAAAAGTGAACGGGGATAAGGAATCACCGTCAAACTTATTCTCCAATGCGTAAACTGCGGGACACGTCGTCTTCGTAGAGCTCGCCGCGCGTTTGCGCCGATCGGACCTCGTTCATAGTCCTTAGGGAATTCACTTGCTTCCAGTGCAATGCAGAGCACTGGGAAGCAGCAAACAGCTCCAAATTACATTTCTTTTCCGCAATAAACGTTCCTCACCGCGGTCTTGATGCGAGGACGTAGCAAAACGACGTACGTAAAAAAAAAAAAAAAACGAAAAAGTGACAACTGAATGTGCTGCAACTGCAAATCAAAATGAAAGAGGCGACACTTGGACGTTGGAAAGCAAAGAGACTACATTCCTGGAGGTTTATAGCCATTTTAAATTGTAAACGTGTGCATTGCACCAGTGAATGTCTGAGAGCAGAGAGGAAGCGTGCTTCCTCTGCAGCTTTTCAGACTGCAGCAAAACGGAAGCAGAAGGGCAAACCCAATGCAGATTACTGTCCAGGAGCCTTCTAGGCCACAGTGGCCTGCATTTCTACAGTTTTTGTTTGATTAAATTAGTGTTTGACATTGCAATTCGTTTTTTCCATTTTTCTCAAAATGAAAATTTTGCCTACCCTTCTATTTTGCGGGTGGCATTGTGGCTCTCCTACTCGTTAGATTGTAATGATTTTTTTTTTTACTGGCTCGTGAGTGTTAAAGGAACACAATAAAGCTATTATACAAGGTCTCAACTGCATGAAAAATTTTTAAACATAAGAAGATGTAGAAAGGGGGTGGTTGCACTTGTGAAGCTGAAACTTAAAACTTCCATAACTTTGGCTTGTAGTAAGGCAGGAGCACAAAACTTGTTTTATTGTGTTCCTTAGACATTCAGGAACAGATCCATATGCATTTTAGCAATTTCCCTTCAGTAGATATTTTTACAAGCTTCCCGCAAGTCTGGAACAGCAAAGTTGCTGTAACTACTCAGCAAATTTATGTAGAAGAAAACTAACAACATATTTGAAACCAGCACAAGAATTTACATAAACCCTGCAAATTTCATACTGACAGGACAAATATTAAGAAAATTTTGCTCAAGACCCATGTCCCCCCTTAATAAGTATAAAAGTTTCATAAATTAGGAAAGCATAGACCATAACAAATTTGGAAGTAAATTTTAAATACTAGTCACAACAAGTGATTGGAGGGAAATAATTACAATAAATATTTTGTGCACTTCACATAGCACCTTCTCTGAGCCTTTTTAATTGCCGGTGGTGAGAGAAGTGAGCGAAGCAGTCATGGCTGGTACCTCGAGCAGTTAGGAAAGTTGTCCAACAGCACAGAACAACTCGAGCTTTATGGGTTCAACTACGAAAACAAGCAGGTACTTCACCATCGAGCCTCTTTGTTAGTACCAAGCGTGTCAAGCCTATCTCAGACCAAAGCATACTTGAAGCGTAGGGGGTGACATCACAAAATTGCCATTCACTCGGCATATTCTCAAGAGTGTTAGAAAGCTATATAGGGCCTATTGCCAATGTGCTTAAATTAAAGAAGTTCCAGTGTTGCTCAGATGAAAACAGGAGCCACTGACAGAAGGCTAGGAAGCAAAAGAATCTGGAAGAGGAAAGGCTACCCTTGAGGGTTTGGCTTGGTTTGATTTGTGGGGTTTAACGTCCCAAAGCGACTCAGGCTGTGAGAGACGCCGTAGTGGAGGACTCCGGAAATTTCGACCACCTGGGGTGGTTTAACATGCACTGACATCGCACAGCACACGGCACCTTGCTTTTCGCCTCCACCGAAAAACGGCCGCCAGGCCGGGATTCAATCTCGCGTCCTTGGGAACAGTAGTCGAGCGCCGTAACCACTGCGCCACCCTGGCAGGGCAGAAAGAAAAAAAAGGCTACCCTTAAGTGCAGTCTATCCTTCCTGAAAGTACTGCTTACAAGGGCCTTGGACTTTTTCAGCATAAGCATGGGATCAAAAGGATATACACAAGGAGAGCAGAAATGTGCTGGTCATTGATGTGAACGCCTAACTAGTGGTGGTGCTTGAGCACATCAAAGTGATAGACCACGTTTCAATCATGTCAAAATAGTGAGACTTAGTTTAGTTATGATGTGGAGAAGCAAGCATTTGGTTTGCTGCTAGTCTTTTTCAAATTGTTGCGCAGGTTAGTTGTTTTATTTTAAATATCTGCACATGTTTCAACTGTTTGTCTTGTCAGAGATGCAGGTGTAGTCAGCAAAGCATTGAACGTTGAATAGAAACGAATGAAATTGGGTATTTTTGTATGTCAGAAACAAAAACTTGCAATTATTAAAATTTGATCTTGGAAACATACTCCAAAGCATAATTTGAATGCTCCAAACTTTCAATTTATTGCTCCAAAGCTGTTCCAAATTGGCTATTTTACTGCTCCCCGAGCTGCTCCAAAATGCTCGAGCCTGCTTCCACCCCTGAGTATGGCACAGGGGTGGTCATGCTGGCTTCAAGCTGAATCGGAGTGCTCATTGCATGTTTTTTTTTTTTACCTTTAGCAAGATTTGTCAATTCTCATTGGCAGCACAATTGGCCATGTACCCTGGTTGTGCCATACTTTTGCTGGGGCGACAATGCCAAGCAGTGGCTACCACTTCGATGGTGGGCAGCAGGTTTTGCTCCTTTACACAAGTGACTGGTGGTGGGGCAAAAGCATTTGTGCCAGGGTTTTCATTTTTATCCTGCGCAAGAGTTTACATCTCGCTCTCACCAGCAGCCATACAGCAGCATGGAAAATTGGTATGGTGTGGTAGCCAGGAGGTCAGCACATGTTCACACCTTACACCCGTCAACAGCGCGCCCGAAAGAGCAGTGTGGATGGTTGCAGCTCTCTATTAACTGTCCTGTACTCATGTCAGCTGTCGCTGAGATGGTGAAAATGGTGATAGCTTTTGCTTTAACGTTCCATGTTTCACTTGACATGGCTGTAAGCCACCCTAGCTGGCGCATGAACTGCCGCCGTTGCATGACAGTGGTGCTGTGTGGAAAAGGCAACCTTACTGGCACTTTCTTTTTTTTTTTTTCTGACCTTCAGAATTTTTGCAAGTGCTGTTGAAGTGATGCTGACTCTTCTTTTGGTAGCCCCTTCAACGACTAAATTTGGTGTGTTTTTGAAAAAAAACAACAACATTTATATTACGAATTTTTGCCATAATGAAGTAGCTATTTTATGGTTTTCTACATGTTTGCTGGTATGAGGTACGACTGTACATAGTGGCTGTGAGATATTAATAAACCAGCAGATGCCATTCTTCTTGTATATGACAAGGTTTTCTGAATATGAGAACATGTCTCTTGCATTGTAGTGATTATGCATGTTTTTTTTTTTTTGTTTTTTTTTATGCAGGGTGTGCTGCTGTCGTCTCACTGCTTGGAGGCCAACACGGAAGCCATGTTCTCTCTGTGGAAAGAGCTTTTCTTGAGGCGAGTCTTCTTGTCTGTAGCAGCTGTCTGTTTAGGCCATAGTGAGCTTGCTAAAGTGAGTCATTTCACTGGAAAGGCTGTTGAGGCATTCCGTTCACAGTAATTATTTAGCGCATTAGCATAGAGCAATGGAAACTCCTTTTTACTTGTTGATTTCACCCCGTGTTTGGCCTTCCCATTTAGCTGCACCTCATGGGTATTCCTTGGAAATAGTACATGCTACTTCTCTTTTATTTTTTATTACTTTTTTTCATGTAGTGGAGCCAAGTTTCCAGCTCTGCTTTTTTGCTCTTCATGCCAATAGTCAGACCTCTGCGTACATTGTGCCTAAACCTGTTCCTGTCTTTGTAGACATTGCAGATGAAGGGCATTGCCGCTGTGACAGCAGAGTCATAAACACGGTGGCAGAATATGATAGGTGGCTGAACAAAGGTGACCTACATGGGGAAATATGGTTCATGTTTTATGGCATCCTTAGTAGGTGGCACCACTGAAGAAAGCGGCCCTCATTAACATGGTCGTGAATGTGTGTAATCTGGCCAATGCCAATAAAGCACATGAATTCAATTGCTCTGCGCATCGAAAGTGCAATGTCTAGTCGGACTTTAAGCTTATAGGCACTAAATAAACTTGTGCTGTGTGTCCATGCATACAGTGTGAGCATTTTTCTGACCCTGCCCTTCTGACTCATGTATGTCAGTCAGAATAAATTGAGCATGGTACGATTAGAAGATTGGTTTTTGATCTTTATGAGTTTTAACGTCCCAAAGCAGCTCAGGCTATGAGTGACGCTGTTGTGGAGGGCTCTGGAAATTTCGATCTGGTGTTCTTTATCGTGCACTGACATTGTACAGCACTCGGGTGCTTTGCTTTTCGCCTCCATCCCGCGGCCGGGATGCAATTCGATGCTCATTGCGGCTTCATCTCTGCGGTAGTGCAAATAAATATAAATAAATTGTGGAAGGTTGGCAATTTTTTGTTACATCCAGGCTTTTGTTATAGTATGCTGTTTTCGCGTGAAGTCTCGAAAGTAGAATACACAATGAGAGCCAAATAAAATAAGTAAAAGCAGGGAAAATCATCTTGAAAGTGTTTACTGTGAATCTCCATTACTTGATGTTATAGAAGTGGTGAAATGTTTTGCGATCCTGCTGAGGACACGGTGTGACTGTGGCTGATGTGACGTGTCTTCTGCACAACAAGAGGGGGGTGGTGCCAAGTAGATGCGTTGCTTATGCTGGAACACAGCTCATTGTATCAACTGTAGTCACTTGTTGCGATCATAGTGGCATTGGAGAGCTGAAAAATCTCCTAATAGTACCAGTATGGTGATGAGTGGTATCACATGTGGTACTATAGTAGCAAGATAAAAAGCACTTGAAAAATGGCAGCTGCCATTTGTTGGCCGTGGTACGCGGTGTGTGTGTCACTCTCCCCTGAACAGTAAACAGAATCAGTTATTGATATTTGACTATACCAAACTAACCAGAGGTATAGAAATTCTTGAGCTTATGATCTGATCTGATGGTTAGCTCTTTATTTAGGTAACCAGAAAGGCCTTAACAGGAGACTACTTCCTGTCATGGAGGCAGTTACTGCAGACTTGAGTTGTATTCAACTATAGTGTAGCACCGAGTAGTACCAGCTGAGAACTTCCTTACTTATAATTTCACTTCATCTTGGGAGATTCTTCTAACACACTATCCAGTGTGGTACCCAGTACTCCTAGCGCCATGGTAATTATACACGGCAAATATTGGCAAGAGCAGGTCTTCAACAGGCTGCTCTATCATGTAATATACATGCGTTATATTTGACCTGCTATATAGCTTTTTTTTTTTTTTTCGATGTATTCAGTCAGTTCAATAACGAAGCAAGTTTCTTTATTTTTGGCCACAGCTTTGGATTACCTTAAGGTAGAGCACAAAAAAATAAATCGATATAAGCCTAACAGTTCCTTCCTCAAATGCTTTTCAGAAATATATTTTGTTATTGTCCTTTGAGATAGATGAACGCAGAGTTTACTCACCATTCACCTTTTGAGCTGAAGTGGCTAAAAGATCCGTGACATAAAAGCTGTATGGTATTGTGCAGCGGTGCGCAAAACACTTCTTTTGCTTCAAAAGTAAAAACAGCAGCCACGGAAAAACTTGTGCGAAAAAAAGCTGAAAAGCCTGCTCTATGACAACTCTGAACAGCGCTATCCTTGGCCATCTTTACTACTATCCAACTGTCGGCGAGTGGCCAAACCATGCACAATAATTGGGCCACGCCCGCACCATGTCCAAGGTATGCCGTTTCATGGTTTAAAGAGATAAGTAATACAACGAACACAGATTGGATGGAGTGGTCCTCTGTGTCTCTTTTAGGTAACATGTGTAGTGTTAATGGCACAAACTTATGCAACAGCTGAATTCCTTCGGTGGAATACTTTAACGTTTACAATAACTGGATTTTGGATTTCTAGCATTATATGTCATTGATGCTAATGAGAGGCTGTCTTAGGTCCGCATCTGTGGATAAGGTAAACCGTTATATACAAACTACCCTGTATTTTTAAGCAGTTTCCTGCCCTTTCTTTCAAAGGCTGTGCTGCAGACGGGAAAATGAATAATGAAGGGTCTCAAATATAGGCACTGCATTGCAGTCAGAGCTTAGGTCTGGGACACCAGTCCGAAAAAGCTAAAATAAGCTTGAGTTAAAGTAAACAAAAAATGAATGAAATGAACAGGCGTGGGGCATACGTCACCAAAGGTGTTAAGAACCAACTGAAGAAGGTAGAGCACTGAGGGCAGAAGTTGAAGGGGCGATTCGTTCACATTTTTCACAACAGCCCCAGGCATTTCTATTCCTTCAGCAGTTACAAATATGATGCAGATATTAGCATGATAGGTGGAAAAGTCGAACAGAAAACAGACTTCCAGTGCTCTAGGGTGCCGAGTGGGCTCGCTACTCCTAGGCCGTGAAGGCACGTTTGTACGGCGTGGTTCGTTTGTATGCGCAAGAGCTGTTAACGCCAGAATCCTGCGAGCAACTTACAATGGCAGTGGATGATCACTGTTTGTCTCCTTTCTCTTTTGCTATGTCCTATTACGTTTTGCTGCTTTTGATCATTGTTTTTGAGCGCGGCATGTAGTGCCATGCAATATGGCATTCCTGATATGAAAGTGTGGACTGTTGCATTTGCCACATAGATGTGCCGGTGATGCCCACTGTGATTACTTGTTGTTATTGTATAAATTCCCGTCATGTCAGTTAGTGTTTTATCGTCATGAAACTTTTATGTTGTGTGGCCAAATTTCCAGTAACTTGGCACTAGCCAGCAGATGACAGGCGTAATTTTCAGATACATGTACTTCAATGGGGGCGGTGGGAGGGAATGGAAGAACTTCATAAAATTGAGGAATTCGCTACATGGAGGTTTGTTACATCCAGGTGTTACAGTAGTTGCTGGATTTGTATTTGTTGTGAATGAACCTTATTGCCTTTCCTTGTAGAGTTTTCAGTTCTTACGTATATTGGTGACCTGCATGTACAGAATAATGTTGGTATTTTGCAGTACAGATTCAGAAGGTGGCATGTAAGCGCAGGGCCTTATGAAAATGGATTAGTGATATTTGTTAATAAAAACTGCATAGAACTGCTGTCTCAGAACTGGGTGTTAAAGCTATGTAGGGTATGTTCATCAAGTGTACAGTGTATGCTCATAGTGTGAACATGCGAGCAGGTGGTAGCTCTCTTCAAAGCGCCATTGCGTCCGACATGGCTACTTGTCAAAGCTAAGTTGCACCCAAATGCAGTGCTTCACATGGTCTGCAACTGGGCTTCTGTGTGCGCCCAGTCTGACGCAATGGCGCTTTAAAGAGAGGTAGCACCTGCTCGCACGTTCGCACTAAAGGCGCGTATATAACCTGATGTGTTCCACGCGCGCAAGCGTCGCTCGCGGTCAGTCACGCTACGCCGGTTTCGCTACGCCAGACGAAATATATCCCCTTTATACTTCAGCGCTGCGCGCCGTCAGCGGCTCTCTTCGGAGCATGCGCAGAAAGATTGCCGACCGCGGGCCGTCTGCATCCCGTTCGCAGCCTCAACCGTTCGTGGATAAAGTGACCTCGGAGCTTCTTCCACAACTTAGAGCATTCTTCAACCACAGATAGAAACGACAGACAAAAAAAAAAGAAGATAAAAGTTACGGTATAACGGTGCGTGCAGCAAGTGGGAAACTCGCTTCGGCCGGCAAGCATACAAAGGAAACCGAACACATCAGCAGCGAACAGCTCACCTGTCAAGAGACCGCAGCTCCGCCTTATTTGTTCACACGCATTCTATTTGCGCTGCTGGACTGTAAAAGTAGTGAAAGAAAAGACTGCTCACACAACTAAAATACGAAAAAGAGCAATGGCTGTATTGAAAATTAACCTACTCGATTACAAATACACTTCTTCGTTTCGCACACGCACTTCGCACATTTCTTCACGCGCCCGCTCTCATTGTCAACGCACTGCGCACTGCTGCTCGGTATCCCGTGATCGCACTCTCGCACCAAAACATGGACGCTGTATTTGCTGCGCACTAGGCCCATTCCAAACGAAAACACACAACCAAAACAAGGTAAACACGGACGGATGACACGGCATCAGCCACCGCGGCGCCGACTGGTCGGAGGCACGCTGCAGGTGGCGGTTGTCAGTTTACGTCGCACTCACTGGACACTCACGTGTGGTTCAAGGTTCACACAGCCGCCGCCCTGGCGGGAATTCCTGGCGCAATAAGTCAGCTGCTGGCTTCGATAAACCTCTCCACCAAGCTAACCAAGCTGTCCAAAACAAGTTCAATTCACGTTGCTTACGCGGCCGTCCGCCATCTTTCTCTGCGCGATGCATTGTGGGTCGACGCGGTCGGCGGCGCCGACGCTCGAATGGAACAGAAGCCATCTCTGCACCAGGACCGTCGGGGAGCGCTGACCGCCGCCGGTTACGTTGGGCGCTGGAGCTTGCAGAACTATCGACGGAGTGTTTCGCCAGCGTAACGCAGCGCGTGCGAGCGCACGCGCAACCGTGCGTTGCGTCGGACTATATTCGCTATAGCGGATGACCCAGTACATTGTGGTCATGAGCTTAGAATGCTTTATGCTTCAGTTCAGTTAAAGCATCAGTTGATCCTGCCCCTCCCTTTATTTCTCCACTAGGTTGTTTCAGAATGCTCAAAGAAGTTGTGAAATTTAAGTCGGCGAGCACCTGTGGTTATTAACCCTTTAACCGCCAACCCCGAGCTGTACTCGTCATGGCAGATTGTACCAAAATCGCCGATGACTTGTTACACTCGTCCAGCCCGATATTGCGGTGCTGCCATCTCGAAAAACGAGTTAGGGTCGTCAATTGCATTAGTTGCAATTTTGAACACTAGAGGGAGTTAGTCAACTATATAAAGAAAATATATTTTGCGCCTTTGGCGCCTAATTGAACGCTCAAAAGAGTCATTTCACAATGTGCATGCACTGTGGGAAAGCCACCCTTGTTAAGGTTTTTTTTTTTTTTTAGTGTTAATTTTAACCTCAAACCATCGATGTAATATATCTTCAGAACTATAATTACTTGGAGAAAATTATGGTCACTTAAAAAAAAAACTGCCGATTATGAAATAAATACGCCGTACTATTTCAGTGCGTTCTACCCATTACTATGGCTGCACTGTGAGAAAGCCACCCTCGTGAACAGTTTTTTTTTTTTAACTTTTAGTGTTAATTTTAACCACAAACCATCGAAGTAATATATTTTTTTAACCATAATTACACGGAGAAAATTATGGTCACTTAAAAAATTGGCGATTTTGGTACGTTTTTCGGAAAATAAATTGGTGGTTAAAGGGTTCCGGTCTAGTGAAGTGCCTTGGACCACTTGCATTAGTCATGTTGTGGTTGATAACTCATAATATTTGGAGGTGCACGTTTCTTCTTTTGTCTTAAAAGCTGCTGTGTACTGTCTGTACAGGTTGAAGCTGGAAGATGATGAGCGCTTGACGCAGCTTGTTCAGATGTGTGCAGCTGGCTTGGCACAAACGCTGGCAGATTCGGGCCACCAGTATGCCATGGCCCAAGCCGAGAGCTACCTGAATGCCTGCGCCCAGCTCCAAGAAGAGTTCACTGGCATATCTCATGTGAGCTTTTGTTTCTTTTGTTTCAAAATGCCCTTTTGGTTTTTATTCGGGTGGGGTCATCTGCAGCCCTGAATGAATTTATGCAGTCTTAGAGGTTAGGAACAGTAACTTAAGCTGTGTATTTTTATGCGAGGTGGCTCTAAACCTGATGCATCCACCTCGTAGCCTCTTTCACAAGCGGGAAGTACTTTTTCATTGAATCTATGAAACTCTGCTGGCAGTAAGATGCCCTTTTGCGAGCGTTCCTCTGAAAGACTTCTTGCAGTGTAAAATATTCGCTTATGTTGCTTCGTCAGGAAAACTTTTTATCCCATTTGATCAAGGAATGTGTTCTTTATTCGCAGATAACTCAGATGAAAACATTGGCTGAAGCACCTAGCCTCAAGTTTTTGCTACCACAGTTGAGAGCCTTGGCTGATGCTTTGCTTAAAAAAGATTCCATCAGGTAAGTATCACCCAAAACTCACTCAGTGTACAGGCTTAAAATATTTGTTTACAGCAGTAAGTAGTTAGGGGTTTCTAGCAGAATATTGAAACGTTTCTAAAATGATAGAATTGCTATATATTCTTTGCTGAATTGCCGTAAAATTTTGAGCAAGTGCTTCCACTCAAGCAAGTGCTTCCCCCTAGCTTCGCTGCTTTCACTTTTCTGTGCCACTCTAGGAAAGCGCCTCCTCTCCCATGCTGTACCTTCCCACTACCTGTCCTTAGCATGCACCGCACCCAGGGTACACTCCCAGCTCCATCCATTCTAAGCATCCAACCCAGTTTCAACTATCAAAAACATAGCAAACGAAAATGGCATCCATACTGTCGAGACATCCGATGCCCATGAGCCAGAGAGCAGATGGCTGCTTTCTAGGCAGGAGCTGGTGCTGGGATGAGATAAGACAATTGCCAGCATAGTTAAATCGCGCACTGATCAGTTGGCATTAGCGGCGGCGGTGTAGCGAGAACACTCGGTGATGAAGCGCCGACGTCTCGGTTCACACTTTTAAGTTCGATCAGCCCGATTTAAGATAAATAAACATCTGTGTGTATTGCACTCAATATTTTTTCTTTGGCGGGAAAATTTTGGCATTGCCATCTTGAATTTAAGTGATGCTCCACGGTAGCGACCCCCTCCACTTTTCCCGTAATTTCAGTGCATGATAGGGAAGGTACTTGCTCCGAATTTTATGGTATGCCAAGGACAAGCCTCTTTGCAGGCTTACTCTAAAATGTTACTTTATCTAAGAGTGTGCAAACATGTGAAATCTTTCTAATACTAGTGATTCAATTATTCTCTTCATTGGGCCAAATAAATAGTGCACCTTCAAAATTTTTCAAAACTAATTGAATACAATGTCAAGTTTCAAATAGCTTTCGAATAATAAGCCAAAAGTTAGAAGTGGGCATTTCATAGTTTTTTTCTTTTTATGGCTGTTTGAAAAACGGGGCCAGTGTGCGGTCACAGTGTATCTGTACATTGAGTGGTCCCTTCATGTGATGACGTTATATATATGCGGTCGGCAAAACTCAGTGACCTGGCTGGATTCAGCCATCTTTCACAAAATCTGCCTTTGTTCACAATATTGGAGGCTATGGCTCATCACCCTTGTCAACCAAGGCTGACAGTTGGGCAAGTTGGAACTGAATTGTTTCAAAAACCAGCCTCCGTTTTGCTTGCTTTGGGTTTTTGGCTGGTTTTTATTAATGGATAACTGCCGTCCTTCTCATCAATGTGAGATGTAGCACTAGTTTGTTGTTCCCATCAGTAGCAAAAGGTGAATTTCAGGTGCACAGAATATGACCTTTTGTGCATTATTATGTGTTGCTTCATTTGTCATCGTCTTCTTTTGCACGAGTAAGTACTTAATGAAATGAAGCAACCCACTGAAATGAAAGCACTAATATAATGTGATGGTCACAGACTTAACATACTAAATTGTTTTTTGTGTCCTGTAGAGTAAAATAGCATTACGATGAAATAAAGGAGCTCCTCATGTCCAGAATGAGTTGGATAGGACCTTTTCCGTCTTTAATGCAAAGAGGGTGATGCAATGATCAAACTGAGTTGCTTGGCAAGGTATCATTATTTCTTTTCTAAACTGCTTGCATAGCCTGATTGAGTAGGCACATTGTCAAGTTCCTTTCTTTGAATGAGATTGAAGAATTGCTTCAATTGATCTTGTGGCTAATTTCACGAGCATGACCCGCAAGTTCGCTTGTGGCGTGCTGGCTGTTTTCGCCGTCACATTGATGCTGCTTATGCGTTGACTATGGCAAGTGACTGGTTATTCATACTACTGAGTTATCATGTCTGACCAGACGGTTTTTCATTGAACTCTTGACTGTGAGATGAGTGTCGATTCTCTTGACCACTGCCACTAGCGCTTCACTGTGTCACATGTGAATACAGTTAAAGCTCGATTTAACGAAGTTGATGGGAGTCGTGAAATATTTCGATAAATCGGGAACTTAGATGAATCCAAGCCGCGCCAACACAAACTATTCGGAAACACGGCGTTGTCGCCTGCGAACAGCTGTCACCAACTCGCTCTCCGACAACTTGTTGCTCGTAGCATGGCGCTCGGCTACTGTGCCCAAGAATGCGAGATCATATCCCGGCCTCGGCGGCCGCTTTTCGGTGGAGGCGAAAAGCAAGGCGCCCGTGTGCTATGCGATGTCGATGCATGTTAAAGTACTTCACGTGGTCGAAATTTCCGGAGCCCTCCACTACGGCATCTCTCATAGCCTGAGTCGCTTTGGGACGTTAAACCCCACAAACCAAACCAGATGCAATGGTTGTGCTGGAAACTGTAATTATGACTTGATAAAGTAATACTCCTGCACAGGGAGAAAAATGCGTTCTACAGGAATTGGGGCAAGTCTCCCTGTCCTTCATGGTTAGAGTAATGCAGAGCACTGTGATGGCAGTTGAAGTGCTCCTATGCACTACTTGTCAGCGCATGCTGGTACACATGTTTGGCAGACATTGTTTTCCTTTTTTCTCTTAACGCTTTGAGATCTGTGAGCCACACAGTGTTCCTTCAAAAGATGCTACCAGGCGATGCACTAGACCTAGTTAGCAGCTAATCATGCTTTCAGCGTGCGTCTGGTCCATGCTGCCATACCAAAGCTGCTAGCACATCTATCCTGGTTAAGAAGTTCTTTAGCAGGCATAGCATAGCGATTCAAAGCACATAGATATAGCTGCAAAGCCAGGAGTAGTGTTGTAAGTGGGGACATTTGATAAAAAGGAGGTAGAATTCGGACGAACACTGACCCCATAGGTGTAGTGATCTGGGGTAGTGCAGGCTAGAGGTGATGCATGCAGGCTTGCACACAACCGTGAGGCGTTATGACAGCAGGATCCACCAAGTCTAAATATTAGAACAGCTTTGTCCACAGTATACAAAGGGACACTGAGGACAGCGCAATGTAATTTTTAGAATTGGCGTATACTAATTGATTCTGGGACTCTTTCTGGCAATGCCTATGTTTTTTTGGGTGCAGGAGATGCATTTGTTGCTGAAAAAATTGCATTTAAACATAATAGAAATAAATTGGTCACAGGAAAGGAAAGGCATGGTGTCTGTCACACTTGTTTCTGTGGACATTTGAACCGCACCGTAAGGGGATAAAGTCCCTCAATAAACTAAAAGTAGCGCCATCTCCTCTCTTCTCCAGCGCTGCCGCTCCTCCTCTCGCGTTTCGACCGCGGCTCCACCTACGCAGTGCACGGCTAGCGCGCGCTCTCTGGAGCAGGTGCCGCTCACAGCCACCACAATCGGCGCGGCCGGCGGGGCCCTGCCGCGTGCGCCGATCGAGGCGGCCGTGTGCCGGTAAAAGCGCTAGCGCCGGGTCTCACCAGGGCATTTCAGTTTGCATTTTGTAGCAATGTGTTCAGGTTAAAATATTACTCGCTGATGAAGCATCAATACAGAATGTTGACAGGAATTTCCCGCCAAAATAGTTTCAGCTGTCAGTGTCTTATACCACATGTACGTGGTTTCGGCATTGGTTCAACTTGGCTTCACCTCCGTGCGTCCATAGTTCGTCACCCGTTGACTAAACTGAGCGGCATGCTTTAAAAAAATTTGTAACTAGGCGGCAGACGGGAACAATTTAGCAACTGTCTGTGTATGGTTTCTTTGCAGCTTTGACTGCTGGTAAACTTGAGAAGCATGGCAGCAATTGTCTTCCATGTGTTTTCAACTTCAGCTGCAGATCTATCAGTGCTTGCATGCGTGGCGTGCAAAATCAAGAACTAGCACACCAGACGAAAGCAAAGCACGAAATATGTGGCTTTATCCGGTCGCCTAAGAGCCGTCACTGCTTCGTTAAATGCGGCGACACGCTCAAAACATGCACTTAGCTTATATTCATGACAGACAATGCCTCAGAAAGCCTGGCTGAGTAGCTGAAAACCAAGGACCTTATTCTATAGTACTTAGATGTATAACGCGAAAAGTGTAAAAAGAGATATGACGTGCAGGCATGCAGCACTTAGCAAGGCGATAAAATGAGCAAATACGTACAGAGTGTGTGGCATCATATTAGTTTAGAGATGAGCAATTGCTCTCACAGAGCTGCGACCGTAGCGGGTGCCGCGAAACCTTCCTTCGTGCCGCGTCTCGATTCGCGGATGGCATTATGAACAACGTTTGCCATCGTGCTAAAGTGTGCTGCATCAGAAAGCGCAACAACATGGCATTTTGAACAAAGCAATTTAAAAAAAAAACGACGTGAAAGAGACTCGAGCCGTAGCAAAACACACGACGATATGTGCCGCACGCGTGTCATTTTTCACTGGTGTGAAAGGAGGCAGCCAACACAACAAGCAAGAAAAAAAGTGCATGAAAATACATGACGGCGCTCAGTCAATGGGAGGGTCGAATGCCGAAGGAGAGTGCTGGGGAGGAGGCAGGCGACAATCTTCACATGTTGGCACTACATTTAGTTTATTGAGGGGCTTTATAAGGGAAGGGAGGAGGTGGAGTGAAAGTGGAAAGAGAGAGAGCGGGGTGCCGTAGTGGAGGTCTCCAGAGTAATTTTGACCACCTGGGGATTTTTAATGTGCGCTGACATCGCACAGCACACGGACGCCACTTCATTTCGTCTCCATCGAAACGCAGTCGGCAGCGGTCAGGATCGAACCCAGGTACTCCAGCACAGTAGTCGGGCGTCTTACCACTGCACCGCCACCGAATTCAAGCTCGTGATGTCTACACTGAAGCATGATCACCTTTTCTTGTAATGAGTGGCGGTGTAGACTAGCCTCTGGGTTTCACATCCAAAAAACTGTGTAGATGTACTCATTTTTCATTGAAGTTGGCTGGTGGTGGCAGTGCCTGCGTTTCATTGCTTGCCCCTTTTTTGTTTATAAAAGCTCCATTTTACAAGCCAGAAAGAAAAATTGTCGTTGTAAGTGCAGTGAAGCTGTATGGTTTGTCATCCTCAGTGACATCACCCTGGCACCAGATTTGGAAAACTGCTTCACACCAGATAAGCTGTACCATCCTGATAAAAAAAGATAACAATTGCGAAAATTGCACCAAACTGCTCCAAATAGACTGTTCTGGAATTGGGTGGTGCCATGTTGTGCTGGCTGTCTAGGCAAACAGTTTTGGTTGTCACCCCGGTTTCGAAATGTAGATCTTCATTGAAGCCCATTTATGACAAACTTGATTTTCACTGGCATATTCCTTCATCATGTCCCAACATTTCGAGTAAATGGGCTAATAGAAACAAACGCTGTGGCACCGACTTCTATGGTGTAATTTTTATGCCATGTGCATGAGCCACCATCGGTCCGGCCAAGTTTTGGCACGCGTTTTTGAGTTGTTGCACATTTCTCCCTTAGTCAAAATACATTATTAGCCACATACGCCTAGACGTTGGCCAGTCGACATCCTCAGACTTGCGTGTCTGTAGAACCTGCATTTCCCCAGCATGAATTAGATTGGCCAGCCAGTTAGGATTAGCCTCAGTCAAGCAGTCGAAAATTGTGGTTCAAATTTTAATGCAAGTATTTGCCTGCAGAATTCACATGTTTGATTGTGATTATTTCTTAGCATTCGCCACATAGCATCTGCCAGAATATCGCCTGTGCTGTACACTGATGAGTAACAGCTTGCGGGCGGAGACCACGCCAACACAGTATGCGGGTATGACAGCGACGTAAACAGGGTTTTGCACTACATGGCCAAATTCTCGGACCAATTGAAACTGACAGGGACTCTCAGAAAATTTGTCTGTTAAAATTTTGCAAACAGCTTGTCCGCAAATAGCAAGTTAGGCATACATTTGCAATGGTTTTGCAGCAGTCTTGTTCAGCTGTGTAACTTTTCATCTCAGTCTGATGAAATTTGAGATGGGTGCATGCAGCTCAGGTAATAACTAGTAGTGCTACTGCCCAAGGTAGAATGATGTCACTTCCCGTGGTTTCATTGCAGTGTGATGAAATCCTTTTTATTATTACCTGCTATGAAATGCAGTGCACACCGTTTGATTTTACTGTTTAGAGATTTGTATGGTAGAAAGCTATGAAAGATAACTGGGTGGTGTATGCAGATCTGTCCTGGGAAGGCAGACGTTATGCACATTGTAGAGCATAATGATAAGAGAAGTGATTAACCAAAATTAGCTAATCAGCTTTCTAAAAAGGTAGCACTAAAGGCCTTGATTACCAGGGAAAAAAAATGTTACAGGATTGATCTTCAGACTGCCTAAGAGCTGAAAAC
The DNA here is from genome assembly GCF_055883805.1 of Amblyomma maculatum. Taxonomy (NCBI): domain Eukaryota; kingdom Metazoa; phylum Arthropoda; class Arachnida; order Ixodida; family Ixodidae; genus Amblyomma; species Amblyomma maculatum. The sequence continues at coordinate 22,957,938 of NC_139350.1, read as the reverse complement.
GCAAAAGCCTTTTTGTCTTCTTCTTCTGTTCCAGGGGTGCACTTAATTCTGCTTATGTGCAATAATGTAAAAGCATTTTTCTTACCGGTGCCAAATACATACATTGCTGCATGTTCATTTGTTTATGCTGTTGCCGTTTCCGACATGTGTCATTTTTCGCTATAAATCAAGGGTAATTTGAAGTTCAAGGCTCATTTGTTGCTCCCTTCCACATGAGACTGCTGTGCTGTGGCATTTTGTGTCAACCTCACTACTAGATGGCTCAGTGCATCTGTCTAACAAGTGATTCTTTGTCTGTTTTGTTTTGAATTTTGCACGCGCAAATTTGGAAACACTTTTGTTGCCTGCCATTACCTATATTCTGGGGCGGGCTTGTTTAGTTTTTGTTCCTTTCATCTTTTTTTTTTTCTTACTTGTCCTTTCCTTAAGTGCCCTCCAACATCTTTATGCTAGACATGGGGAATTACAAACGCATTGTCAGGCAGTCAGCATGGCGTAGTCATTTAATACTCAGCTGAGAAGCAGAATGATGGTGGTTCAATTCGTGCCGATGACCCTTATTTCTTAAGTGTGTTTGTGTGGATATATTTTTCTAGGACACATTTTTGGCCAACACTCCCTGTCTCCACCACTCATGAGCCAAGAAAGATGTTTGCCTTAAAATCCGGTGTTCATGTTGGCATTGTCGACGTCATGAACGAAAAATCACGAGCATGGCTATGGCAGGCGGTAGCTTGCAGCTGACATGACCTGTGCTGACTGACCGGACTTAGAGTTGCCTGACATTACGTTTGACAGGAGCTGCCAACTCTGGACTCTCCTTTCATGTAAGAGGGTGATATCAGAATCAACCTACCCTTTCATTCACGTTACCCCTAGGCCACACAGGCACGTTCATGCGGCTTGGCTAAAGTAGGTCCTTATAACTGGGGTGGTAGCCTATGCGGTCGCTTCATACCCATAAAGGCAGATCTTAAGTGACCCCCATAATTGTTTATTGTTGATTTGAAGGGGCAATATTATGCTGCAAAATTGAAGGCCATAAAGGTCAAAGGTTAGTTCCTGTTGTAATTTTCTTTATTTGGCAGTGGGGTTTGAAATATCCAACATTAAAAATACGTACCTGAAAGCTCTTTGAGTTGGCTTTCATGCATCGCACATTTATAAAATGGCATCGTTGCGTGTGGTGCTGGTGGCAAAATCATGTTGATTTCTTCAACATCAAATACACAAATGGGGCCTGTATCTGATGCAAAAAAAAAAAAAAAGAATGCATCGTTTTGTAAACGTCCAATTCATCAACGCCTAATGAGCTTTCAAATGCCTATTTTGATGTTCAGTTCAGGAGATATATCACATAGCAACATGGAATATAAGATCTATGACACAAGGTAAACTGGATGTCGTCAAGCGAGAAATGGACAGATTGAACATTGATATCTTGGGTATCAGCGAGCTCAAGTGGACCGGAATGGGAGAATTTAACTCCGGCGACCATTATGTCTTTTATTGTGGGCACGAATCCAAGAGAAGGAATGGGGTCGCTCTCATAGTAAACAGAAGAATGGGCAAAGCAGTGCTAGGGTACAACCCCAAAAACGACCGAATGATTTCACTTCGGATCCAAGGTCACCCTTTCAACATAACAGTTATCCAAGTCTATGCACCGACCACTACTGCTGAAGAAGCTGACGTTGAGAGATTTTATGCGGACCTACAATGCCTTTTAGACCGCACCCCATCATCAGACGTCGTGTTTCTCATAGGAGACTGGAATGCTAAGGTCGGGAGAGAAGAAATATCCGGAATTATAGGCAAGTTCGGTCTTGGCGAGCCAAATGAAGCTGGGCAGAGGCTAGTAGAGTTTTGTCAAGAAAATAACCTGACCATAGCGAATACTCATTTTCCACAGCACAAGAGGCGCCTGTACACATGGACTTCACCGGACGGTCTGTACAGGAGTCAGATCGATTATATTCTTTGCCGGCAGAGATGGAGAAGCGCTATACAAGCAGTAAAAACAAGGCCTGGGGCCGATTGTGGCACCGATCATCAGCTTCTTGTTGCCAAAATTAAGCTTCGATTGAGGAAAACGCAGAAAACTAGAAGGCCTTTCAGGTATGATCTGGATCAAATTCCATTAGAATATGCTGTGGAAGTGAGGAATCGATTTCAAGAATTAGATCTAGAAGACAGAGAGCCCGAAGAGATGTGGACTGATGTTCGTGATATAATACAAGAAGTTGCTACTAAGGTATTTCCAAAGCAAAAGAAATGCAAGAAAGCAAACTGGTTTTCTGAAGAGGCTTTGCAAATAGCTGAGGAAAGGAGGATGGCAAAAGTTATGGGGGAAAGAGAAAGATACAAGGTTCTCAATGTGGATTTTCAGAAAATAGCAAGGAGAGATGAGAATGCCTTCCTGAACATACAGTGCCAAGCAGTTGAGGACAACAGCCAATTAAGGAACACAAGAGCTCTGTATAAGACAATCAAAGATATCAAAGGAAGCTTCTGTGCTAAGCTGGGCGTGATAAAGGACAAACGAGGCAAGGACCTCACTGAAGCCTCAGAGATAAAGAAGAGGTGGCAGGAATACACAGAAGAACTGTACAAGAAGGACCCGAATGTGCAAACCCAACATAAGACGGTTGTGATTACTGATCTTGAGCCGGGCATTCTGAAGAGTGAAGTTGAATGGGCCTTGGCCAGCCTTGCTAAGAACAAAGCTAGCGGAATTGATGGCATTCCAGCTGAGTTGCTTCAATACCTCAACCATGACGCTGTTAACATTCTGCATACATTATGTCAGAAGATTTCAACATCCCTGCAGTGGCCACAGGATTGGAGGAGGTCAGTTTACATCCCCATTCCAAAGAAAGGCAGTGCCAAAGATTGTTCCTACTACTGCACGATCGCGCTTATTTCGCATGCTAGCAAGGTGATGTTGAAAATCCTCCAAGCTAGGCTGCAGCAGTATGTGGATCGGGAGCTTCCGGACGTGCAAGCTGGGTTTCGCAAGGGCAGAGGAACTAGAGACCAAATTGCCAACCTTCGCTGGATCATGGAAAAAGCAAGAGAGTTCCAGAAACCCATCTACTTCTGCTTTATTGATTATGCGAAAGCGTTTGACTGCGTAGATCACAGCAGATTGTGGCAAGCTTTCCAAGAGATGGGAGTTCCAATTCACCTCATCTGTCTCCTCAGGAACCTGTATGAAGGGCAAGAGGCCACAGTCAGAACTGGGCATGGTCTTACTGATTGGTTTCCAATCAAGAAAGGAGTGAGGCAAGGCTGCATACTGTCACCCTGCCTATTTAACCTATATGCAGAGTGCATCATGAGGAAGGCCGGTCTGGACGAGTCTTCAGCTGGAGTGAAGATTGCTGGAAAACGTATCAACAACCTTAGATATGCGGATGATACCACTTTAATGGCAGAAAGTGAAGTGGAACTCAAGAGACTTCTGATGCGCGTACAAGAAGAGTGAGAAGTTTTGGCTTAAACTGAACATTAAAAAGACAAAGATCATGGCGTCTTGCCCTATCAAGTCCTGGAGCATCAATGGACAAGAAGTGGAAGCTGTGACAGATTTTCTGTTCTTGGGCTCCAAGATTACCTTGGAAGGAGACTGCAGCCATGAAATTAGGAGACGCCTGCTTCTGGGAAAGAGAGCAATGGTTAGCCTTGACCGCCTAGTAAAGAGCAGAGACATTAGTCTGCCAACCAAGATCCGTATACTCGTGCTATGGTCTTTCCAGTTATGATGTATGGATGCGAGAGTTGGACTGTGAAAAAGGCTGACCGCCGAAGAATTGACGCGTTTGAATTGTGGGGCTGGCGAAGACTCTTGAGAGTTCCTTGGACTGCCAGAAGATCAAATCAGTCAATATTGTCAACCATAAACCCTGACTGCTCATTGGAGGGTCAAATTCTAAAGTTAAAGCTCAGCTACTTTGGTCATCTGATGAGAAGAGAGGAGTCGCTGGAGAAAAATTTGATGTTGGGAAAAGTTGAGGGTCGCCGGAGAAGGGGTAGGCAGCGAACGCGATGGTTAGATGGCATCCTCAAGGCACTGCAGATGAAGTTATGTGATGTTAGGAAGATAGTGAGAGACCGGAAAGCGTGGCGTGACATGGTCCATAGGGTCACGAAGAGTCGGACACGACTGAACGACTGAACTGAACTGACTTTGAGCCAAGCTGGTTAAAAAACGTAAAAGGGAAGCAAATTTTGATAATGACAGTTTTAATTTTGCGGTGTTTCTTCTTAAAATGAAAAATAAGAAGTGTATTAGTCAACTTTAGTAATTGTCTAAATATTAACCTCTATAACATACAAATGGCCCACCCTGCTGTACAGCCAATCTGCACAGACTGCACTGAATTATCTCATAGTTTTTAAAATGAAAAAAACTGTAAAAAGCAAAAAAAATTCTGGTGTATCTTTTGTTTATAAGGGCAAAGGGGTGGGGAAAAAGTATAAGGACAGGTGGGAAGCATTTACAGCTCACTTCATCTGAATCCTCCCCACGAAGTTCGTGCATATAAGTTGTATATGCTCGCAGTGAGCTTGAAGTCTAGAGATAAGACAATGCTTGGCTCATGTGGAGGATTTTTTATGTATGTAGAAGCTTGGGCTAGTTCATGTGTATGTAATATATATTCTTTTCAAGTTGTATGTTCAAATTTTGACCACTCATCTACAGTAAGCTAGCTTTTAAAAGGGACATGCAGTCATGTGGTTGCCGCGCTTCACGAAGCACTGCCGCGTGAGCTAGCAAGAATCCGTCTTTTGCACAAAATGTGGTGCCCTCTGGGAGTGGTTGAAAATTCATCTGCTACTGGTTGAAAACGTCCTTGACGCCAGTGAAATGACGGTGTGTGTTTTTGACAGCTACTGCCATCTATCGCATATGCCTGCCACAAATAATGATTACGCATGGCTTCCAAGATCAGCTACGGCTGCGCCGATCGTGGAGGCCAAGAACTGCGCATGTGCAGCTGGGGTTGGTGCTTTGTTTTCAACCAGGGGAGAGGCACGCATGCGCAGAGCGGCCTGGTGAAAAAGGCGGATTGGCGTCATATGGCACGTGTGTAGTAAACACTCTCTTCATACATGCGCCTGGGGCCACTCATTTTCACTGCCTTTTGTGGTAGAGCTAGCAACGCTTCACGAAGCGCAGAGGCCATGTTAGTGCATAGGCAAGCACAAGTGTGCAACAAAACATGACAGGCCTGGCAGACATACTAAATGGCAGACCAGAGGAACACGCATTCTAGTGCTTCTGAGGTACTACGCTCACGAGCAAATGTAAACTTTGTGGTCTTCAGTTGCAGTCTTCTCTATGGTGGTGCAGTGGTTAGGGCGCTTGACTGCTGTGCCCAAAAATTTGAGATTGAATTCTGGTCGTGGCAGCCGCTTTTCGATGGAAGCGAAAAGTAAGGTGTCCGTGTGCTATGCGATGTCAGTACACGCTAAAGAACCCTTGATGGTCGAAATTTTCGGAGCACTCCACAACAATGTCTCTCATAGCTTGAGTCACTTTGGGACGTTAAACTCCACAAACCAAACCAAACCTAATACTTCCATACTCCAGCGTGCTTGCAAATCAATGTTTCGTTGCTCCGAAATGCTCCAGGTTAGACATTTTAGTGCTCCAAAGTGTTCCAAAATTAATATTCCTCTTCTCCAGAGGGCTGCCAATTGGAAACTTTAGCTGCAAAAATTGCTACAAATTGAAGCTTATGACTAGCATTACTGCCATTCTGTAGCCCATTGCTACAGCCCACTTCTATGTTCAGATTTGATTACACTTGTTTAGGGTGCTTGAGCAGTGCTGTGCAGTGGAATGAAATTATTCTAATACAGGTACTTAATTGTACTTTAATCCTTGTGCTCTAGTGCAGCCACAAAGTAAACTGCACAGATGCAAGTGCATTGAACCCAACAAAGATGTTACGTTAAATGACTTGACTTAATTTGCTGTGTAGCACACTACCCGAGCACTCTAGACAAGCGTGATTGATGACTTGGTGCAGAAATTAACTGCAGTCAGATGGAAAGTTGGACAGTTGGATTGGATGCGTCCATCGTGGAAGACGCACAAAAGATGAGGACACAAGAAGGAAGCTCCGCTTGACTTTCTTCTTGAATCCTTGTCTTTCACGCATTTCAAAAGATGAGTGTATATTATATCGGAGCTGTGCAAATGGTAAAATTATGGGCACAAAGCAAATTTGAATATTGAAAACTGAGTGCAAATTGAATTGAATATTTTTTGAATACTGGACAGAAAAAGCAAATTAATTAGAAGTATATAAATAGCAAATTTTTAGGTGCAAAGGGGATAGGAATAATGGAAAAATGTTCGTTATTTTGAAAATTATTACGCACAGTTGAAAATAAAAAAAACAAAATTTTTCCAGGCAACAAGGTTATAAACTAGTAGTGCAGAAAACTTTCGTTTGCACTCATCATCACCATAGTACTTCTAAGGCTCATCATGTATAAATAAGAAAGCAGAAATTATGCAGTTATACCAATTTTTTACATTTATCTCGTAATGATTGCTGTCTGTAACAAAGGTAATATCACAGTTTGACTTATTGCTCACTTGGAAAGGGAGTTTACTGCATGCCGTCATGAAGCATTGTAAAGTGGATACCTCGTTACTGGAGAAGTTAATCAGTGAGGCAACACAGTGAGAAAACGCAACAAGACAGCTCGCGAAACTGACAGAAGTGCAGAAACCTGAGCAGCAATGCTAGTGACACCATCCTCAGCACGCTCCCTCGTGACGCCTGAAGAAAGAATGTCGGTTGTGGAGTGCCTGTTGATGAGAACACGTAGCCTGGTTAGCCCTCGTGCATCAATTTTGCCAGATTGCAAGCCCTATGAAAGACCTCAACCATGCAAACTATGAAGGTGCCAAAATGAAACCGTCTTGTTGGGTGCCCTGATGTGCACGCTTCACTGTACACGTGGTGCCATTATGCGAGCTGGCTTTGGGCGGGATGCTCCTGTAATGTTTGTTTTTTGGTAACGGGGGCCTAACAGGTATAGTTTTTAAGTTCTGACATAAATTGACAATGATCAAAGCAGTCACCATAAGACAACTGCAGCAGCGCTTGTGGATTATAACTAACGATGCCCCTTGTCCTCCATAAGCTGGTTTGCTTCCATGTGCTTGCATATGGTGATCTAAAATGAGTTGATTGTTACCGGTCAGGCTCACAGCTGGTTGCAGATGACATTGTGGCTGGATACACTGATGTGCCACTAGTGTTTTGAGTTGCGAGCAGACAGTGGCTCTTGTGCAATGGTGGCGGCTCGCAGTGGCCATCAGCGCATTACTGTGAAGGCTTTTGACGCCTTCTGGCTGTCAGTTCTTTACAGAAAGAGGAAGCTAAGTCGTTTATATGGGAAAAAAGGAAGTTAACTGCAGTGGAAAATGTTGCAGTGTTTCTGTGCTGGTTTAGATCAACCAGAAGTCCTTAATTTCTGGGCGTTTAGTGAGTTCGTGAACTGAACTTTCACTATTTGAGCTATTCGCTAATAGTTCAAATAGTGAAAGTGTGGGGAAAATCGGATCAATCTAGTAATAATATTCAATGACATTTCAAAGTTTTGAATATTCACGCACCTCTATTGTACACAAGTTTGTTAGTTTGGAACACTAGAAGGCCTCCTGTTATAAGTGTCTATATGTACTAGGTAAATGTGCTCTTCTGTGGTCATTGCTGAAGAAAACTTGCGGTGCTATATACATATATTTATATGCACCTAGCATGTGCTCATATCTTTTTTTTTTGGGGGGGGGGGGGGGAGGGGGGGGTACTTCTGTTGAAATGAGCTTCTGATAAAATGAACACATTTTCATGATCCCTCATATTTATCTTAAATGGAGTCTTCTGCCCTGTTGAATGGTGCAGTATATAGGGCGCTTGACTTGGGACCGAATCCCGGCTGTGGCGGCCGCTTTTCATTGGAGTCAAAAAGCAAGGCGCCTATGTGCTGTGCGTTCTCAGTGCATGTTATAGAACCCCAGGTGCCTTGGAATTTCAGGAGCCCTCCACTATAGTGTCTCTTGTAGCCCGAGTTGCTTTGGAACGTTAAACCCTTTAACCAAACCTAAATGGAGTCTTCTGTAGTAAGGTTTTCACTCTGTACAGGCACTGTAGGCAGTTTTACGCATCGCTGTATGCTCTATAGGCCTCAGCATAGTTGATCTTTCATCCAAGCTCCGCAACATTTGTGTATGAAAAGCAGGAATATGAATGAAGGAATTTATTCAATAATGTTTGCCTAAGGACATTGGGTGGAGAATGCAGAAATACGGAGGAGTCATTTCTTGATGGTGGCCATCCAAGCATCATTAGAAATATTGCTTTGCCGCTGATTGATACTGTGAGGTTTTCTTCTCATTGTGCTCAGCATCGGTGCAGTTGTTTTGCAGCAAAGACATTAGTGAACCGCTTATATATATAGCTTGAGTGGTGGCATTGTGGGCATGGCAATCACTATGACTGGCCACATGACAATGTGTGACAATAGTGTCACATGGCCGACCACATGACTGGTGACGTCAACGACAGCAGCGTATCATCTGAGCATGCTCCACACAGCTGTTGGCAGAGTCTTTTTATTGCACTGCAAATAACAAAAGCATAAATAGCTATTCCAACCAACACACTAAAGAGAAAAAAATAGCTGTAGAAGCATTTTTTCACAGTGTTTTGTGTCATCTATTATTATACCATTTTGAGGCACCTATTACTTCAAAAAAGCATTTCTGTTATGACACAAATTGTGGTGTAACTTTTCTATAGTAAAAGGCAAAGTGATATGTCACTGATGTACAGGCTTGTTGGTGATCGATGATGGTGAGTGTACAGTACCAGGTAAAGATGGACACATGATAAATATAGATGAGACAGTGCATGGAACATTGTCTTGTCCTCAGCATTTGTGTGCCTTTTTTTCCTGGCACGGCAAACTCGTCATGGACGCTATTGATAGCTGTGAGGTCAGGAGACGCAAATGTGCCAGAACTTGGGCAAAATGCGCTAAACATGGTGTAGAGATACTGAAGTTGAACTTTTTGAAGTAAATGTGCTTTGCACAAAACCTGTGTAGTGTCCCTTCTAAGCTCTGCTGATTTGCTTTTCACTTAAAATTGATGTTTTGCTGTTATGATTTGGTTCCTCTCTGCCATGGAGTCAGGCATAGAGATTCTGCCAAGGTCTTTTCAGTTTGAGCCGTGTGTGACTAATTTTCACTGTGGTCCCAGGTGCTCCCTCAACGCCAGCTCTGTGGGCCTGTCAGCAGCTGAAAACGGCCTTGGTGGCCTTCTCTCTTCCATTCCTGGTGCCTGCACAAAGGGATGCCCGGAATATGTTTCTGTGAGTGTGCAGCAAGCACTTTTTGGAACCACTTGACTGCATGTGTTATGTTTCTTTCTTTTTTTTTTTTAAGGCATGATCTTTAATAACCAGGTGCAACTTCTGTCTCCTCTCTGAAATGCCAGCGTATAAATCTAAAAGCAACTAAGTCATGTATTAGTATTAGTTGTGAGGTGGAAGAGATTAGCTTCGATAACATATGCATTCACTTCAATGACCAATAAGCTGCACATTAATTCGATAAAGCTGACAGCAAGCAAAATGGCTCAAAACAATGTCTTCTATGCAGAGCAATGGATAAAGACTTCCCAAACATTGTCATCACACAGGATGTATGCTGCAGCTTTTATTGCTCATGAAACAGTTTGTTCTGCCAATAATGTAACTTTAAAATCCTATCAATGTATGTTTGCTGAAAAATTTACTGCTTATGGCCTTCATTCTCCTGAGAAGACCCTGGAAGGGCATCGCTCTTGAGTGCTCGAAGAGTGCATACCAGTGAATGAAAAGTGAGACTGTCGAGCCTCAATATAAGGAGCATGAATGTTATGAATTATTACCCATATTCAAATCGTTCTAAATATCTGTAACAAGCGGATGAATTTTTACTTCATATACAGAGTGTAGTTGGCAATAAAATGATATTTAACTGACGGGGGCTTCGTGCACTACACAAGTGACTAGTTTCGGTGCAGCAAGTATTCACGCCAAGGTTTGCACTTCCATCACACTAGTGTTTTTATCTCTCACTCACCAACAGCTCCACAGAAGGTACAACGGCATGAAGCCAAGCAGTGAGCCCTTTTCATTCTTTTTGTACACGTCGACGCGAGTCAGGAAGCAGTATCATGTGCAGCTGCAGCCTTGCCGTGGCTGACCTATGCTAACTTCTGTAAAGGTTTTGTAGGTAAGGGCTGCCCAAGTTGCCGTCCCTTTACTAATTAAATTGTACTGCTTGGGCATGTGCTTTCAACCAAAATTTATGTTATGAATTTCGGCTATATCAGGGGTGCAACAGCTGCACCAATTGCGTCATTTTGATACAGAGGCATATTTCTGCGCCATAAGCTTAAAATTTGGTGAATTTGCGCCAAAATGCGTCGAACAGCCGCAAAAGTTTGCCATGCTCAGGGACAACTTTCTGCGACCGTGATATGGCCAGTCGCGACATTTCAGACACTCCAGCGCGCATCACTGGCCTTTTATTTTTATTTTGAGGTGGCGTCATGTCGTTCTAACGCCTACGCACATTTTTCTTTCTAGCATTCACGTGCTTCCTCCACTCTAAGTACGCTGAACTGTTGCGGTTTGAAGATGCTTCAATGCATGGGTGACAGTTCGTGCGGTGAAGCATCCTTTTAATGAAAAGGGGCCGCTTGCTACAGCGTTGCACTGTGAAAAGGGTCGTGGTAGTATTTCTGATTTTGGAGTAATACTTGCACGCTTTGTTTTAAGCACCGCATGATTTTAATGGATATATCTTTTTTTTTTTATGTGGCTTCTGGAAGTTTTCTGTATTTTCTTGAGCCATTCATGTGCAGCTTGTTTTTATGCGATCCCGTCGATAGACTCAAGACTCGCTTTCCCATCGTCCGATAGTGTAGGAGATGCATCAGTTATGGCTTTTGTTGGTGATAATATAACTTGAGATGGTACACGTGATTTTTTTTGGAGGGGGGAGGGGGAAGGAGGGGGGCGTCGGCATGCGTAGCAGCCAGATTTTGAATTCCATAACACCGCAGGGCCGCCCAAGACTGTTAAAATTAACATTTACGGATGTCAGAACATATAGATACTGTAAAGTCTGTGCACGAAATATATAGCCTAATACCCTGAGTCATTGCCCACCTCCCCTTAATCAAAATATCGAGTCAAAACCACAGAGTCATTGCCAGCCCCTAGAAAGCGCATATCACCAACCGAGGACACGTTCGCTCATCTCTTTTCTTTGCTTATGACTTGCTTTCGTATCTGCTTTTGGCATTTGCCCTTTCGCCTTTTGGTCGCTACCTTTCGTGTCTTTTATTTTTTTTTTTTCTGTTTGCTTTTGAATTAGTTTTTTATTTTTTTTTGTACTGCGCTCGTTTTTAAGCACAGGCTGATAGCAGTCACGGCTTTGAATTTGGCTCTACCTGAGCTGATGTCGCACGATACAAGCTGTGGATTTCGCACACAGTAAAGCATTGTTTTAAGAGTCTTGCGAGCAAGAACCCCTGATTGAGATTGTCAAACCGCGCTAGATGCAAAAAAGAAAAAAATAAGCACATTCTCTAGTTTTTTCTATTTTTTCTTTTTTTGTGTCGCAAAATTTGAAAAATTAACCTCCTTGGTTGTATGGGTCACATTTTTTTCTGTGTGTTTGATACCACGCCTTGCGGTACAAAACGCTTATTTACAAAAGAGGTGCACGCCGGATTCCTGAACGAAATATGCCAAGCGCCCTGTGATGCCCTTGCTAGATTTCCTTTGGATCACATCCATACAGTCCAATATTCACATCTTTTTTTTTTTTTGTTGTTGTTGTTGTTCCGAAGGTAAGGCTTCTTCCCTGGTTAACGGCTCCAAAATTTAAATTCATGCTGCAAAGTGCAGGCTTTTTTTTTTTTTCTTTTTTTTTTCCTGTGAGCTGCTCTAAATATGGATTTTACTGCTCCAAAACTAAGATTTTGCTGCTCCAAAAATTGCTACAAGTCCTATTTCTGCTGTTGCAGCCCTGCTGTATCAAACTATTTTGCGTTTTTTTGTCTGTTTGTTATAATGAGGTTTGACTGTTTGAGAGCAGTTAATGGCTTCTGGGCAATGTTTTTATGCCCACCTGGTCTGTATGTTATCAGTCTGGGGGCTCCCCTTGTGCTTAAGCTTTACATCCAGAAAGCTTCATGGCGATCGATTTTCAGCTGACTACCAAACAAGGTTTGCGCCTCTTTGCACAAGCGGCCACTGCCACTACAGCATGTGACAAAACACACCCTGGCAGGCACAGTGGACAGTCTTAAAGGGCGATTGTTTTATTTGCACAGTGCGAGTCTCCTAGTGCTGAAAAAAAGGAAAGCTTTTTGCATCGTTTTGTCATTAAAATTTCTTGCTTGAGGGAGAGCAGCCTCTCTTCTCTCTTCAATCTACCTCCCTGGGTCTTCCAGCTTTTGTTGCTGCAACTTTATTTCTGTCAGCGCTTCCTGCATTTCCAAGGTCTCTAGGAAAAGAGGGATGGGCACGTGCTCATGGGCACGTGCCTAGGTCCGCCTTTGAGGGCATGTGAGAAACAACTTTTTATTTCTTAGGCATGCACACTGAAAACTTTTAGCTCTAACTGTAATGGCCTTACAGAAAACACAGACAACAGCAGTGGAGGGAGATCGCACACAAGATGCGGACGAGCATTGACAAGGTCTAGGGGTAAGCACTACAATAAAACTTTGCTAGGTAGCTCACACACTCATCTCCCAATGGAGTCAGCTGGAGAGGGTGTCCCATATATAACTGTAGTGAATACTTAATAAGCAAAATTTTCTTATTAAATTTTTTGCACGCATGCAAAAATGTGATATATTCTGGTTGAAAAACATTCTTATGAACAAACAGTTATTAGATTGGGTTGTAAAACTTTATTTGCCCAAAAGATGTAGGGCAAATTATAGCCTTCCCACCTAGATGAAAGCCAGGAGTCCTTGGCTCCTAGCGATGGTTTCGGCCAGTCGGGTAGTCTTCAATTGGATGTACTACGAGTTGCAGTTTAGTGGCAAGGTCTCCAATTGGTCTAAAGACTTTGTGCTTCTTCCTTTGGAGGGAGCCTGAGGACATTCCCAGCAGAAGCCATTGAGACCGGTACTGATTTTACATAGCTTACATTGGCTAGAGCACTGACCCGGGTAGTGGAGGTGAGGTTGCAGGTCACCCTGTTCGGAAACACATTGATCTGCAGATGACGTCATGTTGCGGCCTGACTCTTGTTTAAGGATGTATCAGCTGGAGGATATTTCACCCGCTCTAGTCTATAGTATTATGTGATTTTTCTGTAACATACTAAGCGGCCCCACCCCAGGAAGGTCTCGGAGAGCCCAACGGTTCGGAAAGCAAGTACTCGAGCTGATTCATGTGCTGCTCTGTTCTTAGCGATGGAGGCATGTGCGGGTGCCCAGATTATTTGATTTTGCTTGTTATTCCTGCTGGTCTTCAGGATTTTCTTTGCTTTGGTAGAAATTCTTCCTCTGGCAAAGTTTAATCACCATAGCTTTAGAGTTGCTGAACTATAATTTGGGGTGACATACTTGCAGTTGTAAGTGCTATGGCAGATTCTTCTGTAATATCAAAGTAATCCATTGCAACTGTGCCGCCGGCTAGCTGTTGAGTTTCTGCACTGGCTGCAGGTAGGACCATTTGGCTGTGGCCATAGTCTGTGACATCAACATAGACCACATCTTTTTTGAATCTTTGAAACATCTTGTCAAGAGCCTCGGCTCACTTATCTTTGTGTTCGTTGTGATAGATGCAATGCATATCTTTAAGTATGGGTGGGATTGTGAGTTGGTTTCGTATGCTTTGCGGCAGGTTGACTTTGATGCCTTACTGCCCTTCATTGTTAGTGCCTTGCCTAGCTAGGATCTTCCTGCCTGTACTATTACCCATGAGTCTGTCATACTGTGAGATTCTAATGTTTCAATAATCTCCTCAAGATTGCTGTGAAGCCCTAGATCTAAAAGCTTTTCATTGGCAGTGCAGATGGGAAGTCACTACATCTGCTTATGCTTTAAGTATGGCGCCCTCAGTCCTCTTCTCAAAGACCTTAAAAAGACAGAACACTACGCTTTAACCATCCAATTTTTTTCGGCACAGTGGAAAGCTTCCAGTCTCGAGTTGTTGATTCTGTAGCAATTTCGTCAGAAACGTTGTAGAAAACTTTTACCGAGAATTTTTCAATCAGTGCATGCAGCCGTTTGTTATGTAACCCGAAGCTGGAAACCGTGAGTAGCGACCGCGATGATTACGGGTTGACAAAAGGGATGTGCCAAAAACTTAATATTAATCTCACCTGCCAGACAATAATGCGACATTTTTTTAGTGCACAGTAGCGTTCACTTTGGTTTCTACACCCAAGGCTGCTACGGGACATTAACATACGCCTTATTGATATAAGTTTTAATAGGCCATGGTCACCGCTTCCAAGGTATTCAAAACACTGTGGCACCATCTAGTGACAGATGCTAAAAGCAATCCTAGAGATGCGAAAGGAGGCTGGTTTTTGCTGACGGGCGCTGCGGAGAGTGTGCAAAACATAATAAAACGACGCATGCACTCTTGAAAGAATAGAGAACACTGTCACTTAGGAAGACCAGTGACGTTTTCCCGAGATGTGGTCATGTGGGTTACCACAGTGATAATTACAGCTCTTTATCTCAAGAGGCCACTAGTGGTTTTTATGCGATTTTGAGTGCCAAATTAAAATTATAAATTCTTGTTTTTTTTTAACATTGTAGTGCTCTATCTATTTTATACGAGGCAGGATCTTTTCATTTCCACCATAATCCCATTACATGTTCTGGTTAAGTGTTTTGTCCCTTTAAGACCAAGGAAGGGAGCAATATAAGCTTTTCTACTTATAGCAAAGGTCTTCATGAGCCTTACTATATTTGATTCTCTCATTCCGGACTACCTATTGGCAAACCTGCAGATGAGCCTCATGGTCTGCTTTGCATAGCCCTCTAGTTTGCTTAATTTTTCACCATTAAAATTTTTCACCTGAATCAAGAGTCCTAGAACCCTGACGTTGTCTGCTCTTGGTACAGAAATCTCCCTGGCTTTGAGGGAGATTTGCGAGTCCTCCTTCCTGGCCCTCCCTTCGGGCTGGTATTATAGTGTAGAGGCAGTTTGAGTTAGCCCTTTGAAGGTTCTCTTCTATTTGGTCATCACTGCCTCTAGCTATCCACAGCATGGTGTCATCAGCATATGTGCTATGGTTTCATGCTTCAGTAGCCTCACACTGAAAAGAAATGGTAAGAGCACAGAGCCCTGCAGGGTCCCTTTGCTGCCTAGTTTAATGTCTTCGATTTGCATTCTCCAATTTGAATTTATGCTTCTCAGTCCCTAATGTAACTGTAGGTTCGTTTGCCCACTCCCTAGTCCAGCAGATTCTCCAGGATGGCTTTATGTGTAGTGTTATCCAAGTCCCAGTGAGTAGTGAGGAAATTTTGAGACATAATACTTGTGAATACTTGGTATGGTTTTACAGGCATGATTTGAGCTGCCCACATTTAAAATGCAGCACCAACATAATGCTTAGTTTGAAAGTTAAACTGTCGTGTCACAAAGGGCTGTTTGCGACGTGACATTTGTAATTGTCAACATTTGTATAACTGGGAACTGGGGTGGCATAGAACGACTTTTTTCACCAATAAGTCGCCACTCCATACATAAAGAAATCGTAAACCTCCCAATTTGATGTACCACACTTCATGTCTATCGGCTTCCAGCGGAACACAAACAAGTATTGCTGTTCTTTGAATGAGCTGCAATCACTATTGTGGTAAGTTGCACATTTTTTATTGCGTGATCCATCCTATCTCTCTAGTTCTGATCGGTGAACATTGCATCATGACATGACTGTATAAACAACTCGATTCGGCAGAAAGAAACAGATGAGGTACAGAATCAGGTGGCGCATACGCTCGCACCATGTTGGGAGCGTTGCGGGAGCACTACTTTGACTGCCAGCGCCCTCCACACTTTTGATCGCTTGAGCGACTGCCTCTCTTTCATTGCACCGTGCCATGAACAATGCACTTCCCAGCACTCTAGTACACTTTAGTCATGGTATCAGTACACAGCATTTTAGCACGCTGCCAAAGTCTTTGTTGTGGACTGCAACAATGACAGTGTTAAGGTGTGGGATGTGTTAAGAGAAGCTTTTTTTTTTCAAAATTATGAGTGACAAAATGGGGGAAGGAGGGCCCATTGTGCTAGTGGTTTCCATATAGAAGACCATGTCAAAAATTGGCTGCTAGAGTTGTTATTACTGTGGCAGGCTTTGCTTCCTGCTAGGACTTTTTGCTGCCTCTTGGAGTGAAATTGGAAGCCATGCAAGTTTCTCGTACATTTTTGCTATCATATTATTTAAACCACATGGAAATTAATGAAATCATATTAGCCTGTACGAAAATACATTACACCTTAGGCCGGGGGAAAAAAATTATATTATGCTGAAAAATGTATGAAGTGTGATCACATCTACGAGATTTAGCTGTCTTGAATTGCTGTCCGTTATGAGTTCCATAAATGTACCACTGTGGTGAAGGGAACGAGGAAACTGAAGGGCTCCATAAATGTATGAAATAAAGGGGCCAAGGGCTGTGGTTACTAAGGAAGGTGCAAGGTGGTTGCAAGACAAAATTGAATTTACTGAAGCTTTTTGCAAAATATTCTTGCTGAGTAAAATGTTTCATTGCAATACCAGTGGATTTTATTTATATCTGGCAAAATTACCTGAGTAATCTGTTATCTGTCCATGGGTTTTGAGTGACCTGCACCAAATTTTTGTCGTTTGAAGACTATGATTGGACTTAAGCTTACCACATGATTATAGCGTGTTCATGCAAACTGCTTGTTCAAATGTGTGAAAAAATTACAAGACTGTGCTTAAGTCTGCTTAAAAGTGGAAATTCAAACAAAAGCCACTTTACAGGACTGTTTTCACTGACTGCATTGCCATTGTCATCTCTGCTATCATCACTATTGCTGCTGTCATCATTATCAACTAAATGCACCATCATTGTCATCGCCACTACTATCATTATCACTAACTGCAGCATCATTGTCATCACTACTATTATTATTATCATCACTAACGGCATTGTCATTGTCATTGCTGCTGTCATTCTCATGCTAGGCAAGGAGAATTACGCTTGGTTTCTCACGAGCCAGGCATGGAGTAGTGGTTTGCGCGCTTGGCTGTGGATTGGAGGGATAGTGGTCCGATTCCCAATGGAGACAGATGTTTTTTCTTAAGTGTCATTGCGTGCGAACATTTCCTGCAGCCTCATTTTGCAACCTAGGCTAAAGTTTCGACAAGGGGACTTGTCTTTGTCTGGGCAGCATTATCATCACTGGCGGGGGTTTAAATACGCTTTTGCTTCTGAAGCAGGGAGAGGGAGGGATCATTTTAGGTTTAGAAATTCACACCTAAGGAAACATTCACTCCTTGCCCTGCTTCTTTCTCTTTCCTCTCCTTCTCTCCCTCCTTCCCTCCTTGGCTTTTTCTTTTTTTTTCAGAAGCAAAAGTGTATTTAAACCCCACCTGTGGTGATTGCGCTGCCCATACAAATACAAGTCCCTTTGTCCAAACAATAGCTTGGCTTGCGAACTCAACCCTTGTTCAGTGCTTTTAATACTGTGTAGCCATATTCTTCCTCGCGTTCTAAATGTGAGCTAGGACCATTCAAGGATGTATTTTAATTAATTAGATAGTGTGAAAATTAGATTTTTCTGTGTTGTTCTTGCATTGCACCTGTCACTGACTCTCGATACGCATTTCTTAGCTTGCAGCATAGCAAGGGTACTGGACTTGACTGGTTCCACGTTAGCTGCTATGGTTTTTGGAGTGGCAGTGGCTAGCAAACTTGACATTATAGTAGTTGAATACACGTCTGCAGTGACTGCTCCAGGAGTAGTCCGCTGTTAAAGCTTTTCTTATTAATTAAGCATGAGGTTAACCACCTGTAGAATGAATGAGTTTATTTTGCTGCCTCTGGCTTGTTTGATGTAAGCAAACATAAAACGGCTGATTTCGTTTACTGGCGTTATTAGTCAGTCAAGTAGTGCAAGATGCCGCAGGCCATGGCCCACTGCTAACTGGGGCTCCTTTAGTTGTATCCTTGATGTTTTTTGTATGTGTACGAACCATAGCAGACAAAGGACTGCCACTGCTCAATTTGTCTAGCGCTGCATGTGAAAACTTCGCTGGCTGTTTGTTGGCCTTTCTACTTTCTCTCAAGCTGGCTATAATCGAAAGTGAATTTCATATACCACCTGAAAACTGTATTGCCTTGATCACAATTACTGCTGGCATCCAACGCAATCTTTTCCGAATACTGTCAAACATTTTTGGCTCCCTTTTTCTTATTTACTTCACAGGAACCTGACTTCTATGCAAAACAGCGCAAGATCCACATGGTATTCCCTTTCAGCGTTAACTTCTGCGCAAAGAGTTTCAATGGAGTGCCTTACATTCACCCTGATTACTCTAGGTAAGTAGCCTATGTTTGTTGTTGCAACAAGTTGCTAAATGCTAATTTAGAGAAGCAGCTGCCAGGTTAGAGGCTACAGGTGTAGTAGTAAAGGACATTTTATCACTATGATGTTTTGACTGACTTTAGAGTATAGCAGTGATAAAAAATAAATTGAAAAAAAACTAGCCCCTAGCTCTAAGCAATAGGCAAAAAACTTGTCAATAACGCTTAATACCTATGGGGCATCTATGCGACCTCTTTAAGACAAATTTGTATTTGCTAAATTTGTAGCAATCAAAGTTAGCAATACCAAGTTGTACTACTAAGGAATGTGGGGACTTATGAAGCCGAAATGAGAAAAATTTATATACAAGTTGTTGGTGGTGTTCAAATAGTATTAAAGGGACAAAACAATGGAATTTAAGTCTCAATTTGTTTTTGGCACAATGGAAAGATTGATGTCTAAAATGTTCGATTCCATAGTGGTTTTGGTAGAAACGGTGTAGAAAATTTTTCCGAGAGTTTTTCTGTCAGTGCATGCGCCCGTTGTTATGTAGTCCGATGCTGGAAACCATGAGCAGCGACCGCAGTGATGACTGGTGGTCAGCGAAAAAGATGTACTGAAAACAAATAAAAAATTTCGCTCGCCAAAGCGTAATGAGGCATTTTTTGCTTGTCCTTTTCATTTTCACACTCAAGGCTGTTATGGCACAATAATGTACGCCTCGTTGATGAAAGTTTTAGTGGGCACTATCATCGCTTCATTCGTGGAATTTTAAACACTGTGGCGCCATCTAGTGGCAAAACCTAAAAGCATGTCTCTTGCAGTGTGAAGAGAGGCGATTTTTATGTAAGAACGCAATAGAGAGAGCACACAATATAATGAATTATGACAAGCACTCCTAGAAGAAAAAAGACAGTGTCTACTTACGAAAATCGGCGATATTTTGCTGACATGTAGTCACGTGGGGTACTACTGTGAAAGTAATAGGATTTCTCCACTAGATACTGCCTCAGTTGTGTTTATGCGATTTTCAATGACAAATTAAAATTGTAAAGCCTCTTTTCTTTGATATTGTAGTGCTCGATCTGTACTATATGAGGCAAGGTCTTTTCATCACCATAATCTCATGACATATTTTGGCCAGTGTCTCCCTGGGAGTGTGCTTAACGGCACCCTGAAGACTAACAGAAGTTGAGCTGCATACAACTCGCACAACTGCATACAACTGCAAGATACAACTCGCACCCAGAAAAGAGCTTTTATAAGTTGGAAAAAAAACAAAAAAACTGCAGGTTGTGCCATCACGTATATGCGTTGACACCAATTTTTGGGCTCAGATCCCAAGGTCTATGCCACATCACTATTCACTGAATTCAGAACAGCGGTGACCTGCCCATTTTAGGAAGGATGCCATGAGTTTTGAGTCGAGCGGCAGAAATATTTAATTGCAATTTTCTCACCCGTAAATGTTTCTTTTACTGCCGGACAGACATCATCATACCTGGATAGAACCAGAAACTTAACTTTTTTAGAAAAATAATTGAAGTGACCTCTCTTATGTCCCTTGAAACAGAAGTGCGCGCATTAAAATATAATGCAAACTAAATTATGTTCACAGCATGTCATCCCCAGATTAGATTGCTTAGTATCCATAGTGATCAGGGAATTGCAAAAGAAACAGCACGCACTACGCCGTATGCGTGCATGTAAATACAGTAAAATCTTGGTGATACGAATTCGGTTCATGCGAATTTCGGGATGATACGAATTCGCAAAATTCCCCAGCCAGAGTGCATTGTGTACAATGTGCAAAATTTCGGATGGTCCGAACACTCTCCCGCGCCACTAAGGATGATATGAACGCACATACTGCGACCGCAACCTTGAGACTATGTACTGCCCGCACATCGATGACTCCGCAATCACCAGCTGTGCTGTATGTACGAATCACACGTGGTTTGCGGTGACGCGTGGGCCGCACCTCGGCGACATCGTGATTTTCTGTCGGGCTCACGCCGCGAAAAACTTTCAGCGGCGCGTGGCCCACAAACCGCAGATGTCGCAATCGCCGTAGCTGGCAGCGACAGACGCAGTGGGTGCGCACGGACCGGACATCGCTGGCTCTGCGATCTCGATACGCGAGCAGTTTGGGGTGCCGCACGGCCTGCATGTCACCATCTCCAGTCATGCTGTACGTGCTGCGAAAAGTACTGTATTTACTCTCATAATGCTCGCACCTTTTTTCGCGGAAAATTGATGCTAAGTTGGGGGGTGCGATAATTATGCGGGGAAAAGTTTCGAGCAGCTGTTTTGGAGCGCTAAAAAAGGTGCGAATCGGGATTCGTAGGTCAGCTATTGTAAATATAACCAAAACGTTACTTTCAAGCAGAACTTACCCTTGTTATAAAAGTACAGGGTCGCCAAAAGCACAAATTGCTAAAGCACTTTATTTACCGCACGCAGCCTCATCATCACTCCCCACGTTTCGTGTTATAATGCTCACAGCAGACCATACAGTTCTACTCTTGATCAGAGACTTGATCCGAGTTCGTGTCGACACTGCAATCGCTTTCTCTGTGCTACGCGGAACGCGTTGACGCCTAAGTGCCTGCTGGCAGTGCGGTTGCCATGCTGTAGCCTGTACTCAAAAGCTTTCAGCTCAAAAGTACCTGTATAACTTGCGTACCGCCCCACTGCGATGTGCCACCAAGAATATGGTTGACGGTGGAACAAAGCAAGCAACATGGACGGATCGAAGGAACAATGACAACGAGACGAGGAAACACCTCGCAAAATGGCAACGACTGCAAGCATCATGGAGGTAAAAAAAAAAGGCGAGCATAACCTGTACACGCCGCGCAAATTCCGCGGAGGCACACGGCCCACGCGTCGCCGACGTAGCCATCGCTTGTCGCACTGTGTGTGCCGCGAGTGGCGAGCTATGACCGCGCGACAGTAGTAAATCTTCTCGGACATAAATAGATATGCTCGACTGCCTTTCCTATGCTTCTGCATTCTTATTTTTGTTCGTTTTGATGATATGAATGTTCTAATGATACGAATTTTTTCGCGACCCCGTGAGATTCGTATCACCGAGGTTCTACTGTACTGCTGGGCAGTGTAGTGATTGCTTTGAAATGGCTTGGATAGTCACATTAGCCTGTTAGTAGTTAGCCTGTTTTACACTAGGGGCACTGCATGCAGTACATTGTTACGACTTAGATTTCGCGTTCTTTTGCGTTGTGTTTGACTCGGTCTTTCGGACCGGGGAGCAGTGCCTGGCGGGTCTTGCCTCGACAAGTCTCCCGCGGTTCGTCAGACAGAGAAGTCACAAAGTCAAAATCTTCAAAGTCATGGACATCGACTACGCGCTCATCGCATGCGGTGGCGGCGGCGACGCGTACGACTACGACTAGCTGGGCGGGGCCGGCTCTCGTTCGGATAGTCTGGCGGGTCGTGCCTCGACTTCTTCCTGAGAGAAAGCTGCTCAGCTCTGCCTGGACGGGACGATTGGTCCTCTTTTTAAGGGGGCTTCGCCGACCCTGAAGGCATTGTCCCCAGGGATAAGAGGAAGGGGGAGATGTAGTTAAGCCAGGTGGTTCTGGTTAAGCCCCCTTTCTGCGTGCTCTCCCCGCCCGCCGCTTCTCGCGCCATCTAACCGACGCGGCCGTTACTGTGTGTGTCGCTGGTGCCGCCACCTCTCGTGCATGAGCGCAAGCCTCATTTTATTCTCCTAACATCGCAATCTCATCAAAAAAAAGCTGAGCGTCCTCGCTCACACTCCATCACAAAGAATGCCAAAGAAAAATGCACACCAAAGGCGTTCACGCTCAGTCTGGGATAAAGTCACATCACAATATCACCATATCACACATGGTGTCCATCTATTTTTTGAGCACTGTATTAGTAGTAGATAAAGTCGTCCTTTTGAGGCTTCACAAGCAGCCTGCGATGTCTGGAGTCCCACGCGTTAGTCGAGGTTGTTTTCGGTGGAGTCCTGGCGGGTAGTGGAAAATCTTCTGCGTCGAAGAATTCTTCGTCGCCACTTTCACTTTCACAGCTGTCACAATCGTTATCGTGTGCACTGTTTGCTACCCGCGTTTGCACTTCACTTCCCGTCGCCGGTCCGAGTTTGTGTTTTTTACGAGCACCATCACTATCACCATCACAATCACTAGCACTGTTTCTTTGCTGTAGTTGATTGGTACCATCCGCTGATTCTGCTGTCACTGTTCCTTTCGCCGCCGGTCCATGGCCGTGTTTTTCACGATCACAATCACTGTCACTATCACTCATATTGCATTCCTGCTGTAGGCGCTTATTAGCCCCATCCGCTGGCCTTGCCCTTATCGGTGCCTCCATCTTCATTACTGGCGCGGTCTTTTGTACGGGTTTGGCCGTGGGCTCATCATTGAGCGCAGTGCTGCTGCTGCTGCTTGCTTGCGAAACTTCATCCTCAGTGAAATTTCGAGTAACTTACGGTTTAAGCCGTTCCACGTTTACGATGTCCCGTTTACCTCGTTTCGACTCTACCTCCCAGTCATTCTCTGCGGTCTGTCTCACTATTCGAAATGGCCCTTTATAAGGGTGAAGAAACTTTGTTGTCCGCCCACGTCTTGAGGTTGGCATTCGAATGTGAACTAGATCACCTGGGGCGAAGCTCTGGGTTCGTCGTCCTGCGTCGAAACGTTCCTTGCTGTTTTTCTTGCTCTTAAGCTCACGGTTCCGCACGAGTTCTCTGGCCTCTTCCCAGCGCGCAGCGACATCGCCCAAGTTGCTTCTGGTCTCTTGCGGGAGCCCTAGTGCAGCGTCAATGGGCAAGGTTGGTTCTCTGCCGTGGAGAAGGAAGAACGGGGAGTATCCAGTCGTTTCGTGTACTGAAGAGTTGTACGCAAAGATGACGTACTGTAGAAACTGGTCCCAATCTCGATGATTGGCAGAGACGTACTTGCTGATCATTACTGCCATTGTTCGGTTGAATCTCTCGCAAAGGCCGTTGGTTTGGGGCTGGTACGCTGTGGTGCAGGCGTGGTTAGTACTCGTCAGCCGGAAGAGTTCTTCCATCATTTCAGCAGTAAAGTGGCGGCCCCGATCGGTGATGACACGTTCTGGTGCGCCATGCCTTAAGACCACCGAGTCCATGAAGCCCTTTGCTGCATAAGCTGCCGTTGCCTCAGGTGTGGCCACTGCTTCTACCCACTTCGTATAATTGTCTATCATAACGACTATGTATTTGTTGCCGTCTCGGGATTCTGTTAGCGGGCCCACAAAATCCATTCCAACCTGCTGAAACGGGTACATAGTCGGGGGAAGGGGTTGTAGTTCGCCCACTGGTTTCATATTGGTCGTGTTTCTTGTTTGACAGTCAGCGCAGGATTGGACGTAGTGTACAATCTCGGTGAATATTTTTGGCCAAAAATATCGCTGGCGGATTTTCTTCAGTGTCCGTTTTACCCCTAGGTGACCGGCCGTGACGTCATCGTGGCACGCGGCTAGGATTTCTCGTCATAGGCTTCTTGGCACAGCAAGTGCCAGTCTTTCCTCAGTAAACCCCTTGGCCCTTCGATATAATGTGTCGTTCACGAGGGAAAAAGGCCTTGCAATTTTCTTCACCCTCTTCCCCACAGGTTGACCTGGCTTGTGGAGGTACTTGACGATTGGTCGTAGGGACGGGCCTTGAAGCTGAAGCTTCCCAATGTCCTCTTGAGACACTACGAAAAGCGGGAACTCCTCTTCGTCCTCGGGAGCGGGATCGTAAGGCAATCTAGACAATGCGTCAGCGTTCATATTCTTTGTTCCTGGTCGGTGTCTTAACGTGAGGTTGAACTCTTGCAGCATCAGGCTCCATCGGATGAGGCGTCCATTTGGGTTCTTTACTGACATTAGCCATGTGAGGCTAGCTTGATCCGTGACAACTGTAACCGGGGACCCGAATATGTACAGTCGGAACTGCTTTGTGGCATATACAACAGCCAAGCATTCTTGTTCTGTCGTGCTGTAGTTCGCCTCTGCTTTGTTTAAGTGACGACTAGCATATCCGATAACGAACTCTTCCTTGCGGTCTTTCTGCACCAGCACCGCGCCGATCCCGTAGCCGCAGGCGTCAGTATGGAGCTCGATGGGTAGTTAGGGATCGAATAGTCGGAGGACTGGGTCGTTGGTTAGTCGGGCCTTCAATGTGTCGAAAGATTCCTGACACTCATGAGTCCATGTGAACTTTGTGTCCATCTTGGTGAGTTCGTTCAGCGGTCGTGCAAGACGTGCAAAATTTTTGACGAACCTCTGGTAGTAACCGCACATGCCCAGGAAACTTCGAACTTGTTTTCGGCTTGTAGGAGCTTTCGTTTCAGAGATGGCGCGAATGTTATCCGGGTCCGGACGAATGGTATGTCCGTTGATGATGTGGCCAAGATACCGGATGCTGTTGAAAGCTATGTTGCATTTGCTTGGTTAAGCCGGAGCCCTGCTTCGTCTAAGCATTGGAAAATCTCACGCAGGTCTTGCAAATGTCCTTCTAATGTTCTGGAGAATACCACGATGTCGTCTAGATATGCCAGGCAGATCTTCCATAGCTGGTGTGACAGAACCTTATTTATCGTGCGCTGGAATGTAGCGGGGTCGTTGCACAAACCGAATGGTACCACATTGAACTCGTAGAGTCCGGTTCCTGTAGCAAACGCAGTCTTCTCTTTGTCCTGTTCCTTAATTGGAACCTGCCAGTAACCGGATGCCAGGTCGAGTGTGGAGAAGAATTTCGCTCCCTGTAGCTTGTCCATAATGTCGTCCATGCGAGGCAGCGGGTGTACATCTTTCTTCGTAACGATGTTAACTTTGCGGAAGTCAACGCAAAACCGCCATGATCCATCGCGCTTGCGTACCATCACTACCGGTGACGACCATGCACTCGATGAAGCCCGAATAACTTCCTTTTCCAGCATCTCGGCGACCTGATCATCAATAACTTTTCGCTCGTATGCAGAGTATCGGTAGGGATTCTGGTGGATTGGGCGGGCTGTGTCGTGTTGGATCTCATGTTCAGAAAAGATGTGGCTATATTCTTGTACCAAGTCCTGGAACATCTGCCTGGCTTCAGACGGTAGTTCTTCGCCTAGCCGAATATTTTGACTCGTACCCTCTTGATCACTGGGCAGAGAAACGCTTAGAGCTGTCTTGCTGATGGTGGTGGCTCGTCCGATAGTTGTACCCTTTGGTACTGTGAGAGAGGTAGTGTCTGGGTTGGCAATGCGGACGTAACCTATCTCGTCGTTAACGACCGTCAGGGTCCGGGCAACACTAGGTCCTATGTTTGTCTCGACTGAGTGAGTGGTTCAACCAAGTACGGCCCTTGAGCTGCGATCCGTACTGCGATAATGGCCTCGGTTCGGGGCGGCAGATTCAATTCCTCTAGGCACTGTACACGTACCGTGTCAGGTGAGTCGCAAGTATCGTCTTGCTCGAGGTGTAACGCTAACTGCCGTCCCTGCAGGGTAATCTTCTTCTGTGGGAAATCAAGCACCATTTGGGTTGCCTGACAGAATGGCAGTCCGCACAGCACATCATGTGGAAAACTTGGGAGCACTACAAACGTTGCCTTCGTGCTAACCTCCGCTCCGATCATAACTTCCAAGTCTATCTCTCCGCATGATTGCACTATCTCTCCATTCACCGCACGCACAAAAGTGCCAGATGGTCGAACCGGCTTCCTCAGTCGAGTAGCTAGGGCTGCCGAAATTACATTCACAACGGCTCCGGTGTCTATAATTACCTGGACGTCCAGGTCTTCCGCCGTGGCAGGAACCATGATGAGTTGTGTATGGTGGAATGTTGCGTAAACCGAGTCCTTATGCTTTCCACTGGGTTGGACTGCAGGACCCGGCTCTACCGGTTTCCCGACTGGTGCGGGGCTGGAAGTGCCTGGTTCTCTGGGCATTGGCGCATGATGTGCCCGGCTCGGTTGCACCGGAAGCAAACTACTTGTCCTCCCTGTGTTCTTGAGCCACGTGGCGGGAACGGTCGGCGGTCACGTTGCCCGAGGCGATCCACAGCTGCAGTTAAGGCGCGCAGGGTCTCTTGCATGGCCTCTAACATAGCATCTGTGCCCTTGTTTTGAGGGTTTTCATGGCGGCCAGGTGCGTAGAGAACCTGTGGTGGGGTGCCTGCAGCATGAAGGGATGTTGTCAGGTCTTGGCTAAAGGACATTACCGGGTGCCCGGTTGGGATACCTGGCAGCGGGTGCATCGGCATGGTCATAAGAGCGTGGCGTGCCATGGCCCCTACGTGTGTCAGGCGCTCCAGGTGTTCTAGGAACTCCTGCGTGGAGCTGGGGTTAGAAATGGCCACGCGTTCCATCATTTCAGGTCGCAAGCCCCGCAGTAAGTACCGAAGCTTCTCGGCATCTGTCATTGCCGCGTTCGCCCGTCCACATAGCTGTAGCACCCCAGCCACGTACTGTTGTGGGGTCTCCCCTAGCTGCTGCTTGCGTTCCTGTAGCCGAATGTACGCCCACTCTTGTGCGTGCGCACCTGCAAAGGTGGCCCGTAGTGCTCTTTGCCAGTCTAACCATGTTTCCGGCGTTTTTTTTCCCGGAGTGCTGTCACGTACCAGGCCCGGGCGACGTCCGCGAGAGCAAACACCAAGTTGTCCGCTTTCTGTTCGTCCGTCCACGCGAGGGATCTGCCGTACCTCTCATATATATGGAGCCAATCCTCCAGGTCTTCATCGGCTGTCCCTTTAAACACGGGAGGCGGCGCGAACGCCCTCATTGACGCCGTGTTTTGTTGCTCGCTCATTGCTGTTCGGTCGTTGGCGGGAATGATGCGGTTCCTCAAAACTCTTTCCGCTGTGTGCATTGGCGGCTTATTTTCTTGCGGCCGCGATAACCTCCTCACAAAGAGCGAATAAGTCGTTGAAACGCTCGTTCAGATTGCGTTTTTTGTCTTCCCCTTCGAATCGTGTCCTGTATTCGAATCCTAATTTTTCCGCAACTGCGTTTCAGCGGTCTCGGTGAGTGGTTGACTTCCCTATTTTTTCTTGTTTGTCCATAGCGGGGAATTTAGCACCTCCACCACTTGTTACGACTTAGACTTCGCGTTCTTTTGCGTTGTGTTTGACTTGGTCTTTCGGACCGGGGAGCAGTGTCTGGCGGGTCTTGCCTCGACAAGTCTCCCGCGGTTCGTCCGACAGAGAAGTCACAAAGTCAAAATCTTCAAAGTCATGGACATCGACTACGCGCTCATCGCATGCGGTGGCGGCGGCGACGCGTACGACTACGACTAGCTGGGCGGGGCCGGCTCTCGTTCGGATAGTCTGGCGGGCCGTGCCTCGACTTCTTCCTGAGAGAAAGCTGCTCAGCTCTGCCTGGACGGGACGATTGGTCCTCTTTTTAAGGGGCTTCGCGCCGACCCTGAAGGCATTGTCCCCAGGGATAAGAGGAAGGGGGAGATGTAGTTAAGCCAGGTGGTTCTGGCTAAGCCCCCTTTCTGCGTGCTCTCCCCGCCCGCCGCTTCTCGCGCCATCTAACCGACGCGGCCGTTACTGTGTGCGTCGCTGGTGCCGCCACCTCTCGTGCATGAGCGCAAGCCTCATTTTATTCTCCTAACAACATGTTAGTGGCTATTGAGGTGGTTTTTCCACAGGTGAGAGGAGTAATGTGCTTGCATTACAAAGACTGCAGTGGAGAGGGAAATGGTGTGAACAGCATATGCACTAAAACGCTTTGTACCGAGTGTGCATGCAGGTCTTTCTACTACACCGATGTCATACATATGTTATGTTGAGGCAGAAAAGGAAAGAAAAATAAAGAGCCTCGGCCCGTGCCACTTAGTATAACGGGCTTTCCCCGATGTCATACAGTCGAACCCGGATATATCGAATTTTGGTTATATCGAACTCACGAAATATCCCCTTGAAAATCCCATGATAAAGTAGGAAAGCCGCGTCATATATCGAACTCAATTTCACCGGTCGTTCGATATATCGAACTCCGCACCACGCACTGGAAAGTGTGCCTTCCCCAAAGACGATCGCATCACCCTTAGCCATTTGCCGCGTGACGTTTTCAAGCCACGCGCGGAAGGAATGAGAGGGGACAGTTCGGCGACGGCTGGTCTGGGCAGCGCCGCGCCCATTCCCCAAAGGCGCGCGCATCTTCAGTTGTCGTTTCCCGCGCGCCAACACATGACGTTTGCAAGCCATGTGCGTGGGTGTGCCCATTCTTTTGCCGAGCTATCTCTCTCCTTCAGCACGCGCAACGCATGCGCCAAGCCAGCTCAGCCCCTTTTCAGACAGACGTGGGACGCTTTTTCCAGCGTGTGTTGCGAACCCTCTGCGTGCGGCAGCGCGGAGGCTGACGTGGCTATGGCGCCTGCGGATGTGAAGAAGCGGCAGCTCTCTTTTTTTTTTTTTCTTTTTGCGAGAGTCATTCTTTCTTATCGTCGTGCTGTACGCATGGCGTAGCGTAAGATATGCCGGCTGCGGACGTTAAGAAGCGGCAAGGGTTTTTTTTTTTTTTTTTTTTTTTCTTTTGCCGGGGATGTTTATTTTATTGTTATTTTTTTGTATCGTTTATCCTTGCATGTATGAACCAGCGAAAGCACGCGGTCAGCTGCTGCGATCATGACGCCCGCCCCAAGCGCGGCGTCATAAATCGAACCAGGCTTGGGCAATCAAGCCATCACGGGCACTCTGCCAAGTTCGCTCCCCGCCACCCGCAGGAGCTATCAAAAGATAACGCGCCTGACGTTATCGCTGCGCAGCATCTTGGCACGCTGCCAATGAGCTGTGGATGAGACGACTGAAACGGACTGACGCGCGCCATCGACATGCAAGCGAGAATGCTCGCGATTTCTGCCGCCGCGGCGACACAGAAACCTTGTTTTGAGCTGCCGCGGTGGCTCGAGCGGCGAGAGGGACGCAGTTCCAACAAGCTTGAAAATTTTCGCTCTGTCGCTGCCGCTGAGATCGCTCAGTCGCTTGCATGTGAGCGAGCTGGCCTTAACGCTTTTTTTTTTTTCACATTCTCGGGTACAAAAGTGGAGTGTGGGTTCATTATGCGAGTCGGTTGATTACGCGACAAATACGGTATCGTTTTTTCGCATCGTAAGTGCCGTCACAAGCCGATTTTTGTATATCGAATTATCGATATATCAAACTATTTCGCGATCTCCTTCGAGTTCGATATATCCGGGTTCGACTGTACTCCTAAATAGGCAGTGAGAGGCGTGAACGCGTTTGTTTGCATTTTGTGTGTTTAGAAGCACTTGTGTACACTACATGAACTGTGGGGTTTTAATAGGGGGATAAATGTGTTTCTCCTGCTTAACTGTGGCTGAGTGTTCAAACTACCAACCCTACTCCTGATTACACATGCTGCTGAGCATTTATTGCTGTAATAACAACAATGCCAGCTAGCAATAAAATAAGCTAAGGAATCGAGGTTTTCCAACTCACCAGCAAGGTAGGCACACTCTGAGGCCAGATGGGGCGAGCTGGTCGGATAAGTTCCCGCAAGGTTTCGTCTTACTGGTTTATATTAATCCAAAGCCCTTTTTTATGGCATCTCTCAAAAGCCATGTGTCACTTTGAAATGTTAAACCCCACGATTTAACATGTGCTCACATAATCATTATAGATTGTTTAGGCTTTGTAATAATAGCATATCTCTGTATGAATCTCTTCCATGTTACAACACAGCCCTGACTCACTGGCTGAATGGTTAGGGCACTCGACTGCTTATACCAAGAACACGGGTTCAATTGCTACGATGACAGCTGCTTTTCTAAGGAAGCCAAAGGCGAGGTGGCCATGTACTTGTCAATGTCAGTGCACGTTAAAGAATTGTAGGTTGTCGAAATTTTTGGTGCCCTCCACTACAGCATCCCTCAGGGCCTGAATTGCTTTGGAACTTTAAACCCTGCTAACCAATGTACCAGCCAGCCATCATATAACAGACATGCAAATCCTTGCCCACTGTGCACACACACAGACACACACCCATAGGAAAACTTGTCTTTAAAGCCTGCATATCGTGCATCTCGGTTACCAATAAATCAGTGCAAGCTGGAAAGAAAGCTTCTCAGCAATTGATTCTTAGCACCAACTAGCCTCTCAAGCTGTTATTTTGATATTTACAAGATTATGGAAGGTGTAGAAGGCAGAATTTATAGGGCTGCTATACTGATTGAATTAGATAACTTTTGTGATGGATTCCAACATGAGATTTACTGTGCTGAGTGCAAGAGATTTTTTTATGCAGTGTACCGATTACCTCAGCAATAGCGTTTAAAATGAGGACCAAGCGGAAAGAACAGGAAAAGTTGAATCAGCGTGTCTTAAAAATGAGCAATAATAATGCATGTTGCTCTCCCAGTAAAGCTGTTGCCGGTCGGAATAAATTTCTTTCATTTTTTTTCCCCTATGTTGGAAAGCCACTGTTTTTTGTTCATGCTGTCATGCTTTCTTTGTGATGCCATAAAAATTGTGTAGACATTTCGAGGGCATTCAAATCATTCAAATCACTTTATGGAGCATTGGCCATGCTGAGAATTACAGAAAAGTAGTATCCAAGAAAAAAAAAAAATCGCAAGGAAAATGTAATCTTACATATTTAAGGGCACAAGGGGGGGGTGAGTAGAACCAGTCATCATTCAGAAAGCTGGGTGGTAACTGGGATGCAAAAGACGAGGAGGTTGCACAGTGGCGGCAGAGTTCAAAAGTTCAAAGAGTGCCGGAAGTTTCCAGTAATGAAGGGGCTTTAGCACTCCGAACCAAGCTTTTTTAAGTTTACTGATTTACACAGTAATAGCATAAACATTTATTTTGTTTTTATGTGCCTGCTCTTTGCTGCAGTTTTGTTGACGTTATTAACAACTGGATTAATGTGCTTTACTGACTTGTGTGAACTTTGTACTTGGTTAATATAGTTTTTGTGAACGCTTTTTTTCTTCTTCCCGGCAGTCTTCAGATTGCATCTCAGCTGCTGTCATTCAAGTACCTGCTGCGAGAAGTGAGGTCAGTGTGTGCTTCGTATCTTTGTACAGTGTACAATAGAGCTTGAGTTGAGAGCTATTAGAAATATTTCCTTTAGTTGTATATCCAAAAAATGGAAAAGGAAAAAAAAACTAAATGCCATATTGATGAACCAGTGGGAGCTCCAAGCTGCAAATATCTAACTAAGGTAACTAGCACAGTACATCACATATTGGAGTTGCAAGCACCGAGTGCAAACTCCACACATTGTTCCAGGGAAATGTGAATGCTCACAAAATGAAAATCATTCTTTTCGTTTGGTTCAAGTTTGGTTGGCATACGGAATATCTGCAGTGCTGACAATGACCCGTACGATCGGCAGTAATCTGTTTCGGGTGCACGGAAAGTTTTTTTGTCGCATTTCAGCACAAAAAGGCACGCTCTAGTTGTTTTTTTCGGTTTTCTTTCTACCAGTATCCGGTGCACATTTGGGCAATATTGCATTTGCATGCTGCAGCTTAGTTTTCTGACAGCTTCATGTGTATGGCTTTATTTAAATGCTGCCAAGAACAATCAGTGATGCTCAGGAGGCACAATGAGCGGACTTGGAGAAGTTTTTCATTATTTAACAGCGCGAAGCTCTTCTTATTGGAGAAGTTTGTTTTTATGACAAGGCCTCTAAAGTACACGGTTGACACAATGATGGCGTGACGAGGCTTCGTGCTTATCTTTTTATTGGCCTTGAGTGAGAATCTTTTGCTTGACTTTTCTGAAGAATAATGAAATTGTAAAACTTTTGTTGTAATGGTGATAGCAAGCGCATTGAAAGCCACATGAAAGTTATTTTATGAAGTACTTTTTTGTCCATTAACTTCCACGCTACTTCCTGTACGCATATACTGTGGCCTTGCTGCTTGCATTACATTCCTGTACTTTTTTTTATCCTCTTGCTTGGTTGCAAAAGCAACCCTCACATTACATTCATGGCCTATTTTTTGTTTGTTTTTTGCTCTGTTTCGTGCCTGTACTGTTGACCCTTGTGTTACAGTCGTGGTCATGTTACTCTCAGGTAAATATGGCATCTAGCATCTTGGGTGTGCTTGTCTATAGTTTTTATATTTTTCTCCTGTTTTGTTTATTGTTCAGGGAGAAGGGCGGTGCTTATGGAGTGGGTGTTTCTGTTCGCCCCGGTGGATGCCTCAGCTTTTACTCATACAGGTAAGCTTTTGCACTGCTTGTTTTGGTTTTGGCATGTGTGTGTGTGCGTGTGTGCGCGCGTGTGCGTGCACTCATGACAATTATGCATATTCTTTTGTTAGCATCCCCCATTTTAGTCCACTGTAAAACAAATTTTTCACTAGATTGGAGTTCCAAGTTACAGATGCTAAGGTGCTTCTTGGACCTGAAAGAGTTCTGTTAGTGAGCTAACAATATGATCTCTTAATTCATTGATGCAGAACGCTTCTTTTGCTTATAGTCTTGTGCCAGTAGAGTTCCTTGTCCCATTATATAAAAGGCACACTGACTAATGTTATTTGTGGTTAGTCGTGGCCAGAATATAGAAAATTGGATGCACTAGTTTGGGCAGCATTCAGACTATGTACCAGGTTGCTTGCAAACAGTGTTGGCTAAGCAATTTTATTTGTACTACTGTTTGATGTGTATATTAAAATTGGCCATTATTGCAAAAATACCCGACATATTTTTGCGCATATAACCCGCTCCAAAAATTAAAAACAGAAAGAATTGCTTAAAAAGTGAGGTTGTAGGTTGTCTATGAATATTTAGAGGGGAAGGAGGGGGGGGGAGTTAGGTTCATGGCAATGCGCAGATTTCTGTGCAGTCTGCCACACTTGTCAGGCAGGATTAAGTTTCACAGTAACATTATACAGAGGAGGGGAAGCACACAAGTTAGATGCCCCCGAGCTTTATTCTGTGTCTTCTTGGTCAACACTGTACAAGAACATCAGGAGGTTCTACAAATTTGTTTTGAGGAGGGGTCCCATCCGGGGCTGGTATTTAATCACGAGAAGTCAAGGGCAAGGAAGGAAGCTCTGGTGACAGGAACTGCTGCTACAGTTACAAGGAAAAGACTTACATAATGAATCTGCAGTGACCGTAACTACCTGTGTGCGGGGTTACGAGGATCACCTGCCTTTGAAGGGGATCGCTAAATAGTTTGATGATAGTTTGATGTATCAGTAATTGTGTATACAGTCAAACCCAGATATATCGAACTCGAAGGGGATCGCGAAATAGTTCGATATATCGATAATTCGATATACAGAAATCGGCTTGTGACGGCACTTACGATGCGAAAAAACGATACCGTATTTGTCGTGTAATCAACCCACTCGCATAATGAACCGATCCTCCACTTTTGCACCAGAGAATTTGAAAAAAAAAAAAAGAAATGCGTTAAGGCCAGCTCGCCCACATGCAAGCGACTGAGTGATCTCAGCGACAAGCGGCAGCGACAGAGCGAAAATTTTCAAACTTGCTGGAACTGCGTCCCTCTCGCCGCTCGACGCTCGAGCCACCGCGGCAGCTCAAAACACGGTTTCTGTGTCGCCGCGGCGGCAGAAATCCCGAGCATTTTTGCTTGCATGTCGATGCGCGCGTCAGTCCGTTTCAGTCGTCTCATCCACAGCTCATTGGCAGCGTGCCAAGATAATGCGCAGCGATAACGTCAGGGCACGGTTATCTTTTGATAGCTCCTGCGGTGGCGGGGAGCGAACTTGGCAGAGTGCCCGTGATGGCTTGGCACAAGTCGATTTATCACGCCGCGCTTGGGGCGGGCGTCATGATTGCAGCAGCTGACCGCGTGCTTTCGCTGATTCATACATGCAAGGATAAATGATAAAAAAAAAAAAATTAAACATCCCCGCAAAAAAAGAAAAAAAGAAAAAAAAACCTGCCGCTTCTTAACGTCCGCAGCCGCCATATCTTACGCTACACCGCACGTACAGCACAACGATAAAAAAGGATGACTCTCGCAAAAAAAAAAAAAAGAGAGAGAGAGAGAGAGCTGCCGCTTCTTAAAGTCCGCAGGCGCCATAGCCACGTCAGCCGCCGCGCCGCCGCACGCAGAGGGTTCGCAACACACGCTGGAGAAAGCGTCCGACGTCTGTCTGAAAACGGGCTGAGCTGGCTTGGTGCATGCGTTGCGCATGCTGAAGGAGAGAGATAGCTCGGCAAAAGAATGGGCACACCAACGCACATGGCTTGCAAACGTCATGTGTTGGCGCACGGGAAATGACAACTGCAGATGCGCGCGCCTTTGGGGAATGGGCGCGGCGCTGCCCAGACCAGCCGTCGCCGAACTGTCCCCTCTCATTCCTTCCGCGCGTGGCTTGAAAACGTCACGCGGCAAACGGCCAAGGGTGATGCGATCGCCTTTGGGGAAGGCACACTTTCCAGTGCGTGGTGCGGAGTTCGATATATCGAACGACTGGTGAAATTGAGTTCGATATATGACGCGGCTTTCCTATACTTTTACATGGGATTTTCAAGGGGATATTTCGTGAGTTCGATATAACCAAAATTCGATATAACCAAAATTCGATATATCCGGGTTCGAAATAACCGGGTTCGACTGTATATATAAACCATGCCAACAGATCAACCTGTCTGTAATCGAGTTCTTAACTGAATTCTTAACCGAGTTCATCTTAACAGAAGTCAGCTGTAGAACATTTATTGCCCTGTGCATGAAGTGAGCTGAAGACAGAGTATGAAATATGTTATTCTGCTTAACGATGTCATTGGTCTAGTTTTAATTTTTCCCACCACATCCTGCAGTGGCTTTTGTTTGTTTGTTTTCTTTTTTAATGACTTTTACTTTCTCTCTTGCCTCGAGCTTTGCAGAGGTGCCTGGCTGGGTATCCATGCGTCTCTCTTCCTTACCTTGCTCTGTTTACACATAGCTGTTACCAGCTCCATGAGCAGGCATGCCACAGTGCCCTTTCCATGTTGCGCCACAGGCAATGCGTGCATCGCTGATATCTATCCATCTCTGCGCTGTAATAATGGGTGTTGCAGCTATGCCATTTCAGTTGAACGTGCGGCCCCAAAGTTTTTCAAGCCCAAGCTTCCTTGGTGGGGGAGCTTTCTTGCCAGTGTGAAAAAGCAGGGCATCTTCACACCTGCAACTGGTGCAGAGATCCGACATATCTCGGCACCACATGTAGTGCCTTGCCTTTCACAGACTAAGAGATGTATATGTGCAAAGTGCACCTGCTCGACATAACACTCGGAGGCTTATTATCAACTCATGAGGCATCGCAGCGCATGTTATCGTGACTGGCTAGATATATAGGTGCTGTGGTAGATAGAAAGGGGCATAGTGTGTGAAAAAAAGAAAACTAGACCAATTTTTTCTTTTTTTTTTTTTAATTACAATTATGCGAGGTTGTTTCTCGCTATGTTTTGAGCTTACATTTTGCATAGTGAAATAAATGCTCTGTTTGTATTTATCCCTCTCTCTGAAAGGCTGTTTTATTCATTGTTTCTGTGTAACATACAGTCGAACCTCGATATATCGAACAGCGCGGCGATCACAAAATAGTTCGATATAGCCAGAATTTTATAAATAAAATGCGCGCAGAAAACTCGTCAAAAACTAGTACAAATCAATCAATGAACCAATCTTGGCACAATAGATACTCACTTGAAGCTTCAAACAAAGTATTTTATTTATTTGGCTGAAAGTACTGTTGCAGCGTAGCCTGCTTCAAGTTGGAAACTGCGTGCTTCACCACGGCGTCCTCAACATAGTGTAGACAATCAATCATCGATAGTCCGGTGCCTTCTATTGTGCCGCAGTAGCGCCGTACAAGGGCCAACGCAGCTACAGCCTCAGTTGCAGTCGGGAGAGGGGCAACGTCAGTGCTTGCGGGGTCAATCTCAGCAGCGTTTTCGTTTGGCCGCTCACCGGTAACTTCTGCTGCGATCTCCGCGTCTGTCAACTTCTCCACTGTTGCGGTATTGTCATTGCCGACGAAGTCATCAATACAGATGCTCTGTGGCCTAGCACTGACAAAGCGCTCCTACTGGCTCCAGTTTTCTTCGAGCTGGCCTTCTTCCTCTGTGCCGTCCAATGCTGATTGTTCTGTTGCTCCCTCGAAAGCTTCTTCAATTCTTCTCACGAAACCCGCATGCCGAAAGCAGTGAACTATCGTCGACTGCTTGACGCTGTCCCAAGAGGCTTTGAGCATTTGGATGGCACCCAAAAAGGTCTATCTTTAGCTCTTGGCCCATCCGCAGCTTGACAAGCAAAGTGTCGATCAGGCCACTCTTATAAATTGCCTTGAAAGCTTGAACAATATACTGGTCCAGTGGCTGCAGCTTGGACGTGGTGTTCGGCGGCAAAAACGTAATTTTCAAGATTGCCCTGCTGGACATTGGTGTGGTGTGCCGTGCAATTATCAGTGATGAGGCAACCCTTCCGGCTCATACTTGGCGAGAGCCTGAGGCTACTCTTATTCAATCCACTTCTTGATCTCGCCTTCATTGGCATTCTCACTTTCTCCCGAGACTGTCTTCCCGACAATGTTAAAGCAGGCCTTAAAACGCTGCAGCCAACCGCTGCTGGCATTGAAGTTCTCAGCGCCGAGAATGAACACAAAGTGTTTGGCTTTCTGTTGCAGCATCGGTCCCGATAAAGAAATATTGCGGGCCCTTGCATCGATAAATCATTTGTGCAGCGCCTTCTCAACGTCTTCAAAGGCAGCTTTGCGCACCCGCCGCACGCCTGAGTGCTTGTTTTGTTCTGCCTTGGCCTTTATGTCACACTTGTTTTTCAATAGAGTGCTCAAAGTGCTCCTTGATACGTCGAAAGCTTCAGCGACACTTGACTTCTTTTCACTATTCTCAACGCGCTGGATAACTTCCAATTTCGCGGCAAATGTCAGGGACTTCCGCTTCTTCGCGTTTGCAGCCCTCACAACATAGCACCAACCACGTACGACAGGCCTAAGTCAGGCCTAAGCGATTACACAAACCACACACGAACGCACGATAACAAAGACTGGCGCAGCACAAGTGGCGGCGCCGAGGAGTCAGGAGTCAGTACGCCAAATGCAATGTTTCAAAGGTTTCGAAGACGCCGCGTGCGTACGCCGCTATGTTGAAATGGCGCCCTCAGCGCAATGATGTGCATATTTATTGCGCCGAGGGTGCCATTTCAACATAGCGGCGTACGCACGCGGCGTCTTCGAAACCTTTGAAACATTGCATTTGGCGCACTGACTCCCGACTCCTCTGCACCGCCACTTGTGCTACCCACCGCGCCGCTGCTATCTTTGAGGGTGTTGCGGGAAAGCCCACCTCCTGTCAACGGAGCGCACGTGGTCTGGGGTGGTGGAGTTCGATATATCCATTTTACATCCGGCCCCGTTCGAAATAAAAGATTGAAAATGCATGTGATTTTCTGCATGATATAGAAAATGTTCGATATATGCAATAATTCGATGTATCAAGGTTTGACTGTAGTTTTAGGTTGCATTTGAGCTTATGTCCATCTTAGACTGGGTAAGATACCCAAATATTACTAGTATGTTTGAAATGGTTTGGTTTGGCTTATAGGGTTTGATGTTTGTAAACGACGTAAGCTATGAGAGAGGCTGTGGTGGAGGGCTCCGGCAACTTTCACCTGAAGTGCCTTGCATGCGTCCTTAGAAATGCTGCGGCTGCAGCTAAGATTGACCCCACATGCCTGGGATCTGCAGTTGAGCGCCCTAATCACTGATCCATTGCAACAGGGCTGTTACCAGTAGGTGTCGTCAGTGGTCAGCTGGACAGGAGACTCTATGAGTCTGGTTCCATCTCCAGCACTCCATTAACTGTGACTGTTACTGTAGTCGGCTTCAGAGGTGGCTGTGTGTGCAGAGGATGCAAGTTGACTGCACTGTGCCACTTCAATTGTGGACTTCTTCTTTACCTTACTTACCTACACTGGGCAGACAGCAACTTGCAAGGTGACATACTCTGCCACACTTGTAACATGTTGGTATGCTTGCAGTACCACATCGAACACAGGGTCTTGGTTTCTCCCGATTTCTAGCTAGGCCTGCTTTTGCCTCTTGGGCTCACTTCTTGCACTTAATGCACACTTGGCTTTTATACGGGCTTTTTCTGGTGGTACCTATCATGGTTTGTGGCAGCCCCCTGAAGGGCATGAGTGGTTGCATCCGTATGGCTTTTTTGAAGCTCTTTTGTGTTATTTTTCACTACCGCCACCGTTTTTGCAATGTCAAGAGCGGTTTTTAGAGTGAGCTTTTCCTCCGCCGTGTAGCTGTGCTACAAATCTCGCACTCAAAGGGGTTTGTCAGCATGCAGTTGAGAGCTGTCCTGAAGCTGCAATGTTCTGCCATCAGCCAAAGTTTGGCGACGAATACCATGATAGTTTCATTTCCCAGCTGTATTCATGTGTTGAAGCAAAGGCTTTTAAAGAACAGACAGCCTGCTTGTCATGTATGTTCGCACACCTATGGCCTATCAGTACTTACTTTTTTTCCATTGTTTTCAATGTCATCATCAACAATATAGTGAATCTAGCCACCCTGTGCACAAAGACCAGGGTTTACTGTTGATGGCCACCTCTGTCTTCGCAGCAGTTTGCCTTGCTTGCATGGGAGCGTACTTCATTTCACCGTGTGCCTGCTAGATTAAATCAGTCATATCTTCTTGGCCAGTTCTTGTGTTCAGCTTTGCATTCAGTTCTTGCATTCACGGGATAAGGTTTTACTTAGTTACGCAGATTACATAACGACGGCAGCTTGCCATACATCATGGCTGGGGAGCAGGTCTTGAGAGAAGGGAAGTGCTTATGTTAACTCAAGGTTTGCGTGCTGGGCTGCTGCCGACATTTCTCGAGGTGAATGACGTCAACACATACTCATGAAGTACATTAGCGTTTATGGGCTTATCTTGTGGCATACTGTATGGGAAACTGAAATGTGATGCCAGCTCTGCAATGTGGTGCTTGTTGGGCAAGTTGGTTGGACATTATGTTAAAACAGCGCTAGAAACACGGACAGATAGAAAGGCAAACAGACATTGCGCTGAACTGACAACTGAAATTTTATTCGTGAAGCATTTCTTTTGATTCAAAGACTGATAGAAAGGGCACAACCAGTTTCGTCGCGTGACATAATATGTCACCCTCTCCCTTCCAAAAAAGCCCTTTCCTTTGCATGAAGTATTAGGGCAGTGCTGCTTATGCATGTTTCTTTACCATCTGCTATGTTTACTGCTTCATTAATTGAGGCAATAAACATAGCAGATGGTAAAGTGATGGTGATAGTATGGAACAGATTTCTGCATCATACTTGCTTATCCTGTGATATTCAGTGTCTGCTTTTTTTTTGCTTTCAAAAAAGGCCTTGTTGGAGCTTTGATATCCTTGAGACTAGCATTTAATTCCTTGAGTTGACCTTGTGTTACGATGAGGGTTGTCCTTGCTGCTTGTTAGTCGTTTGGCCTTCTGCTGCTGTTTTCAACTCTGTTATCTGTATCTGTGATGCTTTTCTTATTTCTACTTAGTAAGTTCTCATCCATCATTGGAAAGGCCTTGCCACAGTGGCTCAATGTTTAGGGTGTTTGACAGCTGAGCCTGAGGACACGGGAACGATCCTGTCCATGGTGGCCGCAGAATGCAAGGCTCCTGTGTACTCTGCAAGTCAGTGCATCAGAGAGCTCCAGCTGGTAGAAATTTATCCAGAGCTCTCCACTATGGCATCATAGCTGATGTTGATTTTGGATATTAAGTTAAGAATGCAGCCGCAAATACCCCTCAAAGGGCTTTCCAGTCACTGGGGTCAGTTTTCAACCTTCGTCCCCTTCCAGCCTTTGTCCATGTCTCCCTAAGCTGGGCATCTTTTTTCTTTGTGGATAATGTAGACCCGCCACAAATACAATGCCCTCTGTCACCTACTGGCCTGAGAAGGGGCAATTCTTTTGGGTCTCATTTGCTGGGAGGCATCTCTGTGTTGATGCTGTTGCTTGGAGGCCCACCTTTGAGGAATTTTTCCCCTGCAATTTTGAGTTGCAACCAAGTATAGATAGTTAATCATACCATACCATTGTGGGAAAGGAGAGATTGCTGCCTCTTTGCTTTTGCCCCACTACATTCTAGGCGAGGTCTCAAAATATAGGTCTGAATTAAAGCCTTTTTTTTTTTTTTTATATTGCTATAGGGAAATGTATGCTTGGGTGCCCTGTATTAGAAGCGCAAAGTGCTAGTAGTAGTGTCAGTGCACAGGGGTAATTTGCAATTTTTCTTTTTCTCAAGGGATCCTAACATGGAGAAAACATTGGATGTATTTTGTGACTCTGTGGCGTGGCTTACACGAGGAGAATTCACCGAAGAGGATCTTGAAGAAGCGAAGCTAGCCTGCTTTGCAAGGGTGAGTGAAAGAGTAGTGTGTGTTATTTGGGAATGTTCTTACTTAATTTATTCGTGACTCACTGAATTCGTTCTCATGTGTGTTTATGCCTTTTTGTCTATGGCAATCTGGCTGCCATGACTGCTCTCTGGTCACAGTATGGAAATACACTAAAACCTCAGTAATTCAGACTTCAAGGGAGTGGAAAAAAATGTCAGGGTTTTGCGAATGTTGAATGCTCCCCCCCCCCCCCCCCCCTTCCTGCTTTTATTGCCAAAAGAAAGCTGCTCATGAAAAACTAGACAGTCGTCATCTGGTTTTGAAATGAAAGCTACCATACTTACTCATATCTAGGCCGACCACGATTCCAAGTCGACACACGAAACTTGAAGGCCTCCTCTCTCCCCCCTTTCCCCCTTTCTGTTAAAAGAAAGGAAACTTTTTTGATTATACGCCGTGCTCACTCATCATCGCCGTTGTCGTCTCTGGCCTCCTTGCCATTGTCCTTCTCGTACAGTACTCAATCTTGGGCCATCCAATCCATTGGCGATGCTGCACTTTCGGAATGAGTGCGTACCCAGGATGTCCTCCTTAGGCTGCAGCGATCCAGTTAGCTTTAACTCTTAGCAACATGCGCTTGATGCGGCTTGTCGGAGTTGGCTCGCAAGTTTTATGAGTTTATGTCATGTTTTATGATATGACGACAGTCCTCGAACCTAAACCGACCTAAAAGTTCCATATCTCACGTTTAAGAAAAAAAAAAAACTGTTGGCCTATATTTGAATAAATAGGCTATGCAATATCAATGACTTTTCATGGCCCCATCGGATGTCGCATTATTATTATTTTGTTAAATATCTTGGTAGTATCTTTTGACAGTAACCTATCTTGCCAACTTCACTTATCTTTTATTTGTTCAAAGCCGAGGTCAATGGCTTGGCAGTTGTTCAGTATCAAAGGTTTTGTGTCCTTGTCTGTAAAGAAAATGATTGTGCATGCATTGGGTTATAGTGTGTTGAGACATGGCAATACTGCCTTAGGCTTTTGTTCGGATCATTGGAAATGCAGGGTCGTCATCATTATAAAAAAAAGTTCTGAAAATGTCTGCAATACCCCAATAGTAACGGCTGAAAATGTCTTCCGCAAATTTTGTTTACTAAATTTTTATTCCTTGTTCATCAGAACTGTTGTTAAACATTTCTGGAATTCTGCATTCAGACGTGAAAATACTGCTTTAAGAGAACTTTGAAAACATGTTCGTTATGTGCTCCTTCGTTTGGCCGCAAGGTATGGTGCAGCCAGATGCTGTGTATAGTGCTGGACATTTTTTACAAATTACTAGATGAGATCTTAATGTGACTTTGGAAAGCACGCTAAAAGAACTATGGAAGGAGCTATAGTGAAACTTGCTTCTAGAGCACTCTTTGCCAATATTATATTTGGTGCTTCAATTATTTGTTTTATTTTGAACAGAATTGCCAAATGTTAGTCAAATCTCAATATAACGAATCCCGCAGGACTGCAAAAAATTATTCGTTATTTTGAAATATCATTGTAATGAAAAATCTGCTATTATAAGCCAGTAGTCAAACCTAGGTATGAAAATGACGTACCTTGGCAGTAGGCACGTGTGTAGACAAGCAAAGCCTCAAGCGAAAATGTTGCACTAACTCTAAAGCTGATTTATTTGAAGAAATCAATTATTTTCTTCTGCCGCGTGCAGCGAACACGACCACGCACTACATTACACCACTACAGCACATACACCTTCCATTTTCCGGAACACCTCATCGCATGTGTGATTTCATTGAGCGATGAAAGTACGGACTTTGTCCATGTGCAAATAAAAAAAACAAAAAAAAACATCAGAGTTTGCTATGACCCCGTCTTCAATGCTCCCTGAAGTTTGAAAATTTTGTCTCGGTCTTTCAAAATGATTGTAGCAGTCGATGGGGCAATGTTGGCTGTCTGTAGAGGCTGAATCGCTTTTTCCCTGCATCGATTTCTTGCAGTGAAAGCAGCTGCTTTCATATCATCTTGGCACTTCGCTGGCTAATACAGTAGACTCCCTTTAAGGGGGGAATCTACCCTTGAACATCAACATTTTTATTTCTTGAGGTATTTGAATGAAATTTTCAGGGTATGCTCATAGTACAGACTTTGAAGAACTACCAAGTTTCATGAAGCTGGGCTCATCGGTTCTCAAGTTAGAGGAGTATATCAAGATAGTTTACATAGGTCCCTAGGGGCGGGCCTGGAGAATTTGCAAAATGTACTAGCAGTGTGAAATTTGTTATGGTCATTCCTGGATAGTTTCCCCAGGGCAAGACAATTCCCTTTTTCCAAATTTCCTCCCTGAAAAATTTTAATACAGCCCCAAATTTAGTGTTAAAATTTACACCTGACTTAACAATAATTTAATTGACTGCCCCTAATTACACATGAAATATTTTGAAAAGAACGAATTGTCTTGCCCTCAGAAATTTACTTAGGTATGTAACAAAAAAAACCTCACGAAAATCCAATAAGCGGTTCTTGAGCTATGACTTTCCCTAGCAGCCACACCGTGCAAAAAATTGATTCTGAGAAAACGGCTCTCAAAGGTTGAGAGGACAATAACTTTTTTGTTTCTCAAGTTATTATGATGAAATTTTCAGGACAGGCTCATGACATTAACAAATGAAAAACCACCAAGTTTCATAGAAATGTGCGTGCTAGTTCTCAAGTTACAGAAGCATATCAAATTGGTTTGAATAGGTCCTTTATATCAAGCCTGGAGAAATTGTGAAAGGCACTGGCATTGCGCAATTTGTCATGCTGATTCCTAGATAGGTTCCTCAGGGCAAGACAAAGCTCTTTTTCTAAATTTTCTTGCTGAAAAATAGCATAGCACTAGATTTTTTGTTATCAATTAGACCTATGTTGATTAATCAAATTAATTATGACAAATTCCAGACATAATATTTTGAATACATGAGCTTGCCTTGCCCTCAAAAATTTATTCAGGTACAGTCGAGCCCACTTATAACAGCCCCACTTAAGACGAACACTCGCTTATCACGAACAAGTATGGTGCGACCATCAAAATATACATTAGGGCTATGGCGCTCCGTCTCGGCTACAACGAACATCTGTGCAGCTAGCCGATCGGCTACAGCGAAAGCCTTGGTGCCGCGGACCACTTTCTACATGCTGAGATCCGTCGATCCTGTGCTCTGCAAGCCGCGACAATCGGCATTCCCGATTTCCCTCCGGCATTTCGCTCTAGCATGATGGGGGACGCAGACGCAGCAAGCGGCTTCCCGGTTTATCTCTTGCGGCATCTCGCCGGAGGAACTAGGAGCGGCCCGAACGCAGCAAGCGACTTCCCGGATTATCTTCCGCGGCATAAGCGCCGAAACGAAAAAAAAAAAAAGCCAGCCAAGTCTGCACTGAACGCGTGTCGCATCTCGAGGCATCGTGAGCGACCACGCAACGTTTAACACGTTGCCCGAAACCGTTCAGAGGGCACGACGAGAGGTCGCAAATCCGGCGATCGCAAAAATGGCAAAAGGCGAACAGAGCGTCTGAAGTACAAAGACAGCCAACAACGACAGCAAGCAAAGAGCCGTAGCAGACAACGCGGGGAGGTAGCGACTCG
This sequence comes from Amblyomma maculatum, assembly GCF_055883805.1. Taxonomy (NCBI): domain Eukaryota; kingdom Metazoa; phylum Arthropoda; class Arachnida; order Ixodida; family Ixodidae; genus Amblyomma; species Amblyomma maculatum. The sequence goes on along the minus strand of NC_139350.1, from coordinate 22,913,323 downwards.
TCAGTGGCCGCAGCAGCCAATAGTAGTCGTCCGATCCCCCGCGTTCTCGCGGAGCGCGCGTTTTGCCCAATCGCAGCCTTGAATTCGAGCGCGGGAAAATTGAAAGCTGCCACGAGGCTCCCAATCGGAAGTAAGCCACGCCTCGACCGCGCCGCCGTCGCCGCCACCGAGAGTGGCAGAAGAAAGCGCAAGAATTCACAAACAAAACAAGACCAAGATGGCGGCGCTCAGTTCGGCGGGAGAGGAACGGCGTGCGCGCGCGAAGTTTGGGAATTTTCGGATCTTGCTCGCTGCTCCGCGGCTCCCGCCGCTTGTTAAATAATTAATTTCGAGTATTTCTACGGCGAGTTGGGCATTGATAATTACAGAAATAGTAGTTTATAAGACATACTACCGGAATATATAATCTTCCAAAAATCGACTGTTTCGCGATTTTTCGGTTTTCAAAGGTCGCGTCCCCCCTTAAGACGAACTCCAAGGGACCATGAAAATTGTTCGTCTTATCAGAAGTTCTAATCAGGGGTGCTTCCAAAAATGATGTTTGAGCATGCAGAGTGTGTCCAAATACCTCGTATATGAGAACAAATGAATAAAATGGCCTTTCAGGAAAATAAACTGCAATACAAGCATTTATTGGACTAATGATTGTCTACTACACTTTGTAGTAGTAAGGCGTCAGGCATTGTTGACTGTTACCCAGTCTGTTATTTTTTTTTGTGTCTGTCGTGAAAATCGACGGCCTGCTACAAAAGCAGACATCTCGCTTAACTTTTGAAGATACCCTTCAGTGCCCTCACACTGTTCAAAAAACTGCACTAAAGTGTCTAGGCAGGCATCAGCTGCATCACAGGTAACTAGTGCAGATTCAGGCATAACATTCAAGCTGTCATCTTCAGCAGCAGTTTCCGATGGTAGGTCAAGCACTTCTTCAATCAGAGCGTCCAGTGTGTCAGCCCTACACGTTTTCACACTTTCGTCAATGCTGACATACGCACTGATGTCAATGAACACACCCTTACTGCTCAGCACAGAAACAATGCTTCTATCCTCCAAGTTTGCAGTGTGGTCCTCATTTGTGGTATCGCAGTCATTCTGCACTGAGCAATCACTAAGCGCCACAAATCCTGCATGGCGGAAGGCGTTGGCAATAGTGGCTTGAGTAACCTGCTCCCAGGCGCTCGTCAGTAAGTGGACAGCACTTAACAGGTTTACTGTATACTCCTTACTGCTCTCCATGCAAATCAGCATCCTTTGCAGTAGAGAGCGACAATAGTGCCTTTTCAAGCTACTTATTACTCCCTGGTCCATAGGCTGCAGCTTCACTGTTGTATTCGCTGGTAGAAACTCCAGTCGGATGGCATGAAGTCCGGCGACGTGGCCGTGTCCGGGACAGTTGTCAACAACAATGAGAACTTTTCTCTTCTGTCTCTGGAAGTGGCGACCCATCTCTTGAAGCCACTGCTCGAAAAGTGCCTGCGTCATCCACGCTTTTGAATTAGCCATGTGACCGGCAGCGTTTTTATGTTTTTAAAGCAGCGTGGTGCTTTAGATTTGCCAATCACCAGCAACTTTAGTTTGTCAGTCCCAGTCATATTTGCGCCCACGAGGACTGTTACTCGAAGCTTGCTTCGTTTGCCCGCCACGCAGTCATCACCAGCAAATGCGAGCATTTTATTTGGGATTAGCTGGTAGAAAAGCGCAGTTTCGTCCACATTGTACATGTCTTGAGGGTCATATTCGTCCATGAGTTCATTCATCTTGTTCTGCCTCCAATCGCTGCAGACCGCTTCATCCACTGCAGCGGCCTCGCCGACAACACAACGAAAGGCCAGTCCATGCCTTTTCCGAAAACGGTCGAGCCACCCATCGCTGCACGCAAACTCGACATTCAGTCGCAGGGCAATTTCTTCCGCCTTAGCTTTCAGTAGCACTCCATTCACTGGCAAATTCGCACTGCGCGCTCTCTTCACCCAGGCAAGCAGAGCGTCTTCAAGGTCTTTGTGCATAGCTGTGCGCATCCTCTTCCGCTTCGGCGCAAACTCACCATCTTCCAAAGCACTGGTAATCCGCACTTCGTCCTTCACGATACTGCTCACGGTACTTTTCGCGATGCCGAACTTGCGCACTATTTCAGTCTTTGAAAGCCGGCCGGCGTGAACTTCGGTCAAAACTTCGGCCTTCTCACGAAGCTCAAGCGGCTTTTTTCGAGTTGTTGGCCGACTAGCCATAGTAGCAACACTGCGAACACGGCGCGCACGAAAACAAACAGCGCACACCACGAGGTGACAGCGTACAGCCTGGTAGAAAATTGCGGGACACGACGCGCACACCCGCCACGAACAATGGATCTGTGCACTGCGTAGTAGGCGTCTTTGGCGGTCAGCAAAGGCGCGGAGCTCGGTAGCACTGGCATGACACTATCACGTGATCACCATTTGGAAATGTCATTGACTGCTTTTTCTTCTCACCGTTTTTATTCCCGCGTTTCGCTAGTTTTGCTGGCCGGGCCGCGCATGCTCTTTTTTTTTTTCTCTCTCTCTTCCTCTCTGCGCTCTGTTTCGTCCTTGCCCGAGGTCGTACCAAGACAGCCGGCGCGACGCGAAACGCGAACCTACTCCTACTGTGGGGACAAAAAGAGTGAGCGGGGGAACGGTGGGAGAGGACGAGCAGCGGCACTCTTCCGCCTTCGTAGAATTGCATTTCCGATGCCGACGTGCTTGGGTCTGCGTGCGTCGGCGGCACGGATGGTCGTGGCACTGAAAAGCTTTTTTTCTTTTTTTCCGCTGAAGCGCTGCTCGGACGGTCGAGTAAGCTGCGCGGGTGGGGTGCGGCCGGCCGTGAAAATTCATCTTAACCGATTAGCGATTGCAAAGTGTTCATCTTAAGGTGGCGGTCCCACTCCAGCGGAGAAGAGATGACATTTTTAGTGATATTCATACGCCCACTGCGCCTCACTCGTTTAGTTTATAAATGTGACTTTAATATATTTTTAAAGTTTATTTCCTCTCCTTTCTAATAGTGCATTTGGTTTATAAATAGCATCAACGATGTTTAAGCTGTAAAGGAAAACACAAAAGTAAGAAATGGCTTTTCAGCTCTATTTGTCTCGGGAAAAGCAAAATTGTGCAAAATCGTTTGCACCTCGAAAAAGACCGTTAGAGGTGTTTTGAGATTAGATGTTCATGAACAAAGTTAAGCATTTTTATTACTGTGTATCGCATAGTTTATTAGCCACACGCCTGTGAAAAGTGTATAAAACAGGTAATTATACATACGATAACTTTCAAGATATGCATTCTGCTGCTGTGATTTTTTGCGCGGTTGGAGGTCGTACATAGTTCGCTTTTTCCTGAAAATATTATCTGTCTGCTTCATTTAGTGTAAAAGTTATTTGTGATCAAACTTAGCGTTTTTTTGTAAAATGGCTAAAAGTAAATGCTAAACTGTTCAAGTAATACGCTTTTATCTGTGCTGAAATTTCGCGTGGAAAACCTTTACACCTCGCTGTCAGAGGATAAGCATTGGTTTTGTTCTACGACTCTCGAGGAATGTGCACTGTCAGGGTGATTTCAGCTAATTTTTTCGGGGTTCACTTGAAGCGCGCGAGCTCTTCATGAAATATTTTAAGCATGATTGAAATGCTCCATGACTTGTTTGTTTCTGACGAATATAACTTAAAGGTTCGGGCTTTCGTTCCTTTATTCAACCGCTAATAATTATCAACTACAAAGTGTACAAAAAGCAAATAATAGTGGAATAACAGAGCCACGTATGATGAGTTTAGTAGGTAGCGCCATCTATGAAATTCCATGTGCACTAAAATGTCGCAGTTCAGAAAAATTCCGAGGATGGCGCCACAAACACCCTGAATCGAGGGGTATTTACGAGAGGGTATTGTGCTTCTACAACGTTTTTCCTCCGTCCTTTCCTTTCCATCGGGCGAGAGAGGTAAACACTGGCGAGTCGAATCGAGTGGTGGGGTCGAACTGAGGTGCAGGTGCTTCGCGCACTCAGGTGCTTCGCGCATGCGCAGTAGCGCTACTTGAAAATGGTCCCTTGACAAATGTACACTTGCTTGCTTTGAGATTTATTTATCGCCTCGAATTAAGTGTGTGATACTGTTTGTGTGCCGAAACGTTGCCAGCTAAGGCTCTCGTGCGTGCAGCTGAGGTGCGCCCCGGGTACAATCAACACTGTACCCCGGTGAACGAAACGTGCTTCTTGTCCAGTACAAGTAGTGGCTTTCGTTACTCGTTTCTAGCTTTTTTAGTAACACACATGATATATACTTGTGTTTGGCAAAAGCACGCATCTTTCTGGTCATGGGGCTGCCTCGCACGAGAAGCGAATAGCTGCTAACATGGGGAAACCGACGAACAAAGGAGGCCTCTTTCCTTCCTCAGAAACGACTAAGCGGAATGAGCAATTCAAAGAACAGCACTGTCATAATTTCAACCTAGCAGCTACAGATACATCCAGACAACGCGAAATCTCTGCATTCTTATTATCTAGTCAGTCTTACACTGAAAGTGAGGCAATGAAATCTTGCGCGTTAGAGGGTCGGTATCATGCAAACCCTCAAAGGAAAAATAAAACTTGATGCTATGGAAATTATCAAATGAGGATAAGAGGTTACGTGCCGCACAAATGTATTGCATGATATGAAGATTTTACGAGTTCAGAACAAAGATAGAAACGGTAAAAGAAATACTAAAATTCTGCTTCGCTCTGCACACATGATAAAGAATGCATCGGCTGCTAAAGTGTAGTTTATTTACTGGTATCAGCCTAACTGCATTGCTGTTTGTTTATTTTTCATATCTTAGGCAGGACAGGAAAAAAAATGTTACAAAAGTGTGAATAAATTTGACTTTGCTGCCGCAGCCGAGGGAAGAAAACAAATGGTTGGCAGGGTCGTAGTTGCTTGTAGTTTTGGAGCGCCCATCGCACCGCGCTTTTATCACAAACAACGGCACGGCGCTGGACAACGAAGAATTTGGCACTAAGCGTCTCAGGGCAAGCAGCGAAAAAAAAAAAAACGGTTCGAGCACGAACGCTGTCGGAGCTGGTTATTCCTTGTCTTAGCTCCGCCACAAAGCTATCTTCAGATGTTCGCGGTGTTAGCATATATTGTGTGGGTGTGGAATTTAGACTTTTTTTTTTTTCAGTGGCAAGAAGAAAAAATATCTTCCCCTTTCTACGATAAAATGAATAGTAGGGCACCGAACTATAACACTGCATAAATTAATATAATATAATTTCAAAGAGCGTCGCCCTAGGAGAAATTGCACGAATACTTGTACCCTCTGCCACTTTACTGGTACAGATAAGATGTTTCGACAGTCTGCCAAGTACAACTTGAAAACCTGAACATGCACAAGCATGCCTCTTCAACCTTCCTACTGAAGTTCCTATATAGCGCAAGCAGTGCAGGCTCCAAAGAAAAGAAGAAAAAATGATATAGTGGACGGCCGAAGATAATCACCAGCGTTTCAGTCATCTTTCTTTTTTTTTTTCCTAATGTTGTGTTCCGGTGATGATAGTAGTAAAGGTAACGTGCCGCAGTAGCTGCCGGGGATTTTTTCGGTGAATGGGCAAGTAGGAAACAGCCATGTGAAGCTTCTCCAATACAAAAATGTCATGTTGAATCGGGTTTTGCCACTGCGTTTCCGTCATACCCTTCACTAAAAATTGAAAAAAAAAAAAAAACGATGAGGCTCAACGCTTCTGAACCGAATGTCGAGCTTTAGCTCAAATGAGAAAAACCACTGTAATCAAGAGTTCGACGAAATGCAGTCTGATCAGGTGGTGGCATAAAAAATATACAGAGTCACTGACCAAGTCAAAGTTTCATGAAAACATACTAACGTTTCGGAAGCCCTACAGCTTCGTTGTTCACAATGGAGAAACCAGACAAAAAGCATTCGTTTATATCTTCTTCAAGACTTGATCAGTGGCCCTATATATTTTTTTTTATGAGAGAAAACACTGAATTGGTTTCCCGTTTGATGTTTTTATTTGCGCTCATTTTATTTATTTTATACGTGCATGATGTCCCGTCCTCTTCCTAGCTAATTCTGCTTCGTGAAGGGGGATATACCGCGGATTGTCCGAAGCATTACGGCGTCTACGGTAAACCGTTGATGCATTCGGCAGGGAAGCTGGTTCGGCGTTCATTTTTGCTATAATGCTCTACCTGCCTAGCATCGCCCGCTACTGCGCTTTGCCGCTGTGGCCGGGGGTGTGGAGCGTTCGGTCTAGTTTGCCCGGGCACAACGAAGACGGCGATGTTGCTATGGTGATGGCACTGTTTACGATTCTTAGAAAAACTCTCCACTCGCGCAAGTGAGCAACAGAGCTAACGCTCTAAAAGCCCGTCGGCAGGCAGAGCGTTTTCAAAAGAATGGGGCCCTTATCTCGAGTAAGGTAGATACTGTGTCACCGAGGCGTCCACTCACCCGCCGCCTCAACGCCCAATTTGTTGGCTTTATGTTTGAACCTTGTTTTGAAGCAACTCGACTTCCTGTGCTCTGAAAAATGTCCGATCATGTTAGCAAAAGTGACATAAAAGCATGTGAGAAATTCGAAGCATACAAAGAACGGGCTTCCGTTTGACCACATGAAGTGAAACCACTGTACTGCATTGGTATGGAAAAATTCACAAATTATAGCACATGCCAAATCGGACAGAACGCGATCTGATCGATGCGTCTAATCGTTTGACATTTGCAGGAAAACATTTGGTAAGCATGGGCGCTCTTGCATGGAGTAAAAATTGGGCTCTGATTATTATGTTGCAAATGTGTGAATGTACAAGTAAGTGCCACATCACGAAATTATTTACTACCAACACATGAAGCCGAAAGGTGGGCTCAACACTAAAGTATACTTGTTGCATACGTGTGTGTGCCCTGTGAAATGAGTACAATAAAGTCAGGCTCCAAGCTAATAATGAACAGTAGTCCACCCAATATATTGGTTCAGAAAGTGCATGCATCATCACGGGAAGCATATGCTACTTTTCACATCAGATTTCAGTGTCGAGTGAAATTCTGCAGGAGAAAAATGTTTCTAGCAGATTGATTGTTAAAATTTTATTCTAATTGCCTGAAAATACTGTGTTCCTTTAATTACACACACACACACACACACTCACACACATACGCGTGCGGATCGAATAAATAAAATGAGGACACTGTGTGGAGCACCCAATTGGGAGAGGGGAAGTGGCCGCCATAAGCGCCTACAAAACTGTCCCCGTTAGGTCCTTTCTTCTGGCAACCTTCCTTTACAACCCCCTCTCCCCTTCCCCCATTTCCCACATAGTTTAGTGTGAATGCGCCTCCTCAGTGCCGAAGAGAACATGAATACATGCCGGCCCCCTGCGCGATACATGGCCTCTTGGTGGATTTCACATCTATTTCGAAATATCGATTCATCTCAAAAGGAAAAAATGGGCAATCATTCACTTATTTGCACATTATAACTTACCAGCTCTAGTTTCCAAGATTGGACAAGCACGAACAAAAAATAAACAAGGGCGACTGTTGACTGAAGTTTAGCTAACTATAGCTACATTATTATATTTGTAATAACGTTTGATAAAGCAAATTTCTGTTGACCGCAAGAGCTGGCAGCTTCCACTCCAGTCAAGGAGTGTTCCGATCCCTACTATATCTATGGCATCAACAATACGCAGGTTTAGAATATGGTACCCCTACCACTTAGGGGGACAGGGTAATAGCGCGGGTGACAGTAGGAGCACAATTCTCTACTATAGTGTGCACGCTCCACTATTACTCTATCCCACTTACGGATCGGGTCGCCGTATTCTAAAGCTCGCTAATGGTCACTCGATTGCACAGCCCTAAAGACGAGGATCAAAAGAACGCAAGACAGGCGCCGACTTCAACTAAGGTTCATTGACGAAGTCTGCAGAAATAATGCCATTCGCTTTTCCTTTTCACTCGTACTAAGATTGCACTGTGCAATCATGTTGACACCCTGTTTTATTTGTGTTCAGTCAAGCTAGCCTACTGCAGTCCAGTCCAACCCCCTCACGCTCGGCGGGGAGGAGCAATCGGGTTCCTGGCTCTACAGCGGAAATTATACTTCGTCTCATAAGATATCTGCAGCACTGCGAAAGGCAGAGGAGCCTTTTCAATTGTGCTCCTAAGTGCCTCTCGCCCGTGCGCACTATAATAGAGAATTGTCCTCCTACTGTCACCCCCGCCAATTTGGGGGGGGGGGGGGGGGGCGAGAGGCGCTTAGGAGCACAATTGCCTATTGTACGCGTGATCTTGCATGGTTGGACCAGCTGGGGTGCCTCTGCCTTTCCCTGTGCTGCAAACATCTTGTGAGACAAAGTATAGGCAAGAGAGGGAAGGCTCTTGTCCCATTTTCGGTGTGCGTATTGTTCGAAGTAGTGGTGCGGTGGGGTGAAGAGGGGAGTTATATGGGGCAGCCCATGCTGCGCAGGACAGGGACAAAAGTCCTCCCCTTCTCTGCCTGGACACTGATGTGGAGCCGCAAAAACTTTTGAAAGTCCGCGCAGCAACACAAGAAAAGCCTTCAGGCAGCGCAAGTCGAGAGGGCTGGGTGGCTGGGTACTCAATTCCTCAGTCATGGATTAGTGGCGTAGCCTGGTGGCAGAATCTGAACTACTTCCAAGATGGCGACCGTGTAACCGCCACCTTAAGCGGATTTTTTTTGTATTGACTCTATGGGGAACCAAACAAACGACCTCCACTGTTCATCTTAACCGAGGGTTCATCTTAAGTGAGTTCATCTTAACGGGAGTCTACGTATCATCGGCAATCTCGCACAAACTTCGCAATAAAATAATCTGCAGCAAAAAAAAAAAAAAAACGCCGTCCCGCACGCGCGGAACGCACGAACGACTGACCCGCGTACGGCACACAACACAGGAAGAAAAAAACGCAGGCAGATAGGCCTGCTGGCTACTGCGTAATAAACCATAACTTTATGGTGGCGCTAGGAGCTGGTACTAGATGTGCTGATGATGATAGCTACAGCCCGCGGACCATACACACAGAAACGGCAGTTTCTGTTTCACGCGAGAGTTGCATGCTGCGGCGGTGTTAATTTTAGCCGAATTCGTAATACTGATGTTCCAAAATTATAGAAGAAATAAAATACGTTCTTTATTTTGAAATTTGTAATTCTGAAATAGTTTTATATTGAAAACATAGCAAATCTGCCGGGGATTCCTGAAAAATTTGTTAATGTGTTGTTCATAGTAACGAGATTTCACTGTATCATGTTCTTTGCCAATTCTTGTCATTCATTTTTTTTTCTTTGTCCTCTATGTTTCTTTGATGACATTATTTCCTTCTCCATATGTATCGTGTTTTTAAGCACGGCTGTGCGACCCAACTCAGGCTTAGACTAGCCTGTTTGCGTTGTATTTCTTGGTTTGAGGAAGTGAAGCTTTTGTTATAATTTATTTTATGATTATTATTATTATTCATGCAGTACCGACAGCACTGGCATTGAGGCATTATTATAGGAGAGGATATTATGTGCACAAAATAAGCACCTACATAGGATAAATTAGAACTGTGTAGATGATGCAGTTTATTAAGCAATAAAAAAAAAGTACCATGTAAGCTTGGTAATGAGGCAAGAAAAAAAATCAACTGCTTGAAAAGGGACCAACCTGATGCAGAAGAAAAAAATAAGTTTCAAAATACCTCAAGCTTTAGAGATACAGAAAATTTGGAAATTGGAAAGAAGGGGCACAAAGTAGACGTTTAAATACAGGACTTGGACTATGGCATTCATTTTAACAGGAGGTCTTGCAGAGCTCCTGGGAAGGATGTGGCATTGGAGGTAGTAATTTGCGCTGGAAGATTGTTCTGCTTATATATGTTCATGGAGAAAAAAAAAAGTTATTTGAATCACTCATACTCACGGACCTATAGATCTTATGCAAAGTAGTGCCATCTACTGGAGGAAATCCGAAATGAGCAAGCGACGCCATGTTGGGGGATTGCGGTCACAGATTTGCCTGGTGCAGTATGCACGAGCGGCTTTCTCGGTTTGGCGAACCTTTTATTTTAAGGTTTATGAGGGAAGTAATGAGTGACAAGAGGACCTAGTTGTGTTGCTCACATTTAACTTGAGCACAGCTGAGAGGCAGTGGTTCTGTTTTTCAACAACTGCTGATTACATTTGAAACTATCACTATCGCCGAGTTCACTTCGTTTGAAGGCGCAGGTTCACATAGTTTGCTTTGAAAGTCTTCAACTGACTGTGTGCTGCCTGATCGCTGTCATCACCACCGTGGTGGCACCACGTGACATCTGGTGAATGTGCCCGAATGGCAGTCTCTTGTAGTTACATTAGCACAAGCATATCAGAATGGAGCTAAATATACTATTTGGTAATATGCATTTCAATGGGAAAATTTTAAGTAGTAATGTAGTATTTTACCTCAGGTTCAGACTATAGTGAAAAATGTATTAAATATTTGTGATGTTAGGCTTATAATTCGAAAAGAAAAAACATTCCCGAAATTCAGAAATGTACAAAGCTTTCATCGCATCAAACAGTGCGAAAATACATGGGGACTGAAGAAGAGACGACACAGGACGAGGAGTGCTGACTCTCAACTTGAGAGCCAACTTGAGGAGTTTAGAGTCGGCGCTCGTGCTGTGTCGTCCTTTCTTTAGTCCCCGTGTTTTCTTGCGCTGTTCGATGCGATGAATCATTTGCAACTCGCTCAAATCTCTCTACTTCCACATTACAGAGCTTTGCTTGTTTCATTGCATAAGCGCATCAAAGTTTCAATGCTTTGATATTGGCAGATACCTCAAGCTACAGGAAATTGTTTTCTGCCTTATAGAAGCAGCTATTTTGGGGATGTTACAAAAGGTGTTTTTTGCCTCCAAACATATTTATTGAAAAACTGGTGAAAAGTACCGTATAAACCGTGTATAAGTTGAGTGGGAATATAGGTCGACCCCCTTACCTTGAAGTGAAAAAAAAACAAAAAGAACCAAAAATTGCTGAAACGCATTTATTTAAAACATCGGCTGCGTCCCTGCATCAGCGGAGCTATGGTCTCACTCCGAAATTTCAGCAGCGTCGTCAGAAGATGACTCTTTGTCGCTCGCCATCTCCCACAGTGCGTCGTCCTCAGTTCCGTCAAGCTTGTTGCTTAAGCAGCACTTCTTGAATGCTTTCTGGACCATAGCATCTGGCAAAGAAGACCAGGCCGACAACACCCAGCTGCAGACGGTCGCAAGCGGAGGCTTTCGCAGGCGGCCTGTCGGCATTTTCAGATTGACGCTGGACATCCACCCATTGTATTCCCGCCGCACTCTGTCCTTAAATGGCTTGTTGAGTACGACATCGAGTGGCTGAAGGGTGGACGTCATTCCACCAGGAATGACAACGAGGTCCGTCCTAGCTTCGCTGAGCGCACGCTTTACTGATTCGGTCAGGTGACCGCGAAATGCGTCCAGAACCAGCATGCTCCGACGACTCAGCAGTGCACCGGGCCGGCGATTCCACACCACATGGATCCAATCAACCATCATGGCCTCGTCCATGTAGCCTTTTTATTAACGTGCACCACAATACCTGACGGGAAAGCTTCCTTTGGCATGGTCTTCCTTTTGAAAATCACAAAAGGCGGCAGCTTTCTGCCATCAGCTGTGCATGCAATCATGACAGTGAAGCGCGAGTGCTCACTTCCTGTTGACAGAAGTTTCGCCTCTTAGGCGCCGCGTTCGTTGACCGTTGTAGACGAAGGCATGTCGAACCACACTGGGGTCTTGTCGGTGTTTGCAATTTGTCCCAGCATGTAGCCGTGCTCTTCTCAAAGCCGAATTACAAACCGCTGGAAGCTGACGAGCTTATCAGCAAACTCCTCCGGCAGCTTCTGGCATACTGATGTGCGCCGGCGGAGGAAAAATCCCTTGCGCCTCATGAAACGGCGCACCCATGACTTCGGTGCGCTGAACTCTTCTCGATGCAGTCCGGCTTCACGCGCGAGCTCCAGAGCTTTGCAGCGAATCGAATCCACAGTCACGGGTAGTGAGCGCGCACGAAGCTGCCGCACAAAGTCCGCAAGTGCGTCCTCAAGTTGTGGGTGCACTGCACGACGTCCACGAACGGACATTTTGCTCGGTTTGCACGCGAACAGCTCACCTTTTTGTCCGCGCCAATACCGCACGCTCTTTTCTGAGACGCCAAACTGGCGCTGAGCGGCCATGTTGCCGTTCGCTTCGGCGAACTGTATAACTTTCTTCTTGAAAGCCACAGTAAACTGCCTCCGCGTGCCGCTATTCATTGCTAACGCACGTGGTCGAACGAAACAGCACACGCGAAGACTAACACGCCAGTGACTGAAAACAAAACTGCAAGTAACCACGTTTGGATGTCGACACGGCTTCGGCTGTCCATTCGCATGCAGGCACGCTAGACGTTGCCAGACTGTGACTCACATTCTGCTAAAGACCGCTATATAAGACGAGGGGCGACCTTAGCTTGCTTTTTTTAAGAAAAAATCTCTACTTATATTCCGGTTTATATGGTACATGTTCTTTTCAAAAAGGCACAATTTTAATCCAGTAGGAACGAAAACGACTGTGGAATTTAAGAAAGATATGTTGTAAGTATCATAAAATAAAATATTCGTTTTTATTGGGGGGTGCGGAAATTTTTTAGGTCAATACGCACACGCATGGAGGACTGCACATAGGGCGAAGTTGGAGCCTACATGCATTGCTGCAGTTGTTTTGCAGTGTTCGTTTTGATTTCTGTCAGAGCCTAAAAACTATCCATCTCTGTTAGCAGTGGACAAGAAAAAAACGTACAGCTGAAGCATCAAGCTCAAAGCCAGCCTGCACAACTGCACTGCATCGAGTGAAGTGCACGTGTTTGGGCACTTAATGACACTATTTCATTTTCATAGTTCATGACAGCATTTGCGTGGTCGAGGCCTATCAAAGAGCTTGCAATCCAGCGAAATTGATATGTGAGGGCTAAGCAGGCTATGTGTCATCATGAACGCTGTGTGCCTGGCGGCATTTCACAGCCGGCGTTCTGCCTTCAGCTGTCGCAGAGGGGCATGGAAGGGATGATCCCACTAGCGTTGCTGCTGAGGTTGCTGTTCTTATGTCCATTTCGCAAGCCGCCTTGTTCCGATTTGTCAATGTCTTGCCTCACCGTTAATCGGCCACTGACATAACTCCTCCAATAATGGGGTATTCACCTTATGCCTTTTCATGGCAGCATTCAGTAGCAGCAGAGGTATAGCTGCTGTGCGGATGGAATTTCAATGTGTCATTCTAGGTTGTGTGTATATGGTGCCACCTTGGCGATCTATGCAGGTTGACAAGCCCACCACCCCAGGTAACCGTGGGGCTGCAGCATTTCTGCATGGAGTCACCGATGAAATGAAGCAAGAGCACCGACAGCGGTTGTTTTCAAGCACCAAAGACGATGTCATTGCAGCAGTCAAGAGGTACGTGAGAAACAGCTAGAAGTTACAGACACATTGTTGTCTTGCCCACTACACTGTTGCATGCACAAGGAACTAGTCACCAACCTATTTTTCGGACTCTATGGGCCCCGGGGAATGGTCTGAATAATCACAGTGAATAATATTCGTGCACTTGAAAAAATCATTTTTGCAAATTTCACCACTCTCCATGTTTCACTTGTAAGCGATAATAGAGTTATAAAATGTGCGATTCTCTACCACAATCTGCATTCTTGCACACTGAGTGGCGTGATCTGATATGGCAGGTCGCCAGTGCGCACACAGTGATCGGTCCCGAAACGGCAGGCTCGCGCACCTCAGAGAAGCATGCGGCTCCCCAATCCAATTGCAATGGAGCCCTAAGAAACAGATCACTCTGTGCTATCTCTGATTAGACTATTTCAGCCTGAGTCATGCTTTCGTCATGTCCGCACCGCTTTACCTCATGAGACAAGTATGAAACGGCTGCAAGCCAGACATAAATCAATGCATGCGCCATGTGAAGCAGTAGCATTCTGTTTCCATGGGTAACAACTGTCGTAAGGACCCTGAGATGGAACAGACAGGAAGAAAACGAATGGAACAAGTGCTCTTTATACCCTTTCACGGCCACGACTCTGCAGGAGGCGACATCGTTGAAGCCGCAATGAACGCTGCACATGTCCCATTTTGAATACAACCATGGTCATTGCTGCTTTTTGTGCCCGTAAAAACTGGTTGCTTGCGAAAGCGATGCCCGCTCACTTCTATATCACACTAAAAAAATTACAAGAGTTCAACGCTGGTGAACTAAATATTGAGCGAAAGCATTAGCTGCGGGTGACCAAGCGTTCTTCTTCTCTTTTTCTTCTTCCTCAGCCCATATATAAAGCCCCGCTTTAACCAAGCCGTATGAACGTGCCTTAGTGGCCTATAGGGGTAACCTGAATGCCAGGGTCCTAGCAGGCTGATTCTAACATAACCGTCCCATGTGAAACGAGAGACCCAAGTTGGCAGCTCCTGCCAGCTCACATATAAAGGCTCGCTTTAACCAAATCGTATGAATGTACCTGACGTCACGTATCACGTGAGCACCAGCTGTGCCTCTAGCACGCCACGCCGACCGCTTTTGTGTCACGTGGGGTGTGACGTCACGAGCTGTGCCGTGGCTGCGACCGCGCTATGCCGACCGCTTGAGTTGGTGGCCCAGCTCTTACCCTAGTGTCACGTGGGGTGTGACGTCACAGCGTCATGTGGGTGCGGCCGCGCTACGCCGACCGCTTGAGTTGGTAGCCCAGCTCTCACCCTAGTGTCACGGGGGGTGTGACGTCACAGTGTCACGTGGGTGCGGCTGCGCCACGCTGAAGGCTCTAAACCTAGAGTAGTATTGCTTTCGCAATAAAACTATCTCCACAATATTGCCAACGCTTATTTTGGTCCGGAAAATCAAACTTTCAGACTCCACTGTCCAAAACATCTGTCGTGAATATGAACACATACCTATGGGGTTCGTGACAGTTACCGAATGAAGTCTGAAATATTGCGCAAGTCTGAATTATTGGAGTCCGAAAAATCGGTTGACTACTGTATGCCGTGTCTCATCAGTTCCTTGCAGCGCTGTGGAGGCTAGAAGACCTCCTCAACCAATCATCAGAGTCTGTTAAGCATGTTCCTCCATGCTGCATCGTCTGCTTGTGGTGCATGCATGTATAGTAGCATAAGGGTATAAATAGACGTTCTCTGTGTACCAGATCTTGGAAAAACAGGAAGTTTTACAGTGTCGTTTTGCATGATGGTACGCTTTTTGTCACTTGGGCACATTTAGTTCAGTGTATGCAAACGAAGCTGCAGTGGCGACATTAGTTTGTGGTGACATCTGGCTTATTGGAGTGAAACCATTTTTGTACACCGACTTTCTTCTTTAGACCTAGGGCAGACAAAGTGATCACTCAAAATAAAAAAATAAAGGGAATTCAACACTCGTGGATGTTGCTGAAGTTGTGATGAAGTTAAAATGAATGCCCGGGGCACACTCATGATGATTGAATGCACTGAAAAATTCACTAACAATGACGAGCTGACTATGATGTGAGATGGCCTGCTTTGAAACGCTCCACCATGTTGACAACATGATTTTAGCATATGTAAGAGCCGCAAACACTAAACTCGGAAGTAGTGTATGAAAGAGCACTGAACAAGGATTGAGGGGGAGCCTCAGTTTGCAAGCCAAGCCAACGTTTGAACAAGGAGACTTGTCTTTGCAGCTTTTTGTCCAAACTTTAGCTCACCTTGCGAACTGAGCCTCCTCCTCTACCCTTTTTCAGTGCTCTTTCATACTGTGTGGCCATCTTTGTTCTCTCATTCTACCCTTGATGTAGTGTATGTAGCACCAGGGCACATAGAGCCTCAATTTGAAACAGCATTTTGCGAATGCACACTTTAAAGCATGTTATTCCATGTACTGACATGCTCATTTTATAGTGGCACTGCATTCCACATTATCAGAATGTCACCTCTACACTCATTGCAGCTTTGGTAGCACTGCAATGAACTACTAAGATAGAATACAGTCGAACCCGGTTATATCGAACCCGGATATATCGAATTTTCGTTATATTGAACTCACAGAATATCCCCTTGAAAATCCCATGTAAAAGTATAGGAAAGCCGCGTCATATATCGAACTTAATTTCACCGGTCGTTCGATATATCGAACTCCGCACCACGCACTGGAAAGTGTGCCTTCCCCAAAGACGAACGCATCACCCTTGGCCATTTGCCGCGTGACGTTTTCAAGCCACGCGCGGAAGGAATGAGAGGGGACAGTTCGGCGACGGCTGGTCTGGGCTGCAGTTATCTGCAGTTATCGTTTCCCGCGCGCCAACACATGACGCTTGCAAGCCATGTGCGTGGGTGTGCCCATCCTTTTGCCGAGCTATCTCTCTCCTTCAGCACGCGCTACGCATGCGCCAAGCCAGCTTGGCCCGTTTTCAGACAGGCGTCGGACGCTATCTCCAGCGTGTGTTGCGAACCCTCTGCGAGCGGCTGGCTATGGCGCCTGCGGACGTTAAAAAGTGGAATTTTTTTTTGTTGTTTTTTTGCGAGTCATCCTTTCTTATCGTTGTGCTGTTCGGACGTTAAGAAGCGGCAGGATTTTTTTTTTTTTTGGCGGGAGTCATTTATCCTTGCATGTATGAATCAACGAAAGCACGCGGTCAGTTGCTGCGATCATGACGCGGTGTGATAAATCGAACCAGGCTTATGCAATCAAGCCATGGGCACTCTGCCAAGTTCGCTCCCCGCCACCGCAGGAGCTATCAAAAGATAAACGCGCCCCGATGTTATCGCTGCGCAGCATCATGGCATGCTGCCAAGAAATGAGCTGTGGATGGGACGACTGAAACGGGGTGACGCGCGCCATCCACATGCAAGCGAAAACGCTCGCGATTTCTGCCGCAGCGACACAGAAACCTTGTTTTGAGCTGCCGCGGTGGCTCGAGCAGCGAGAGGGATGCAGTTCCAACAAGTTTGAAAATTTTCACTCTGTCGCTGCCGCTCGTCGCTGAGATCGCTCAATCGCTTGCATGTGAGCGAGCTGGCCTTAACGCATTTTTTTTTTTTTTTTTTCAAATTTTCGGCGCAAAAGTGGAGGGTGGGTTCATTATGCGAGTGGATTGATTACGTGACAAATACGGTATCGTTTTTTCGCATCGTAAGAGCCGTCACAAGCCGATTTCTGTATATCGATATATCGATATATCGAACTATTTCGCGATCCCCTTCGAGGTCGATATATCCGGGTTCGACTGTATAGTGGTAGTGTGAGTATTATGCATGCAACTGGTCCAAAGAACACACTTTTCTTGTTCTGTTTAAAGAATGGCAAGGCTTATCCAAGGTGTTCACCCTTGACCCAATCTCTCAAAAGAAGGTGACACATTTTGTGAGGATGACTCCAAAGCAGCATTGTTATAGCTCATAAGGTTTCTCTTATGGAACTGCTGCATGCTGTGAACCAGCGATTACCGAGCAGAGTTCTGTGGTACCCTGAAGTTTCTTGGAGCACTTTTTGGGTTTACTAAGCACTGAGGGAATGGTGTGGCAGTGAAATAGCCAATTTGACCATACTTTTCTTTCTTAAACAATTTTTTTTAGTCATCCTCAAACCTTCATTTGTCTTTCATTAAAGCAGCACAGTGCGTTTTTGCGATAGAAATTTAGAAAAAAAAGTATCGTTTTCTTTATGATTGTGCGAGCAAGCCACACTTCTGATGGCCATGGTGCTCACAGCTTGTCAATGACTGCTCACTGCCCTCTGCTATCCTGATATCGCTATGCGTTACCGTGAAGAGAAAAGATCAGAGCTGCTGCTGGTTGCAGTGCTGCATTTCTTTGATGAAAACCAGAAACAAACAAGGAGAACGAGGGAACAAACGTTCAGGTTGATTTTCGGTAGAATGAATCGAATTTTTGCATATGAATCCTGAGCCATTGAGCAGTGCAATTAAAGGTTTCAATTTTTCTAAGTGTGCATGTAGTATAAATTTTGGAAAATAATTTTTATGCTGGGTTTGCATGAGCATTGAACATCTAAGAAAAATAGCCGTGTTGTACAGTACAAGGCTTTGTGAACATGCTAAATTAAAGAAACGTGCACTTTCTCCATAGATATTCCACATCTTGGGATGACTTTTGGGAGGCTGTTATGATTATTCAGCAGCCATAAAGTTAGCTTAAAATTTTTTTAACTGCAAATTTGAAATCTGAAAAAAAAAAAGGGGGGGCTAACTGTGGAAAATTTTGTTAGGTTTCATGCATAAATAACAAAAATGGTAGCTGCAATTTATTGGCCTTCAGGCGCTGTAAGAGGTCTCTGAGCATATTTTCACTCTACAGTTGTGTCACCGCAAGCTTTCTTGCATTATCATGGAAATAAGGCAGATGTATTAGACATAATATCTAGTTTGAAATTCACTCTAATTGTGCCGGCATTCAGCAGGCTCTTGCTCTTATGTTGCCATCCCGGTGCCTTGCAGCAGTGAAAACTTTTTTGTATAATTGTTATGCTTGTGGCTTGCACGCGGTTTTAATTCCAATACCCTCTCTCAATCATTCCTGCCTGCAAGATGGTGTGCCACTCACCAACAAAATATTGTGCGCTTAGCTGAGTTGCAGAGCTAACAGAAGGCAAGTTTTGTGTCACTTAATTTGTAAACATGGCTTTGTAAGGGTCCCTTTTTCGTGCTTAGTGAATCTATTAAGCTGTTGTGCCTTCACGTGACCAGATGCATGGTACATCTATTTTTAAATTTTAACGCATTACTGCACATGCCAAAGAAAATTTCAGCGAAGAAGCACTAGTTGGCTATAATGCCACAGTTTTTGCTTGGTAGAGCGAAATTTTGTTGATAATTTCTCGCTTAATAGGTTGTATTTAGGGGTGTGCGAATAGTACTTTTTCCAAACCGAATCGAATACGAATAGTGCACTCTTGCTATCGAATCGAATACGAGTAATGTAGCTAAAAAGCAAATCAAATACGAATCGAATAGTGAAAGCAGCGAATCGAATACGAATCGAATAGTGAAAGCAGCAAATAGAATACGAATCGAATACTCTGTAAGTTATGTTCATATCATTTGTATGTTGATTACAAAACATTTAAAAGTGTCTGAAATTCAATTTTATTCAAAATGCTGTTTGATATATAGTTCATAACAATGTGCAGCTGCGCCAACCTTGACTACAGGCGAGATAAAGTCTAAATATTTAAAAGTAAAAAGATTGCACAGAGCCATAAGCAAAAGAAAATAGCACTCAGTAAAGTCAAGTGGAGTTGGCAGGAGTTAATAAAATTACTAGATGCAACTTGGCTAGAAGTACAGCCTGGCACTACTACAATGCACAACTAGAAATTGAGTACTGTCAAGATGGCATCAGTCAAACAACATCACATCAACTAAGACAAGACTTTCTCAGACTAGTCATCAAAAATTTAAAAAATGCTTGACTAGATTAAGGCTCTAACACTGCGGGGAAATCACACAGAAAATGCAGATACATGTCTAGATTAATCTGCAGTTTTTATTTGAGCCTTTAATGACTAGGACTGAAACTTGTTGCAACAGTTATGAGAAACGACCATTCACAAAGATAAAATTTGATATCCCAAAAGGTGGAACATTAGAAGTAGTGCAGATGCAGTGAAACAAAGCGCATTTCACAAAGATTTAAATGAGTATATGGAACACTGGGCATGTTGCAATGGCAGCACTATACGTAAAAAAAGTGTTTTAACTATGGGAACAAAATAAAGGCAGTCTTGTGCATCATAATGTAACTAGGGATATTCACCAACAAATTGTTCTGGACTGTAAAATTGCATAGCAGGTCTGTTGGGAAATGTTATGGAAGCTTCGACCGCACTGAGTTGCCGTGCAAGAAAGCAAGGTGCTCCACACTGTCCAATGAAAGTGATTCCCGCCGACAAGTTACTGTGTTGGAGCAAGTTCAGAAGAGTCTCTCGCTTGCCACCTGAGTAGCCGGAATAGCAAGGTACTTTCTGGCCATGGTTGCAAGAGCTCCATACTTGATTTTTCCTTCTGTTTGCCACCACTGAAATGGACTGCTATCACGAGGCAACACAGGGGCCTGAAGATAGTTGGACATTTCTTGCATCAAAGAGCAAGGGTTTTCATTGTGTTTTGATGATACCAAAGCATTAAACACTCCCCAAATGGATGACTGCTCTCCTCTCCAATCCATCTGCTCCTGTGCAGAAGTTTCTTGCGAGCCCAACTGTGACAGCCTTGACTCTTCCTATTCCTGAAGTACTGAATACAAGAGGGACCGCATGTGCCCCTTTTCTTGCTGGTCACTGCAGACATCCTTGAAACGAGGGTCAAGCAGAGTGGCAACAGCATGGGGCATCTGTGTGCTTATACCTTGAAATCTTGCTTTCACAGACCTCAGGAGGTTCTTTGAAAACTCTAGCTCCTCAGCTCTACTTGCCTCTTTAAAAAGCAGCACCTGAATGCAGTGAACAAGGGGAATAACAAGAGACAATGTTGGGTGGGACTCGGAACAAGCAGCGGTAGTGGCTTCTTCAATCGGTTGCAGCACTGACACGAACGCTGCTACTTGACGCCATTCAAGAGAGGTCAGGTTGTGAACAGAATCTATTTCTGCCAAGTCTACTGTCACAGCTGACTTCAGCTTATGCAAGCGCGCTAGCATGGCGTATTCACTATTCCATCTTGTAGGAACATCTTGTATCACCTCCAGTGGCTCCTCTATGCCCATTCTCCTTTGTATTTCTTGCAGTCTTGTTCTCGCGCTGCTGCTTCGTTTGTACAGCCCAACGATAGCCCGTGCTTTTCCACACACGCTTGCGAATCCGTTGCTTTCTTTCTTCGCGTCCTGAACACAAAGTTGCACAGTGTGCGCGAAACAAGCAACGTGCACCCAGGGAGTTGGCCCAATCGCGGACACAAAGTTCCGAGCATTGTCAGTCACTACATAGCAAGGAAGGTCCTCAGGTACGTCCCACTCTTTCAAAACGTCCATGAGTAAAGAACGCAGGTTCTCTGCAGTATGGTTTGCACACAGGTGACGGCACACAAGAACAAAGCTGTGAGGCACGAAGTCGTCACTCAACACGTGGCACGTCACAGACACGTAACTGTCTCCAGCTCGCAACGTCCAGCCATCAGTTGTGATGGCGACAGAGCCTACATCCGTGCTGATGACGCTGTGCAGCTTCTCATGGACGGAGCGTCTGACAGCGTTGTATATTTCAGGCACGACGGTCCTCGAGAATGTCGTGCGACAGGGGACCTTGTATTCGGGGACCGTGTACCGTATCAGGTCTTGAAACCCTGGCTCTTCGACAATAGAGTAGCTATGCAGGCCACTTACAATGAAAGAAGCAATTTTCACCGTAAGTGTCTTGGCGCGGGAGCTCTGAGGGTTCAGCTGTGGCTTGAAAAACGAACTAGCACTTGCCTGTCTTGTCTTTGATGTAGAACGCTGCTGAGCAGCAGATGCTCCGCTCTCATACTCGTTGCAGGCTCCCGGATGCCGTCTGAGGTGGTTGATCAAAGGCGTCATTGTGTTAGCTGGCGTTTTGAGAACCGCTCCGCACAAGACGCACTTGGACGAGCCTGCCTCTACACGTTCGTAAAAAGCCCAAACACCACTGCGTTTCTTTCGGCATGCCGAAGTCGCTGTTTCACCTTCATTCATGACGAGGCAGCAAGAGGCGTCGGAGCAGCGGCGTCAATCGGCGCGCAGGAAGCAGCAGGCAGAAACAGACCAACAGTATAGTTCCGTTTTACTTGTGGCGTGCGCGCAGGAGTAGCGGAGTGGTAGTGGTGGTAGTGGTGGTAGCGGCGGCGCTGCGGCAGAGCGCTATAACTCGTGGAGTAATAGATCTAACGGGAAAACGCTGATCTCCTCTAGGGGGCGCAACTATTAATCTCTACGCACATTGTCAGTTGCTGGTTGTTTTTATCTACAACAATTACGTTTCAACGAGTTTATTTAGTGAACTAGATTGCATGATACAATATATCAGAGATTACGAATGGCTGAGTGACGGTTTCGTCCGACTTGCATCCGCGTAACCCGAGGCCATAGAGTTGCGCTTCCCCTGCTGTTGGCTCTTCGAACTAGTTATCCCCGAGCGCGCGATCTCCTCATCATCCTCTTTTTTGCAGTGACTTTCGTTGCTTTCGTTCTTTCTCAATTAGCTCGCGTGCTCCCCACTAGCTGGCGCTAGGCGATTACAACTGGCGCTAGGCGACCTGAGATATATAGTGGAGAGATGTATGAGCATGAGCTGACAACATTCATGCAACTCTCATGTCATGCGCCACTCGCATAATAAACTTAACCTCAACTATTGATGATGAAAGTGAATGAAATTTTCAGGGAATAAACATGTAGCGTTACTTCTCGGCAGATTAGAGACGTGTGAACTATGACACGATTACGAGAAGTTGCCTCCGCAATTCGTGATATGTCCAATCTTTAAGAATGTTTCCATGCGAATGGACCGTGTCGCGGCCACGCTGAAGCATGTAGGCTCCCTAAAACGGTGATCTCTGCTTGTCGCGTAGGTTTATTGCGGCAGCAAGCTGTGCCTGCTCGGAGCTGACGCTGCCTTCGCGAGAATGGTCGGAGGTAACCGAGACGTTAATTCGTGCCAGTTATTCGAAAAGTATTCGAAAATTATTCGAAAATTTGCGAAGATATTCGAACAGTTTCGAATAATTTTCAATTTCCACTATTTGATTCGTTTAACGAATCGAATATTATGATATTCGATTCGATATTCGAAAATTTCGAATATTCGCACACCCCTAGTTGTATTCACTGTCGGCTGCTGCGTAGGGGACGACGGGAAAAATGAAGCCTTTCCTCTTCCGGTCTGCCATAGCCTTGGTCATCGTCGTCGTCTGTTGAGGTTTCGTTTGGGTAGTTCGGAATATCCAAGGTGCTGTGAGCTCTGTGATTTATGGTCAGTTGCGCTGTCTACGTATGCGGCAATAGGTCTTGCAGGGGTAAAAACTCCGAGAACAGCACAGCTGTCAACTTTTTAGGGTAGACGCCTGTTGTGGCGGGTCTTGCACTGTTGCTTCTGCTGCGTCGTTTTGCTAAAGCATTGCTGTGCTAACTATCCCACTTGATGTGATATAAACGCGGTTGTGTATGTGCAAGTGGTCGTGCTTACTCAATGCCAACTTCATAAACATGCTACTTTCAACCCTTGGAGGAGAACCTTTCGGACTGCTGCCCTTTTGCTCCGGTACGTGTATGCAGCGTAACTGCAAGCGCGCTAAAGCACTAGAGGAAACCGAGGAATACCTTCAAGCCGTTGCACATTACTAATTAGCTCTTGCTAGCTTTTCCTTGTGACTGTGGGTACCAGACCAGGCACTGACCAGACATACCACTGCGCGTACTACAAGCGTCGGGCTAAGATGATCAGGATACAGAACAGTACGACGCCCGTTCGTGCCTGCTTTGCGGCTGTACTGGTCAGTCCCTCAAAGCCCGCTTTTCTCCTGCGTTTTAGTAGAATACATGTTAGCTGTACATGCTTGGGCACCAGGGTGTGACTGGAATGCTTTCCGCTACAAAAAATAAAAGCAAAAGGAAAGTGTCGTTCGTGCATGAATACGAACTGTGAAAACGCTGCTCGCGGACGGAAGCAAAGTGGTGGAAATTACTGACTTAAGGGCCACGTCTACACTATGCTAGAATATTCTAGCTCACTATAGTCATGCAATGCCAGATCGCAATAGTGCTTCACGATTTTGTCCGTCGTGTGACTCCACCACACGTCAACTTTGGTATTCGACGACCGGGCAGCGTTGTGCCCGTGACCAAAAAAATGGCAAATGGCGCTCGTGTGATGACGTCATGTGAAATGAACCTATACGTTTTCAGTATAGTACGATTTATTTTGCATTCCCAGCCAATACTCTATAGAGAGTGGCACTTCTCTGGTTTTAACGTTAGTTCCGATGATTTGATAGCTTCCAACACTGTCTGCAGCCATTTCAGATGGTCTTCAAAGTTTGACGAGAAGACAACGACATCATCCAAGTATACCAGGCAAATCTGCCACTTCAAGCCCGCCAGCACAGTGTCCATTACTCGTTGAAACATCGCTGGTGGGAGCAGAGGCCAAATGGCATCACCTTGAACTCGAAAAGGCCATCCGGTGTGATGAATGCGGTCTTCTCGTGATCTCTTTCGTCGACCTCGATTTGCCAATATCCGCTCTCCAGGTCCATCGTTGAGAAGTACCTTGCATTCATTGGGCTGACTTCGCCCGCAAAAGAACTAAGCAACTCGGCGGTGGCGATAGCAACAAACGTGCTCGTCGATCATCGAACAAAGAATGCCCGTCGCACTCGTCAACGCTCAATTTAAACGCTGCTCAGAACAATCTAGATAACGTCGTAAACTGCTAGTAGCACAACCTGGAACACTGTAGAAACATACGTGAGTGATCGGAATCTTCGAGACAGATCTCGGCACATCGTTTGTGACAAAGAAAATGATAACGTGTCGTATCGCGACAATGAGCATGAACAAACACGGGATACAGAATTGATAAGTGCGCCAGAATAACAATGATAAGGCCGCATGCCAGCGGCTGTCAAACAGGAACTAATAAAGATTTAAACAGCTCACGGCAATATTTTCACATCAGTTGCATAAATAGATGAAAAACCCATATGGTTTTGAATTTTCCTGCAAAAGGCTGGGGCTTGAACCTATGATTGAAAGCTCTGTTAAGCATGATTTAGCAGAGTGTGACATGGTTTGAATTGGTTAAATTAAGTCGAGCTGTTCATTAGCAGCAGCATGAAGCCAGCGGGCAAAGGCATCTCGAGTGTCTGACGAGCGAGCAGTGCACATCTGGGAGGAGTCAGATTCTCTGCAGGCCGTGATACTTGGTGCGCACATGGTGTTATGTCCCACTTTTAACCTTGCCAAGTTTTTCAAGGTGATTTTCTGGTCCCAGCGAGGCAAAATTCGAAGTTGCATCCGGAGTAGTAGCTCTAAACGTCGTGAGGGGGAGGGGGTGATAGGATCCACACTAATGGTAACGTTCATCGCTGATGTTTCAGTTCTGTTCGCTGGCAGAATGAATCTCTCTTACTTTTATTGCTGAGAATTTACTTGTTTTTTTTGTTTCTCTTTTTTGCTTCAAATGTTATAACGAGTCCCCCAATACTGCACCCTCACTGTCACAGTCTGCAATGCTGATCTTGGCAGCCTGACCCTGACAAGGTGCTGCACGCTGGTAACATCGTGTGTTTACATTTTGAGATCTCCAGAGGGTGTGATACTGTTGGCGAAGTTGGCAGAGTGCCGAGTTTTAGACACTCTTCGCAGTTTTGTCGTGGGTGCGGAGCTAAGCCAAGAAGCTGTGACTCGTTTCTAGCAAGTTTCAGGAAAGCTTGCTTCTGGACATTGAGAAACGAAAGGTCCAGCACAAAATCACAGGTTATTCAAACCACGGAAATAAAAGGAAGTTCTCTACTAACTATGTTTCACTTGCGACCTTTTGGGGCCTGTTTTGGTAATGCAATTTTTGGATAATATGTTTTAATTATCAACTCCCATAAGAATTGGGTCAACGAGATTACAGTGAGGATCAGTGTCACAAAACGTCACCGAACACTTTATTGGAGGGCTTACTTAGTGTACTGACATCACGCAGTACCTGACCACTCTGCCCGGTATTGCACCTGCTTCCTCAGGCTCAGCAGTACAGTGCCCTGAACACTGAGCAACCACGGCTGGATGCAACATAGTTTTTCTCACTGTATTAAATATTGAGCAAATATTAGCATAGAGAAGGCCATTTTCACTACTTCTGCAGCTAGAAGGTTAGTGTTTTTTTTAGAGCGCAGCTCCTTGGCGCCTGTTCCTGCTTTTCGCATCTTCGTCACTGCCGTCCTTCGTAACCAGCTCCGCAGCTGGGGCAGCATATGCTCCTTCCGCCACCGTTCACTGCTGCATGTCCCCCCCCCCCCATTTTTCTTCCTGTGTGGCGGCGACGGTGTTCTCCGGTTTTGCCGAAGCACCGGCTCGTCATCAGCGGGTGCATCCCAAACCGGAACGCAGAGCACGTTGCCTTGACTCGCTAGTGGCGTCAGTGGCATCAGTCAGTCGCTGCTATCTCTTTGCCGCGCAAGGTTTCTGTGGGCCCACGCACTGCCTCCTGCGACCTCCCGATAACTTAATTGCTCTCTTCGCTCCTCCAATGCCACCAATGTGAGGCAGCAATCAGAGCGCCGGATCGGTGGTGGCGGAGCTCGATATGTGCACCACCCGAGCCCAAACGCATACCATATTTACTCGCATATAGGTAGACCACGAATATAGGTTGACCCCTATACGCCTTTTCAATAAGTGGTCGCTGGGTGCCGCCATATTGCTCGGATTGCATTTTGCACTTGTCGCTAGCACGGTGGAAGCCACAGTGGAACCGGTTTTTCTGCGCAAAATGCAGTTCAGCGAGTACTATGGCGGCGCGCAGGGACCACTTATTGAAAAGGTGTATACACTAGGCTCGCCAAGGAATTAAAAAAAATTATTCGAACATAAGTCGACCCATATGTTTTGAAAAACTGAGAAACCTGTACACGACAAACCTTTATTCAGAATGAACTTGGCCACTAAATTTCACTAGTCGCTATCGGGAGAAGCCACATTATCGTTGAAACTGTTTTCTTCTTGGGATGCTTCGCAGGCGACCTCGGCATCCCAAATGACATCGTCCTCGCTACCGTCGAGTGCATTAGAAATGCAGCATTTTTTGAATGCTGTCGGGATTATCTTCGCTGAAAGGTCTTCCCACGCATCCTTGACCCATGTCGCCACTTTGCTGAGCGAGGCCTTCTTGTGACGTCTCGTTGGCATCATGGCTGCACTGTCCTTTGCTAGCCACTCCTTGTATTATTTGGAGACGCGGTCCTTAAAAGGCTTATTGACAGCGACATCCAGCGGTTGCAACTGAGACGTTGTACCACCAGGTATGACGACCAGGTTCGTGCCTGCCTTCTGTAGGGCTTCCTTGACGCCCGGGCAAATGTGGCCTCTGAACGAGTTTAAGACCAGCATATCTGGAAGGCCCAAGTCATCACCTGGTCGCTTCATCCAAACTGTCTTGAATCATTCTTTGACAATCTCCTCATTCACAAGTCCTTTTTCATTAGCGCGGATGATCACTTTTTTTGGGAATGATTCATTTTTTGGAAGTGTCTTTCGGCAAAACACGGTGTATGGCGGCAACTTCCAGCCATCTGCAGTGCAGCACAGCATAACAGTAGAGTGCGTATGCTCTGCAAAAGACAAGCGCCTTTCGGCAAAACACGGTGTATGGCGGCAACTTCCAGCCATCTGCAGTGCAGCACAGCATAACAGTAGAGTGCGTATGCTCTGCAAAAGACAAGCGCATGTCTTTTGCCGCCTTCGTTGTTATGGTGGTACGACTGGGCATGTCGAAGTATACCGGTGTTTGGTCGGCGTTCTCTATCTGGTCAAGGCCATAATCCTTCTGATGCCGGAGCTTCAGAACGTAGCGCTGGAGTTCTATCAGCCGTTCCTCGTACTCAGCTGGCAAATGATGGCAGATGGTCGTTCTATGATGAAGAGAAAGTCCGTTGCGCCGCATGAACTTCTGAATCCAACCCCGACTCACTTTAAACGTTGACCGACCTATCCTGCGCCGATTGCTGAGCCTTCGTTTGTATGTCCTCGCATGAGACCTGGAGACCCTTCACACGCTCCTCTTCCTCATGAAGCCTCAATTCCTTTTCGAGAGCTTCATACCTCCCGGTTGCTGGCCCGCAAAAAGCACGACGTCGCCCGTTGCAAGCAAACAGTCGATCGTGCTGTTTGCACCAACCCCTAATCAACTTTTCATTTACATTGAACTCACACTGAGTTCTCCGCAAAACGTTTCTCAAAAAGAATCGATTGTCACTTGAAGTTGGCGGTGTAGCTCTGTCGACATGACATCGTCACTCAAGCAGCAAAACTGCGAATGCAATCAGAATGGCGACGCACACAGAGGGAAACAACAAAGACACAAAGACAGGCCTTCCGAGGTATGCGAGCCCCGTACAAAGCCTGAAAAGTAGACAACCTGAAAGCGGGCGTCAGCGCCACCTTTATGAATTGGTTATACCAGTGACTCTTTTAATCAGCAACTTTGTTACGGCTTATTAATTTCACTAGCACTTTCGCTCGATTTAATTGTCGGAAACTTTTCATTTTTAATATTTGTATTATGTGCGACTGCAGCTTCGACATGCATGCCGGAGCGTTTGTTTGGTCACGACCTCCTCTATAAACTGGCTTTGGTACCTATTTAAATTCCAAAATAGACTGCTTCATAAGCTGTCTACCAAACGATAGGTCCACAGAAATGAGCTAAAGAGCGATGCGGGTGCACACTGGCTGTCTCGAATGCAGTCGGCAGCATTCAAAGTAGTTCCGAACATTTTTATTAGGCTTGCCAATGCTATTTTTTGTTTTTTGTGTTCGTGTGTATTTTTTGCTGCAAACATACATAAGTAGAGTACCAGTGTAGCCGGCACTGCTTGAACGGCGTGCGTGACCATAGAACTCCATTTTCTCGTTACTGTTGCTCGCTTTGGTCACGAATATAAGTTGATAGCTAATTATGGATAACATTTCTGAAAAAAAAAAAAAAAAGGTCGACCTATATGCGAGTAAATACGGTAGCCGCCGCTGTTCACCACTGCGAATCGTCTGCCTAAAAGTTGTCTAAAAGTGTACATACATGTCTTGCTCGAATTCTTTGCCTCAATCTATCGAAAAGCTGAACCAGCCAATGATTTTGCATGATGAATTTCGCATTAGGAAGCAACGTAATCATCGGCAATTTTTTTGGAAGCTCTTAGCTTGTGTGGCAGCTTTGTGTAGTGTTTGGGCTAGAGTCATGTGATGTAATTAAATTGTGTATTTTGCCATGAATCGGACAACTACAAACAGCAGAAAGGTTTTACTGTCAGACATTTTTCCCACTCGCATTCTCTCACTTACGGAAGCAACAATTAAGATTGCTAGCGGCCATGCTTACATTCCTGTGCACATAGTGTGTTTAATGCAAGTGATACGAAGATCAGCACATGGATGCCAAAGATGAATGACTGGGGACCAAAAACACTTATTCCAACTGAACATCCTTCACTCTGCAGCTTGGCGATCTATCTACCACTAGCATGCTGCTACCCCAGTGAGTCAAATGAATAAACCTACAATCTCTTGCACAAAATCGTCCAACGGAAAAAAAAAAAAATACACATTTATCACATGTAAGAGACAGGCACATAAAAAAAGCTAGTGAATAGCTCTGCTTATAAATGCTGATTTCGAGTCCTTAGCCTGCCTGTTCGACTATACCCTCATATATTGTGTCGACAAACAATTATGTTCATCAAATAACTATACTACAGTAAAACCTTGTTTATCCGGATCTCGTTAACTCGGGAATTCGGTTAACTCGGACTCGCGGCGCGGTCCCGGCAAAACTGTGTATAGTTCTATGGTGTGAAATGCTCTTTAGCTCGGAGGAATTTAGCCGCACACCGGTTAACTCGAACAACTCCCGAAGGCTATCGCAACTTCCATTAAGCCGCGCGATACTCGGCGGTTCGGAGGCACACACTCCTTGCCGTAACCGACGGCGTGGCAGGAGACTGCAGGAGAGTTGGAGAAACCGAAACCGAACGAAAGCTGCATGAGGAGCTCGAGAATGACGATGATGATAGTGAATGAGCGAGCAGTGGCTAGGTGGCGCCAGCCGCCACTCAATGCATGGGTTTGGGGCTTTGGGCCGCTGGACCATCCAGCATCTACTGAAAGCTGCAAAGACGATGGGACGGTTTGTTCTGCTGCTCAACGCCACGTGTGACAGTGCTACGCCTACGCTACAGTGCCCCTACGCTGCTTCATTCTTTGTGTTGTGGGTGTACGTTGCGTTTGTCGACTGTGCTTGTGCGTTGTGCCATCGCCGTCGTTCTTCATAGTGATGGCGACCGCCACCCCAGCGCAACGACCACAGCAGCCAGCAAATGATTTAGAAAGAAAAGTAAAGATATTGAAGGAGCTGAACGAAGGCATTTCTCGGCAAGAGGTAATGAAAAAGTATGGCGTCAAGAGAAGCACGCTAAGCGACTACGTGAAAAACAAAAAAAAATTTTCGAAGTGTTTGACTGCGGCAAATTCACCGGGAAGAGAAAAAGGCTAAGGACGGCTGCACACCCGAAACTGGAAGAAGCACTGCTACGGTGGATTACAGATATGCGTGATGGACAGCTTCCTTTGAGTGGCCCGCTGATCTGTCAGCAAGCTGACAGGTACGCACAGAAAATGAACATAGAATCTTTCAGTGCGTCTGAAGGATGGTTCGCCCGCTTCAAAGAAAGGCACGGATTAGTCTTTAGAAACGTGTGTGGGGAGAAGGCAGCGGTGGATGAACGCCGCATTGCTGACTGGAAAACAACCGAGCTTCTCCAGTACCTGGCTCGTTATGAACCTGCCGACGTCTTCAATGCCGATGAAACGGCACTGTTTTTCAAAGTCTTGCCGGACAAAACAATCACCTTTAAGGGTGACCCGTGCGTTGGAGGGAAGAGGAGCAAGGAAAGGGTCACTGTGCTTCTCGCTTCAAATAAGTCTGACACGGAGCGCCTGCCACTACTTGTCATCGGGAAGGCAAAAAACCCAAGGTGTTTTAAGAACATTTCCCATTTGCCTGTGGAGTATCGAGCCAATAGAAAAGCCTGGATGACCTCGGATATTTTTCAAGCTTGGCTGCGGCAGCTCGACCGCCGCTTCTCCGCTAACAAGCGCAAGGTTTTACTTGTAGTGGACAACTGCAGCGCGCACACCCAAGTGACAGGGCTGGAGTGCATCGAGCTCGTATTCCTTCCTCCGAACACGACGGCTTCACTGCAACCGCTGGATCAGGGCATAATTCAGCACGTAAAATGCAGATACAGGAAGCATGTGCTAGAACGGATGCTGCTGTGCAAGGAGGCAGGGCGATAATATGACCTAAACCTCCTCAGTGCAATTCACATTTTAGTGCAAGTTTGGAACAACACGCCGGCCGAGGTCATAGCCAACTCCTTCAGGCACAGCGGGTTTGTCCGCCCTGATGACTGTGACGTTCCTCCAGAGGTGACTGCAGAGGATACCCCGGAGCCCACTGACAATATGGACAACGAAGAGGTGGATGACAGGTGCTTTGAATTTCTCCTACCAAGTGGTGTCCAGCTTGCCGACTACGTAGCAATAGACGGTGATGCTGCCGTTGCTGGCCTGCTGACTGACGATGACATATTATCGGAAGTGGTCGACGGGGACGAAAATCATTCCGATGAAGACGATCGCGACCCGCTGTCGCGACGTCGCACCGTGCAGGAGGCCGCGGAGGCCCTCGCTGTACTAGAGGAATTTTGTGTAGAGTGTCACGACAGTGAGCGTGCGCACCACCACCTGATGGGGTTGAAGAAAATCGTTCTCGCGCAAATTCCGGCGAGTAGGCAAACAAAAATAACGCAGTTTTTCATGCAATAAAGGTATGTTTATGCGCCGTACATTTTTCTTGTTATTTTCATGGTCCATTCGATAATCCGGAATTCGGTTAACTCGGACATTTTTTCCGGTCCCTTGAGATCTGGATTAACGAGCTTTTACTGTACTCGTTGCAACAGGGAAGACGTGAGTTGTAATGCACAGCACATGCCTACATACACAGAGGGTAGAGTACAATAATGACCACGTGACCCGCAGTCCACAGGGCTGCATGCACTGACAAATGGCACCTGTTTTCATGAGCAGGAGCACGTCAGCAGCCTGTATGTAAGAATGAAAGGATCGCTACAATTGTGCATATTACAAAGTAGTGGCTTTTTCTCAGTGTGTGCTCCAGCCTGCAGTAATTTGAGCTGAATTTAGCATCCTTCAACATATTGATAGGACGCTTCTTTATGCCAACTAGCAAACACGGCAGAAAATATTTCACAAAGCAGTGAGCTAGTTACAATTTTTTCCACTCATTTTCTTGCTGACAAATTTTTCCATTAGTACTAACCTGTATATTTATATATTTTTTTATGGATTCTTTGCATATGTTCTTCTTTGAAACAGGATAATTCCACAATCCCAGGTGTGTTGGTGCCACAAATCCTGGTGGTTTAACGTTGAGACTTCCAAATTGAAATATTTTTTACAGTTTGTTACAAATTCTGTTGTGCATGCTAAAGATTAACCATTTGCAGCAGTAGCAACAAGCACCACCCTGTAGGAAGGACAGAATTATGCAAGCTTTCAACCATACCATATGATTGATGGTCTCTAAGAATAAAAAAGTTGGCTATAAATGCTGGCGGAGGAGGAGTACCAGAGGAGAGCGGAAGAGGCTATTGCCAAGAACTTCAGGACAGTTAAATCTAGCGCGACTAGGGTGAAATGTAAGGCGGCGGCCATGTGCAGGGAATTAGAGCTGAACGGCTTAGCGAATAACATTGTTGAATATAAGTTTAATGCCCTCACTGTGTTTTTCACAGCTAAAACCCATGAAGCAGATGCACCGTTTGGGTGTATAGTAAACGAAAACGGTACATGGCAGCACGTCCTCAGTAAGTACCTGCAAAAACACCTAGGCTCTTTACAGGTCCATGACCCCTTCACTGTAAAAAACTCGTTACAGGTTGTACGGTTTCTCGAGGGTAATTCTTCAGTTGGTTATATGTTCTCTGTAGATGTGGAAGATCTGTTTTATTCTGTGCCCCACGAGGATTTGTTCGGTGTTGTTGGGAGTGTGATAGAAGAAAGCGGAGATGTGGATTTCCAGATCTCAAGTGGCCTTTCAGTGGACAATTTTATGCGTGTTCTCGAGTTTTATTTGGGTGTTACATACCTGCCAACTCTTCTGAATTTTCCTTAAAATGTACGAATTTTGACTAGTCTTACTATTTTACGAATCTTGCGGGAAATTTTACGGAAAATGTTTTATTTTCGGGAAAAAAAAAAGTGCGAACATCTATTAACATCATGGCCTCCGAGATAACACCACACGCGCGGAAGGGTAATCTCGGAGGCCATGTTAACACTACAGTCGAACCCGGTTATATCGAACCCGGATATATCGAATTTTGGTTATATCGAACTCACGGAATATCCCCTTGAAAATCCCATGTAAAATTATAGGAAAGCCGCGTCATATATCGAACTTAATTGCACCGGTCGTTCAATATATCGAACTCCGCACCACGTACTGGAAAGTGTGCCTTCCCCAAAGATGATATCGCATCACCCTTGGCCGTTTGCCGCCTGACATTTTCAAGCCGCGCGCGGAAGGAATGAGAGGGGACAGTTCGGCGACGGCTGGTCTGGGCAGCGCCGCGCCCATTCCCCAAAGGCGTGCGCATCTGCAGTTATCGTTTCCCGCGCGCCAACACATGACGTTTGCAAGCCATGTGCGTGGGTGTGCCCATTCTTTTGCCGAGCTCTCTCCTTCAGCACGCTCTACGCATGTGCCAGGCCAGCTCAGCCCGTTTTCAGACAGACGTCGGACGCTTTCTCCAGCGTGTGTTGCGAACCCTCTGCGCGCGGCGGCTGACGTGGCTATGGCGCCCGCGGACGTTAAGAAGCGGCAGCTCTCTTTCTCTTTTTTCTTTTTTTTTGTGAGTCATCCTTTTTTATCGTTGTGCTGTTCAGACGTTAAGAAGCGGCAGGTTCTTTTTTTTTTTTTTTTTTTGGCGGGAGTCGTTTATTCTTGCATGTATGAATCAACGAAAGCACGCTGTCAGCTGCTGCGATCATGATGCCCGCCCCAAGCGCGGCGTGATAAATCGAACCAGGCTTGTGTAATCAAGCCATCACGGGCACTCTGCCAAGTTCACTCCTGGCCACCGCAGTAGCTATCAAATGATAAACGCGCCCCGACGTTATCGCTGCGCAGCATCTTGGCACGCTGCCAAGAAATGAGCTGTGGTTGAGACGACCGAAACGGAGTGACGCGCGCCATCGACATGCAAGCGAAAACGCTCGCGATTTCTGCCGCGGCGACACAGAAACCTTGTTTTGAGCTGACGCCGCGGTGGCTCAAGCGGCGAGAGGGACGCAGTTCAAACAAGTTTGAAATTTTTCGCTCTGTCGCTGCAGCTCGTCGCTGAGATCGCTCAATCGCTTGCATGTGAGCGAGCTGGCCTTAACGATTTTTTTTTTTTTCAAATTCTTGGGTGCAAAAGTGGAGGGTGGGTTCATTATGCGAGTGGGTTGGTTACGCGACAAATACGGTATCGTTTTTTCGCATCGTAAGTGCCGTCACAAGCCGATTAGTGTATATCGAATTATCGATATATCGAACTATTTCGCGATCCCCTTCGAGTTCGATATATCCGGGTTCGACTGTATTATGGTACCTTTGGCGGCCGCGAGAGGGCAACACATTTGTGATATCATCATCAGCAGCTGCAAACGTTGTAGTGACTTCTATCGTCTACTCGGGGGAACACGAATCCATATCCAAAACTCGATACCGCCTCCGCCAGGCTAGTGGCTGTCCTTTTGTTCACATGTTTGGACAACTTTGGTGTTGGCCTCTGTTTTTGCGTGATCTGCGGCCGCGTCCGACTCAGTTTGACTCTGAAGTTTTAGTAGTAGCGGTTTCGCAGTGCAATGGCG
This sequence comes from Amblyomma maculatum, assembly GCF_055883805.1. Classification (NCBI taxonomy): domain Eukaryota; kingdom Metazoa; phylum Arthropoda; class Arachnida; order Ixodida; family Ixodidae; genus Amblyomma; species Amblyomma maculatum. The sequence continues at coordinate 22,878,579 of NC_139350.1, read as the reverse complement.
GGCTCAGAGCCGCGACAGTATTTCCAAGTATTTTTGAAGTCGTACTTGGCAGAATTTCCGTGCTTCGTGCCATCTAAGAAAGGAGAGAAGTTCAGATTTTGCACCATGTGTGCCTGTGATGTTAACATTTCACATGGTGTCAAGTCCGACATAAAGATCCACACCGCTTCGAAAAAGCACCAAGGATACGTGCGAGCCGCGGACAGCCAGCCGAGCCTGACAAGTTTTGTTCGCAGTGACAGCGACCTCGGTGTGATTCGTGCAGAATGCCATTTCACGGCGTTTTTAGTTGAGCACAACATACCACTCAGTGTCAGTGATCACGCTGGACCACTTTTCCGGAAAATGTTCCCCAAGTGCGAGGAAGCCAAACGCTACGCCTGTGGACGGACGAAGACGACGGCAATTGTTCGTGAAATGGCCGTGAACGCAGAGACTCCTATGCTGGATGCCCTAAAAAAGCAGGTATTTTCGATTGCTGTGGACGGAAGTAACAATAGGGATACGCAGCTTTACCCTATTGTTGCGACATACTTCGTTAAAAAGAGACCAGTAGAGTTGAAAGCCGCCTCCTTTGCCTCGGTACTATCTAAGGGGAAGCGACGGGTCAGAAAATTGGAAATCTGATTCTGGACGAAATGAAATCCCGAAGTTTGCCTCTTGAAAACCTTTGGCATTGTCTTCGGACAATGCCCCCATATCATGATTGGCAAAAAAAACAGCGTTTCGACTGTATTGAGGGAGGCCCAACCAGCTTTGATCGGGGTTGGTTGCCCATGCCACCTCATCAACTTGGCCGCCCAAAAAGGAGCTGCATGTCTTCCTGTAAAGGTTGATAAGGCCTTCTTGGAAAAAAAAAGTAGAAAAAGTAAAAAAAACAGCACCCCCCCCCCCCCCTTGGTCGCGGAGGTTTTACGAATTTTGAAATCTTCAGGTTGGCAGGTATGGTGTTACCTTTATCTCTTTTGAGAATAAATTTTATCGTCAGAGACAAGGGATCTGCATTGGGTCCTGCGTAGCCCCTGTGCTTTGTAACCTGTTTTTAGCTTTTGTTGACCGCGCCCTTGAGCAAAGCTTTAATGGGAAGGGAGTGCTGAAAGTTTTTAGGTATGTAGATGATTTTCTTATTGTTCTGAAAAAACTAAATACTATTTCTTACACCGACGCGGTTGGCAGCGTCTTGGAAAGCTTTCAGCAGAATGGGAGGGGATTGAGAATTATGCACGAACTCCCTTTACAAGGATCGTTGTAGTTTTTAGATGCCAATTTTACTCTAGGGGTTGATCATGTATGTTGGGAGTACGCTCCGCGAGCACAGAAAGAGCTCTTACCTTTTGATTCCGCTCACTCGAAAACTGTCAAGAGGTCTATTGCCGGCCAATGCCTGGGGTCTGCTCTCTCAAAGTTGTGCTCGCATGCTATGCAGTGTAGCTTTAATAAGCAAGTACACCGGCTACTTACGGCCGGGTTCCCCTGCACAGTCATTGTTTCTGTGGCCGAGGCCCTACTTCGGAAAACCAGGCAGGTCATGTTCGCCAAAGCGAACGTACTAGAAAGGCACTCGGTAAAACCAGTAGTGGTACCATATAATTCATAAGGTTGCCCATCATGGGAAAAAAGTGGCAAGCCGACACAGTGGTCCTGTGGTGTTCTCCGCACCGAAGAAACTTGCCCAACTTTGCTCACGCATTTCGTGCGCGGAAAAGAAGAGTGGCTGCAGGAAGAAGCACTCAAAAAAGTATGTCAACTGCTGTACCGGTGTCGTTTACGCGATATTGTTGACCTGCGGTAAGGCTTACACAGGCCAGACCGGGCAGTGTGTCAGTGACCGGGCGGGGGAACATTTGCGGGCATTAAGGAGTGGCGGGACACATTTGGCAGAGCATTGTGCGAACTGCAGAGCGTGTGAGCCATGGCTGGAGGAGATAAAGATACTTGGCAGAGGCGGTGATAAGACGGCACGTGAACTATTAGAAGGCTTTCACATCAGGAAGAGGGGGCATGACTGTGTGAGTGACACATCTGTTAATCTTTTGCACGCAGACTACAGGTATCTTGAGCACGCATTGTGAACTGACGATGTGTTTCTTTACTGCGCATGTCTCCTTTTATGTATATATTTTCCGCTCTTACCTGCAAATAAATCAGATGAAGTTAGCGTCTGTCCTGTGTGTTTCCTTTTTTGTGTGCGTGTTTTTGTGCGCTTGTATTCATTTCAAAATAAAATATAAATGTCTGTATATGACCAAATTTGCATTTAATCTTCACTGAAATAAGGCCACTGCGGCAGGTGTCAAAATCTTGGATCAAGCTTACTTCGCTGCTAGCTGTGAATGAAAAAGCAAAAATAATTGTAATTACGAACTTTCAGTTCAATTCAGATTTTAAATGCAATTATCATTTCAGTTGTGAAACACTTCAGAGATTGCTTGTTTCGTTTGCTTACAAAAGGAAGTATATACTAGTAAATTTTTTTATTGCAATTTATGTCATCTATGCAGAGATGCCAAACCTGAGAGCCAAGCTCAGGGTAAAAACATGTTGGGTATTTGAAGTTACGATCTGCAAGTATGAATAAATTACCATTATACAAGCCTGTTGCACCAAACTAATGGGCACATGTCAACGGTGGCACCCTTGCATCATTACTGCAGATTGGGCTGTCGATTGCTCTCGGTATAAACTTATTAAGCCAAAAGTCTTTTCATCATAACAAGCCTCTGTAAAATATTTTAGTAAATGATAGTAACATATGCAGTGCCAAAATTTTGCAGCACCATGGTTTTGTTAATGAGCGTGTGGTGTGCAATTTCAACAGTTTGGAGGTTATACAGTCGAACCTCGCTATAACGAACACGGATATAGCTAATATTCTGATAAAACGAAATAAAATCAAAGTTTGGTTGATCTATGGTTTATTTCTATAGGAGCTCTTTTTGTATAACGAAAGAAAATTTTAAATGTTTGACGCTAGATTGGTTATAATGAAGCAGTTTTTTTTTTCCATTAAAATGACAAAAAATGCGCAAAACAGCCAGAAAAAAGCACCAAAAGCGCAATTTTTCAATCAATCGAATCGCCCGCCACAGAAGTTTGTTCTAATCGCCCACACGTTCACGTGCCGCGTCATTTAGCGGCGGCAATATAACTGCCAACGGCTTATCGCCTTCGAGATCACACCCCTGCGCACGGTGATCTCGGAGGTCATGAACGCCATGGCCGGACTCGAGTGGTGCCGCCGAAGTGTGCTTAAATCACCCGCGCGTTCGCGTGCCGCGTCATCTAGTGGCGGCGACTATACTTCGTCTCGCAAGATATCTGCAGCACTGCGAAAGGCAGAGAAGCCCTTGCAATTGTGCTCCTAAGTGCCTCTCGCTCGTGCGCACTATAACCCCTTCAGGCGCCAAAAAATGTTTTGCAATAAAAAAAATATATGAGCACCATTTTGTGTTCTCCACGCTTCAAATCATGAGTCTTGAAGAAACTGAAGCAAAACATTTATTCCTTCAATGTATTTTGTGCTGTCCCCATGCGGGGACAGAGCGCCTCAATACAGAAAAAACAATGCACACTACTAACAGAGCCTGCGATAGTGTTCTTGTGACAGCTGGCACGAAATATGATTAATTATTTGCTGCTTTATTTATAAGCAACTCTTTAGTGTCTACTTGGTGTGAAAAAGATAAAAGCAATTGTTCTGAGCCGACACGCACAAAAAAATTTGGCATTTTTGACAGTGAATCCGGCACTTTGCTGTGCATCCCTCTCGGCGGCAGCGCGGAGAGTTCGATGTGCTGACATACTCCGGCCAGTGATTGTAGCCATCATACCCAATGGTTGCAGTCGGTAGCAAATGCGGGCTAGCCTTCTTTGCAACAGGCTCAGAGTACTCGCTGCTCGGCCGACCGCGCTTTTTTGGAGGTGCTCTGTTGAACGCGATTAGGCTGTTCGCAATGTCTGTTTGGAAAGCCATCAAGTCCAAAGTACTTTTCTGTACAAGTTTCTCTGCACTGGCGTCTCTCAGGTATTCAATCCAGCCGTTGCACAGCGCAAAAGAGAGAAAGTGAGAAATGACTCTCACCGGCCACTTTCTAGTTCTTGCTGTAAGGGGGTACAGTGACATCAAGAAGTAGAGTTTATCGACCCCTCCCATGTATGTGTTGTACTGCACAATCACTTCTGGACATTCAATTTCAATATGTTCCTTTTTTGCCTCGCTCCATCGCTTGACTTTTCCAACGTTGCCAATTCCAATTTGTGTGGATGCCATGTTCACGACTCCATTATCTTGCCATCTCACAATGGCAATGTCTCCTTTCTCAGAAACCTTCTCATCCATGCTTCCCCGACCTTCTTTCTTCATTTCTTTGTCACTTTTTAAGCAGCACTTCAACAACCAGTTGGCTCGAATTGTACTGCTGGCAAGAATGCCTATTTCTTTCAGCTCTAGGAACAGTGGCACTGAGGTGAAATAATTATCCATGAAACACTTCAGGTTCTTTTCTTTTGGCATTGTCTCGACAAGACGCATGACAATTTACCCGCCAAGTCCGAGATGTGCATGCTGCGCACTGATCCCTGTTCCCTTACCTTGGTACAGCTCAAAGTCATGAGCTAAGCGATCGGCGCTGCAGCGGACGAACACTTTCACCCCTTCCGGGTTCGGCTTTCCCTTCACAAACTGTTTTGCAGGGACACTGCCTGTGAACGGAACCATCTGCTCATCTATACTACTGTGTTCCAAGGGTTCCAGCTGCAAGCACCGTGACCTGATGGCTTCTATTACAGGGCGCACTTTCCAAAACTTGTCCTGGCTGGCTGGGTCCCGCGGCGCGTTTGAGTCTGTAATGTGTAGCGCGGCTCTTATTCTAAAAAATCACTTTGCTGTCATGGCTTCAACTATTGCGGGAATTCTTGTTGAGGCTTGCCAGTATATTCGAATCCGCGGAAATTTTAAAACTCCCATGAGCATGAGGATTCCATAGAAAACTTTGATTTCTTCTTCACAAGTTCCCAGCACAGTTCCATCTTTTTGGAGCACGTATTTTTAGTGAAAGTTGCAAGGTCACGAAAAAGTGTGGATGAAAAATACCGGGTAAAGTATGTCATAGGGTCCCCTGGCACTGATCCACCTTGAGGCTGGTAGGTGCAGTCAGTGTGGTTAGGTTGAAAAGCTTGGGCCACCCATTTGAATGTTGGCACCTTCTTCGACGACACATCTGGCACTTGTTTGTCCTGCGCGCTTGAAGTTCCTGGCGATGCTCCTGCACTCAGCGCAGTGCTATTTGTGGCGGAAATCTGAAACAAAACACCACATTATTTCCAAACCTCAAAAACAGAAAACAGGCATCATTACCATATTTTGCTTATCTTCCTCGGCGTGTTCGTCATCGGAGAGATCTGCGTCTGAAATGTCGCCGTTTTGAATTCTTCGAAGTATATTTTCCGCAGTGTCGTCATCCAACCTCCTCCTTTCTATGCCGTGCTTGGAAATGCCTGAAAAGATGAGATATTCTTCATGTTAGTGTGAGGGCGAGGCCAGGCCGCGCACTCCGAAAAGGAGCATTTGGGAACGGCGGACTTCAGGCGTCGTGTCCCCGAACGGGGACGCAAACATTCGGAAGTGCATGCAAGGCTTAATACGTTTCTAACAAGGATGACAGCGGTTGTTTCACATTCACGCGACCTTATTTTGATATAAAAATGCTAACGTTTTGGTCAGCCTAAATTCGCAACAGTGAAAAATGAAAGAAAACAAGGAGCACTTACTCTTAGCTCCGTAGAAGGTAGTGGCATATTCATGTTTCCTGTGCATTTCCTGCAGCATTTTGCTGACTTGGCATAAGATGGCGCCACTTGTCCGTTAAGGCGGCTCGGAGGCGTGTTCTGGCCGATTCAAAACGGCGTTCTTGCTTCGACTTTTACACAGCAGGGCGCGCGAAGTTCATGTCCCCGGATGGGGACACGGCGCCCGAAGGGGATAATAGAGAATTGTGCTCCTACTGTCACCCCTGCCATTTGAGGGGCGAGAGGTGCGTAGGAGCACAATTGCCTATTGTGCGCGCGATCCTAATTGGACCGGGGTGCCTCTGCCTTTCACAGTGCTGCAAACATATATATACCTCGCAAACATATACCTCGCGCAAATTGTGCGCGGAGGCAACATCCCAAATTAGTATTCATTTTTTCTCCCGAGATTTCGTGTTTATACTCAGTTTTTAATTTAAAAATTGTGCATTTTCACACCTTTGCTGTGCATATTAGTGCACATTTTGTTTCGTTTTATTAACAAACTTATTTACAGGAATTTGGACGCGTACATTTATTACAAATATCGGATATAACGAACAAATTTTCGCACCCATACTATTTCGTTATAATGAGGTACGGCTGTACTACAGTTGAACCCCTTTATACGAAACATGTACTGGGGAGCAGCTTTTGTCTCTTATATGAGAGGTCCCTTATAGGCGGGATACCACGTTACATTTTCTAACCAGGCATTATTTTGACTTAGGCACCCTATGGCTAAAATACACTAAAAAGAAGGCTATATACTGTCGCCAAAGCATTATTATAGCTTTCATTTACATATTGCATTTGCTTGGTGGACCACCACACACTGACCACACTTCGCAACTTTCTTACGTTTATTTATTACTGAAATAATTGTAAATCTTGGTCTGTTTCACGGCTGCATTAAGGCTGTTCAACACAGCCTTTTTTCAGCTTGAAAATAAGACCAAGAGCCTCATGGCCGCTGGGTCAAAGCTGTATATGCTGGCAAACTGCGTTTGCAGTGATTACGAAGTGAAATCGCGATGTGGCGTTGCACCGCAACTAGTGATTCGCAACTAAGTTATGTGTCTGGTAACACTACAAGAACTCAAGTCAAAAAAGTTCCATGAAATCATAAAAGTAGCGAAAAGTATAAAACATCACCAGCAGAAGTATCACTCAGAAATTTATGCTTGTTTGAGAAAGGATAACAGTGGCTGTGAGTAACAAGTCTGTGAATTTTTTACGGAACTGAAGAGTGCAAACAGTAGACAGCTTGTCCTTGTCTTCCCTGCGTCTTCTCTGTGGATTGTCTACTGTTTGCGCTCTTCAATTTCATAGAAAATCATGAACCAACTAGGCCCAACTGAAATTTTATTGAAGTCTGTGAATATTGCTACTCAGATGAAAAATAAATGAAAAGCAAATGAGGCATTTCTGAGTGGAGTTGAAACTGGTTGAATAGCAAACAGAGCAGTTTATTTATCCTCGCCGGAGCGGAACCACTTCTGTTTTTGGGCTTGGCTTTGTCTCGCTTTCTAGGCATAGTGACTTGTTTATGTCAGCGGCACTAGCCGAGTGCTTTCTTTGCATTTACCAGATAGATTTGTTGTTCACACTGAAATGGAACAATTTCCGCTATATTCTTCAGACTAGTGTAAGAAATATCTACGGTGATGTTTGATAGAAAGCTCCACTAATTGGAGAACCCAACATACACTCCCGGTATGCTCGCGCAGATGTCCGCATGTGCAATCACGCTTGTGCTCTTTATGGCAAGCCTGAAGACCTCTACGTTGCATTCCCACTGCAGGCGCTTCTTTTAGTCATTTCATAGCTAATTGACCAGCTCTTTGTTTGCTGAAGTTATCATTAATAATGACGATGCATGTGTGTCTCTTTTCTGCAGCTGAACCTGGTAATGGATGGTGCTGCATCTAATGTTAAAATGTCTGTTACAAGCAAGACTGAGTACCATACTTTAAGGTTAATTTGTCCTTTATAGCCAGTTGTCTTCTACATCCGATGTCTGTTAAAAACAAGGTCCAATTAATGAAGGTCATAGGGCAACCAACCATTTGGGTGAACGGTGTCTCTTATACTCAGTTATCTGTTACATGTATGTCTCTTATAACAGGGTTCAGCTGTATTCCTATTCTGCTAGTCTGTTTCTTGTCAAGATCTTGTACAAGTTTGTAACTCTACGGTATTCTTGATTTCTTTCTTTTCTCAGATGGGCCAGTGAAGGCGGCTGCCCATCGAGTGTTGCTGTCATCGGTCCCGAAAACAAATTCACAGAGACTGGGAGACATTGGCTCGTCCACAGAGAGTAGGTGCTGTTGTCCACAGGATGTCTTGCACCATGTTTTGGACTCTCACATTCATTAGGTTTACACGTGTGCTGATGTGTTTGTTGGCTTCGAGGTTTGCTACTTTAATTTGTACCTTTGGGCTTTTTCAATCAGTGGTCAGCTACAAGAGCTTCTGAGGGCAAAGTTGATGCTGCCGCAATGCTGTGCCTGTCAGCTTTAGCTACTGTGGCTTTGGGGCTGCAGCATTCTGAAGGAGGCAACAAAAAAAGGAGATGTAATATACTGCTGTTCCATTGCATCCTGCATGAAATGTTGTACACGTAGGTGATTTTACCCCTCCAGTTAATATGTCCTTTGATATAGGCAGCTGTAGAACACATTGAAGAGTTCTAACCAGTGGAGACACATGAAGAGCTTGCTGGAGTGGGGGGCTGTTCTGGTTTTACTTTTGTGGGTTAGCTGCTTAGCAGCTGCTATTCAGTTTTGTAACCTCAGAACCTTGCAACAGGATTGGGCTATAGCCAGTTTGTTTTTTTTTGTTTTTTAACCTTTGCCAGAAGTTTTAGTCTTATAGACGCTGTGGGTTTCATAAAGAAGTGAAATGTGCCGTTTTGCCAAAAGTCGCCAAGTGGCGGGGTTTATTTCGTAGTCATATAGCAGAGCATTTTTGGCATCCCTGAAGCCTCAAATCTGTGTGAATTTGGGAGGACCATTGCTTTTATTTTTTTTTAATTTTCAGGGGTACCGTAAAGGCTCTGTTGTGGGGCTGAGAAGCAAATTCTTGCTTACTTTTTGCAAAGACTGTACATCCCTTCCGATCACATTCAAGGCAGAACGTTGCCATGCTGATCTCTGATATGTATTGAGAATGTTTTTTTTTTTTTTTTTTCATTGATAGGGCCTTTAATTTTAAGAGACTTCACAAATGTGAATGCATGCGCATGTATGCATGATGTACAAGATGCACGTGTAACTTTACTTAGCTTGATAAACTTCTGTAAGGTAAACATTTTACCAACTGAACCTAGTCCTGGCTCAAGAATTAGAAATGATAGCATCTGGAGTTGTGATGTGCATGGTGAAAATGAGAACTGCATTTGGCTTCCATTAATATAGCGTTACTTAATTTGGTTTTAATTTAATGTAGTTGAATTTTAATTAATGGTCTCAATGGACAGTCATATGCTGATGTGCAGGGAATCGTTTTTGATTAAGTCTTGAAATGCTGAATGCAGTTTTAATTTATTTGAAGAGGACTTGGCAGCAGGTAGTATATAGGACAACTGCATTGGTTGTGCGACTGTTTTTGGTTAAAAAGTGGCAGTTACGGGAGAACCGTACACTGCTCGATTTTCCAGCCTTGCGACTGTGTGTTTTAGACCACTAAACCAATCAGCTGGGCACTACTTTGATTGCCCTCTTATTGTTGATTAACAACACTGGTGCACTGCATATTCTCTAGACTGCTGAAACAAACTGCTTAAAATCATGACGCAGGAGCTGGTGGTAAATTGTTACAAAAATTTGCAGCAAACACCATATCTTCATTTTCTGGGTGCCAGCAGCATGTGATTTTCTCGAGTCAGTGTATCTCTGTCCGAGTCAGTTACACCATCCAGCCTGAAGGGCAACCCTATGGTTTTTTATGTCTATGTATTAACTGAAAATTTTGTGGCAAGGTGTCCAAATTTTTTCGACTCTTTGTGCTGTATTTTACAGTCAGGTACAGTCAGGTGCAGTCATGTGCCAGTGCAAATTTAGAAAAACCTTTTTCCCATTTGGTGTTCTTAATCGGGATGATTTCTATGTGCAACCTTGAGTGTGTGACATCACTAGTTGCATTCCATCCTATATTCACTCTGCGTTTATTAAAGGAAAAAATTTCAGTCTTTTCAAATTGATAGATCGAAGCTATTTATTCAGTGAAGTATCCGAGACAGCATTTGATGCTGTGTCGTGATGCCATACTTTGGTCAAAAATCAGTTTCAGCTTTTACTTTCTTGTTTTTGTTGTTTTACAATTGCTTTCATTATTTTGGAAAACTATTCATAGCATCTGAGGTAGGAGGGTGCAAGAAATGTGATGTGACATTCTATTTATAATGTATGCAATCTTGCTGACTTGGCCATAACAAGCTGTTGGAGCCTTTGAGATCATTCACGGCCAGTCATTTGAACATTCTGTTGGTCACACAGCTAGTAGCTGCCACTGCTGAACATGCAGACGGAGCCCCAACCCATTTTTAAATCTTCTCCTCATGTCTTTTGAAAAGGCTGAGGAGAAAACTCTTTGCGAGTGCTTGACCCGGTTGGCCGTGTACCCAGACATTTAGGGCTGCACATAGTTTGATTAGAGCCAATTCACCTTCGAAAATGGAATTAATAGACCAAGTCGTGCAGTTCAAATTGTTCCAATTCATAGTAACGAAGTTTTGGATTGGTGGGAATTTGTTTACATGCCAACCGCCTGATTTGCCCGGTAGACTTCAGATTTTTTATTTAACTTTCTGATTGTACAATCACAGCCCTAAATCTCTCGATAAATGGCCTCTGCCCACCTAATAATGGTTTTTGTGAAACCGGCACCGAGGAATCTGCAGCTGTATTGTAATTGCCGGCATCACAATCATAGGCCGCACTGGCACCATCAGCATCATCACCTAAGCAGCCAATTGAGGCTGCTTAGAGGCTGGATTCGAGGTGAAGCCAAAAAAATGCCATGTTGGTTTTGACCAGTGGCAGCGTGGCGATCCTTTTTTTGGCAGTGGAGACAAATCCCTTGTTTTTGCGGAAATAAAAAAATATTCCGGTAATTGATCTCGATAAGTTGGCAGATATGCATTTGCTGTATTAAAGTTTTAATAGTGGTGTTAGGATACAGGTTGACAGAATTACTCTATTCCACTCAGTGCAGCTAAGGACAAAATTCATATGCCTACTTTGCCTTCCAAGAGCCTTTTAGGAAATATTTTAAGCGAATGAAAGGGGGGGGGGGGGTTTAATTGGAACTTTGAAATGTGACTTCCAACTTGAACTACAATATTTTTCATGAACTATGGAACCTCAGTCAACAAAAGTATGCTATAAGTTTTATTGATAGTGATATGATATTGGTACTGAATAGGACATTCATGAACTCTTCCTTGTTTTATTTCTTTTAAAGGTTCTCAAATGCTGAGGAGTTTTGAAGGGGTTAAGGATGGAAGGCTGTGTTTAGGCGCCAAAAATATTAAAGCCAGTGATCCTCAAGTGAAGGACTATTGACCTTTCATAGTTTTTAATGGTATCTGTCTGTTACTCTCATGTTTTGAATTTCAGTGAAGCCCCTTAGATTTTTGGCTTATGCCATGGTCTGATAGAGCCTTCCGGGTTTCTCCACTGGTAGGCGTGAAAAGTGTGGTGGCACAATACCTCTAGGGAATTGAGTCAGCGTAGTAGTTCTATTTCTTTTGTTGTGTATATCCATAAAACAAATTCAATTGATAGTCACAGCTAGCGGTGTACTCTGTCATCATATGTTTCACTTTCCCTTCCTTCAACTTCTCAGTTGTTCGAACCGGCGCTTCCTGAGAACTAGTGCATTCATGAAGAGGTTACATTCGTTACATTGATTACTTTTGTAGGAAGTTAGCTGATTGAGCTAGATGGCGTTCACTTGATGCTACTGGATTGCAAAAAAAGTTCCTTGTTTGTTTTTTGTTTTCCTTTTTTGCGCTCCTGTTATGCCATTGCATTTATGGTTAAGAGCAACTTATTTTGTTCATATTCCCAGGTGAATGTTCACGGTATGACACAAGACATCACAGGGGGCTCTGCTAGCTAGAAATAACCAAAGTGAGGAATCATATTTACGGCGGTTTTGCCACTTTGTTGCAAGGTTTGTTAAGAATTACCTGATTTTGAGCTGATAGCACCTAAACACATGTGGCACGGTATCATGTGTCACTCTAGGTTTTTTAATAGCAAACAAAAATATGTTGAATATTGTTACATATATAGACTTACTGTTCTTAGAATATTGTCGGAGGTTGTCTCATTACTTTTGTTTTGTTACAACAAATGTGGGAACTGTTTTGTACATGGTTGAATAAATTGTGCCTATCAGTGACCTGTACATGCTGTACTGCTTACCTTTGCACCCAAAGCATCTCTTTTGTTATGAGGTTGTTTACTAGGAGACATTCCATTAGTTTAATAGAGAGCTCTGATCGTTGATTCACTTGGCTGGCAGTTGGTGCAAATTTTGGATTGTTGCTCTAACTCAAGCAGGAACACCTGCAAGAATATTCTGGATGATGAGAAAATAACAATAGAAAAGATCAGAAATGTGGTAACAAAAATTTAGTGCTGGTTTAGTGTATTATAATTATAAATCTAATACTACAGCTCTAATTACAGTAATTATAACTATATTCTAATTTTAATGAAGATAAAGTTCCTGAAGACGCATTTAGGTTCTATGTGTCTGCAAAAAAGGATGAGAAAAAAAGCATTTTTAAAGCCGCTAATGCCCAAGTGTAATATATTTTCTAAGTTTAAAATGTTTTTGATTCTGCTGGCATTCTTGCAAAGAAATGGCACATGTGCTGAAATTGCGTTACCTGTGTCAGTAATACGACACTGCAGCATTGAAGTACAGCTGTTTTACTTAGTTAAACATCTAATTTTAAGCAAGTAGGAACTTTCGTGTCACTTCTTACTGTCCAAAACAGAGACGCATCAACTGCTCAAGCAGCGATGGAGACGGCATCACAAAAGATTCTAGTGCTAAGCTTTCTTGTGTGACAAAGAGCCGTTTAAGGCCAACAACATCCCTGGTTGCGTAATCAGCAGCTCAGCTGACAGAAGTATAGTGATGTGCAGGACTGACTCGCATATTCTTTTCAAGTGCAACTGCAGATTAGTACCTTGATTTGCTTCCCTGAAAAGTTTGTGTATTTGGCTACAAGTAATTATGTGCTCACTGGCAACTAGTGCTTTTAATGTTTTAGCAGTCACAGCCATGCACCCTGCAAGGACAAGGTATCTGTCTCCAGCACTCCTGAAGACGGAATTGGAAGTGCAGGGCTATAAACGGACATGCCTTCAGCCTAAAGTGGCCCGTTCAAAATACTTGAACATGATGTATGCATCAAAATTATGCACTTGTGCCAAGTGTCACCATAAAAATAAGTCCCTTCAGTACTGGTGCTGCTCTGTGCAGCCGTGCATAGAACATTCAAGGGGTGCTTTAATCTCCTTACGTGTGTAGTGCGAAAGCACAAAGGGGAACCTGGATTGGATTTTTGGCTGTGACTTGGATTTGGGCTATGAATAATGTGGCTAGTCATTATGCATTGTCTTTAAGGCATTACCAATTAATCATGACTGGATTCGGTATTGGCTTATTATTGGGATTCTGGATTGGATTCTTGGTTATGATTTGGATTGAGACTATGACGAATGTCACAAGCTGTGCATTGTCATTGAGGCATTGTAGACAATAATGACTGGATTTGGTATTGGCTTATGTAAACTCTGGATTGGATGCCTGACTATGACTTGAATTTGGGGTATGACTAATGTTGCAAGTTATTATGCATTCTCATTAAGGCATTGCCAATTAATCACACTGGATTCGGTATTTGCTTGTTATGTGGATTTTGGATTGGATTCTTGGCTATGACTTGGATTTGGGCTACAACTAATTTTGCAAGTCATGCATTGCCATTAAGGCATTATAGCCAATAAATCATGACGACTCGGTATCAGCTTATGTGGATTCTGGATTGAATTCTTGGCTATGATTAATGCAGCTAGTCATGCAATGTCAAGACATAGCCAAATAATCATGACTGGATTTGGTATTTTAGCTTTTTTTGGCTTTTGTGTGGATTGTGTTGGATTGGTTTTGTACCTGTCTCGTCTGACGCATGCCACTGATGAGGTGCTAAACGCATTTACCTTAAAACTAACTGACTGCGCCTCGCGATGCTTTTGGATCACCTCTTCCACTGAACGTTAGGCAGCCCATGTGGGTAGATGGAAGGTCCTAGAGTCACCGGAAATTTTTCAGAGTACCACAAAGGCGCCCACGAGTGCCATTTTCCTTCCAGACCGCTGGGCACGGCCGCCATCTAAAAGGCGAGTGACTGCCTTTGTAGGCTTTGAAGTTCAGCAAAACTAGAAGATTCTGGCACTTTGTTTTAGAACAGTACCAACAGTGATTGTGTGGTCGCTATCTTTATTGCTGTAGTCGGCAATTGATGGGAAAAGGTTAGTGTGTGAGTGGGTCGCCTGCACTTGCAAATCCCTGACCGTTTGGATCACTTCGTGTTCAACACGCAGTGCAGTGGTGTTACATTATAAAGCGACTGAATGTGAAGGAGCATGTCTGCGAAGATCACAGGAATATATGTATATTGTTAAGTCATAGAGAAAGCTGTACTTTGACGCCACTGCACTAGACACGAAGGATGGGGTGTGGAGCTTGATTACAGTCTGAAACGATGACTCACTTTGAACAAGTGACACAAAGTGAAGCAGCTAGTTTGCTGAGACGGCATGAACAAACCAGCATACATTGTGGTAACGTCCTTCAAGATATATCAGTATTATTTCCTGTCACGGCACTAAGAGTGCTGAGTGGGCAGCCTTGTTGAAATGCATTTCTTTGCGTGAACTTAATTATTTTAAGTGAAGGGAAAGTACCAGTAGCGTGGTGGTCTCGGCCATTTTTATCATAGAAAAAAAAAAAGGACATTTGTGATATCACCTCTTTCATCACTTGGCTGGGAATATTGATACATGGCAAGGACTAATTTGTGTGCAAGGGGATCTTTGGTCACCTCCACCAAGATGATACGTGGCAAGAAGGTTAGCTCAGGAAACACAACGGCTGATGACTTGTGTGAATGTTCTGGCAAGCACCAGCCTTCTCTTATCATCAACTACCGTTTTTACAGCTTCATCTTCCTTTTGTATCTCTGTTGTAGATCGTCGTCTTCAATGTTCAGCGACGCAGGGCATATATGTAACAATATATTGCATTGTTTATTAGATGGCATCACTGATGTGGTTCTTTCACTAACCCCTCTGTACTGCCCATTTGCTAGAACCTCACCATTTTATGTCAAATATCAGTATGACATTGACATAGTACAGTCGACGTCACCCTTATGTAGAGCGCTCGGGCAGTGCTCATCCCGCAGTAAAAACTGAAATTAAAAATCAGCCCACGATTTGCGGACAAAGTGCTCATGCTCATCTTCTTCATAGGTATGTGTGGATCTACTTCCGTGCAAGCATTGCTCGTAAAAAGTAGAAACTGCAATGATGTATCGATCTTTATGCAGGGAAGTGGGCCGATTGAGCGCTCTACACAAGGGTGACGTCGACTGTACATTGCTTTCATGTTTGGTTGACACGCTGGTCGGAAGTTACCACTTGCGAACACGCAACAAATCTATTACGCCAGTTCTTCTAGTGGATAAAATACCATATACTAATCTACCAGTCTGCTGGGAACCACAACAGCAGCTAACTAGAAATAAATAATTAATAAATCTTTGTAGGCAAATTTCAGGTACATTCACATTAACAATAAAAATCCAAAAAAGGAAGAGGTCTGGTCGCACATTGATTTGCACACTAGCATGGGCCTGTACGCATACACGAGCATAGTATGAGTATGTAAAAGTGCATGTAGATGTACTAATTACCGGCTGGCTAAATATTTCATCTGAGGTAAGCGCAGCTTTTTCAAAATTATACAAGCAAAATGGATGCGGTGTGTTCCGGCACATGTGCAGCATACTGTGTTGGAATGTAAATGCCTGTTCCGATCACGTGCACTGTGCGTACATTGAGTATTTCCCGCACTTTTTTTACGACTAAGCAAACAAAATGTGAAACCAACGAATCAGCGTATCTCGCAGAAAAGGATGTTCTTTGATAGCACTAATTTTTCTGGACCGATTTGCTGGTCAATCGCCCGGCCGGTGAACCCACATTAACCGCCGTTGCAGATCAATTTTTCCTTCGGCAACAGAGAAAACGTCTTTCTTGGCTCATTTCTGTTGCCACACCCAAAGGGACAGCAACCAGGCATGCTGCTTTAGAATTTATCGCATGGAGACTGCGACGAACAATTGAAAAAAAAAAAAGAAACTCCTGCCCAAGACACGTATTCCGCGAGTATGCTTGGAAGAGATCTGGGGATGCAAAGTGACAAGACCCTCATCAACCAGTAGAGTGGGCTGGTGGCGCGTGGAAAGGAATGCGATACTCAGAAACTTTTCCAGTGACTAGAAGGTCCCGGCTGTGAGCGCCACTTCATGTTGAGCGACAAAACTGTGTTCTTAGCAATGAATTAATGGGTGAGGCGGTTCATCGCAATGAGGCGCATGCATCGCATTGTAATAATCGCAAGCACAGATTGTCACATACAATGAAGTGCACTGCACGAATTGAGGGTCTTGCAAATGCAAGCGCCTCATTGCAGAAATGCACTTCATCGTTATGAACACCAATTTTTTAGTGTGCCTCAAAAAGCGGCACTAGCAAACTAGGCTTTTAGATAACACCCTTGAGCGGCGGCCCGGAGTGAATGACTGGGCATGGAAAGTATAGGAGGCTATGGCTAATGAAATGCTCTATGAGAAGGTTGCAAAATATAGCAATAGATTTTCTTTTTACAGGGCAAACATGCACCTTAAGTTTGCTCATTCATCCTCTCTCATTGGGCATGGATGCAGTTTATGGCTGTAATCTTTTTGAAGCAGCAATAGTGATCAAGTACTTTTCTCTGACATTTTTTGTGTGTCTGGTTCTGGAATTTCTGGGGTAGTTTTACTGCCAAGGCTGTGGGTATATTTGTGATTTTCCCCATTGTGCAGCTATCCTGCTTGCAACAGTCACTTTATTTTTCATTTCTAAATTGTGGAGTTAGCCTTTACAGTTTAGAAATATAAAAAAAGAGCAACATGCTGTGCTCACCCAGCATCACCCCAATTGTCTTGGTGGTAGTCTATCAGTAAACAGAGAGTCATTTTCACCACAGTCATCCATGCAGTTGTTATTTGCAGTGTAGGAGAACATGGGAGAAAAAGCTGGGGTATTGAGTTTAGCCTTCATAGGTACTGTTCTACTGCTGATTCACAATTGGTGCAGTGTGGCAGTGCAGAGATGCCTTGTGAAGACTGATGTCATCCCAGATGTAGTGCAACGCAGCTCTCAGAAATGTAGATAAACCATTAACTGGATGGGATCAAAACTTATCTAAATCATTTAAGCAAACCTGCATAGAATAAGAAAAGCAAACACTTCTCTAAAAGGAAGTAGAGTGTGTAAATGACTGCATGTGGCAATTTGATGCTCATTTAAGATTCTACTTAGGCAAATGTTAATATTGAGCTCTCTGTGATGACATGTCATAATTTTTATATGGATGTATTAAGTTTCATTTTGCTATCATTTTTGCTGCTGTTGAGTATCAAGTATATATACAGGTCGTTCCACATAACTTGAACCAGGGAGTAAAAAAAAAATGATGCAGCAAAGCTTAGTGAAACCAATGGCATATGATTTGCCATCATGTAGCACTCCTCGGGTATTTTTACATTCTGCTCAATTAGTTGACTAAGATCAGTTTTGCCTTTGGGGCCAAGTGGGTTTCATCAAGTTGTGGAGGTGGCTCAGAAACAACCTATCCAGTTTTTTGCACCAACTTACTTATTACGTGGCCATTTTTTCTGCCGTTTGAAGAAAGCCCGCGAAATATAAAAAAAATTGCACGTGACTGTGCTCGTGGGTTATAATATTGCAGCGCTCCCAACAGCGTTTGGATGAATGAAACGCATGCACTGAACATGCCTAAGTGAGCAGCTGCCACTCATTTTACGGGCTACACCATGACACAGAAAAAGCCGAGCCTGCCTCAAATTAAGCAACTTGAGCGCTTCATCTTCCTTCTTGTTTCGTCAGTGTGATAGCTCGATAAAATCTCCGTCTGAGATTTCTGTCGGTGGCCTGCCCATCACATATCGCTGATCATGGCTCGGGCTTTCTGTGCTCCGGCATGCTGACACAGTTTCAAGGCCGCTCATTTCGAGATAGGGAGTGTGCACACTTGGTCATTCAAAATGCATTCGGCAGTGCTGGAACACAGTAGTGCAAGACCACAGTCGTGGCGTAGGCTTTCGTAGGCTTTCTTTAAATGCGGGAACAAACTGGTCACATAAGAGGTAGGTTAATAGAAAAAACTGGGTCGGTTGCATTTTAACCCCCTCTACGACTTAATGAAGTGCACTTGGCCCTAGAGTGATTAATAAGGATTTTGTATAATTCATCTTAGTTAATTAGCTGACTGAGCAGAATATAAAAATACACTGAGGAGCACTACATGACGACCAACAATATGTTGTTGGTCTTAGCTAGCTACAAGTTCCACTTTTTTTTTAATCTTTGGTTCATGTTACATGAAACATCCTGTATATGTGCGTGTTTGTGCGTGTACATGCACGTGTACGCATAAAATAGAGCTTAAGGTGCAACTTTGGTGAAGCTTGGTGAGCTGGTATGTTCTCTCTTGCCTTGTGTTGAGAATATATTGGCTAGCAGAAGTACTCTGAGGATACCAACTGAATGTTGTGCACGTATGTTGACAGTTTAGCAATATGATAGTGTTGTCTCTGTAATAATTGAAGCCAGAAGAGATTTCTTTTTTACACCCAGGTGTTTACCATGATGTGTCCCATGAAAGTAGTTTTAACTTTTTTTATTGGGAACAAACAAATGTATGTGCCTTAGCACATGTATGTATAGAAGGTTGCTAGCAGTTGCCATTCTTGAGGGCCTTGAATGTGAGGATTAAATAGTGCATATAAAAGGCCTCCCCCCCCCCTACACACACACACACTTCCTTTCTTTAGCAAAAGTCTGTAGTGCTAAAGTGTGCTCAAGTGAGTAACTGTTAGAGTAGTGACAGCAGCTTTCAAGTAGTCATTCTGTTCAGCTTGGATCACTGTGGAGGTCAAAGTAGCTTTGTATACTGTTGTTTCTGTCTCGTGCTGCTAATTTTGGAAAGCAGCATGGAATCTGGGAAAGCAATTTCAGAGTTCCCACTGTTACACAGAGAATACTTTGTTGTCCTTGCTATATTCAGAACAACTATAATCCATGTGTGCTAGTCATTTGGAGGAAAGTAGACATTTATTTGACAGCCCTGTTGCTAATGTAGAAATATGATTAAAAGCATTTACGTATGCTTCTCGAGTAAAAAAATACCATTGGAACCATCTGGAATCTCAATTGGTACCAACTGGACTCTATGTGTTCTAGTTGGAATTGTCTTTCCAAATGGGCAGTCCAGTTGGACTCTCCAATGGGTTCCGGTTGGAATTCACATTCCGTCTCTCACCCACTGGAAAGTCCAATTGAAGTCACATTCCAAATGGATAGCCTAGTTGGCTTCAATTGGATAGGTCAATTAGATCTAGCAGCTACTTGTGCAAAGTCTATAGACTGCCATTTGCGCATAACTATGGCATTAATCAATTGTTCAGGTTCCAAATGAATACTCAGTTAGATGAATCTTTGCCAACTGGTTAGCCCAATGGTCATACCCATTGCATCCAATGGGTATTCCCAATTAAGTCCAATTGGACTGTCTGTCTGCACTGAATGTATCCATGGGAACATTTGTATATTTCACAAGGAAAGCACATATAATATTCAATTCATAATAATAACTATCAGCAGCTTAACCTGCTAAACCACATTCGTCATCTACACTATCACTGCAAAAAACTCTAAATGAAATAGCTGCACTCGAATGGCTAGAGTCACTGGCCCCAACGTGAGTGTAGGATGAGTGGTGTAATAAGCAGGAGCAGAAGAGTGTTTGCTTTGTGTGTGTAATGATCTATTGTTATATGTTTCTGTGTGACTATATATTGTATTTCTTGCGTGAGATGTATGCTTGCCTATACACCTTGATTTTAATCAAGCATGTAATTATCAGTTTCCACATGCCTAGTAAACATGCAAATTGTCACTCTTCCTTTTGTCCCAATTGGTATGTCTCATTGGACACATTCTATGGAATGGGTGTGACCCATTCGATCCCATTGTGTGCAATTGATCTCACCCATTGGCTGCAGTGCCCCATCAGGGTGGCACAGTGGTTATGGCGCTCGACTACTCTTCCCAAGGATGCGAGATCGAATCCCAGCCTCAGCGGCCGCTTTTTGATGGAGGCAAAAAGCAAGGCGCCCGTGATCTGTGCGATGTCGGTTCACGTTAAAGAACCCCAGGTGGTCGAAATTTTCCGAGTCGTCCACTACGGCGTCTCTCATAGCCTGATTTACTTCTGGACGTTAAACTCCACAAACCAAACCATTGGCTGAAAGGGGTTAAGTGATCAAAAACAATTGATTCCAGTTTGTAAATCAAATGGTTCCTGTTGGAAGTTTCCAATTGATTCCAATGGTCTTTTTTGACTGGATTTTTGTATCGTTCTTCATTTCATATTTCTTGCGTCATGCTTCAAGCGAGTCTTAAATTTTGAAGCAACCTTTTGAGAAACACTGAGGATTCAAAGCATATTTACTCACACTGAATGAGGCATTTACGTGAGAAAGTTCTTAAAAGATGTCAATCGCTATGCGCACAGTGACAAGGTATTCTTTTTAGCAAGGGGCAAGAACTGTTCAGGACAGGCAGTGAAGAACAAATGAGGTGCTGTTGTGGACTCGGGTTTCAGCAGTGGGCCTCACTGCAAGCACAAAAGGACGTGTATATTCACATGACAGTTAAGACTTGCTGCATATTGTCATACTTATGGGACTGACGTCTTTCTCCTTTTCTTCTGCTGCTGCCACCACACCCGTGGAAACTGGGCGACAAATTTGAGCTTGAAAATGTCTTTGCACTGTAGATTCATTTTTTTAGCAGAGGAAACTGGAACTTATAGAGTTAGACTTGCTTACAAAGCTGTTTTGGCAGTAGTAAAGACAAAGGTATAAAAAGACAGTGTAAGCACTGGACAAACAACTGAGGTTTATTGTAGACAAAAAGGGAATTTATTTGTTTCATAAACTGAGAGCACTGGTTGCGCTATACGAGCCAGGTAAAAGGCATGAATGTCATTTTTTTAATCTGGCAAAACATGTATGGCAAAACTGACATCTGTCGTCAAAAAAAAAAAGGCAACAACCAAACTTGTGCATCATGTTGCACAACAGTGAATGAAAGCCATGAAAGGTGCGAAGATTAACAAAAATGAAAATGGTCATCGAAGTAGGCAAATTTTTGTAGCGAGAGCTACATTGCCCAGTCTCGCCATTTCACCGTGCCTGTCCAGTGCCTGTCCGAAGAGCGAAGAAAGAAGAAGTCATGGGAGGCGGTAGCTGGTCGCTGACCTAGCCGAGCACTAACTGGATGTAGAGCTTCCTGACATTACGTTTGGCAGGAGCTACCAACTCCAGCCTCTCCTTTCATATGGGAGGATGATATTACAATCAGCCTGCCAAAACCCTTGCATTCATGTTATCCCTAGGCCACGCAGGAACGTGCATACGGCTTGGTTAAAGTGGGGCTTTATATGTTGGCTGGTAGCTTACGCTATTGCGTTATCGCGAAGGTGGGAGTGAAAACAGAAAAAGAGATGCCATAGTGGAGGGCTTCGGACCACTGCGAGATAGAGGCTTTCGCCTCATCGCACTTTAGTGGTCAAAAGTGCCCTCTATGGCATAAATAATGCTGAAACCATAGAGTAAGCTACTATGTGCAAAAGCCATGCCTTTACTTTCAAGACGAACCTAAGCGTAGCCATGCAGATAGCTCTCGCATAAATCCAGTTTTAACCACAAGCTAAACCAGAGCTAATCTTTTTCTTGTCCAGTGGAATTGAGAGGTGCTGTCACAATCTTGTCCATTCTTTTGTATGCACAGTGGTAGTGTTAGCACAGCTTTGATTGTGCAGCACAAGAAAAAAATTTGCCTACCTTGCTGACAATTTTTAACATTGTTGATTGTTGCATTGAATTAGCACTGAAAGTTGTGCTGAAACCTTTTTCTACTTGAAATGCCTTGTTTCATGCCAGTGCATACTCACCTTCACCTCTACTAACAATCTCACAGCATCGAATATATATTAACTGGTTGGCATTGTCCATGAAGAACCACCCTGTGAATTAAAAAGCCACTTCCATTTCCTCACTGGTCAGTTGCAGACCCTCTGTATTGTTGTCGTTGCTGGTGCTGCTACAGCTGTACAACAGTGTGGTTGCTAGAAATAGTATACATGAACCAGGAGATGAATTCCTAATGATCTTTCTTCGCAATAACAAGTGA